>NC_044274.1:58714933-59314933 GCF_003957555.1 Calypte anna | reverse complement strand
TAATGGTGTGTGGGGCCTCTGCAGGGTGCCTGCCCCTGTCCCTTATGGGACAGGACCCCTGTAAGGGTGGCCATCAAACAGAGCTCCCCTTGCCAGGACAGTGTTCAGCTTATCAGGATGGCCACTAGAGGAGGGGCTGCCCTTGTGAGAATAGGGCCCTGTGTATCAGGGTGGGTACCCAAATGGGGGTCTCTCCTTGAGACAACGTAGTCCAGATGGCTATCGAATGAGGCCTCCACCTGAGCACAGTGGCCACTTTGTCAGGGCAGCTGTTTTGAGACAATTATTCTGGTTTGAAAAAAATACCACTGTAAAATTGCAATAATATCTCATGCTTTCTGATAGATTTTTTTTTACTACAGGGAGCTTCTGTTACCTGGATGCTTTCTGGTTTCCTGACTGAGAAACTGTTTATCAGGGCACTTAGTGTAAGTTTGAAAAACTAATGCCTTCATCTTAATTTATAAGCTTGAAAATTACAGTTGTACACTGTATAATTGTACAAGTCGCTGTTTGCGTTACTGATGTTTTTCATTAAACCTCCATGAATTCTGATACCTCTGTTTTTTTCCTTACAGTCATATCTGAAAGAATTTTGCTTCTCAAATGCTAACCAAGATGATCTTTGGACCCACATACAGATGGTACTAATTTCTTGCTAGTATTCTTGCTCTGGTGTTTGGAACAGTACAATTTTGGGGCATATACCCTTTGTAGAAGGCTGTGCTGGAATCTGGCTATCCCCAGAGCAGTCTTCCTCTCACATAAAAATTCCTTTGCTGGGTCCTCTGGCTGATCTCTTTGCAAGTGTTTATTTGGCTGCTTAGCTCCACCTGAAGTCAGTGGAGCTATGTACAAAGAGCAGAGAGATGAGGTGGGAGATCAGGTCCAGGTGGAGTTTGGAGTTTCACTGAGATTGCCTAAGCCAACACGAAATTGCATAGCCTATTCTTTGGAGTTCAAGTTTTGGGAGTTTTGCTCTGGGCTTGAAATTGGGAGGTGCTGATACACCACAGATCCAGCAAAGTATATACCCAGGGCAGTAGCTCATTGTTTTGTCCTTTGCTGGTTTTGGCAGAAATCTGAATAAGAAAACAGGTGCTAATAAGAGGTTTATTTTTTTATATTTTAAATTCCACTATTTTGTTCCTCTAAAGAAAGCTTCCACCATGTTGCAGACTCAGTCTTTGGCTAAGAATGAGCGATTTCTTATATGCAAGGCTGTTACATCTTTCAAAACCAAATGAGACTAGCAATTCACAGTAGCTGGGACTCTAGCTTAGTATTGTTTTCCATTTTTCTTTACTACTCAGTTTGTTGATTAGCAAGTCACTTGAAAATCTTTGTGTTCTAGAAGCTTTGAATGAAAGTGTTACACCAGACAGAGGTGTAAGTATATCAACACTAAACAAGGGTAGCAGTCAGG
The DNA here is from genome assembly GCF_003957555.1 of Calypte anna. NCBI lineage: Eukaryota > Metazoa > Chordata > Aves > Apodiformes > Trochilidae > Calypte > Calypte anna. The sequence continues at coordinate 59,313,507 of NC_044274.1, read as the reverse complement.
TCATAAGAATTAGAAATGTTATCTCAGCATTTCATAGCATTTCTTAAATGCATCTCAACATCTCTTAAAAATGTTTATGCTGTCTTTATTATAATGTCAGTAATGTCCTTTGAACTCCATTATGTTGATTATTTGCATGAATCAAAGACCAGCAGACTAATAAGCAGTTATATTTTTTGCAGTATGTTAGAAAAAATGACTGGAGTGTTGCTAAAGCAATGTCAGTAAGTATATTTATTGTAAATATTTCTAATTCTTGTTTGTCTTTCAGGTCATAGATGCACAGGATGAAGTTCAGTTGCCAGCATCCGTAAAACAAATCATGGATTCCTGGACATGCCAAAATGGGTTTCCAGTTTTAACACTAAATCTAACCAGTGGCACAATAAGTCAGGAGCCATTCCTTAATAAAAAGAATGAAAACAGTACTGATTCTCACAAGTATGTTTAAGCTGACTTTTCACTGGATGTTTATATCCTTTTTTTTTTTTTTTTTGCAGGAAGCTCTTCAATTATGACATCATGTTTTCACCATTTGATTTTTTAACTTTATGGTTTTTCTGGCCACAAGCTGTCAAGTAAAATGTATTTGAGACTGGAGTATGCAATAGCTCTGCAAGTTGCTTGTTTTTCCAAAAGGGTGCCTTCCACCTGGAGTAGTGACATTTCCAGACACCTAATGGTTTTGTAAGGACAGGTAGAGGCCATGAATAGGTTGCAGAGCCGGAGTTTTACCTGCCACTTTCTTCTTTCCTCATCCCTCATCTCTATGGACTAGGAACCTGGATAAACTGTTCTGCAGCTTCTGTCCAGTGAACATGTCCTCAGTCTTTTCTACTTGGCAAGGGGATTTGTTATTAAGTACTTACATAAGTGACCCCTTTCTTGGAAGGTACTGAGTACATGGCATGCAGCTCTAAGGTTTTTGTCAGTGAGTACTATGAAGTGCTTGGTACTTTTGAAAGCTGCGCTGCTTGTTTAGATGCCTAAGAATGGTGATGGAGCCGCCTTTGGTCTCGCACCATGGAACCTCATTGTTACAGTTTGATCAGCACTTGTCATGAGAGCTGGGATACGTGGTCAGGGCCCTTGAGGTGAGTTCTCACGCAGAGAAAAAGTATAAAGGAGAGCAAACCCCAAAGCAGTTCTTTTCTCACTGCTACTTCTGATTGTACAACAGCCAAAGGAAATTTTCAAAGGAGCCATGAATTGGTTTTGCTCTCAAGCTCCAGAAAATGTAGAGCATTAGTTCATTCAGCATGTTTGATTAGCTCAGATCAGGAGTTACATGTTACAAACTTCATTCCTTTAATGTAGTTAGCAAGAGGTAATACCATATGGATGTAAGAAAATCCAGGGGTTTTGAATGTTTCATCTGTTTTCTCCCAGAGTTTTATATTGCCGCAGAAAGGAAAGTTCAGTTGCCAGAATTACAGCTGTATTGACTTCCTGTGGCATTTTTCAGTAGATATCCTTCTGAAAAGGAGCTTTATGTTCTCCAGAAAAAGGGTGAAGTGTACTAAGTGAGAAGAATAAAATTATTGCCTGAAGAAGGAAAGCCAGACCACAGAGATACAGTAGTATTCCAATACCTAGCACAGAATAGCATTCTAGATATGAGTGCCTCTTTAAAGCCATGCTAAAATTTCTTTTATTTTAATTGCTGATCCAGCATAAATACCATCATTTGATCAGTTAAGAAAGAGGGTAGTAGTTCCTTTTTTAAGAAGGAACTCATCTGCAATATAGCTGAGCATCAGCTGAGAAGGGTTTTTTAAGCATAAGAATTAATCATCTCTTTTTACATTTTTTGTTAAGTAATACATGGATTATTCCTATTTCTTGGATGAGAAATGGATCATCACAACCCTTAATGTGGCTAGACAAAAGAAGCAGTAAGTAATGTATTTGTTCACACATGCTAAACCCAAGCGGATAAAAACATGTTTAATGCTTCTATAAATAGACCGTGTATGTGAATTGAATAGGGAGATAAAACTTTATTAAGAAATGTCTCTCTATCTGTTGTGCTAATATTACTTTATAATAGCAATAGGTGTTCAGATAGCTTAATATATTGGCTTTTCTGTGTTGCATCAAACTTCAGTGTGTTCTTTATATATTATATATATTATATAATGTGTGTTCATTATATATTATGAATAGAGATATCCACAATAATTTTGATTTTGTAGTTTGTACACAAATTCAGATTTCTTGTGCCTTGTGCTTCTGTATTATTCTTACCCCAGCATATTACACTGATGTTTATAACAGCTTTTGAGTTTTGGTAGGATCTCAGCTGTGATGTATCAGAAGACAATTAGCTCAAGTAGCAGATAAAGACCTGAAAAAAAACCCCAAACATCTGAGTGAAGCAATCCAACATTGGATACACATGGGTATCTGTAAAAGCAGAATATAAGTATTTCCAGTACCATTTAATCTGTGTGTGCAAATTAAATGCAAAAATACTTTTTTCAAAGGAGTAACATTTAAAAAAAGTTTTAAAGTCTTAAAATAGAAAAGAGACTTTATTGGCATCTCCAATCAAATAAAAAAATTGTGTTCTCATCTCACTGCTTTCCAATAAGCAGATATATTATTTTGATAAAGAGAAAATGTATTAATTAGAACAATGTAATCTTTTTTCATTGGCAAGTCAGCTTTTTATTTGAATCAGTTCTAAGGAGCTGCAGAAACTGATGTGTTTGTGTTATGCTTAAGAGCAAAACTTAAGAGCAATGTGCTGTGGGCATTTTGCAGCTCCCCACCTCTGTTTGCAATGGTTAAAAGCCACTTTTCTTCTTTTTCAGGCAATAAGATAGCCTCAGGGATTATTTCACAATGTATGGACAAGTGAACAAGCTAACAGTTAGTGTTTATTCCTCTGAATGCCTAAAGTAAAATATACAAGTGATTGCTAAGTTGAAAAATTAGATTCCTTGCAGAAAAAAAATTATATAATTTTATTTGCATATTTCTATTTCTATTTCTATTTCTATTTCTATATAAAGTGCCTATCACTATATTGATAAACATTCTTTGGAACCACTCTGACAGCAGAGGTAAGAACAGGAGTCAGTCTGTTAGTACCTCAGTGCTGTGTTTCAAAAAAATTTAAAAAAAAAAAAAAAAAAAAAAAAAAAAAGCCACAAGACTGCTGCCAGCCTGCCTGGGTGGTATTTAATACTGCTACTCCATCAGGGTTAAACAGTGCTTGCTTGAAAGAACCAGTGTTTTGTGCTAAAATATATTATTGACGTGATACCAATTACATTTCTTCACCCATCGTGTGACACAAAGGCTACAGAGCTTATGAAGAAAACATATCTTGTTGCATCTGCCATGATGAACGTATGATAAAGTAGAAATTCAGTCTTTAAAATGCATTCTACTTATATTTGAAAGCCATGTATCAAACTTACCAAACACTGTTCAGTCAAGGAACTTGCACTCACTTCTGAAGATTAAAAAATATAGTAATTCTATTTTTAATTTTTTATTAATAAAGAAACCAAATTACTTCCTATAAAAGTAGGAATATTAAGGTCAATTTTAAATTCAGTTACCATTTTATTCCTTGGGGCTTCTGGTGGAGAACTGATGTCAAGTTAGAGGTATTCATCAGAACGGTTTTGGTAAATGAAAATTAGGGATTTGATACAAAGTACTGTTTTGACTTGAATTTTGGGATAATTGCTGTGGTGGCATAAGGATATATAAAGAACAAATCTATCAAAGGTTATTTTGTGTATGTGTGGTTTTGTTGCAAAGAGCCCCTTCTAAGCAGGTTAAATTAAACTCCAAGCTCCAGTTTGCGTTGCTGCAAGCAGCCAGACATGTTCATTTGGGACTGCACTGTCCAGTGTTAAAAGCCTGGCCTGTCCAGTTGGTTTAGGGCTCCTTAGTTTCTGCCCATATAATTGTGCTGGTCGGCATCCCTGACTGAGCCATCTGCACAGCAAAAAAAAAAAGATACAGCAGGAGAACGGTGCTATAACATGTTTCACTCAGCTGGGGGAGTGTAAGGACAAAGTTCTGGCAGTTGAGATGGATTTAAAAGTGCTGCTGATGGTGAGCAGAGCAGCAAACTAATAGATGCCTTTATAGGGGAAGTACTGCTAGTGCCATATTCTAGCCACCCACACTGATTTGATGTGGGTAAGCCAGTGTCTGTCATGTGCCACTTCTCTGTCTCATTTAACTTGTCAGGATGACTGAGAATGAATCCTGTGCTACTCTATCAACACATTGAAGTCTCAGTCTTCTCTTCAAAGTAAAGCAGTGCTGGGCCTAGACTACTGACCAACACTGATTCATTGACTTGAGAGAGTATGCCTTCTTATATCAGTGTGATCACAGCCAGTCAGCAGCATTTGAATCCTTTTCTGATGAGGGAACTCAGAGCTGTCAATGATGCACTGGCTCCTTCAGATGTACTGTAGGATACTAGGAGCAAGTAATCAGACAAGCACACATAATATAGGTACCAGTGAGATGAAATGGGGGATTCTCTTTGAGTCCAACCTCAGACTTATGTCTCACATCTCAGAGGAGCACAGAAGCCAGTGTTTTCAAAGGCAAGAGAATTTAGCTGTGTGCAGAAGATATGATACATTTTAATGTTGCTTTACAGAAGTGTTTCCTGAAATGCAAGTATTGGAGTCGGAGTATGACTGGATCCTGCTAAATGTAAATTTAAGTGGATACTACAGAGTGAACTATGATCAGTTAAACTTAAAAAGATTAGCACACTTGCTTGAAAATGATCCAAAGGTAAGGTGGTATTTGTTTTCTGAAGCCTGTAAACAGGCTCTTTCCATTTAACTCTTCTTGCAGTTCTTACCAGTAATCACATTGCTGAAAACCTGGAACAGTAAGAAACTCGTGTGTCAATTAAGAAATTATCTGCTGTTGCACCACTAACGTCGCTGACAGCCTTCTATAGTGGAAAATGAAGAGGCCAAAATAGTTTCACATAATGATGAAAAATAAATACATAAGATGACATTCTGTCTTCAAAGTTGTCTAATCAGCTTGTGCTTCTCCCAGTCTCTAAAATGTGGCTTAGCTATCAGTATGGGTGTGCAAGTGAGCTTTATCTTCTAGTAGGTAACCATGTAGCAGGAATGCTGGGAAAAAAACTTTCTATTTCCACATTTTCTCAAAGTACAACACTTCTTTCAGTCGAATTGTAAAAAATTAATCTGACTTGGGCTTTTTGGTTGGATGATGGATTTTTGGTGGAGAATTTTTGTATAAGAAAAGTTCCAATTTGTTCTGCTTAGGATCTTTTACTCCTCTGTAGACACAAAATCAGAGTTCATCCCCCCTATCACTTGCCACAGCTTGGGCTGATGAGAGTGGTACAGAACTGCCTTTACATGTGGCTGTATATGGGATTGCTTGGTATTTTGCCTAATCCCAGAGTGAACCAGGGACTGCGGTGATAATGTCAGCTGATTTGGTTTTGGCAACAAGAGTGGGAAAGTGTAAGCTTTCAGCACAGTAATAGTTAGGGCAGTCCAAACTTCTCCAGAAGGTCTGGACACAAAGCCAATCAGAGCACAAGATTAAATCTTTCCACAGCACACTGGCTGTCTTTCTTATAGGCTTTTTTTTTGCTTTCACAGCTCACGTGACAGTGTGAGCTGTAGGCAGGGGTTCACCTAAAACTCTGTCTTGGCCATTTAATTCATGGTCTCAAAAAAACTCAGGGAAAAACTACTAAAATGATATAACAGGGCTATTTTGAGGAAATGTAGTGGTTCCATATTTTAATTTTCATTAGAGTATACAAGTAAGAGGGATCTTGAAATTCTATGCTTAATGTGCTGTAGTGGTATATTTATATATAAAACATATTATGTAGCTGTATGTTTATATATTTATATATAAACACACCCCTAAAAGCACATGCATAATTTCATTTTATAATGCAGAATCCATTTATGAAGTTTTGTAGAAGATTTTAGCTTAGAAGAAGTGTTACTGACTTGTCTTATCCTCCTGAAACATAGTAAAGGTTTTTTTTAACTCTCAATGATGTGTGTAGATTTATTAACACCACATGAATGCTTTCTGCAGGCTATTCCCGCTGTCAGCAGGTTCCAGCTGATAGATGATAGTATTGCATTGACACAGTAAGTATGTTTCAAATGTGTCATAGAAAATTATTAAAGTACTTGATTGCATTCAGCATTGCTATTTCTGCTTTGTTAATTCATACCAATATGTGCCTCTTAAGAAAAACAGCTGTTTGGACAAAATGGTGAGGGAGTTGAGTATTTATTCCATTCTGTCAGTGCAGAGTGATTTCTTTCAAAGTTTCTTTTATCTTTTTTTCCATCTCTTAGGAAATATTTTAAATAACAACACTGCCATGAAATTTTTAGGGACTAACTTATATTTGTTGTAACAGAAAAAAAAATTGAGAATGAATATTCTGAATTTTCCTTGATATATTCTGGGCTATCTCAGTTGTGCTGTCCTGAATCACTCTTAATACCTTTTTCATTACCCTTGCTGATGAATGACCTCATTGCTCATGTCTGTGGTGTCAAGACTGGTTAACAGTACTGTGGGGAGTTGAAGAAAAAATGAATATGCCTGTGCCTCAGATGTACCAGAGAATCCAAAAGAATCAGACATCTCTGATACGGGAGCTCAGGGAGGAGGTGGTCACTGTATCAGAATCTGTGGAGGTAGCTCTGAGATGAAGAAGCAAAAATTCCCATTCCTCCTCTCATACAAATGCCTGTTTTCATAAGAGAGCTCAGACAATGTAATAAGAAGTAATAAGAAATGGAACTGTGAAGTATATAACTGTGCACCTATGTAAGTACAGCGTAAATGGACAGAGGAGAGAGGCTTGAACTGAAGTTCAATTGGGAAAGAATGAATTCCTTGCTAATGCCACAGTGAGGGGCAGAAAAGCCATACTTAAACTGTTAATTCCAAGAATAGTGTGCATGTGATTTGAATTGATTTCTACAATGATGCACATTCCACAAAAGAACCTCTTATAACAATATGTTGGTTTGCAATAAAAATACAAATCTAGTATAAATTTTCCTTAATTTCATGGCCCTTTTCCTTAATTTCATTCCAGTGAGACTGATGCATGCTCTAAATGTTCCTATACAGTATCCTGCAGCCACCAGCAGAGTACAGTCTGCATATTGCCATGTTACTGCCATGATTGTCCCATGACTTAGATAGTAACACTGGGCTCTTTACCAAATGTTTTGAGACTTCAGCTGTTAAAGGCACCATTGCTTTATATTAATTTTGTTTTTGTTTTTCCAATGTCTTTCCTAGGTCACTATCCAGGCATTATTCTGGTACTTTATTGTCAGTTTCATAAACCAACAGAAATTCGTGGTAGGTAATTCATATGAAGAGGCATGGTCAAGTATGAGTTTTTTAATCTTCAAACAGGTTTGGATACATTCAGATCGAAACAGCACTTGAACTAACAAAGTACCTTGCCAGGGAAGATGAGCTCTTCATATGGAATATGGTATTGTTAAACCTAGTACCTGAGAATTTGGAAAGTACTCTGAAGAACTATGAAGTCTATCCTCTTTTAAAGGTACCACCTTTTTTGTTAGTTAGCAAAAATACCAGACCATTTGAATGAGTCAAAATAAAGAGAGTGTAATGATGACTATGATGGGTTCTAGTTCTTGTCATTCCCTTTGCATGATTTTGCCAACTTTTTTTTCTTTTTCAAATAGGAGGTACATACTTGTACGTACTGATCAATGATAAATATCACTGAATTACGAACAAATCTTATTGTAAAGCAGAAATCTTTTCTCATTCTTTATAGTAAGACTGATCCTAGGGGATATGGAATGCATATGCCCTGTGGTTTGCAGTGCCTTCCAGTTTAACTTCCTGGAAAGAAGGGATTTGGTTTCAATACCAAATGAGGTTATTCTCTCCCACATTTCAGTTACTTGAGATAATATTGTCTTACTTATTTCCCTTACTTCTACTGGAAGATTTCACTTTTGTTGAAAGAGCAACCCCACAACAGTAGTTGTTTCAAGTCCTAAAGTATGGGTATGTTTAAAATATGTAAGAACTTATTTTTGTGTTTTTTTCTCTGCGAATAGCTTTTTTTTTCATTCATAATGAATTAAAATGTTCTAATAATGTGAAATATTAACTCCCCAGTTTGAATGATGTATAGGTGTATAGAATTTCAGACCAGTTAGAATACTTTATTTTAATATGCTGTGTTGTTAAAAATGTAATAGTGGTAAACTTTTAAGATGAATCTCAGTAAAGAAAAATACAGTAAAATAAAAAAATTGCATGTAAATTAAAATAATTTTTCTTTCCTTTCTTTCAAAAGAAATACCTTTTAAAGAGAATGTTGCCAATATACCGTTATTATGCAGGTTTTATTCATCAAAATGTTGATGCTTTGGAAGATGACTATTTTGCTCAGTAAGTATTCTGTCTTAATTAGAATGATAGGAATTGTTATTTTTATTGTCCTATAAGTGTGTGTTATTTATGATACCTCTTATTAAATTCCAGTATGAATTTGGGATATTTTCATTGTATTCAGTGAGCATAAAAGATGAGAGTTCAGTGATGTGAGTGGTAGCTTTTGTTTATAGGAGAATAGACTCAACAGACTGCTGCTAGTTGGGGAAAAACTGGCAGCAATGAACTTCAGATTTAATTTATAGATCAATTACTAGAACTTTAAAATAGTTCATTTTGCAAGGCTACTGAGGCCACAGTCTTGAATGTCAGAACGATTTGGACTAGATGCAACTAGTCTTTTAAAACTACCAAAAGAGATTTAGAACACAAAAATCTTAGGAAAAACTATAGTACATGGGTTGTTTCACTGATGTCCATCAACATTGATGTCAGGAACCTATTACTAGTGGGTTTAATTTCTTATTTTTATTAAGACTCAACTGTTTCTAGTAGCAGTTCTCCTGGGTTAACAGCATTGTGCTGAAACTGCACTGGCCAGGCACAGTTCAAGCACTCCAAATGTGGCATACATGTCTTTTACTCTTGCTGTTTGGCTTCCCTTCAAGAGTGTATTTGGAAAAACTTTTTGCAACAGCATGCTGGCTGGGCCTTCAAGATTGTTTGAATCTGTCATCTGAACTGTATGCTAAATGGATGGACAACCCTGAGTACAAGTAAGAATAATAATTTGCTCTTAGAAGTTTGTGTGCGTAAGTGGGTGGAAGGGCTTTTACATGGGGGAGGAAGAGTGAGAAATGCTCCTGCACACTGCTTTTCTTTCTCTACAAAATTTAACTTTATCTGTGCTCCCCCAACTTCCTCCTCTTACCCAAATCACAACTCTATGTTGATTTCATAATTATTGCTTTTACATAGACTTTACAAGCTGGAGGATGCTGATTTTTGCCTTGAAGACTAAATTCTGTGTAGCCACAAACCAGGTGAACCTCAGGGTAGGGTTGTCCAGTTGTCAGGCATACCAACTCAGTTTCTAGGCTCCTCTTAGCAGTACAGAGTGAAATGATATTTGTATCTGCCTGTGGTGAGCCCAACAAATTGTCTTGCATGTTCTGTATTCATTTAAAGAAGTTGTAGGAACAGCTGTCAGTTCTTATGTTGATATTGTAGTCTAGTGATCAGGTTTCTCTCCTGAGAGGGTGGAGTCTAGGCTTTACCAGGATCAGATTTTCTGTATTTGATTTGAATCATTCACACTGTATTGAAATTCTTATTCTCTTTTTCTTCCTTTTTCTTTTGATGTATTTCTATGCAATAGTCAAATAGTATTGGCTCTGGTGAGTGAATATTTAAATTTTTTTATTCTTATTTTTATTTGTTGTGGTCATAATAAATATTTTGTTGTTATTTGTATTGCTGTTGATATATGTAGTTGGCTAAGTAAATTGAACTTGTATTTTTATATTTGTGATTTTTTAAATAACTTTGTAGTGTTCATCCTCATAAAAACTTAATTGTGCTTTGGAGTTAAAATGAAAAGTTTAAATAGACTAAATACATTCTGTTGTATCCCAGAGTTAATATTCTTGTTCTCCAGCACTAAAAGCATCAGTGCTATACTGAATTCTCAGGCAGTTTTCAAAACAGTTAGCTGTCTTCTCCCATTAATCCCACATGTGGAATCCAGTAGGATTTTGGGACATATGTGAAAGAAGTAGTGCTTTTCAGATAGGAAGGTCAACTTCCAGCTAAACATTTCTGAACAGTTTCTGGCAGAACCTAACTGTACTTCATAGAGTTAATTTTTCCTGTTCCATGAAGAGCTATGATTCCTAGCCAGGTTTTCAGTTTTACTGTCTTTCCCCTCCCCCCCCCCCCCCCTTCTTTTCTTCTCTCAGAGGAGCGAAGTGGAACTAGCTAAATTAATGTATTCTCAGTGGTGCTGCTACTGGCTTGTTTTCTTTTTAAAGAAGGAAATTAGTCTAAAAGAAAGGACAAAGTTGCAGTACATTTTCGTTATTTACTAAACCTAATCACAGACCGTTGGTTGTCCTCAGATGTTAAAAAAACTCTACAGTCCTTCTTCATTGGCTCCAGGAAAATGACATAAAATAATCCATCCTTTTTGTATCTTCCTAAAATCCAGAGATGAGATAATCCTGGTGGGCCAGTCATCTCAATCTGCACAACTTCTCCCAGACAAAAAAATAAAGATTAATAAGCCCTACCCCTCATCTAATATAACCTCTGGACAACAGTGGACTTCCTCTGTGAATTATACAACATGAACCACTTCAGGACCACTGTAGATGACACCAGGCAGTGGAACAGTGTTCCACAGAAGTTTGCCCTTATAGCCTGCTTTGAATGCTGAACATGAAAGCTGCAGCCAAAAGATACACACAATTTATCTATTTGCCCTTCACCCAAAGCAACTTTGCACTTAAACATTTTCTTGAAAATACTGGAACAGATACAATAGCAAAACAACTCTATTTTTAGCCAAAGCAGCTTTTCCTGAACTGTCTTGGAAAGAATATTTGAACTAGCTGTACACTGTTTTCACTCTGCCACTGTCTCTTTCTCCAGTGTTATGGTTACTGAGCAAATTACTAGACCTTGACATAACCATTTAATCTCGATAAGCACCATTCTCAGTGCTCATTCTCAAGTGACAAACCCCTTGTGGTTCAGCACATACACAGGTAAATTAATCCAAATTATTTTTGCGGTAATTATAAAACACGACCACACTTTCTGTAATCATGCCAATGAAACCCTCCACCCACTACAGAACTATCACAATGACTGCATCTTGCTTCTTATCAAGCAATGTTTGCCATCCAGAACACCTGACTCTCTCCACCCTTTCCGCGAGTCCTTCTTAGTTTCCAGAGTTTATAAATTACTTGTCTCTACCATTTGCATTGAAGATGGACATTATATATCCTTCCTTCTGACTTTTATTATCTTTATTTCTGCTGGCATCATCCCCAGCAGACCACCAGTGGTAGTCTAGTGAAACGGATTTTTCAATTTGTATTTAAATTTGAATTTGCTGCTTCTTGTTTGGGGTCGGAAGAATGACTGATGTGCCCAAAAACTTGTCTGGTTTTCCCAGTCTCCTGACCTAGTGAAAGCTGGGCTTTACTCTTCTGCTTGCAATCTTGGTCTTGTGTAATGCTAAGCAGATAAATAGAATGCTATTGGTGAATTCAGCAGTTCATTTGTAGCAATGGGACCGCTTTTCTTAGAGAGATTTAAACCAAAATACCATTAGTTTAAAGTGTTTTCAGATAGCCTGCATAGTAGAATACATTGCTGTGACTATAAAGGGTTGGCAATCTCTTTGTGTCAGGGACACATCATTGCCATGGTAGAAATTTTCTGTTCAACATTTGCACATAGAGTATTTACAGTGATAATGGCTGCATTTAATTTCCATTTTGAAATTCACCAGAATATTGAGGACCATGGGGTGGGAGTAATAGGAAGCTGTGTGTTATGTGGAGAAAGGTCCCTTCTATATCCATTTGAGCTGCACATGGCTCTTCCTACTGGATGCATTTACTGAAGAAGCTTGTCTGAAAAGGCCACTGAAAAGGCTTGTCTGGGGTGATGCTTGCATGCAGCTGTACCCTCTAGAATGGTGTGATCTGTGTCCTAGAATGGGATGCAAAAGAGAGGCGTTGACACTGTATGTACACAAAATAGCTTGACCCAACTATTTAAAAAAAAGTTTGTGGTTTACCCTTTAACTGCATGCTTTTTAAATACTTAATTAATGAATAAATCTATCAATTGTCCTAAATTTATTTAGATTACCATTTATATTTCCTTTCTTGTTCATTTAACTGTAAATAAACATTTGTTAGGGGCTAACTGGTGGCTAACTGGCTCTACATCAATACAGCACCTTTTAATTATCTTTTGCTCTGCAGAATTCCCTTTTTAATTAGAAGAACGGTTTGCTGCTATGGTGTTGCAGAGGGAAGTGAGGAAGCATGGAATTTTGCATGGGAAATGTATAACCATACCGATACCACAAAGGAAGATAAAGACATCATGCTCTCCGCCATGAGCTGTGCCAAAGAATCGTGGTTACTTTACAGGTGACCTTGGTCAAAGTATATGTTCATATATGTAGGATAATGAAGCTACAAATACTGTACTGTGCAATCCTGATGGAGGTTTGCCAACTCCAGAAATGTGTGTCTTGCAGACCACTGGAAGCATCTTCAAAGAGTTTGTTTACTGAGAAAGCGTGATAAATGGGGCAGACACAAATGATTCTTCTGCTGGTATAACATCCTAGATGCTGGTAATCACTGGGAAAAGGATTTCCCAAGCTGGTAGCTGGGTATCTTGTCTAACATTGGGTCTGTCTTCTGTCAATGTATCTAGTGACCTCTTTGAACTAAAATGATACCTCCAGGCTTTATAGCAGACTGTGGCAAAACATCCCATAAAATGCTTGCATGTTGTATGATAACATGCTTCTTTTTTATTTGTTTTAAAGCTGTTTCATGTTGTTTTTAACTTGTGGCTAATTGTTTGTCCTACTCTCTGTAAGAAACAGCAGTTACCATGATTTCCTTTGACACTTTCCCACACTGTTTATGAGTTTGTATAATTTTCCCATACTCCCATTTACTTTATTTCCAGCCTTAAGTCTCATAGTCTTAATTTGGCTTCTGTGTGAAGCCAAATAACCAAGGTTAAGGGCAAAAATTAAAGCAGACTTATTATCAAGCTGTTCATTATTTGAAATGTGGACTCTACACTAAAAAGTAGTTTCATGGCAGCTTCACAGTGGCATACAATATCCTGAGTTAGAAGTAATCCACAAAGATCATCAAGTCGAAGTACTGAATGCAAGTGGGGCAACTTAAAATTAAGCTGAGTATCTGAGAGTGTTGTCCAAGCTCTTTCTGAACAAAGTTTGGAGTACTGTATTTATTATCTTTCACTGGCGTTTGTGTAAAATCCTTTCACACCATCAGTAAAAATATGTTGAAGCTGGATTCTGTAATCTGTCATGTCCATATTACCTGTAGGATTAAACAAAGGACAGAAATTTGCCAATGATGGCCTAAAGAATCATCATCCAAGAACTGGCATAAACTCAATGGGTTTAAGGCTCTGGAAGTAGCAGAGATGTTTCTCCTGCCAGCCACCTGCTCTTGTGATGGTGGTCATTTGAAAAGAACAAATATGTCTGAGAAGAAGGCAAGATGGGTTGTGATGTGCAGTCAGCTATGCTGATTTTCCACCTAGCCTGTGTTGCCCTTTACTTGTCTTTTTCATTGGCACAGGCTAGCACTGGTCCCTGACATGTTCAGAGAGTTGTGATGACCTCCTTCTTTCTTGTGCTTTAGTAGTTGATAAGCCAAGCTAAATTTCTAAATGCCATCCTCAAAGTCTTTTCGGGAAGGAGTGTAAAGCTGGACTTTTCCTGGCCCTCAGGAAATTCTGATTCCTCTCTTAAGTGTGGTGAGGGCATGCAAAGCAGAGAAATCCAGCTCACCTTCTCTACCCATAAATCAGCTTCCTGTGAGACCCTGTGAGAAGATAGTGGTCTCTTTAATAGTGGTCCTAGGAAGCAGCAGCATGCAAAGTTGAGGCAATAAATAGTTACTTTTCCAATATATTCACACACTCACTGCCACTGTCATCAGTGGCTTATAGCTCCTTAAATACACCTGAACTCATGCCTTAGACCCCGTGAAAGTAGCCAAGACCCCTTGTTATCAGGTTTTGTCATAGGGAACCCTTTGTAAATACCCTGTTTGTGTAGTGGAGTGTCTCAATGCTGGCTCACTTTCTAGGCTCCATCTGTATCATAGCAATATGAGCCTCCAGAAACTGTGAAGCAGTTCACCCTTCCACAGGACTGGTAGGAGTGGTTGTCTATCTGTAACATAGATAAGAAAAACACATATGCATCTGATGTGCTACACTCTCATTCATTGATGAAGAGTAGCTGAGGAAAAACAAGGAAATTCACCAATGTAAGGACAAAAAACAAGCTGTATACACAGCTTAGAGTGACACCAACTTTGGTGTAGCCTCCCACATTCTGATATTCATTGAGAAAGGAGTTTCCAAGATATTTTCAGATCATTACTGTTAAACAGCAGGTGGTGAGTACAATTATTACCTTTTTCTCTAACAGATACTTGCAATATGGACTCAGTGATACATTATTTTCTTCCAATCATACTTCAGTTATCATCTTACATGTGGTGACTAAGGATATTGGGCACCGTATGGCTTGGGAATTTGTTACAGAAAACTGGCCACTTTTAAGAGAAAGGTATGGTAAGCAACAAACTTTTCATTCCTTTTATTTCTGTGGCTCCTTGGCTTCTTTCTTCATCTTTATGTCTAAGCTGTAAAATCCAGGTGCAGATTTTCTTTTTCGAGTTGGCATTTTTGCAATAATTGATTTAATTCCCTAATTGATTTAATTCCCTAATTCTGCAGAGCAGGGTTTTCAGATTCAACTCTGATCGAGGCTTACTGACAAAGAAAACGTCCTGTCTGAGACAGAATGCTTTAAAAATTAGTCTACTCCTGACTGTTTCAGTGCTTTTAACTATTAAATTTACTAGAAAATCTGACTCTAGAAATGGGTTTATACACTAGCATTTCATAAGCATGGATGTAAAATGCTGGCATAAGATTGTAATCCTTTTTTCCAAAGAGAGTATGGAAAGATGGGAGTGTTGCACCATATAGGTTTACAAACACTAGAAGAACCAACTACAGTATTATTCCCTGACTTAAGTCCTAACCCAGTTAAACTGAATGTAAGTTTGGGCTGCCTGTTTTGAGAAAAGCAAGCACTTCAATGTCTGCTTTAAGACTGCCTCTCTCCTTGGCCAATGGTGAAGAGTAGCAGGGTGGTGACAGAGCACATTCTTTCTGCCCTTAGTGTCAGAAGAGTCCATCTGGAGCCATTAGTGCAGCATAATCAAGACCAGCCATTTGGGAATATTAATATGTGCATCTGTATTGCTAATGCTAGGAAAGGCAAGGTTTGTGTCACCAACTTGCTCCCATTATTTACATTATTTATTGCTGACCCATTATTTACAGTCTAAAAGACTAATTTTATTTTAATTTAATTCATATGCTGTCCTAAAGATACCAAAAGACAATGAGTTTATTGGTTTACCTTTCTAGCTCAGTTTGGCTCACAGTGATTATCTATTTTAAGCAAAAATTCATTTTTACCAAAGAAAAAACCAGATCTTTCTGGGAAATGAAAATGAGGGTTATAAGTGTGCTTCCACTTTCTCAAATGTCTAAACTGAATGTTCATTATATTTCTTTTAAATTGGAAAAAGAGTGCACATTTGCAAACTTCAGCTTAGTTTGTATTTCCAACATGATAAGTAATAACTAAATAGTGTAAATATTTTCAAATGAGATGAAATTTAGTATATTTGCTAATAATGCTACTTGAAGGGCTTTTATCTCAATTTCACAGGTATGGAAAGGAATTGTTACATGATGTATTAAAAGTCATGGGAAGATTTGTCAATACAGATGTCCAGATCCAAGAGGTAAATCAGAGAAGCAGTTAGTTTCAATTTTATTACCGGTTTGTAAATACAGCTTTTAATTTTATTTATTTATTTATTTTTTAAGAAATCATTCAAGGTATTTTGTAATGTTGCTGGGCTCAGACACTGGGAAAAATTACACTTTCTCATCTGTGAAATAAACATGGCCATGCATGCACAGCTCTTCGGTCTGTGTGTACAGCTGGTTGTTAAGCATGGCAGGAAAGTGAGCTTTTATGCAAGGATAGACATTGTTCTGCTCTGTGTGGCTGTAATGTAAGAGGTTACCTGCCCCTGTGCCAAACAGATGGCCTGCACTTGTGTTTGAGTTCTTTCCTGCATGGCATCCCAGATGAGACCATGAAGAATGCTTTCTAATTAGACTGGTGTATTTCTGGAAAAAGTATATGAGACATGGGAGACATGCTGAAAGGTGAAAATCAGTGGGTGGTCGCTGTAGGCAGTCTCAATTTATTGCTCACAATAATCCACATTAGTGCCAGTAATAAATTAATAAATATCACTTCTCATTTCATTTTTTTTGTGTTCTTACACCAACAGTTGAAGTCTCCCTATATTCTTTCCCAAAATATTTTTTTCCTTTCTCAGTAGTTCAGCTTCTATGCTGTCTGCATGTGATCCATGTCTCTGTGCCAGTCCCAAACTGCTAGCATCTTTCATTACAAGAAAAATTTTGCTTCCCTTTTTTTGCTCTTGATAGATGCATGCATACAAGTAACTGAGAAGGGATGCTTAGTGAGGAGAGCAGTTCTGAGACTTAGCTCCTAAAACCAAAATCTCTCTTGAAAATGCATGAACTGTAAGTTTTTCACCTTTTAATCTTCAAGACAAATTAACTCTTCTTGATGGAAAAAACAATATCAGTCTTTAAATTAACCTTCATTTTGGATTTGAGTCCCAGTAAATATTACCAAAGGTGTCTCATTTTCCTCTTTAAAATCTGTCTATAGAGATCACCTTTGCCACTGTGGTCTAAAGGAAATGTACTAATAGTTGGGCTGCTGGCATGTGAGGTTGCTGGTTGTCATGCTGACATCTATCTCATTTCTCTTCTTGTTCATGTCCTGTTCCTTCCTTATATTCTTTTGTTGTCCTTCAGTCCTCTTTTGTCTTCTGTTCATCAGAATGATGGGAAAGACTTCCTGTTCTGTGGCTGTAGGAAAGGGAGCATGAGAGGATTCTGCTGCCCAGGTAGTCCTTGACACTGTGTGGTACCACCAGTACTAGTGAAGCTGACTGTATTTGAAAGGATTTTCAGAGGGAGGACAAAAAGTCACATTCCTCATGTGCAAGAAGCTTTACTTCCTTGTGTTAGTCAGTAAGCTTGCCCCATCCCCTCCTTCGTCTCTGCCATCTCTCTGTGTTCTGTGCACTTGTGTCCAAAGCATCAGGCGTGGAATTGTTTGCTGCAAGTGAATTTACTCGAACTGAGCTTATGCACTTACTTCTTCAGTTGCAGGTTTTTTATAATGCTACATTAGAAGAGGATGAGAGAGTGGCTACTACTCTACTGCTGGAGTTTACAAAATCTGAAAACCTGGAAACGCGAGAACTACTAATCAGAGTTGCCAGCTGGTTACAGAAAAATGTAGATGATTGACTTGGAAAGCTTTCCAGTATATTTTAGAGTGCCATTCACTAGCATTTTGCTATTTAAGATGTAATGAAGGATAAAAAAGCAGATTTTTATGAGTCTTGTGCTTGTCTTCCCAACTAGAAAAGTCACACAAAAATAATTTGGAAGCAAAATACAAATTCAGCAAAAGAAATTAGACATATATCTTTGTATCATATAAAATCTAATTTCTACTGGATGAGCTGTTAGTAGTGATGGGTTGCTAATAATTATCTGACATGTAGATATGTTCCTAAATCCTTTGTTTTTTTCAGATTATGAGGATGAATGTTGTGGTAGAAGTTTGTGGCAGAAAAAAATGAGGAGCTGAGAAATGTTTTTATTTGGGTTTGCTTATGATTTGTACTGTGACCCCTTGGGCAAGTAATTTAATCTGTCTCTCCATTTTTATGTTTGCAAATTGTGAAGAGGACAATAATTTAGAACAGTGCTATGAAACATAAACTTGAGAATGGCTTCAGAAATGTAGGGAGGAAAGACCTAAGAAATCTTGAAATTTAATCGTAATATATGAATGGTTTGTAATTCAAACTTTCCTTCAGAAAATCTGTAGTTAATGTGTCTACATTCACATTTGTGTTTAATTAGCAATGTCCTTTTGAAGAGACCATCCCAGTTGTCTCCTTTTAGTAAGCTTCAACCCCCAGGACAGTTTGCAAACTTTATTCTTTTTGGATTAAATTTATATAGGAGATGATGAGCTCTTGGTATGCAACTGACAAGACACCAGCATCTGATGGTGATTTTGTCCATGTCAAAAAAGTACGACCAGTCTAAACTAACCCTTCTGCATCATCACCAAGTGTTCCCATTCTTACAGCACTGAGCTGCTCAGCGACGTAGACGTAGGGTTAATCATCTTGCTTAAGCAGTACTTTGGAGGTGACAGACAGAGCTCAGTTCCCTAGCATTAGCAAACTGTATTAGCTTGTGGTTGAAGAACCATGGGATTCTCAGTCCAAGCAATTTATTTATTTGTGGCCTAATACTATCATGACAATAGTATCATTACCATATTGGTGCTCAGGTGAACATAGAAAACAGTGGTATGTGGGGAATGCTGAAAGCTCAAGAAGTCCAAGAATGAAAACCAGATTTAATAATACAATTTTTCACTGGCGCTTTCTAAGTAGATTTCTTGGAAACACTGTGGTGTTGGCTGCAATGGATCTCCTCTGCTCCCCATGGCTGCAAAGATAAACTATGTTGAGACTCTCAGAGTTACTAACAAGTGTAGCTGCATTTATACTGAAGTCATTTACGCTCTTTAACATTTGGTCTATTTAAGTGATGCCAAATAAAATTGTGTGCATTGACAGTGTTCATAAAGCTGATTCAGAAAGCAGAGGAAGTCATCGAGGCTGTGATGAGTTACAGGGGTTTTGTTTCAGCCTTTCCTGTGTCTCTCACTAGTTAATTGATGGCTCTGCATGCCTCATTGGGTGGGCTAAGCAAAGCTCAAGTAATTGTTGTGGGATTTGTGGACTAAACTTCCCATAACAATATTTTGTCCCTAAGCCAGTAAGTCTAAACCATTTCTTTCCAACCACTCTCCCTCATTATTATTTTGTTAACTTTACCTACTTAGTTCAACAAAACTCTTAATTAGAAATGTAAATATGCATATAATTACTAAAAACAATTTAAATAAGTTATTTTCAAATGTTTATGCCTCTTGACTTACATTTTGTATTGCAGTATAGCAGCACAGTTCTCATAGTAGAGGCAAATGGTGAAGGTAATTGCTAGGCAAACTGCCTGAGTAGGAGCAGATCTGAATCACTCTTGCATCCAGAGTCTACACATTTGCACTTGATGGCATGTAACATTTACTGTGCTGTACAATGGCAATTATTGCTGCTGTTGAGAACAAGCTGAGCACAGAGTTTTGGAGAGTGGCAGCTGGGAGATGCAGCAAGGGAACAAGAGGTGCATAGGAAGAATCCAGGGCAATTTGGAAAAGCTGTTTTATTCCAAAAGAAAACTAAATGAAAATGAGTATGAGGACATGGATGGGATTTTAGGAAATGAGCTTTAACAGTATTTGCACTGACTCTTGTTAATTGTGAAGATGAATGAGTATGGGGCAACACACCTCTTCCATTGAGAGGAGGTGTGTCATTCGTAGACAGGAAGCATGTAGTAGGCCCTGAGTTAAAAATGAGGATTTGATAGGGAAGAGACCAGTTGTTTTGCCTTAAGTCATGATCTCTTCCCTGAGAGTGCAAAATTCAAAACATTACACTTGTTCTGCCTCTACAGCATGCATGTGTGATGGGGCAGAAGACTTAGGGAGGATGGCAAGGGTGGGAAAGAAACTGAACAATGGAAGAAGGGAGGGAGAATTAGGTCCTTAGGAAGAGGTGGAGTGGTGGCTTATGGTTGGAAGGAAATTATTTGGATTTGCTGGGCTTAGGGGAAAAATCTTATAAAAGGGTGGGAATAGTTGGGGAGGGAAGATTAAATGAAGTGAGGACAAGGCATCCAAAGAAGAAAGAGGATGAGAAAGAAAATGAGGGGAGCTGTAGGAGTAGAAGAAATTATAATGGGAATGAGAAAGTATAATGGGAAAGTATAACAACAGAAAAGAGGGAGTTCAGGCTCCTTTTCAGTGCATTGCTTACCCTGCTTCCTTTCCCTAAGAAATTCAGCCTGAAGAATTTTGAAGGATTATGTGGTATTCTTTCTGATCTTGTATTGTTCATGTAGAACAGGGCTGATATCCCCCCAGGTGTGGGGATATCAGGTTCCTTCAGGTTCCTTCCCCAGAGCTGGTCATCTGCACTTTTTCAGCAGTGTCCCTTCCCTGGCATAAGGTGCCCACAGGCTTCACTTGCCTTTGGAGGTGTCCTTCCTCTTGCATCACCTTCTCTTGAGTATTTATCTCCAGCTTTGTCTGCAACATCTTCCATGTGTCTCCTCCAGTTTGTTTCTTTCATTTTCTCCTGCCTTCCCAGTGCTTTTTCTTAAATACATTTGAGAAGTGATCCCATGTGCTCCCCTGACTGGCTGCAATTCTGCTGTGCAGTGCACTGTGTCCATTTATGAACTTGCTGGATGCAGCTGTTAGAGCACCAGGCAGTTCCTGGCCCAGCAGCAGCTCCTGGTGCCTAAGCTCTGATAGTGCTGTGATCAATACAGTCCCATAGTCTCCAGTGCAGCCACCATTACCAGCTGCACCACAGCACACAGCTTCCAGCTTTCCTCCACATGCCAGGGCTGGTATGAAGAATCCTGTGCCAATGCTTGTTCTGCTGCAGCCAGTGTGCTCTCCTTGCCAGTCTCTCCATCATGGTGAGCCAAGATGTTCCCAGTAGGAAGAGAGCTGAGCACCAGCCAACTGCACCTCTGCACCTTCTGGCACAGCTGTCCTGCTGCCAACCCTGCCCCATGCCATCTTTCTTCCCTTGCACCCTGAGAGAGTGTCCCAGGCAGGTAAAGAGAAAGCATCTGGTTGTAGGGTCTGGATGCTCAGGGTGCAAACCCCACGTCACCTGGCTGTACTGATGGCACACATGAATGAGGCAGGGGGAGCAGTCCTGCTTCTTGCAAGGTTGTTGCATATCCCAGAAGGATGAGTATGTGGTAGAGAACAGTGGACAGGGGCTAAAGTGCCATAACTGAACAATGAGATGGCCTTGCCACATTCCTCTTGTGCAGTGACTCAGAGAGGACAAACAGAGCTGTCCCAGCTGTCCCAGCTGTCCCATCCCCTGGCCCAGATGTGCAGTGGCTTCTCCAGAGCAGGGCATGATGGATGGACCTAACTGCTTCACTAAACTAGTGGTAGTTTGGTTCAGGATCCAAGGCAATAAAGTCCTAACCTGTATAAGCAGGCTAAGAACTGTAGTTCCAAGATATTATAAGAGATCCCACAGAAGAACTGGATGACACAGTGAGCATTGATGCATGCAGGCTTGTAATACTAAGGCTTAGACAATAGGCTCAAGCCAGAGTTGACCTATAGATGAATCCTGTCCTTGTATGGACATAGAAATAATTGAAACTGCATACTTGTATATAAAAAATAATTGACATTGCTTCCTTGCAACAATCATCAAAAACACATTTTATCAACAGTAATTTACTTGATGCTTGGAAAGAGAGTATGTTAAAGAAACCCTGCCAGCCACACCCTGGACTCTGGCCCAGTCCTGGTCATAGTTGGTCAGGAGATGAACCAGATATTTCTGCATATGGGAGTATGAAAAGTCATCCTGACTTGCTGCTTTTTAATATATAAGGCTGGACCCTCTTGCAGTGACTTCGGATGCCTCACCTACAGGTGCACACATTGTGTAGGATTTTCCCGCTTGCTGGGAATCGTGCTGGGATTTTCCCCCTCGCTGCAACCGGGTCTACCCTGTGACTGCAGATCTAACATATGCAAGTGGTGATGTATCTCTCTTAATCACTATCCTTTCTCTTTTATAGTAATGATTTGATGCATTACCCCGTATATGTTCTATTTGTCTGCTTCAGGTGTTCTGTTCTGTATTTTTCGTATTTGGTTGTATTATTTAGTTATAATCAGTAAAACACATCTACTCTTTCCATTCTGGTGTCCAAGCCTCATTTACCATCCTCAGCTGGCAAAAGAGCTTGGAAACAGGAACACTGACCATGTGATTAACACAAGAACAGCAGTTGGTTCTTCCAAGATTCATTTGTCAAGGAACAAAGGAAGTTGTGGGTGCAAGGAATCCCATGCTTACCTTTTCAATCACATGTAATTTGACTGCAAGCCAACCACATTACTCCATAACTATGACAGCTAAATTGAGCCTTCTTTGAGCTCTCTTCTGCTAAGCAGATGGCTTCATGGTGGTGATTTGCCCTTGAACTGAGATGCTTCTCAGCATTACTCTTCAAGGCAGAGATACCCCTTACCAACTGCAGATCTTTGGTGATTGGCTGATATGCATATGGTTATATGGACTTGCATATGGACTGATATGCAAGGTTTTGTGCATAACCTTGTATTAAATGCACTAAGAATTTTTACTGCTTACTTTGAATCATTCTTATAAGTCTCTGTGCAGTAAGTAGTAACATGAACTTTGCCATCTGTTACATCTCACTTTTCCAATATCTTAGTTCAATAAAACCATTGTTGCTGCTATATTTGATTGTGGTTTTTATTCTTCAAAATTTCCCACGAGACAGAGAGACAATAAGCTCTGGTCTTTTGAGGGCCCTTGTCTGTCGTTTGTGATGGTATATTCTCTGAGGCAAGGATGTAACCAGGGGTGGTGGACTGACCTTGGTGGGCTGTGGTATGCCCACCCTGATGTTCTCCCACTCAACAGGATGTGGGGAAAAAACGAGGTGAAAAGGTCATGAGTTGAAATAAAGACAGGGAGATCACTTATCAGTTGCCATCACAGGAAGAAAACAGATTTCAGCTGGGGAAATGAATTTGATTTAGTACCAGTTAAAACAGACTTGGTTACTGAGAAACAAAATAAAACTTAAAAACACACCATCTCCCCACCCTCCCTCTTTCACAGCCACAACTTCACTCCCAACTCTTACACCTCCTTCCTCTCCAGCAGCCCATCGAGAAAGAGGAACGGGGGCTGAGGCCACTACACAGCCGCTGCCCCCTGCCTCTCCCTCCTGCCCGCTCTCTTTCCTTGTGCCGGGGCTCGGTCCCTCCCACAGAGCGCAGTTTCTCCGTGGAACATCCACCTGCTCCGCTGTGACCTCTCCGGGGGTTGCCGGGCTCCCGCCTCACCTCCCCTCAGCGCCTCACTGACCCTTGCTGCTTCTCAATGGGTGTATTTTTTCCCTCTAACTCCTCTCTGCTCGCCCAGCATTCCTGCTCTTCCTTAAGCAAGCTTTCCCCTGAGCTTGGCTGAGGGGCTCAGGCGCGTCCTGTAGCTGCCAGGAGCCCCCGACCTCCACCCGCAGAGCTCCCCGCAGACCCCTCTGCCTAGCGCCGGGGGTTGGGAGCGGGAGAGCACGGGGGAAGGGAGAACGTTGTTATAACAGACACGCAACGGGAGGGACAGAGGAGGAGGAACAGTTAGAAAGGCGAGTATGGGGGTGAGGTGAGCAACCCCCCGTAACTGGAGGAGGAGGAGGAGGTGGGGTGAGGCGGGGACCCAGCCTGCAGGTTGGGAAGCTCCCCCCGGTAACACAAGGGCCCGGAGGGCTCAGGCTCCTCTGCTGGGGCAGCCCTCCTGAAACCGGTCAAAAAATGGTAATGCCAAAACTTCGGGCTCGGTAACAAAGCGGTCAATGTGAGGCAGAGGCTGCTCCTGCGGGCTGCCATAGGCCTGCATGGAAGACGAGATGCTGAATTAAGCCATGAGGGGATCTGTCAGCAGCTGGAGGGCCGGCCAGGCTCGCCGGGCTGGGACACAGGCAGCACTTACAGTCTTCTGTGGAAAAAAAAGTGTTCCGTTCTCCCCGTGCTCTTCAGATAAGCCTTTCACAGCCTCTTCTTGGCATCTCAGCCACCGAAATCATCTCCCTGCTTTTTATGTGCTTTCTCCCTGGCAGTTTCCCCACTGTTAATTTGAACATCCAGACAGGAGGGGAAAAAGAGTCAGGCACACAGAATAAACCTGGCAGTTCAGAGGGGAATAGGAGGAGAGGAAAATTAAAAATGAAATTAAAGGGAACACCACTAAGACCTCACTTTGTTAAAGTTTTAACTATGTAATCATAGAGTTCCAAGGAACTGTTTCCTGATGGGAACACGACAGTTTGTTTTTTAACACTGAAAAATGCATTTTTTTTCTCACCAGCTGCTTCATTTGGCTGCTGGTATCCTATTGAGCACACTACATGGCAGAGTGCACTAAGGTGTACAGTCAGCTTGAAAATGGATAATGGTCATAGACCTTAAAATAAATATAACAAGACCATGTATCTGCTTTTCTTTCCCTCCAGCTCCCCCCCCCCCCCACCCTCCTCCTTTGCCCACTGTAGACAGAGATGTATCTGGGGGCATATGTACAGTCACCTCATGGCAACAGCTCACAGTGAGGAAAACTTGTCCCTGAGGGAACCATTAAGAGTTTCATGATGAAAATCAGTCTCTCTAAATATTGCCTAAGATTTTAATTTACATGCACATCTCTACTTACTTCTAGCCTAACACCCATTCACTAAAACCTTTTCCAAGTAGGTTGCAGCTGCACGTTATTATGTGTACCATGATAAACAAATGTCATAATTCATGCACAAACAATTCAGGAAAGGTTCAGATATACATGTGTAAACATTAGCAAAATGGGTGTAATGAGATATTAACACAAGGTGGTTTAATTGTTAATTTTTTCTCCATTATGTGGAATATAGAGAAATCAGAACATTGGAAAAAAACACAGGAGACTAAAAGGTGTGTATGTAAGCTTTTATTTGTGTCTTGTTGTTGTATGGATACCTTGGAGACTGTGATTTTTGTTCCCTTGAGGGATTTCCAGTTTGTTTTTTCATAACAAGGGAAATAGACTGTGGCACAAAATGGAAGTGTGTGTAGCAGCATTTAAATCACCTAAGATCTCTTACTGGAATGTTACATCAGCTTTTGGTTTTAAAATTATTTGTAGAGAGAGAAAATAGCGTGGTAAATAATACATTTATGTGCCCTCAGACAAGGTTATGAAATACCTCAGAGAATAGATGGATACAGCTGATGTAGCTAAAAAGACACATTAGACTATTTGTCTAAGCCCAACAGCAGAATTCAGAAGAGTTGACAATTTTGGATGTTTATTGGGATTTAGCTGTGTTCTAGAGAAGAGTAACGAAAGCCATGGTTGTAGCACACTGGAAATCAGCATCTGGAGATATTGAGAAGAGCCTGAGCAGTAGTGCAGCAAACAGTTTTGAAAGGAAGCAATCTGAACCGTGAGGCTGAACAGTCAATTACTGGGGAACATAGTTATTTGATGACTTTTGAGTGCTGAAGATGGTGAACAGAATCCAGAAAGTTTTGTCTGAAGTGGCAAAATACTCTTTTACTACATCCATGTGCTAAAAAAAACCCCAAATCTCTGTTCTTGTAAAATGCAGTAGTTATTACAGGCTTTTAATTTACTTACCTCTAAGAAAAATAAGCTCTAAGAGGTACCTTTGCCCTGTGAACATACTACAGATAAAAGCAGTAAATAAAGACTCATCCCATTTTATATTGCTTCTCTATTTCCACTATTCATGCTGAGTACTACTTAAAAGACATAATTAATGATACAGACAGTGTGACATCCTTTAAGACAGTTATCTGGTGCTGTCTTCAGCCTGTTTCTCCGGGGAGCACTATTTTGATTCTTTGTCTTCTGTTTCAGTCACCCTGGGATTGATGTCATAATTCCACTATCTGAGGAATTGTGCAGCAGTAAACCTATGCTGTGCCAGCCCTTTCCTTTTATAAGTGCAATTTAAAAGTCCGGAGAAGCTGCTTTCTCTTTCTGAGCTGAACTTCAGAACTGCAGGTTTTCAGAAGGTAAGCCTAAAAGATCTCTTTTGCCTATTGCATGACAACTAAAAATGCACATGATTTTGTAATTATCTCTTAAGAGTTCAGCTAAAGGACCCCTCACTTCTAGATAAGGCACAAAGGTTCTTGGTTTAGGAAGGAAAAGTCATGAGGAGTTGTTTTATTTTACTGAGAGGAGGCTGGGTTTGCTCCTCTAGACTCCTGCCACAGAATGGGCCATTACTCTGTTGCCATCATTACCAACCTTCTGGGAAAACAGCTGAGTTACAAGACACAAGACCTATTTCTTCAACTGGTCTCTTTCTCAGTGGGACTCAAGGCCACCCTCTGACGATCCATGCACATTGGGGACAGTGAGGGAAGGCACAGACTCAATTGGTAAGTGGCATTCCCACAGCCTGACTGCTCAGTCCAGAGTTGATGAGGAAGACTAATTTGTTCTCATTCTTAATTTGACTGGCACCTGATGTCCAATAGATTCCAAGATTCATATGTGAACGTGCCACAAAGCTGACTGCTGGTTTCTGAGTCCCAGAGGCATCTCTGCAGAGCTAGGCTATGAGGAAGATGTGACTATGGCGATGTGTCTGTCTAATCCATGTAGACATAGCGGGGTGAAAGCAATAATGACATTTTGTTTCACTCTGGTGAAGGTGATGAACACCCTTACAGATCTCAGCTACAAAGTGTCCAGTAGCATGGAAAACTACAACTCGAAAATAACATGGGTTCTCTGGCTAGCCCTACAGAGACACCAGCTTTAGACTGCTGCAATCGGGCAACCTGAAGAACCTGGAACGCTGATCACCTCCTGTCACGGTTTTAGCTTGTAACTGGGTGACATGCTGTTATTCCCCCACTACCTCCTCAGAGGAAGAGAAAAAAGGGATTAAGGGAGAGAGGCTTGAAGACTGGAAAAAAAACCTGTAACACTTTTAATGAAGTAGTAATAATAATTATGGTGAATTACAAATATATACAAATATATAAATATGGATCCCAGACTCGGCACACCAGATAAGTCCCAAACTGGACTCATCATTAGATGGGGCGCCTGAAGCCTGGGTCCCCTGACAGCCACAGTAGCCTTGGAGCACAGGAGCCGCTCCGGCTAAGGTAGGCGGGAGAAAGTGACCTCTCTTGAGGAACGATGTTCTTCTCCAGAGAGAAGCCAGGGTGCAGGAACACCAGCGGGAGCAATGACACACCCCCAGCCCCCAGCTCCCACCCCAGCCCCCAGCCCCGCCGGGCTGTCCCAGCTCAGGGCTCCCCCCGCAGCCATGTTACACGGAGGGCCCGGGGCAGGCGCGCTGTGATTGGTCCATTGGGATCACCTGACCCAGCCTCTGCTCCCCACAGCCCCAGCGCAGCAGCTCCGGGGGCACGGAGCGCACCAGGGCAGGGAGGGCGGAGGGCGGGGTGACCCGGCTCTCGAACCAGGACAATCCAGCCCTTATTCTTTATCATGTGCTTCTGTAAATATGTACAATATATTTATATATATGGATATATATATATAAATATCTACTTTG
Source organism: Calypte anna (assembly GCF_003957555.1). Lineage (NCBI taxonomy): Eukaryota > Metazoa > Chordata > Aves > Apodiformes > Trochilidae > Calypte > Calypte anna. The sequence goes on along the minus strand of NC_044274.1, from coordinate 59,285,829 downwards.
TACAATTTGAACTACAGTTTTCTTGGCCAGAGTGAAATTTCCTCGTGGTACATACTGCATTTCACTGTCCTGCTGCATTACCCACCGAGTGTGAACAGGGCCTTGAGCAGAGACAATCCATGGATTGGTTTGCCTTTGCCTGGAGGTAAAGGAATCCATGCTTTTTCCAACAGGTTCCCTTCATATGCAACAGGGACTTTATCCCCTTGCTTGGTATGTAAAAGGTCTGATTGGGTACTAAGGGTGGCTCTAATAGATCCCCTGGTGTTAGCTAGCCAGGTGGCATGCACCAAGTGTTTGCCCCAGTTTTTGAAAGTTCTACCAGTCACTGCTTTCTGGGGGATTTTCAGCAAGTGGGTGTGACGTTCAGTCTTTACAGAGACTGGTGCATGATTAGGGGATATGATAGATCTACCCTACACCATGCTAGAGCCATCTGGATGGCTTTGACGTCTGCAAATTGGCTCAATTCACCTTCTCCCTCCTTTGCTTCTGTGACCCGTTGATGAGGACTTTATACGGCTTTCCATCTCTGCTGATTCCCTACAAATTGGCAGAATCTGTTGGTGAAAAGAAAATAGCATTTATCCTGATCTAAGAGCTCTTAATATGGTGGGGCTTCCTTAGCATAGGCCACTACCTCATCCAGTGGCATTATGAATGCTGTACCCTCTACCAATTTGTGCTTGGCTCCACAATGCTCCCTGTTTGTGCTCTGTGTGTTATTATGTCAATCCACTTACTCCAGGTAGTATCAGTGGCACAGTGGGTAGATGTTACCTTCCCCTTGTACATCCAGGTCAGGACTGTCAATTGTGGTGGCAGAAGCTGTGTCTCAGTGCCAGTTAGTTCTGAAGCAGCTCAAATCCCTGTCTCTGTGGGGGTGTAATTAGCTCCTTGTCCTCTATAACCCTGACTCCAGAATCCTACAGGATGCCCTCAAGTCTCTCCTGACACTTCCTGGCAGAGTCTCGAGGTAAGACAATTATCTCTGGCTGCTGCATAGAGCATATTCTTTATCTCAAATTCTGTTTGAACAGATCCCAGGGCCATGGCATGTATTGTTTAACATTTTATCTGCCTGAATGCCTGTACTTGTTCAGGGCACCCCAAAAAACTTGTTTCTTTTACAAGTTACTTTACAGAGAATATGTAATTGTATGATGGAATATGTATCCTCCAGAAACCTACAACACTCAAGAAGGCCCGTGTCTCCTTCTTTTCTTATTGGTCAGTGGAGACATGGCTGTTGTCTTATTGACCACATCCTTAGGGATGCACTGGCACCCATCTTGCCATTTAATTCCCAAGTAGTGGATCTGCTGGGCAAGACTCTTGGCTTTGCTTTTTTTAATGGCAAGTTATTATTTTCTTATCTTTTTCAAAGACTTCCTTTGTTCTATTGCCCATGAAATTATATCATTGATGTACTGAAGATGATCCAGAGCTCTACCTTTCTCCATGTAGGAGTCCTGGCAGATGGCAGAACTGTGCTTCCACCCCTGGGCAGTTGATTCCAGGAGTACTTGATGCCCCTCCAGGTGAAAGCAAATTGAGGACTGCACTCTGCTGCTAAGGGAGTGGAGAAAAATATGTTAGCAATACCAGTTGTGGTATACTATTTTGCTGCCTTGGCTCCAGCTTGTACTGAAGTACCAGCACATCAGTCACAGCAGTGGTCATTGGTTCTGCTACTTAATTCAAGCCATAATAGTCCACAGTTAATCTCCATTTTCTGTCATGCTTCCACACTAGCCATATTGGACTGTTGAAAGGTGAGTGAACCCTGCTGATGACTCCTTGGCTCTCCAGTCTGTGAATTAGGTTCTCTGTGGGGAACAGGGAGTCTCTGTTGGTTTGGAATGCTGGCAATGGACTATGATAGATGCTGTTGGCAGCTTTTTTCCTCCACCTTCATCAGGCCTAAAATGGAAGGGTCATCTGAAAGTCCAGGCAAGCGAGGCAGCTGCTTAATGCCATTAGTCTCCACAGCTGCACAAAAGGCCCATTTATACCCTTTTGGATCTTTAAAATACCTTTCTGGAGGAAGCGAGTGCCAAAGGTGCATGGAGTGTCTGGGGCTTGTGTTCAGTCAAGCTGACTTGTGTTCAGTCAAACCTCAGTTTCTATTACAGACTGGTTTTGTGAGACTCCTGTAACTGCGGAAATGGTGATGGATTCTTGCCCTACATGATTTGATGGTACCAGTGTGCACCGTATGCCAGTGTCCACCAGGGCACTGGAGGAACTCCAGAACTTTTTGATGGTGTTTGGGTTTAGAGTCTGAGGCACTGGAACTGCATATCTTGCATAATAAGTTTTAACTGAGCAACTTCATTGGACAGGTAAGAAGATGAAGCTCACACCCATCCTGAACAGTTGCTACCACCATTTCTATCAGGTAGGGTAGAGGTGACAGATGGGATTTGTAGGACAGACTCAGAACCCGCAGTTCTTGTGTGCTTTGTTAGCAGAGTCAGTGATGCATTTTTTTCCTATTAAAACTAAAACCTAGAATATCTATTTATACACAAAATCTTTTGCAAAGCTAAGGCCTGAGATTTAAAAGCCAAGATTTCCCCTAGTCCACCGGTTGAAGTCTTCAGGAAGCAAACTGTGAATTTGCGCGGAGCTGTGTAGTTGCCACGGACACAGCTCTGACGCGCTTTGGATGTCTGAAGAATAATGCCAGAGAATAATGTCCAGACCTCTCTTGCCCCTTCCAATTCCTCTCCACGGCAGCTGTTTGGAACCTCGCAAAAGGAACCTCAGCTAGGACAACAGTGTCACCTGCTGGTACGACAAGGGATTGCTCCTCCTGGCTGTGGTGTGCATTTGCACAGCCCTCGGCCGGTTGCTCTCTTGTGTTCCGGGAGCGCTTCTCACCTTGACTTTGAGGGTGACGGTGCAGGGATGAGGTGCCAACAACAGATTCAGAGTGGACGGCGTATCTTTCGGTTTCTGTGTTATTTATGCACTAGATATTCTGATGTTTTCTATACGAATAGTACAGTAGCTGTGGTGATACTGATCCTGTTTACCTTAGTTATATAATTTCAATACCGTTTTAGAATCGAGGCTGATGCTGCACCACTTTTGCTCTGCACTTGCAGTTGGTTAAGAACACATAAAAGCCTAGTGTGGGTAGCACCTGCTTACCTTAAAACCTTCACTTAATAATCTGCAGATCTCCATGTCTAACATATGTATATGTGTGTTTTTCACAAGGGTCTTAAAATGAGTGATCATGCAGAAGGAAACTTCAAGAAAGGCCATTCTGTCCAGGAAGCATCTGCAGAAGGAAATGGCTCTCCTGCTAAGGACTTCTCAGTAACTCAAAAACAATTGGTATGGCTTCACCAGTATTACCGAGATACTTAGAAATGCCTTGAATTTATTCTATAAAATAAAAAATAAAAAGCTGAAATAAAAGGGGAAACATCAGTAATAACAGCAGTGGTTTGCAGTGGTGTGATCTAGAGTGCTAGGAGTCCTTCTAAGCTCAAATGAAACAGGAAGTAGGGAAATAGGACAGTACTCTTAGAGGACTACATCTATAGTTTATTTATTTCCAGTGTGACATTTTCTAATTTATGGTCATGAACAATGATGATGCAGAAGCACATTTTCTACACTGAAAATGTACCCCAGAACCTAAAGCAGATATGTCTGAACAACGTGTATGAGATTTCATTAAAAGTATTCAGGAGGATGCAATTGGAGATGCACAGCATCAACCACCTTTTAAATAAATACACTCAAGTGCACAGATATTTCTTAATCAGTGTGTCAGCAGATTGAACGGAAATGGCTCTTCTTTACCCATGAGAGGCAATGAATGCTCTCACTTGTTTTTGAGAAATCACTGTGAACTCTTAAAGGAATGACACAAACATGTTAAAGGAATGACAAAGGGAAGCTGAGGATGGCAAGTCAGGTCCATTTACTTAATAAGAGAAAAGATATATTTGTATGTTTATTTGTGCCTTTGCATTAATGAATGACACATTCATAGTCACTATCCAGAGAAAAAGTATTTGACATGATGCCTACGTTTGGTTTCATTGACGTTACACATGACTGTCACATACATGGGCTATGTGGAATCACAGAGCTCCAAAGCTATCCAGCAGTTTTAGATGGATAAACACTGAAAACATTAATTTCATACAATAGGCAAGAAAATGCTCATTCCTGTTTATCAAAACCTGTACTCAGTTTGGTTTCTTTATTTTACTCTGTGCTTTTTTCATACTCCTTTCTTGTGCAAATATTTTCTTCCTGCACTAGTGGCTCGCCCAGACATTTTTTTTGATCCCAGACTTTTGTTTGGTGAAAGGTGGTTTCCAGGCATCTGAGGAAACACTGAAGAGCACACCCAGTCAAGGTGCTTATAGTCATAGTACTTGTTTTTACATTATGGATTAAATTCAAGGAAAAAATATATAATTTTGGCTCTCACAAGACAACTTTTAAACAAACAATACATGGCATGTACCAGTGTCATGGTTGTCAGTCAGTCTTGGTTGTTCCTTCTCCTGTCAGGATGCGTAGCCAGTCATAGGAATGACCAGCAAAGATATACTCAATTAACAGTTAGACAAACAAACATTTTAAACAGTGTGATCTTATTTTAAGTCAAGGTTGGCTTTACTTTCTACCTTTATTATCAAGAATATAAATTTTAATGTAATTTGAAAGCCAGTGAGGACATTCAGCAGTTACTAAGTATTTTTTCTAATTGTACTAATTATAAACTTTCTGTTTATTCACAGCAGCAACTTGAAAAACAATTAAAATGCTTAACCTTTCAAAATCCTGGACCTCAGGTAGCTGACTTCAATCCTGAAACTAGAGAGCAGAAAAAGAAAGCATGCATGTCACAGATGAAACAAGACTTTTTTTATAAGCCTAAGTAAGATGTGCTAATTATTACATATTTTACTTTTTTAAGTGGCTAGTATGCTGTTTACTGAATGGAAATAAATAAAAGCATTGATATTTTGCAGACAGAGTTGTTCTTAAACAGGAAAGTTGTGCTGGGAAAACAAGTATTTTCTGTGTGACTAAGAGAATTTGATTTACTTAATTTTTAATAACAGTGGCTGTTGCAGTTAGGATATAGTTCTGGTATTTCATTGTGAGGTTGTTAAATAGAAAATACTTCTTGCTGGACAGATGGTTTCCACATTTGTTTGGTTTAGTATTTGAACATGTGGAAGCATCCTCTGAGAATTACTTTTTCTTCTCTTTTGCAGAATTACAAAGAAATATGACAAATATGGCAGACTGCTTTGTAATGATATCGATCTGTGTGATTGCCTGGAAAAGAACTGCTTGGGTTGCTTCTATCCTTGCCCCAAATGCAATTCAAACAAATGTGGACCAGAATGTCGCTGCAATAGGAAATGGGTCTATGATTCCATTGAAACTGAAGATGGGAAAGTGATCACTGCTATGCCATTTTTTGTCCCTGACTGATTTTGTTTTGCTAGCTTTTGCACCTGAACAAAACTTTTTTTCTTCACATCTTATTAAAGTAAATCTTGGGTTTATTAATTTTCCCTAGTGAAGTTCCTGGCTTCTTTTTTGGCTTCTTTATTGTTGCCTACCTAGCAGTCCTCAACCTTCCCCATTAAATAGAAATACGTGTTACTTCCTGTCATTTTTTTCTTACTGATTTCTCTGCAGCATGTGGTATACACAGACTTGATCAGTCATTAATCATATAGCTAGAAGTAAATGGACTGGCTATTTTTGCCTATGGACAGAAAAGTCTCCTCAGTTTCAGGAGCTTCTTTTTACTGTAAGAGATGACAGATTTCAAATATGGTAACTTACACTGAGTTTTCTTACAAAGTAGTTGTTCTCATTTATGGTGGGGACTCACACCCTATTTGAGAAGTGAGGGTCCCTCTGGATCCTGAAGGGGGAAAGGTTGACATTTGCCACAGGTGATCTCCAGGAGCGTGCTGCTAGCTGGGGAATCATTCCCTGGGCCCAGTCCTTTTTTGTTTTGAGGAGGCTCTCCTAACTTTTAGTGTGGCACTACATTTCTCCCCCAAGCTCTGTGGACAAAGACCTTCTGCTCCAAGGCACACATATTTCCCAATAGAAGAAATTTCCTGGAATAGATCCCAAGACTGCCTTAACACCACAATATCCCTCCAACCTGGTTACTCAGAAAGATTTGTTGCTTGTCTCAAAGTAAGTACTTAAGCTTCTAACATTAAAAAACCCAGTACCAAAAACAACTTCAGAGGAATATTTACTATGGTGGTTATAACACACCCTGAAAGTTCCATCTGGTGCTGCTCTCTAATATACCCCACTGGTCCTCAAGTATCCTTTGACTTGTGCTGGGAGTTCAAATAGCCCACCTAATCTCTGAGCTGTATTTCTTAAGGTGGGTGAAAATCCTGCCAGTGTACTCAGGGATTTGTTTCTTTTCCCAGGTATGCCACAGACTTATTCTGCATTTGATTTAATAAACAGCTCTTCAAGAGATAGAACTGATTGACATGGGCAGGAAGGTGGCAGGCTTCCTTTGAAATAACCTTAAGATCTGAAATGCAGAGGTTGAATTAGCCTCACTTTCTTTCCACTTAAAAGGCAAAAAACCAAATAGTTTCTCAAGTGGATTCCTGTGGTTAGGCTACATGTTAATTTCTTTGAGTAATGTGATTAAACCCAGATTGCTGTAAATACTCGGAACTCCGTTATGGAATTAAATGTTGGTTTTTTTTATAATTTTTAACATGGACTGTGCCTCTGTCACAGCCATAGCTAAATGCAAAGTATAGGAGAACTCTATCACAAACACATTTTGTGCAACCTAGAAAATATAGCACAAAAGCTGAAAAAACAGAAGTTAGAGCCAAGATTATGATAACGAAATAAAAGGATGTTGCAGGGGCAGTTCTGCTGTGGGCTGAGAATGACTCTATCATTGCAATGATCTAACCTTTCCCCCAGTTCCAAATGAGCAGCTGAGAGCACACAAGTATAATCCCTATTAGGGCAATTGTTCATGGGGGAAAAACCAACCAACCAACCAACCAACCAACCAAAAAAAAAAAACCAAAAACAACCCCAAAACAAAAGCAAACAGAAAAAGACCAGTGCCATGCATTTGTTTATACTGATTGTGAAAAATAGGGGTAGATGCATGTTACCTAAAAATAACAAGAGTGCCCCTATCTCATAGTTTTTGTTAGGCAGTTACATAATGCCATGGTGTACAACATTGTGGTTTTAAATAAAAACCAGAAAAGGCAGTGAACATTTCTTAGTCTCTTATAAAACTGGCCACCCTCCAGCTAACTCTGTATCATCTTTTTGCCTTATGTCAGTCTAACCAAAATATATTTTTCCCTATGGAATAAGTTTGCTTTGGAAAGCTAATGTTTAAAATAAGGAGAAGCAGATCAAAGAACTGTTCCATTAGGTCTGTTGGTCCTTACCCTTTCACCCACCCTGATTAAGCAGGTGATAGTCAATTTGTGATACTGTTAGTTTACTCTGCCTGTCTTTTCCTTCTCCATGTGGTTGATTTTATCATGGCTACCATGGATCCTGGTGTGGCTTAAGGAAAGACAAAAGAACAGGTACATATTATAGCCCAGCTAAGATACCTAAACCTGATGCAGTTTTATTTAGATTCATTGTGCCTTCACCTGTATTTCCCTGGTACATATCCACATCCACATCCACAAAGGAGATACTCACTTTCTGCTTTCTTAGATGTTATTACTAGGAAGAACTCAATCTCATGTAAATGAATATTGAGTTATTATATGATTTTTGTGAAGATAAAGATGATTCTTTCTCTAATAACTTTCTCAGTGCTTGGGTATTGTCTCATTGTGATCCTTTTGATTCCAAAGACTCCACCCACTGTGTATAATGTGTAATATACATCCACATGTATAATGTCAGGAGATATTCTGACATTCACAAGCTTGAAAACTCAGAAAACAAAACAGAACTATGCAAAACATCTTGTTTGTCTTCATTACACCTCATTAGACTTTAAGACAGAAAGTTAGCCACTGAAGTAACACAACAATTTGTCTGTACTTCTCAGGATCAGAAGCTATTGCAGCTCTAGGAAAAAAAAGAAAACAGTTGTCTTTGCATATTGCATTGGGTACTTGCAGCTGCTCCTAAAACAGCCAATTTAAAAGAAATATTAATAAAATTATAATAATGTAGCTCAGAAGAGGCTACGATGAAAGGAATGGTCATTAAGTATTATAACTTTTAAGATGTGAAGGTGTGCTAAGGAAAGAACACCTGAGGCTTTATTAGACTAGTTAAGAGAAGGGTGTTTTGAATAATGCAGACCAAAGATTTACTCGGGCACAAGGCTTACTGGCTAGTCAGTAACAAGTCCACCACTTCTACGTCTGCCTCTGCTAATAAACAGGCCAAACTATGCTGCCTTACCTCTTGCTTCATGTTTGCAAATCCTTCAAGTGAAAATCCACAACGAGCATTTAGAATTAATTTTATATATCCTTTTATGTAAGGGCTCCATGATTACTAATCTACAGTCACATGTATAATACAGCACCTCTGAAACACAGACTAGGAATAGATTAGAGCACCATAAAACAACAAGCATTCTTCCAAGAAGCAAGATCTCAAACTTCTTATGAAAAATGTATGGGATTCCTATCCACATGGAGACGGAATATTAGGTGACTGTTGTAAACTCTGGGGTATTCAGATTACTGCAGTGCTTTTTAAGTGATGAAGTGCCTTAAAATGAACTTCTGCATATGGCGAGGTGCCATTCAATCCCACCACACCATTTACAGAAAAACAAGTCTCTACTTTTACTGAGCTCATCCTAGTTTGTGCCAGCATTTGTGCAGGTAAGAACTCAACACTTAATGTTTCCCAACCTCTCTGTGATTCATACAAATTCAGAAAGGAACTAAGAAAAAAAAAAAAAAAAAAAAAAAAAAAAAAGGAAAAGAAAAACAAAAAGAAAGCTAATACAGTTTGAACTCTTTTCACGACAATTTTCATGAATCTTTTAACACCTTCTGTAGCATAACTGCACTTTCTCTATTTACATCCACAGCACACTAGGATATAGATTTAATTCACTTCAGTGGGAAAACCAGATGAGTTTGACTAAAGATACATAGCCTGATACTGGATAAATATTTAAATATGCCTTAGAAAAATATTTGCATCAAAGACTTTATAGTTGCTGCAGCTCTACTGAATTTTTTAGCTAGGATAGCAATATTGATTGTAGCTTCTCCTTTGACAAACTGCTCACGATCTTAAAGCACTTTAAAATAAATTATGCACGTTTCAGTGGAGTATTTTGGTTGATCCCATTCTATTTGGAAATCAAATATTTCAAGCCTGAGCTAACAGCAACTTTGAACATCAGTCACAATGTTTCATTAACCCTAATTTGCAGTCTTGGCATGAACCATAGAAAGAGTTCTTGTCCTCTCATTTGCAGAGGAGAATACATCTCTCCTCCACATGCATGGCCCTGCAAAATGCCCCTGCTTCACCTTCCCTCAGGTGTAAATGTATAAACGCTGGCCTCTTACAGGATCATATCTGTCTGTGTTATGATGGAATTAATTAAGGCCTATTGTGCACAGGCGAATCTGCTCTCAGACGCCTTTGATTAAAGGAGTAGGTGATGCAACCCTGATTTCTAGTGTGAAGCACTGTGTCACTCAATCTGACTCCCTTCACGTGACTAGATATAGTAGAGAATGTTCACATATAAATAGAAAATTACAAGGCAGTATACAGAACGAATAAACTAAATATCACATGCCCTTATTAGCAGTTCACTGCCTTTACTCTTCCCAAGCAGAGTCTAAGTAGTCCTGGTGATTTTAGTGAGATCACTCATTCAGTGGAACACAAATAACGACATATTAAAAAATCAAAATTGTCTCATAATAGTAACAGAGACAGCAACAGAGAAATATTTATTTCTAATAAACATAATTTAACCAAAACACTTAAGAAACTCTTTACAAAAAAGTTTTTTTCAATGAGATTTCAAAAGTTTAGCTATTTAGTACTAGGTAAAAAGCACAGTTCAATCCCTGCTGCACCAATTTAGAGTTTGCTAACTCAAATTGCTTAAGCCACTTGCAATCTGCAAGTGAAAATTTATGTGAACAGTATTGGTGTAGTGCAACAAGGCAACCAGGTGCCCCTAATTGCCAGGGAGTGGGCATGAGCTTGTGTCAAGCCCACCTGTGCCTAATTAGGGCAGGCCCCCACTGCGCATGAGCAGGACCAGGGGGCCAATAAAAGGTGAGTCCTGAAGCACAGGCTCAACTCAGTTCCGAGCATGCTTTGCAGAGAGGCCAGTTGCTCTTGTAGCAACAGCACTGATCTGGGCTAGTCAACTCTGAGAGCCATAGGCTTAGAGCATTGCTCATGAATCTCTGCTGGAACACCTGGCTGGACCTTGAAGTGCTGTTCCCTAAGAGAGGTTCGTCTTGCTACATATTGTTTTGTTTCACTGACATGTAAAGCAATTATTTAGTCAATAAATAGTCTCAGGAATATTGCACAAATAAGACCTTGAATGAGTTCAACATGTTATTTTGTGTGTACCTTCAGAATAAAGGAAAAAGAACAGAGATAATAGAAAAAGGCAAGGCTCAAGCGTAGGCAGAATGGCACTGCAAGTAAGAGGCTAGGTAATAACAAGTGGAACAAAAGGAGCCAGGAAAAAACCTAGAAAACAATACACCCACAGAAAATAGGTCCTGGTACGATTTTGAGAGACTGTAATCTTCAATGTTGGATCAGCTTTACTCACTTCCTACACATTTACTACCCATTTTTCATGACATATTTGTGTCTTTAAGACCTCTAAAGAAAAAGATTGCTCAGTTTCTCAAGCAGCTCATTACAGTGTTTAACTAACTGTATGTAGAAAGTATTTCTCAATTCCTAACTTTACGTCATTTTCATGTTCTATATAATCAGTTTCACAGGGTAACCCTACAGTTATTTCAAAAAACAGAGCCTCAATGAGTTCTAACTGAGACTGGGTGATGAGCAACGTCTGTGAAACAAACCATAATCAAATAACATGAAGGATTTTTTGGTTTTTGTGAAAGCAAAAAATGTATGGTTCCATTTCTGGAAATGCAAAATAGGGGAGACTAAGGTTTTCAAGACCTTTGTAAGGCAGTAAGATTCCTCACTTTCATTAGCAGCTAAATGGACCACAGTGTCAGTCACTGATGCCTAGGATTTTGTTACAGGATGTGCATAGATTAATCTAAAAGCCATATGACATAATTTGCATGTCTAAGAAGATTGTAAGTCAAAATAAGGGTAACAATGTGACTCAGAATATTTCTTAACTGTGGATAATTAAGATTACTGACAACATACAATAAATAGTACAATATCACTAGCTCAGTGAAAAAAAAACTATTAGAAAAATGGATCATGCATTAAAGTATGAAGCAGTTATAAACTAATGGATGTATGACAAGTCAAAAATTTTAATGGTTTTTCAGGAACAGGAAAGTTATTAGGAAAAAAATATTTAGTTCTGCAGTTGACAGCATCTTGTCATGTTAGTTTAATTGGTTTTTAACTCCAGTGAGGTGCCCTCTTGTCTTTCTTTGGTGAAGCTTTGAAAACAGAATACAGGGAGGAAGAAACCTCTCAAGGTCTCAAGTAAATCTTCCTGTGTGAAGCAGGTCCAGCTAGGGCAGGTATCCTAGGATCCTGACCAGCTGAATTTCTAATGTTCATTGTTATGACAACTAAATTTGAATATGCATTCGAGGCAGCAAAGCATGAAAGAAAACACATTAAAATCAGTCCATATGATTATTAAACCAGAGAATTGGCATCAAACTGAAGTGATGCATCCAATACCTATATCAGCTGGAACTTTTAAAAATAAATAAACAGTTGTCTAGACTTCCAGTCTCCCTGGCTCATTTTTACTGAACGAACTTTATAAAATTCTGCTCTCAGGGGAGATTTCCTAGAACAAGAAGTTACATTATTTCAGCATGGAGTGAAATGCTCATTCTTCTTTTCCAGCCAAATAAATTTATGGCAAGAATATTGTCTTTTCATGTTATACTCTTATAAGAGTAAAGAAAAACAGATGAAATAGTTGAATGTAATTACACTTCCCCCCAGAACAAACCAGCTTGAAAAATACAGCTGCCTTTCATAACAGCAACTGCGGGTCCAACTTCTGGTAAGAGGTATGGTACAAATGTTGTTAAATTCTTAGCCAGGATGAGTGTGCTTTAAAATTCCCACTGGAGTACTGCCAGGTTTGTCACTCTTTTTATTTCTGAAGCTGGTTCTTAAGGCCTAACATTATCTTTCCCAGTGTACTGGCAGAAATCCTGGACCTATTGACGTTAATGACTAAATTCTCCTCCCTTCAACAGAGAAGAGATTTCAGATGTGTTTGTAAAACACTTCTTTAACAGTACCTCAGAAATTTCCAGCCTTTTTACACCTGTATCTTGAACCTACCATATTGTATTACCTAAGCTGTTGGGCCACATCTTATAAACCTTCATAGACACACTTAGAAGACTTTTGCAGATTTGTAGTATTTTTGGTTAGCTTCCCAGGAAAACAAGACTTACAGGCCGTGCTGCCTGTTCCTCTCTTCACTGGTCCCATTGCATTTTAACCAAGTTTTCAATTTCAGCCAAATCTGAGAGAAACCAGACAGCTCACAGACGCTACCTTCGTGCAAGGTTAATATCCACAGAGTAGAAATACCGAATTCAGAGTGTTCCAGTATGAGCTTCAGCCTCAGCGCTGATGTTGGTCCCCTGGCTGACAGCACTACCCTCGCCTGACAGGCTGTACAGGGCAGGAGATCAACAGGGTGGGCCCGGGAGAGAGCTGAGGGTTGTTACCCAGGGACAAGTGACTTGGGCGAGATGGGAACACTGCCAAATATTTTCCGCAATACTGCACTCCTGTGACCATGTTCTTCCGAAGGGGCTCCCTGAGCCGTCCTTTGGAGGAAGGCGGCTCCGTGGGGCCTTGAGAGGCCGAGGGGTATCACACGACGCACGTTTCAGTGGTATGGCTCACATGAAGGGGACATGCAACCTGTCCGGTACCGTCTGCAAGGCACCAGAACGTCTTTAAAACTCGTAAATCTGAGGATTTCAAATACAACCTCCCCAAGCTTTGCGGGGTGCTGTAAAGTGGCCAGCCGCCACCTGGCTTCCCGCCACTCCTCCACGAGCCCCGGTTCTGCTCCGCCTTCACTCGGGCCCGCACGCCGCCCCGGGACCTCCCGCCCCAGCAATGCCGGACACCGAACTACCCGCGCCGTGGCGGGGCGGAGCACAGCAGCGGCCCTTGGCCCCGCCGCGTTCCCGTCGGAGGGGCGGGACAGCAGAGCAGCCATGGCGGCGCCCGTAGTCCCGGAGACCGACAGGTACCGGCGGCTCCGATAGCAGCGCCGCTTCTGCTCCTTCCCGCGCTCCCACCGCGGCGGAGCCGGGCCGGGCAGGGCAGGGCGGGTGGGGGTCTCACGGACGGGGCCTCGACTCGGGGGCCTGCGTCCCTCTGACCGCCTCCTCTCTTTCCGTGCAGCATCCGCAGGGCTGTGTCGCTGCTCAACGCCGTGGACCCAGGCCTGTTCCCGCGGCTTCTCTCCCGGCTTCTCCAGAAGCTGCACCTGAAGGTTAGCGGGGCGGCAGCCGGGGCGGGGCAGTCCGCTCCATTCCTGTTCCTTGGCGCCAGGCGGGGTTCGCGTGTGCAGGAGAGGCGCCGAGCAGGCATGGGGCCCAGCCGGGCCTCGCTGGGGCTGCGGCTGTGTTACTCTGTTCGAAGCTGCGGGACTGGGTCTGCCGCAGGCGGTACCGGTGCAGGCGAGGCGGAGTGGCCTGCTGCGTCCCGCTCCTCTTCCCGCAACGCCGGCAGCCGGGCCTGGCCTGCTGTGGTGCGGCGAGGCAGCAGCCGAGCCCGCTGTGCCACTCTGCTGTCTTTGTGTGGCAGCTGCGTCCCTCTGCTTTGCTAAGGAACAACTATTCCAAATTTCATTTATTTTTATGAGTATTTCTGATCTTAGTTTTTTGAATCATCAATTGCTCAGGGGGGTGATGTAAGCACTAGAAGCGAAGGGCAGAGGTGAATGGTGTAAGACCCTCCTAATGCTTGTCATCACCCCCTTCTGCCCCCTCCCTGGGCTGGTATGTCTGGGAAGGCTGTCAGACACAGGATCCTTGGAAATAATAAATTAATGCATATTTTCTCTTTTCCCCACTTCTGTATGTCCATCGACTAAAGCCACCTGTGCATCAGAGGTTAAAAACCAAGTCTGTAACCGTAGTGAATACATTTTTCATCTTTACAGAAGGGTTTTTTGCTTTTTTTTTTTTGTTTTCTTTCTTTGTTTTTTCTTGTAGAACAAATAATTAAAAAAACCCAAACAAAATCAGTAGTAGTCAGTTTCATCACACTGTTGGAAAAAATCAAAGGCCAAATCTAACCTTGATGCTAAATAGTGCAGAGGAAACTGTGAGATAAATATGTCACATCTTGTTTATTCTCTTGTTTTGTATTTAGAAAAAATACAGATTTTATTTTCTAAACACATATACGCACCAATTAAAGATTAAAAACATTACAAGTTAGGAGCAACATGGAAAGAAAACAAAAAATGTATTAAATTCTGTATTAAATGTCATCATTCTGAGATTATAAGGATTATTTTGTTTATTTAATCCAGTTGCTGATTTTATTCCTACCAAAATTACTAGCTTGGATGCTGCTGTTATTTCAGAGGGCTTTCTCTTTGATTGTATTGTATGGATATTAACTGACTGGTAACTGTAAAGTGTCAGCAACTCTTTTTTTTTTTTTTTTTTTTTTTTTTTTAAGCTACTCCACAGTAGTTCAGTAGCGCTTCACAATTTTAATCAGCATTTACATGAATTGGAGTGGTCTTTGTAATTTAGTCCACTCTGTCAATCTCATGAATTGTTTAGCTGGCCTCTTCCAAGAATGACTCTAGGGCATGTTAAATCAGTGAAAACTTTATCTTATTTGCCTGAACAGAGCAGATACTCAAGCTCCTTCTGACTGGTAAGGATTCAAATGATGTTTCCCTGTTAATAGTCTTGTTACAGACATAAGGATCATTGAAGTTTTTCTGTAATGGCCTAATATTGTTTATTCTGACAGCTCAATTGCTTTTTTTCTGCGTAGCTTTCAGTTTTGAATTACTAAGTGGTTTAAATTTGGTGTTTTGATGTCTGTAGCATAGATTTTATAGTAATTACGTTTTAAAAGATGGTAATATCTGTGTTGAAAATTACTATTTAATTTGCTGTAGTATAATAAATGTAACTGCTGTACTTAAAAAGTCTAGCACATTCTCGGTAATACATCAGGCTGTAGATTAAAATCTGACTTTCAAAAGAAGCATATACTAGGCCTTTTTTTTTATTTCATAACAGCATGTGTTCAGTGTAGAAGGAGTGTGCATAGCTGACTTTACTACAGTTTTGCCTTCTTTTTAGCTTGGGGTCTAATTCAAGTAATGCACTTATTTCTTTTTAATTTTTCTTTATAAAAGGTTATTGGAGATAATCTGAGAGTTGAATGTTTTCCTCTCAGGAGGAAAATGTTTTCCTCTCAGGTGTCTCTCAGGTGCAAGAAGAAAGCATTTTCTTGTGATATATTTCAAGTAATCCTGATAAATTCCCATGTGATCCCGTTGTCTTTAATGTTGGTTTTCAATACTAGGAATTGCATTGTATTTTTCTGTTGGAAAGAATTTTACTTTGTTTTTTCTATTTAGAAGCAACTGGGCAGCCACTTTTGTTATAAGAATGGGGAGAAAGTTTTTGTTTTGAGAAGCATGTTCTTAGGACTAATGATTTTTGTGCTTCAGGCTGAAAGTAGCTTCAGTGAAGAGGAAGAAGAAAAACTTCAAATAGCTTTTTCACTGGAAAAGCAGGATCTTCATCTTGTTCTTGAAACTATATCATTCATTTTGGAACAGGTACCTTGTTACTGACTTTATGAATTGCTAAATATATTTTTAATCCCATTTTAGATTTTAAATATAGGAGTCAAGTTAAAAAGTGAATTAGTGAAAACATGTATCTGTAGTATATAATGTATATTTGGGGGGCATGATTTTATTGCTTTGGCTTGCATGTCGTCCTGATTTGGGGTGGACTCTGCATTTGTGGAGTCTCCAGTTAATGTAACTTTTGGTGGTGAAAGTGATTTTTGCATGACTCTTGAGAGAAGTGCTGATTAATTATGATGTGTAGTCTTATTCACTTTAAGCAAGGATTTTTTTAAACTGCAAGAAAAAGTAATAGATTACATTAGAAAACTTAACATTTCTTTGATTACATGAAGTGTCAGTTATGGAAAATTTCAATGCACAGAAGCAACCTGTACTGCTATAAAAACCTATACATATATGCAGATCTAGATCATATATGCATTTTTTCATACTTGGCTTATCTTGAGAAGAGTAAACTTTTCTGTTTTCTCAGTTAGAGGGTTAAGGTGAAAAGAATGGTTTCAGTCCCATGGTAGAGTTGCTAGTAAAAATCCTGTATGAACATGATGGCCATCTGTGGTAGAGTGTATCTGGCACAACTTGTACAGCAGTACTCAACAACAGCAGTTATTTTTTAACAGGCAGTCTATCATAATTTGAAGCCTTCTTCATTGCAACAACAACTGCAAAGCATTCACCTAGATCAAGACAAAGCTGAAGCATTTGCCAGTGCATGGGCAGCTGGAGGTCAAGATACAATTGAAAAGTTCAGACAGAGAGTTCTGACGCCTCAGAAGGTAATGTTTGTTTTTTAAGATGGAATAAAGCTGTGTAGGCTATTTTAAAGCATAGAGTTTAAGATACAGAGTTTGTGACAAGCCACCATGCTGGAAAATAGGGTACTTTTAAGGTAGTAGAAAAATGTGATTGAGGCAGTGGAGTTTTGTTATCTTACAGAGATCACAGAATTGTCAGCTAGAAAAGAGCTCTAAGACTACCGTGTCCAACTGTCAGCATCCACCCCCCCTCCTCATACAATGAATAGAATACCTGTATCAGTAACTGTATCACACTGCCCACTAGGGCATGCCTTGAACTACCTCATCTACATGATTTTTAAATACTTCTGGGGACGGTGATTCTACCACCTTCCTGTGCCGTCTGTTCCAACATCTAACTACTTGCTCAGTAAAGAAATTCTTCCTCTTACCTAGTCTAATCCTCCCCTGATACAACTTCAGACCATTTCCTCTGGTCCTATCGTTACTCACTTGAGAGAAAAACCTCCCTAAAACCTCCTTGTAGAGAGGTAGTTGTAGAGCAATAACATCTCCTCTTAGCTTCATCTTCTCCAAACTAAACATTCCCAGTTCCTTCAGCCTCTTTTCACTGGACATGTTCTCCAGACCCTTCACCAGGGTCAAGCAGGACCTGCATTCCTGAACCCATGCTGTCTGGGCCTGATCCCCTGTCTGTCCTGCACTTGCCATGGGAGGGCACTCAAGATGAACCTCTCCATAATTTTACCAGGCACTGAGGTCAGGCTGGCAGACCTGTAGTTCCCTGCATCCTCCTTCTGGCCCTTCCTGTAGAGAGGTGTCACACTGGCAAGGCTCCAGTAATCTGGAACCTCCTCAGCTAAAGAAGACTCTTGATAAATGATGGAGAGAGTCTTCATGATCTCCTCTGCCAGCTCCCTCAGCACCCAGTGTATCTCACACCAGCTTGGGTGTATCTCATCCAGCCCCATAGACTTCTGAGTGTCCAGGTGCCATAGCAGGTTGTTAACTGCTACCTACTGGATTTTGGTGGAGTTGTTCTGCTCTCTGTTCTCATCTTCCAGCTTAGGGGGGATGAGTAATGTGGGGGTGGCTGATGTGACTGATGAAGGTGTTAAGGATCAGCATTTTCCTCATCATGGGTTGCAGTGTTTCCCCCCTGCATCTAATAAAGCACAGAGATTCTCCCTGGGTATGAGATGTGGTGTGTTAGCTGCTGTAACTGGTGAAAGCTGGCTATATATATGTGCACTGTTAGCAATATAAAGTAGTTCAACCTACGTACCATTTCGAGATGTTAATGAACATGCTTTACCATAGGGCAGAGGTAAAATGTACTCCTAAACACTTGTACTCGTGGGTTTAGTTCACCAGCCTGTTGATTATCTGGAATTACAGTATGTCTGAGTTCCGGCCATCTTCTATCTTGAAAGATGGTTGTGAGATACTTATTATGATTTTGAGATACTTTGATATTATGGTGTAATAATCTTGCTTCACAGGTGCCTGATGCCAGTTAAAACTTCTGTACATGCTATGGAAGTCTCATTGTGTCTTTACACATAAATGTCTATGTCTATGGGAAGGCATAATGACGTCCTTCTTTTAACTCACAGTAAGCCTTCAGCTACATTAGAAGATGTATACAGAACACATCCATGTCAGCCAGTATCAAACATTTCAAAAGAATTACAGAACACTGTCTCAGTTAGTTTTGCTTTACTTTTATAGTTGCTTTATATCTTGTTGGGATAAGACTGTTTCTTTATGATTAGATTAGCAAAATACCCATGGAAAATAGGTTCTAGATAAAAAGTACACATGATGCACTGACAGAAACAGAATATAATTTATACTACCAGGTTTACCACTAAATAAACCTTGAATTTTGAGAAGACAAGATAGGTCTGTGGACCACACAAAATGTATTCAGAACTTCATCACAGGTAGTTTTTTAAAGTATTTCAACTTTGTCCTTTGTGAAAATGGGTAATTTTAGACACCAAAGTTGTAGAATTTTCTTGTGCAAAATGACAGTAACTCATGAGCCTAAATAAATAACTGGTAATGTAAACATGCAAAAAAAAAAAAAGTTTAGCTTAACAAGACATTTTGGGCTTCTGCCTTTTTGTAGATAATATTTACCAATTCCAAACATACAATTCCTAAAGATTAAATTCTTTAATGGTGGTGTAGTGAATACACGGGATAATACAGCTCTCCACTGAGGGAGCTGAGTAATTTGAAAATCAAATGAAATCACAGAAGCGATATGGCTAACTTTTCTGAATACTTTTCAGCATATGTCTGCAGAATGGAAGACAGTTCTAAAGATACCCTACAAAGCAGCTGTCTTGAGAATTTTCTTCAGGCTGACGTTGTAGTAATGCATAGTTTACTGCTGGGTCTTCAGTGTATGAGAAACTTCTAATTAAAACACTTTTAATCTTTTATTTGGAGCTTGTACCATACACACCTTTAGTCTGTTTCTTGTCTGCAGTTTTGTGTGCCCTGCAACATACAATGCTTATGGTCCATGTGACAGTTTTGGACATTCTTTGTGATTTCACCATGACTGCATATAATGGGCATTTTGGTAGTATATTACATCCCATGTAAAGCAGTTTTAAACTATAGTTTGAGCTCTATGGTGTAATTTGAGTTTGAACTTGACTGTCACTTTCTCAGTTTGTTTTGAAAACATCTTAATCCTGTAAATCTGAATTGAGTGAAAACCTCAAGGTTCAGGATAACTTTCTGTTAACCCAAAGCCTCAATTCAGACAACTAATTGCTAAATGAAGTATTTCTTCTGCTAAGAAATCACGTAGAGGCAAAATATTTTCAAAATTGCATGGGGTAATGGAAGAACTTTTCATCTAGTTATAATCTTACAAATCTACTTATGTCTTAATGAATCCAGTAAATGACATGATCCAGCATGAACCCATCATTATCTCCTTGTAGATTCTATAAGTAATTGTGTATTGGCACATATTTTCTGTATTATCTTGAGACTGTGGGCAAAATAGTCTCTTACTTGTGATACATTGTTACAGTAGCCAACTTGCTATAAACTTGCATCAATATCACAAGTTACAGTTAAAAAAAAGAATCCCGAAGAATACTTAGCCCAAATTGCTAGCTTTTTTAGATTGGATTTATAGTACAGTTTTTTAATTGATTTAGAGATGATGCTGACTTATTTCTTTGTAGAAAGAGATGTGTATTCAATTATTAATATTCTCTGCAACATGTATGTATGGGTATAATGTGACACCACTGACCCTATAAATACACTTCCTATATAGGTGGCTGCGTTTAATGATTTGCACTGTTCACTTTTCTCACAGAAGCAATATTAGGTACATAAAGAATCGTATGATTCTGTTGTCATAGTTGCCAGTAAAAGAATCACAGAATAGGTGAGGCTTGAAGAACCTCTGTAATTCATCTGGTCCAACCCCTCTGCTCAAGCAGGGCCATCTAGAGTCAGTTGAGCAGGACTGTGTCCGGATGGCTTTTGAACATCTCAAAAGATGGAGACTGACCACTTTCCTGGCCAACCTGTACAGTGTTCAGTCAACCTCAAAGTGGAAAAGTGTTTTCCTGTGTTCAGGTGGAGCCTTCTGTGTTTCAGTTTGTGCCCGTTGCTTCTGGTCCTGTCATTGGACATTGCTGAAAAGATCCTGGCTCCTTCCTTTTTGCACCTTCCCTTCAGGTATTTATGTATGTTGGTGAGATCCCCCTGAGTCCCTTTTTTTCAGGCTGAACAGTCCCAGCTCTCTCAGCCTTTCTTCATATGTGAGATACTCCAGCCCTCCGTCATCTTAGCGGCTCTTACTCTTTTTGGACTCTCTCCAGTATGCTTACATGTTTATTCTGGAGAGCCCAGAACCGGTCATAGTACTCCAGATGTGGACTTGCTGTTTCTGAGTAGAAGGGAAGGATTATCTCCCTCAGCCTGCTACTGCAGCCCTAGATACTGTAAGCCTGTTTTGCTGCAAGGGCATGTTGTTGGCTTACACCCTTTATGCAAAGCTGCTTTCCACTTGGGTGGCCCTCAGCATGTGCTGGTGCGTGGGGTTGTTCTTCACCAGCTGCAGGACTTTGCATTTCCCCCTGTTGAACTTTTAAAATTTCTTGTCAGCCCTTCCCTCCACCCTCTCCGGGTCTGTATGGGTGGCAGCACAACTCTCTAGTGTATCAGACACACCTGGCAGTTTTGTGTCATCTGCAGTCTTGCTGAGGATACACTGTCCCACCTCTGGATCACTAAAGATGTTGTTTAACAGGACTGGACCCACGTTTTGACTCTGGAGTATACTGCTAGTTACCAGCCTCCAACTAGAGTTTGTTCCTCTTACCATCATGCTCTGGCCTGGCCATTCAGAGAGTTTTCCAGTGACCTCTGTGTCATCAGAAAAGATCAGCAGCTTCTCTATGAGGATCTTAGGAGACACAATGTCAGAGGCCTCCCTGAAGTCAAGGAAAGCCCTTACCTACTGCTGTTACCTTGACCACCAAGCTAGTAATTTCAGTGTAGAAGTCTATCAAGTTGGTCAAGCATGACTTCCTCATTGTGAATCAATGCAGGGTCCTTCAGGTCACCTTCTTGTTCTGTACATGCCTGTAAATGGTTTTCAGGGTTAGTTGTTCCATCACCTTGCCAGGGATGGAAGTGAGGCTGACCAGCTCACTGGGTTGTCCTTCTTGAGAATAGGAGTGGCATTTGCTTTTCTTCAGAATCTTGAGGACTTGCGTTGGGTGGAGAGTTTATTAATGCTCTGTGTATGGTTGAAGTTGCATTCATAATGATGCTTTTTTTTGTCAAATGTAGCTTGTAGTTAGTGATTCAGATTACAGACATGTAAGAGTTACTGAACATAATCAGAAAATTAATGATAATTGTATTAACAACTGTTAATTTTATTTCCTGTCTTTGGAACCTTATATGAAAGCACAGGAGTGGAATCCTCTAGTTAGCCTACTTGATGAAAACCTGTGCTTTCCCACAGGAAACTTAGAAGCTGTCTTATGGCAAATAGAAGTCATTGGCTGACAATCAGCATGGCTTCACTAAATCCAAATCCTACCTTTCAAATTTGGTGGCCTTTTATAGTGGGGTCACAGCGATGGTGGACATGGGAAGAGCAACTGCCTTCATCTGCTTGGAGTTGTGCAGTGTTTGACACTGTCCTGCATGACAGTCTGGTAAATAAACTGGAACAATATGGATTCATTGACTAGTGGACCAGGAACTAGCTGACTGGTTGCACTCAGAGAGTTGTGTTCAACGGCTCAAAATGGACACTGGTCTCAAGTGGCATTCCTCAAGGGTTGGTACCGGGACTGGTGCTGTTTAACATCTTCGTTGGCAGCATGGGCAGTGGAATTAAGTGCACCCTCATCAAGTCTGCTGGTGACATCAAACTGTGTGATGCGGTTGACACACTGGAGAGAAAGCATTCCATGCATGAGAGGCTTGAGTGGTGGACTTGTGTAAACTGCATGGAGTTAAACAAGGCAAGGTCCTGCACCTCTTTTGGGGCAGTCCCAAACACAACACAGATTGGGCAGAGACTGCATTGAAAATGGCTCTGAGGAGAAGGACTTGGGGGTGGTGGTTGATGAGAAACTTAACATTAGCCAGCAATGTGCACTTGCAGCCCAGAAAGCCAACCATATCCTTGGCAACCATATCCACAACAAAAGAAGTGTGGCCAGCAGGTCAATGGAAGTGATTCTCCCCCTCTACTCTCTTCTCTTGAGACCCTACCTAGAACACTGTATCTAGTTCTGGAGCCCCCAACATAAGAAACACAGAGAGCTCTTGGAGTGTTGGCAGAGGAGGGCTACAAAGATAATTCAAGGAATGGAACATGTCCTCTCCTATGAGGATAGGCTGAGAAAATGTGGGTTATTCAGCCTGGAGAAGAGGAGGCTCCAGGGACATCTTAGAGCAGCCTTCTAGTACCTGAAGGGAGCCTACAAGAAAGCTAGAGAGAAACTTTTCACAAGGGCTTGTGGTAACAGGACAAGTGGCAATGGATGTAATCTAGAAGAGGGTAGGTTTAGGTTAGACATTAGGAAGAAATTCTTCAGTGTGAGGGTGGTGAGCCTCTGCAACAAGTTGCCCAGGGAGGCTGTGGATGCCCTCTCAATGGAAGTGTTCAGGACCAGGTTGGATGGGACTTTGAGCAGCCTGATCTGGTGGGAGGTGCCCCTGCCCACGGCAGAGGGGTTGGAAGTAGATGATTTTTTAAGGTCCCTTCCAACCCTAGCCATTTTGTAATTCTATGATGATTATACCCTCAAAGGCAATTGTCAGTTGTGAAATATCCTATTTAATGAACTTGGAGGCTCCACTATGTGTACTTGCATGCTTTCTGTTTTTCTACCACTTGAGGAAAGCGTATGTAATGATGTTTTTTAAAAACATGGTTTGATTTGAGCATATATTCTCTTTTTATTGTGAGAAATACAAAAGAAGAGTGTGGTCTTGTAGTGGAACAGAGCGACCAGGTGCCTCTGATCATCAGGAAGTGGGTGTGAGCCGCTATCAACTCCACCTGTGCCCAGTCAGGGCAGGGCCCCTATGGAGCATGTGCAAGACCATGGGGCCAATAAATAGTGAGGCTCACACCCACTGAGGCAGCTCATTCTAGAGCTAGCTGAGAGAGTGGCTGGTTGCTTCCTTAGCAGCAGAACATCTTTGCTAGCTCCACACTGTGGGCAATAGATTCAGATCACATCCGAGTCTATATCACCGTATCAACGCGTCGACTCCGGAGAAAAGACTCCTTTCCGGCTACATGGTCTTTTTGTTTTTATTTTAAGATGCAGAGTCCGTTTTATTTTGGTTTTGTTCATTGGAATTTTCCATTAAGTCATCCTTCATATTATCTGTCTCTGACACATTTCTGCTATATTTTTTGAAGAAACTAATGTGAATAGAGTATATTATGGACTTGCCTGAAATATTAATACTTTTAATTGGTGGCTTTATAGTAAAAATCTCCCTCAGGTGTGGGCTGGGACCAATGCAATTTATATGTCTTCATCAATGACATAGTGGTATGAAGTACACACTCAGCAAGTTTGCAGATGGCACCAAGCTCAGGGGCACAGCTGATTTGCTGGTGGAAAGGGATGTCATCCAGAGAAACCTTGACAGCTTGGGAAGTGCACCCATGTGAACCTCTTGAAGTTCAACAAGGCCACATGCAGCCTTCTGGTCCTGGCTTGGGGAAATCTCCAATTTTAGAACACACTGGAGATAAATGGATTGAGAGTAGCTCTGTGGGGTGCTGCTGGATAAAAAATAAGATATAAGTTGGTAATGTGCACTTGCTGTCTGGAAAGGCAATCAGATTCTGGGTTCTGTAAAAATCAGGGTGGCCATCAGGATGAGGCATGTGATTCTCTCTCTCTTCTTTCTTGTGGTGAGACCCCACCTGCAGTCCTGCTTCCAGCTCAGGAGTCCTCAGCACAAGACAGACATGGACCTGTTGGAGAGCGTCCAGAGGAGGGCCATCAAAATGATGCACGGTCTCGACCACCTCTGGGAAGAAAGTCTGAGAGAGTTGAGGGTTGTTCAGCCTGTAGAGGAGAAGACTGGAGAGATATTACTGTGATCTTTCAATACTTCAAGGGTGCTTGTAAGAAAAATGAAGATAGATTTTTTACTAGGGACTGTAGTGACAAGACAAGAGGTAATGATTCTAAAGTGAAGGTTTGGGTTCAAAAAAAGGAGTAAATTTTTTACAGTGAGGGTGATAAGACACTGGAAAAGGTTGTCCAGGGAAGCTCTGGACAATTTCCGTAATTGAAAGTGTTCAAAGTTGGGTTGTATGGAGTTTTGAACAACAGGATCTATTTAAACATGTGCCTGTCGATGGCAGTAGGGTTGGATGAGGTGATCTTCAAAGGTTCTTTCCTACCCAAGCCATTATATGACTCTATGAACACAGATTTTTTTTCTTTCCATACTCTTTAAAAAAAATATATGGGCTTTATGGTTGCCACTCCATATTTGGTAGGAGTTTTTACTCACCTATTGAGGTGATGTGCAGTGCTATATAATAGTTTATATTTGAGAGTATTTGTGAATATTCCATGCTTTTGCTTACCAGGTGCTTTTTTGTACACTTACCATCCCTGAATTATCCTTATGGGTTTAGTGGGTGTATCATGGGATTGCTCATCTGGATCCAATTGCAGAATCAGTGCTATGATTAGTATTACTGAGATGCTGTTAGTTTTATTTCAGCATGAGAGGGTTTATATATGACAGAGTTTGCAGTGTAACTAAGAAAGATCTAATTGCAATTTTATCTTGTTTTAGAGTGTTTCACTAGAATCCATGTGGCAACACAACTCAGTCTCTTCTGGCATCTGGTACTTAGAAGTTGTGGTTTTGGAAGTACTGAAATGCTGCCATTAAGTCTGTTTTCTTTAATGTATGCAAGAAAAGACCAAGCACTAATCTTTCATTTCTGTTTTAAGACAACACAAAAATGATTGACTATTTTTTTATTTAGAAATATGGTTTGTGCATTATGCAAAAGCTGGAACCTTCAGGTACATTGAAGGAAGAACTAAGGTTTGATTAGCTTACGGCTAACACTAATGGGGGTCTGTTTGACCGGGATTATTATTTCATAATATTACTAATCAATTAGGCTCATCACCACTTTTGAGAGAGTAGGCCACTGAATCTTTTGGATTGCAGCAGTGCTCAGATTTGGATTCCAGACTACTGGTTATTGTGAGAAATAACTTATTACAGATATTTTGCTTGTATTGACATGTTATTTCTCTTACACCAGAGTCTCTTCTTGCCTGCAAATTGTAGCTTGTTAAAAACCAGTATTCTGGGTTCTGGGTCTGTCAGTTCTCTGCAAGAGGTGTAGGTGGTAATGCCCTGCCTGATAGCTTCCTTAGGGTGACAAGCCTAATTAAGTTTGTTAGAGCAACAGAAACAGGTATTTCCTAGAATACTGATTAGGTGAAGTTTTCTGTAGCACGTTGAACACTACTTTTAGTTGTTAGAGACAGTCATTAGTTTTTCAGTGTAGGTCTTTTATATTTTTTTTGGTGCAGACTGCTTGCTTGGTAGGACATTATTGTCTTGAGAAAATAATAAAAAGTGAAAAGTAAACTAAAGCTGTAGTGTTTAATAGTATTTATTTTCTCAATTTTTCCCTTTTCTTCACTGAACTATAGGCAGTCTTCAGCGTTATTAATTATGTAAATTATCCTGTTGCATTAATTAGTTCTTTGGATCTTTACTTGTATGGCTGCCCTTTTATTATGTTATTTCTGCTGTGTGGCAAATTTCTAGTCAATTAGAACGGTGGTATTAAGATCAGTTTTTTCTTTGAAAGCATTCTTAATTTGGCTTCTAGAATTTTGATAACTGTCTGATACCGATCTTACGCCATTTTTAGGTCTTTGCTTGGCAATTGATCAGTTTACAAATCATGGCACATATTAATCAGATTAAAATTTTTTTTTTCCTCTTTGCAAAGTGCTGGCAGGGTAGGGTTCATTCAGTCTTGGCAGTTTTTCACTGATTTTGTTGCTTTTCTCCTCCTCCTATATTATATTCTCCGCTTTTTTTGGTACGGTTTATAAATCTATGTGGTTTAAAGTCAGGTCAGGTTAGTACCATGACTTTCATGTTTTGGAAAGCTATTTAGGGTATCTTTAAAATATATGTAATAAAAAAGAGAAGGGCCCTATGTTACCAAGTAGGAGAAGTTTTTTATAGCCTTCAGACAGCATTACTTAATATAATGATGCGTGGGAATGCAACTAGCAAAATTATGTACCTAAAATTCTTGACAGAGCTGTCAATTCTGTATCTTGACTGGCTGTTTGAAGCCATATGGGAAAAACTCTGAAACTAGTTTTCTCAGAAATGGGTCTTCTTGCTAAGGGGTGTACGTGTAATGTGAATATGCTAAGTTCTCTTTGCTAAATGCTGGCAAATCTACAGAAATACTCTGAAACACATGCATACTATGGTGATTATGAAAAAAAGAAGAGAATTAATATGCTCTGTGAGTGTGCATGTGTCATGGGGGAAAATTCTTTCCGCTATCAGAAGAAATGCAAAATAAGGAGGACTGTAGCTCAAACAGAAAGAATATTTCAGTTTCCATTTCTTGCTAATGTCTGATTCACTAATCATTCTTACAGTGACCAATAGAGGTCACAAAGACTGTGTTGTACCTGTAGACTCTGTTAAAATTGTGAACCATCTTGCATTGTGTGATGCTATCACAGACCATGGTAAAGAGAAGACAAACAATGAAAGCTGTAGTAAAGACACAGTTTTATACCTACGCAGGATTATTTTAATAGCTGGTTACAGCATAGCTGTCTGTTTACAGCACAGCTGTCTGTTTAATCTTCCAGTAGCACAGTTTTATTAGTAGGTATTTTAGTTATTAACAATCTTTAAGGTAGTGTATCATGAGGGTTTTTTAAATTAGTGCCTTCATGTCTTCCTACTTTTACTTCTCCATCTTTTAACAAGAAAGTGCAAGGTCAGAAGAATATGTATTTTGAGAATGTTTAAAAACATCTGAAACATTTTTTCTGTTCCTATGTGCAAAATAGCATTTTCTAAAGTTATAAAAGACTTCCGTGCTTATCTTGTGTAACTTTCTGTTTAATACAAACCACAACTTTCTTGCAGTATATAAAAGCACTTTTTAAAAAGGGGTCTGGTTGTGATTTCAAGGGTTGAAATTACAGATAATTTCTGGGGTATTCTTTATGGTTAATAAAAATGCGTGCCTTGTCTCTCAGTAAAATCGAGCTTCTTCTTCCCACCATTGGATCTTACTATATATTCTTCTGGTAGATAAAAGAGGCAGTTGGCTGTGACTTTTCCATATAAATGCTTGTAGACTGGTGTATATTTTTACTTCAATTTTGTGCCCCCAATTTTCTCAGAGACAGAGAACGGCACACTTTTTACCTTTTACATAACCTAAATCTCGAAATGCTAGGGTTTTAGAAAGTTGAACACTGTATCCAATGTTTGTCGTACAGTCCCTTTCTGTTTGTTTTCAAGCTAGCTGCTTATAAGTTAAAGTATATGTAAAAGTGAGATACTGCTGTAACTTCTGTTAGGGAGAAGTCTTTTGAAGGTGTTGCTTCATAGCATTTACTTTGCTCTAACAATTTTGCATAATGCTGTTTCTTTAGTTTCCTTCCTTGTGAAGGACACTGGTACTTTTTGGTATCTGTCTTTTCTATTTATAAATACAAAGATTAAAGATGAAGGTATTGTTTGAATATTGCATGAAGACATCTGAAAATATCACTTTACCTGGCATATGTGCTAAGTAAGGTTTGCTGAAATAGGTCTTTATCCTTGAAGACAAAAGTGTGAAGTCAGAGGAAATTAACTCTTCAGGAAAGAGCAATCTTGGATGAAGAATCTAATTCATTGTAGATGTTCACCAAGTGAGATGGCTTTAGGTACATAATTTGTGTAGATTTTCCTTTTAGAGTTTAATCTTAGTCTCTTCTTCTATTTTTAATACGCTTCTAATAGTCAAATCTTCTCTGAGGTACTGAGTGTTTGGCTTGCTCCTCTTAATTAGAAGCTAAAAATTCCACAAAGAGAAACGCACTTCCTGCTTCTAGTTTTATTGCTTTTTCTGCCTCTTGATGTTACTGTTACCATTATAAAAAGCTGTGGTGGGTGATCCAAGAGCTGCACAGGAATAAATTCATGGCCTGTGGCTCTCTTAAATGCCTCTCTGTCCCACTCACTTTTGGTCTTTCACCCAACCTGTCTACAGTCTGTAGACCTTATTATGCCTGCTTTGAGGCTAAAATACAAAGCCACATGAATAGTTTCTCTCAGTTCGTTATTTTTTGTTTTTTGTTTTTTTAAGAATTTTGTGTTTTTTAAGAATTTTGTGTTAAGAAATGTTAGCCTTTTAACAGAATTCTGTAAATTCATTTTCTGTCTGTCTGACCCAGTCTAACCCTATCCTTACCCCTTTCCCTGTCCTTACCTACCACTATTTCTAGTTATAAGCAATTACAGCATGTGGTACTTCTTCAGAGTCTAGAAGATGGTTCTTGTATAGTAGTGAAAAACAGTTGCTGCTTTTATTTTGTTTGTCCATTTGCTGGTGGTTTTACAGTATCTGTGAGATTAAGGCAGATTTGGCTTTGACATTGCATTCTATTCTGTCTAGATAGATAAGATGCAACCAGGGATTCTTATTTTATTACAACTGTGTTACTGAGGCTCTTATTAAGGTTGCTGTCTCTGTTTAGTGGTCAGGGTAAACCAAAACCCAGAGAACAGACTTGCTCTCTGCTACCTCCCCTCTCCCAAGGGAAGATAAAAGGGCAATAAGGAAAAGAGACTTCAAGGTTGGAAGGTAAAACCTGAAGATGTTTACCAGAACAGGGAAAGGGATAGTAACACGTGGAATAATAATGAAAAATAAAAAAAATATACAATAAATGAATAAAATATACAATAAATAAACCTGATCTCAACAGTTCCTGGTAGAGGTATCCAGAAGTTCCTGGTGGCAAAGCCAGGTTTGGGAAAAGGGGCTAGGGCTTTTGCCAGCAGCTGATGGAGTCAGATCCTGCAGAGCCCATGGGATCTGAAGCCAAGGAGCACGAGCCTCCCTCCAAGACACCCTGGCACGGAAAGGCAGCAAAGAAGGGTGGCATAGGGAGGGTGTCACTTTCCCACCCTCCAGGAAGGAGTATGAACCCCTCTGTTTTTCCCTTGGGATCCTCAGAGGTCCTAAAGAACACTCTCTCCCTGATATTGATGCCATAGAATTAGCACGTGCCCCCTGAAACCATAACAGCTACGAAGTCTGGTCTTAAAATTTAGTAAGAGGCATTATAGTTGACAGTGCAACCTCTACTTAACTGGACTGTGCATATGTGTTATGACTGTCTTTAATTACAGACTTTCATGCTTTAAAAAAAAAACCCAAACATTTTATGGATGGTTGGATGTATGTAAAGCTTATTGATAGTCACGTTCATGGTGCCTGCTCTAAGTCTTGGATTTAATTTGAAGATTTCCCCAGTATTGTCAGCCAAAGATGCTCATCATTCAATTTGAGAGTCTTATCGCTGGATAAAAATTGAGTCTTACTGGTTTAAAATCTGTCACTAAAGACTGCTTTTTGAAACCACAAAATCTGGTTTGGAAAAAGTTCAGACGGATTTTGTAATCCTTCTCTTGGCCTCTTATGTAAATTAATTTTCATCATCACAGCAGGCAATATTGACATTTTTCATATCTACTTTGGAGGGCTGATTCTTCAGTGCTGAATATGCTGATGGAGAGTGGAATTGGCATGACAGGCTGTAAATTTTAGAAAGCAGATGTAATGGTTTTCTCTAGTTTTATTTGGTGTGACTGCACAGGTCTGAAGTCAGAGTAGCATGTTGTAGACTAATGCTTTTTTTGATGTGTAATACACCTTCAGTTCTCTCCCATCCCTACAAAGCTGATAATTTATTTAAATGGTATAGTACATGTTGCAGTTCTTCCTTTAAGTTAAAGGTATTAATTTATGTAACTGTGACCTAGTCCATTTTGTCTAAATTGATTGTTGAAAGATGAGGAGAGGCCCCGACTTTAAAATGTTAATATACTAACTTTCTACCTGGAGTACTGTGTCCAGTTCTGGAGTCTCCAGCATAAGAAGGACATGGAGCTCCTGGAATGTGTTCAGAGGAGAGCCACTGATCAGAGGAATAGAGCACCTCTGCTGCAAAGACAGGCTAACGACATCGGGGTTGTTCAGCCTGGAGAAAAGGAGGCTCTGAGGTAACCTTATAGCAACCTTCCAATATCTGAAGGGGGCCTACAAGAAAGCTGGGGTGGGGCTCTTTCCCAGGTGTGTAGTGAGAGGGGGGAAACAGTTTAAAACTTTAAGAGGGGAGATAAGGAAGAAATTCTTCAATTTGAGGGTGGAGAGATGCTGGAACAGGTTGCCCAGAGAAGTTGTGGCTGCCCCACAATATGGATGGAGCCTTGAGCAGTTTGGTCTGGTGGAAGGTGTCCCTGCCTATGCAGAGGGGTTGGAACTGGATGATTTTTAAGGCCCCTTCCAGCCCTAGCATTCTATGATTATATGATTCTACAATGAAATAAGAAGTACTTGGCCTTCATGATGGAATTACAGGAATGACTTCCAAGAATAAACTGATAGGATAGCCATAGTAATTTTCCTGTAGGTTATTTGGGTAGAATAGCTGAGGTCACTGTATTGTAAATGAAAGATCTGTACCTGAAGAATTCTTCTGGTACAGATTATCACTTTCCTCAAAATATTTTGGAAGTTGGAAAATGTTCTTAAATGTTTTGTGTCGGTGTGATAAGTACTATTGTAATAATATGAGCAAAGATTTGCTGAAGATGTGTTTCATATTCCATTATGTGTCTTGCTTCCATTATGTGTCTTGCTTCACAGTTCGTAACTACTTCAATAAGAGTAATATTATGGACCCTTTAGATAACATAAACAGCTTTTTCAGGTGGTTCCAGGGAAGCTTTAATCTTTCAAGCTGGACTACTCTCTCAAATTAGAGGGGAAGATAGCTGAAATGAGTTAGTACCTGAGTTAAAAAGACAAAATTCTGATACGATTTGTTTAAGAAAAGATTTAATTTTTCTCTTGTTGTAATTGGTGTCTTTCTAAGATACATGTGGCCAGTGACACAGAGTTGTTTGTTTTCCCCATTACTGTAAGCAGCCACATTACTTAGAGTTCTTTCTCAACATTTCAGGCTCCATCTTTAAAGTATCTGATAGCTTTTGCTTGCACTGATTGTATTCAAGGGTAGTTCTCGAACCCTGTTTCTCCAGCTATCATAACTCAAATTCCTCAAGCATGGTCTGAAAGCTGTGTTTTTATTCCTCTGTTATGCAGTCTCCTATAGAGTTAGTTACCTCCTAGTATTATAATAGTAGAAGTTCAGACTTGGGAATCTTAAGTTATAAGTATGTGCTTTAGACTGTGAATCTAAGTAGCTTTTCAACTAAGAGAGCACTCCAGCATTGATCTAGTAAAGCTGAACTGCCAGGAGTAGTTGCTTTGTGTAAGCTTGATACAGTGCTCTGAAAGATACCATATTTGGTATAAATATATGAGAAGGGTGTAACTGAAAAACAAGAGACATTGCACTTGCATGTTGGTATTTTTATTTTAGTTTTTAGTTTTTTTTTCTTTGCACATAAAAAGCATAATCCCATGGGCAGTAACTTTTAAGTTATCACAAATACTAGACAGTTTTGAACTGAATGGCCTCTCAAAATAAGGATTTAAGTATTTGAAAATCAAATGGGTTGGCCTGTATTTCAGTGGAGCATGAAACTGATTTCTGAATTACTGTAACCATCCTACTTTATCTGAAATAGATTTATGTGGAATAGATTGTTAGGCTTCTGCCTAACAGAAGACAATTTTCTGGAGACAATTTTCTGTAAAGAATAGTCAGTAAGAAGTTAATTTTGGTATTCTATTTCTTTGTGCAGTTTTTAAAAACCTTGCAAAAATCAAGGCTGTTAAACTGCTTCAGCCTGTCCTCAAATTAATCAGACTTCCTGTAAGGGAAAGTAGCTACCTTGAAGTGGCTTTTTGAGTATTGATGCAAAGTCAGACGATGTAAGCCTCATCTAAGCAAGTTGAAACAACCATTTTGTGCCATTGAAGCTTCTGGAAACCAAGAAGAGGCATGCCCAGATTAATCAAGTTCTTCAGCCCCATCAATACTGCAAGAAGCAGTACTATTGGAATCACTCAGTTTTGTGCCAAGATTCAAATTTTCAGAAGGGATATTAAGATCTGTTTCAGTCTGTGTTCTCAGGTTAGTAATGTTACTAGGGCCATTTTGGCCAGACTGATGCATTATGAACTAGATCAATAAAATTGATCTATCAATCTATTAGATCAATAAAATTGATCTATCACACCACAGGTTGCTTAATACACAGTCATCTTCTCAACATTCACATGCCCTGGTTATTCTAAAGCTTACTCTTACTGGCTTTTGATTCGAACTGTGGGCCACAAGCTCAGTTTGCATTCAGATTCTCATCACATCTGTTGGAAAGCTTCAGCAGCCTCTTAGCAAGTTCAGGGTAATGAAACAATTTTGCTTTCTAGAACCTGCATTTGTTGTTGGGAGATTTTCTTGATTTATAAATAAGTCCAAACAGACAAACTAAACAGTAGCCCATCAACAATGGGGAGAATGCCCAAGTTAAATAATACCATTGAAAAATTTCATTATAAAATACTTGATTTTCAGAAATTACCAGATGTAGTGGTAATGTTACTACTTTTTTTTTACCAGTTATCTTTTGGCAATGCTCAAAACATTTGTTGTGATAGTAGCAGTAGACTTGACAAATGGTATATGCTAGTGTACTTATGCTGCATGTTCCTTTCCCATCCAGGGCTTTCATAAGCTTCTTTCCCCATAAACATGAAACTACAGAACACCGTTACTAATTTGGAGTTGCTTTCACATTCTCTGCCCATAAAATCTTGTTAACAAGTGTTTTCCTCCCAGCGTTTTGTTTTCTCAGTTTTTAGACTTTAAGGTGAAACTTAATTTTGTGAATTCTTTTTCTTCCTCGTTGCTTAACACTAATTGGTTTTTCCCTCCCTGTATGAAATGCACACAGTCATTTGTTTGTCTGAGTGGCTCGTAATGGATATGCCAGGATCTTCATCATCTTTCCTGTAGCCAGTTTATCTGTAGTGATTTGTTAAATCATATTTTACTTACAACATTAATTGCGTTTGCTCACACGTTCTGATTCACGTATGTGTTCTGAATAGAATTATTCTCTCATTAGCTGAAGACTATGATTTTATGTTTTAGAATTATACTGAAGTGATGTATGTAGTATTTTATTCTATTTAGGGGACATAGGTGTTCTGAAAGCATCAAATATTGCCAAGAGAATGGAGTGTGAGAATCTGAATGTAATAATTAGATGTTCATAATGTGTGAAATTTGAGCTGTAAGGCAATCAGAACTGTCTAGATGTCTGGCAGTTCTAAAAATCTCAGCCATGTTGATTTTACCTGTCCAAGCAATATTTCCATACTGTAATCCTTGCAGGTTCAGAGGTTTCTCTATTTATTGTTAATCCTACTTTTTCTGAGGTCAGTGCTGACAGCACTTTCTAAGGGACAAATAGATACTAAATCATGGATTACCTAAGGAGGAGAAATAGTATTTTCCATTACAGTGTCCTGCTTGTGTTGTGGTAAGAAGTAACCTGTTTGTGCTACATCAATGAGTTCCCAGGGTAGTAATACTGACTTTCTTTAGCTTCTGCTATGATTGATTATGGTATTAGATGACCTTCTAAAAGCTTCACCTTCTAGAAGCAGGTAATTTGTATTAAAATTCCAATTTTCCATTTAGAACAAGCTTCCAGTCTTCATAGATGTGGACAGAGAGATGTGATCTCAGTATATCACTCAAATCCAAAATAAACAAAAAAACCTCCCTTTCCCTGCTCCAGTACTGAATGTGCATTTTTTTTAACCGTTTTTCCCTTTCATCCCTTAAAAATACTGCACCTTGCCCCAGAAGTGTTTAATGGCTGGAACTCTTAGCTCTACTAGATGCCTTCATGTTTTCTAAAATTCTATTTCGACTTTCTACCTTTTTTCTAACAATAATTTTTCTAACAATATTCCTACTTGTTTCCTTTTCTCAAATTATAGCCCCTGCCTGCCAGCATTTTTTTCAGAGTTTCTCAGTCACTTTGGCTCTGCCCTTGGTATTTCAGGTTGGAACCCTACAACATGCCTGCTCTGGACTCCAATGTGTCTTACCTCTCAAAGTCATAGTCCTTTGGTTTTGAGTGGCAGACTGGCTCTTGAATATTTAAGAGAATTGTTTTCTTCTTGATGATTTTAGCCTGAAATTTTTGGTCAAAAAAACATGTATTTGATTTCTTACTAAAGTGTATAGGATAAATACTCATGTATTGAAAATGAATTTTTTGACAACTATTATTTATTGAGTTTTTTTAGTTTTGGCTTAATTTTCAGTATTTATGGGCAGACAAAAGTGAAAGTAAGAAACTGTGGTGAAAATGTGCAAGAGACAATGGTATATCCAAACATAATAGGCTGTAAGTGATGAGGGAAGTGGTAGAGTCTATGGATGATAGTTTTGGCTTTGTGAATTCCTTTACTGGTTTGGAGATCATGCTGAACGTTTATATCAGGGAGCCGTGACATCTGACTTGACATTCAGTGCACATATGCATTTTGCAGAGGGTGACTTTCACCCAAACATTTTACCACTGATTGATGGTGATCTTTTCCTAATGGGTAAAATACTCTATTGTTTAGTATGGGAAGTAGTCTGGAGGACAGGACAGTGGGCCTTAGTTGAAAGTTGCCATGTTTTATACTGGAGGGAAGTGACTGTGGACATCACAGACTTCATGATAAACCACACATTTATAATATTATAATATTAGTGATCTACAGATGAAAGGGTCATGTGGTCCTGCACTGGGGGAACTGGCAGCTCTCTAGTGTGGATCTGCCCTGGTATAGGTGTAGCTGGCCACTAAGAAGCACTGCATTTGTAGGGCATACAGAGCTGTTTTAGCAGGCATAGCACCTGTTTTCTACAGCTAGTACTGAGTGGGTACTGGAAGGGAGAAGTGTACTTAAGGCCTTTTAGTCCTAGCTGTCTTCAGAATCCTGAGTGGAACAAAATGGGCATGGCTACTGAGGATTACAGGAATCGCTGAAAGCTTCCTCAGATCTTTGCTGCTTTTAATCTTTTTTTCTGAAGAGTTTATAGAGAAGATATGAAGCATTTTCACACATGCTTACTATTGGTTTTATTTAGTATCTGTTTTTTCCTTTCCCTGTTCTTCAACCTTCACTTTTCTGTTTTCTAAACATAACCCCTGAGCTTTAAGACATGCCAGAGAAACCTATGAGAACTCACAGTGCTAAATAGTACATTTGCCATGTTATTTGCTTTTGCAGTGATAAGGGAGCTTGCATATTTCTCAACTGTTGTAACTGAAAATGTGGTTTTATTTTCTACTAGTTATAGAGAAATACTTTCTTCCCTAGTAAGTGCTTCTCATGTAATATATTGAAGATTCTGGCATCATATAGTCTGTGCCAACATTTTGTTTTCTATAACAAGTTTTATATCAGAACTAGAAATAATTTTGTAGTCCTTTCATTTTTGCAAAAATTGGCCCTAAAATATGTACCATTTTGTGGCTACCAAATGCTGTGCCTTCACACAAATGCATTACAGAAGTATGTTACTGTTCTCAAAAGGTTAATTGATGTTTCAGGATGTTGAATGTCTTCTAAATAAACATGAGCATCGTCAAGTGCACATTACATTTTTCTGTCCACAAAATAAATATCAGACCGTGCTATTTTTTAATCAAAATTGTTCTCTTACAACTATTTTAAATAGGAAAGACACACGAACTATACAGGAACAGAAAATAATTTTAAGGTAAAGCAGTATAAAATAAGGGTTATGGCTGCTGTTAAGCTATCAACTTAGGCCACTGTTCTGCCACATGTATTAGATTTCTTTCTGAGTCCTCTACAGTAGTCTTGCATGGTCATGTATTAAAAATCAAATATAAGACAAGAATATGAATTTCTTTACTTTTGATGGTTTGCTTTTCATGGTAGATACAGTACACTGTTAATTAGCTTTAGAAAAGTCCTAAAAGTCAAGCTTTCTAGGATATTGTTCTTGTCTCTACTGACATTGTTTCTTAATCCTGGATAAGTTGCTAGCCTGTCTAAGGCTTGGTTTCAATGCTACTGTAATAAGCTGTTTAAGTAACTGATATGAAATCCTTTGTTAATTGAGGAATGTGTGGCTTGAACCTTAGTGACTGCAGAATGAAGAGCCATCACATTCCAGATCCTGCTCCCTGTCTCTGTGTGTAACCTTAGTGGTTAGGTGTTTTATCAAAATAGGTGTGGGCTTCTCTCACTTCTAGCATGTAAGAGGTAGCATTTGGGTCTTTCTCTGTTGATTGTTACCAATTTTGATATGATTCTTTTACTGCATTGAACTACTTTTTGATCTGAACCCTGGAGTAAGGCATGATGCTAAGATATTTGTGCTCCTGAGAGAGCTGGAGGTAATTTTATTGGAGTTTATGGAGAGAAAAATGTTTTCTATCTGTGTCATTCTAGTATAACTTACTGGGAGATTCTGGATACTGGCCAGCACAGGGCCCTAGGGAGACCTGTTCATTAGAGGAGTTGAGGGCATCCACTGAGTACACTTTGGATTCTGCTGTACTTTTGGGTGGGATTGGCAGTACACTGTTATTTTTTATGAACCAACTTGTAACCAGCTTAGAGATTTATGATGTAAAATCAGTCTACTTTTAGATTTTATGAACTTTGTATTTTGAAGCATCTTTAGTTCATAGCCTGTGCTCATACTGTTACTAAAGCTATGGCTACCACAAAATCAGCTAAACCAGATTTATAGCATTTTAACCAGATTTATACATCTAAACCATGTATCTGTGGTGCATGTGGGCTTTTATCAATTTAATAAATGTCTAAAATTCCTTACTTTTACCAAAGAATGAGGTCTAAATAGGTGTATTTATTGGAGTAGAGCTGACAGACTGCCAGCTGACCTGCTGAGGTTCTTCCTGCTCTTTAACTTCTACATTTGTAACAGAGCCAGTCTGAGATTTTCTTATCTTTAACTTTGTTTGGCCTTGGTTAACCTCTCTAAACATGTTCATGACACATGATCTTCATCATACAGCCTCCAGTGTTTATTTTACATAAGTAGTATAATATCGATGCACTCTAAAAAGAAAGCAGTGTAACATAGATTATTGTGTAAATGTAAATAGTATAGATACAATAAATTTTGGAAGTTCTGTCTTTGAGCTGTGACCTTGGAAGATGTTTCTGCCACTCACTTGGTCTCCTACCATTCATCTAGAGATTACTGTCACTGTAGGAGGTGGGGCTTGTGTTGGCTTCTCTGCTGTTCACAATTCAGTGCCTCTGGATGGCTTTGTGCTGTTGCTGATTTTAACTGAATTGTTGGACTGGTAAGAGATAAAATGAGATGTAGCACACTTCTAGTTTTACCACATCAGCCATAATATTTACTAGCAGAGGGGAGATGCTGTACTAAAAACAACTTGTATGCAAATTAGCTGACCAGATAATAAGATTTTATATTTCTACTATTCTTTATTCAAGAAGGCCACAAAGGTTATTAGTGTGAAAGACTTGTAGTTCTATTCTTGCCTGCTTCATTTATGTGTGAGGTGTATGTAGCTTCATAATGTTTGAATATAATTTTAGATTAATGATTAAAAGCAATTTGAAATGTATTTTTGTGTAGCTTTCTGTTAAAAAGTGTTTCTGTGGCTTTTCAATAGTAACAGTTTAAAAAGCATCACAGAATCATTTTAGTCATTAACATCTCTGTATGTTAGAACATGCGAGTAGATCTGATGATTAAGAAATTACCATTTTTAGCTCATTTGTTATTTATTGATAATTTTTTTTGCTTTTCCTGAAAGAAAAAGCTAATAAAATTGAACTGTCAACTTTGCTGATAGATTTCCACAAGGAGAAGGAAAACTGCCTTCTTTTGGATTCTTAGATGTGTTTTGTGGATTGATTGCATCAGATCTGAGGCATATGAAGTAACATTATTTCACATGGTCACTGCGAGCTTGAACTGATAAATTTTGCAAGAGGGAAAGTCAATGAAAATTTGCAGAATGTGCATTGTATAAAAACGTTTTACATTTGTAGAGCCTGAAACTGTGTTTACTGACACAGACACGGTGTTGAAAGTGTTTCTGTATCATCTGATTCTAATCTAAATTCATGTTTTGTAGCTTGAAACAATTGGGTGGCAGCTTAATCTTCAAATGGCAGAGTCTGTGCAAACGAAGCTGAAGTCTCCTCGTGCTGTGCTAGAGCTAGGACTTAGCAATGAAGACTCAAAGGTAAGAAATACATGTGTGGCAGAATTGGAATTAATTGTGCTGATGGCTTCAAGCTCAAAGTTCTGAGGCATCAGTTGAAACTTGATTGATGTTAGTCTTGCCAGTGTTTCATTTTTAAATTTAATAAAATTGTAATAAGCACTTTGGAGCTGTGAAGTACTCATGTAACAGCATACATACTAGGTAGGCTGAGAGCTGTTACCAGCTCTTTGAGCTTTAAAGTAGTAGAGAAGTATCATGGAATATGGTTATCGGGTATCTAAGTATTCTTATCATACAGTGTGTGATTGGTACTTGGACTTTGATTGCTTGAAGCTTTCCTCCATGTGTGTAGTTATTTAATTTAGAACTGGCCACTTGCAGTCTCTCTGTGCTAAGGATGGATTTATATGAAAGCATAGGATGTGAGGCCACAGAATATCAGTATTTGGAGGTTTTAAGGTGAAGTCTAAAGTTTAAGGATTTTAGTGACTGTTGATGTTTCAATGCCAAAACTCATTAAACATTTTTTTATTTGTAAAATCTTTACCTTTTGTTAGCCAGCATATTTTAAATTAAACATACGAATTGCCTTTAGCCTTATCTTGGCCAGCAGAAATTGGAGTCTATGGTGTCTGTCAGAAAGTTTATCTATGAAAAGGTATATAAAAGATTTGAGGGGAAAAATCAGAACTCAGTTCTGGTTTAGCATTGCATTTAAATCACAATAATTTTACTAATGGGAGTGGAATTCTGATTTATGTTAGAATAAAAGAGACTTGACAGATTACATTACTGCTTGCTACCAGTACTTTCAGAAGTAGTACTTTTTCAGTACTTTTCAGCAGTTCATAGCAATCTGTATTTTTGAAATGCAAATATTGGAAGCAGACATTATTTTAACTCCCAGCTGCATTGGGCAGCACTGCATATAGATTCAATTCTGTGGCAAAAAATTTGGAAGGAAAAAAGAAGAAGAAGAAAAAAGGAAAAAATGTCACTTTCACATGTTACATAAAGGTAGCCTTACAAACTGGCACAGTTCAGGCAGTGCATTCATTTTGGTTGTGTCTTCCCTGTTTCTTTCAGTGGGCATGATTAGATACCAAGATCAGAAATACTTCGTAACAGTTATAAGGCCAGAATAGACTTGTACCTGGCATGTAGAAAGAACATTACAACAAGAAAAACATACTGATGCTGTCATACTGCAGACACTAAAATGTAAAAATCTCGGTTGGTATGAAGATAACTACAGGGTTTTTTTACCAAATGATTACATCATATTATAAAGGAGGTTTAAGAATGACTAATATTTGCTTCTATACTGATGGAAGTGCTGGAATATTGTTTTTGTGCTGTATATTGTATCTTCATGATCTCTTTATGAGAGATTATCTGAAAATTCTAGATACTACGGGTTTTTTTGTTTCTCCCCACGCTTGTGTGTGCCTTCTATGCAGAAATTTGACATGAATGTAGTATATATATTTTAAATCGCTGTCTTCATTCAGTTCTGACAAAACTTTTCCATTTTTATTTTTAATAATGTGTGGGTGTAACAGCTTCAGCTTTTTCAGGAAAGACACAAAACTGCTACAGAGGAGATTTTGTGGGCTGGCTCATTAGGGGGCAATAGTGCTCCTTGTCACACTGGCTCTTCGCTTCTTTGTGATAATGCAGGGAATTCAATTCTGAAGTCGCTTGTTGTGGGATGTGTAAAGTGTTTACATTTCTAATCTGTGTATAACAATAGATGTTTGTCTTGCTCATTTACAAAACTAAAATGTATTAATAAAAACATACCAAGAAAGGGAAATGACATTAGCTGCTATTTCTACTTCTGTTAACTAAGAGTAATTGTGCTAATACATTAATGTTTACTACACTGCCACCTAAGCTCGTTTAAGCAATTCTTTACCAGCAGCTGACGTTTAAAATTAGTATTTATATTATCTCTTTGGGACAGGTAATCAGCAAATTTGTGGATATATCAATGGTATTTGTTCTTCATGAAATAAAGTTAGAAAATCTTCTGTATGCTATGTAAGTACTTATACAGCATGTTTTCTCAGGTTGAGATAAAATGCAGAGTCCCATAGGTTATGATGCCATCAAATTTCAAAAGTGAGGTGGTCTTTGGTTCTCTCAGGTGGTTCAAACTGCTGTTGACATTTGCATTGCCCAAGAAATAGGCTGCTTTTGACTAAGTAGCAATTGTGATCAGATTGTATGATCTTTGGTAAACTGTTTTTTCCTGGGTTTTGTTGCAAATTTGGTGTTTGCTAATACTCAGACTTCAAGTGACGCTTGATTTAGATTTAATAAATATTTTCTATACGCCATGAAAAATTTTTTCCCTCAATACAAGATGACTCAATACAAGAATGAGTTAGCTGGAGAGGTTGCAGAGTGACTCAAGAGTCAATAGGACAATTCCCTGAGCATCTTGACTGAAGCATGGGAGCAGCAGAGGGAGGTGGTTCAGGTGGGTGCCAAACCCTGCCTTCCCGTCTGAGTGGCCCTGTGATCTAGGTTGCTGTGTAGCTCAGTTGCTGCTGGTGTTTTGTATGAGGCTCAAGAAAAAAAGCTTTCAATTAAAAATCCAATTAACATAGGCTTCTTAAAATTATGCAGAATTTGAAGTGTTTAATTGCATTTCAAAATCTGAAGGATGTGGAATTTCTACGAAATAGGCACAAAAAAGAAGCTAGTATGATAAGAAACGTCTTTTTGAACTGCAAGATCTTTTTGCTTCCTTTCTGACATTTTAAGGAGCTAAGGCGACATTTAGAACTGATGTGTAAGATACTGGCTGTCTATAAGGCTTTTTTTGTACTCATACTGTTTGGTTTTAGATTTGTTTAGCCTGTTGAGTTGTAACACAGCAATCTGTGGGATTTTTTTTTACGCATATTATTTTTCTGTTACAAGGTGAATTAACCATTAATGGGAGCCCAGATTAACAGACCTGATCATCTATGCTGCTAATTATGATTTTGATTTGGAAACAAGGGCTGACCCTGAAAATTGCTGTTATTACTTAGTATCTGTTTCCTTCAGTAATTTATTTAATGATTATCCACACAGGCACACACTTGCACAACCTTTTTACTGTTAGTAGCAGGAATTCCTCAGGCAGTCTAGCCCAAACCTTTCTTAACAACTTCAGAAAAAAAAAAGATTTTAGTAAACATTGCAGAAAAGGTCTGAGGGCTTCAGAA
Source organism: Calypte anna (assembly GCF_003957555.1). Classification (NCBI taxonomy): domain Eukaryota; kingdom Metazoa; phylum Chordata; class Aves; order Apodiformes; family Trochilidae; genus Calypte; species Calypte anna. The sequence goes on along the minus strand of NC_044274.1, from coordinate 59,243,758 downwards.
ATGTCACTTCATTGGTGCCAAAGGTCTTTGCAGAGGACTGTGAGAAGTAAGGGAGTGAGAAGAGAGTTTTGCTGTGGCGCTTCACGAGGTAGATCCATTAAGGTGCCTTATTATATAAGGTGTTACTGTGTATTTTTACAGATGAACTGTAGTTTGTATTTATGCTTGAAAATCTTCAGGATAAATCATCTATTCTTGCCCATTGTGGTCTCTCAATTGTTATCCAGTTTTTGTCTGTAAATCGATTCCACAGATTTCATTAAATTCAATTACCTAATTACAGACTGTTCTGTGGAAGACTTTTACTCTTTTCTTGGTTTTCATTCTCTTTATTTAATGTACAATTTTATTCTTAACCACTAAGAATTTCTTGGTGGAACTCTTTTTCTTCAGTAGGAATGCTATATATAAGTTCCTTGTGAAAATTCAGTATTTAATTTGTTCCTTCTTTACACGTGTATTAGAAGAATTTTTTAGAGGATTTTTTCTGCCAATGTAAGACAAAAACCAATGTGCTGGTTTGCTAGACCTGGTAATGTTATATTTTTTCACAAAAGACAGATAATATTAAAATGTTACTGATTTTATTTTATTTACTTTTAATTTATTTCCACTAACTTCTAGATGTTTTTAATGGGAATATAACAGTGGAAATATTTTAAAATGTTTTCTTCTACAACTCTTTGTTTAAAAAAATATGGTGTCTTACTGCATTAGAAACTGAGATCATAATACATATTCATAGTTATAAAGAGTAAATAGAAATCTGAAAATCTTAAATTATTTTTTTTTTCTTACTTGTTATGTAGCAGGACTTGGTTTTCTTTTTTTTCCTTCTGGTTTTTAACACTTTCTTTACATTTCTGGTCTGTGAACAAGTCTAAACTTTAGAGGCTTAGCTCTGTTTACTTCAACACGTATGCCATTCTGCTTTCTAAGATTGCCATTGTGAGTACTTTAACAGTAAGCAGAACATGAGAAACAAAGCTTTTCTTCTGGGGGAGATAGATCACTTCCTCAGTTTGGGCTGTAGGTTCTGTGCAGACTGTACAGCATGCAGGCAGGACCTACACTTGGGTGGATATTTAAGGAAATGTGCTTTTTTGTCCCTCTGAAAAGAAGCTATATTTGTGGAGTGGTGTACCAGTGAGAGCTGGTGGATGCTAGTGATATATTCCCACTCTGAAAAGGCAGGAGATGGCAGAGTTGAGCATCTATACCACGCTGTATGTACCCCTTCATTTGCCTTCTCATTCCTCAGCTTTTTGAAGGCTTTATTTTTTTTTTTCTTCTTTGAAATAGAGGAGTAATTTTTATCAGTAGGGCCCCCCCAAAAGCAGGCAATTAAAAGACATTCTGGTGCTGGTTGAGGAACTGTGGTGTGGTGCAAAGCCTAAACAATTGTAAATTGCTTCTTGCATTAATCAGCTACCTCTCAACCCCTTTCAGTTGATGAGAGCATCACTCTTTTCTTTCCCAGAACAAAAAAAGAAGCTTGCATATACACCCTTGAACTGAGTTTAGTTTTCTCATGAAGCAGACTGTAAGTCTCTAGCAATTGCAAAATTAAGTAGAACGGTCCTTGGATGAATGCAGAATGCTTAAAGAATGAGATGGAGAGAAAAGGCTTTTTCATTCATATTTAGAGAAGGTAATTGGAGGCCTGAATAGCCTCAGCTAGCACAGTCCTAGTTCAAGGTTGTTTTCAACTTCTGTATACAATCAAGGTTCCTAATTTTGGAAAGGTATGTCATGAAACCAATTCCATTCTAAAGACTAAAATCTAATAAAGTACTGCTGCTGATAGGAAAGCAAAAACTTCCCTAAGAGAAGGTTTCAGGATATTGAGAAGAGTCCTCATATTTGTAGAAGCTGTAGTAAGAATGGCTGCATAATCTTGTGTGTGTGGAACAGCTCAGAAAAGTAAGCCTGAAAATTATAATTTGCTTCCAGGCTGTCACATTGCTACAGAAATCTGTCTGAAATTTCTGTGCTCAACCATGAGAGCCAGAAATTGTGGGCTTGGAATGCACAGCAATTCTTGTATTAAACTGGTTTTGAGCTATCATTCCTATTATCTGTGATTAAATCCACTTAATCAGGAGAGAAGAATGAAGCTGCAGTCCAGAATTTTCAAGATGCTAAGACTTTTGTTTTCTTAGCAGTGAAGAAATGGATGGCAGAGTAACTCAAGTCTTGTAAGTTGTGAGTAGTTCAACATTTTACTTAGAAACCATTTACCAGAAGTTGTGACTCCAGGAGTATGCACTTACCTTTGGCTATTGTACTCCAGGGTGTAGCTAATTATGTGACTTCATTTAGGATCTTACATGGTTTAATAACCCAGCTTATAGTAAAGGTCTCTTTACAGGGTCCTTTCATGGTATTCTTATGTTTCATCTGGCTATATAAACAGTTCCTGTATTCAGTCTAATACACTTCCATTTACAAACACTAACTGGCTACAGCCATTGTACATGCTCTTTACTCACTAAAATAGTGTTGTAACTTTGTCAATGTGCCTTTGTGTCATGGAATTAAAGAAGAAAATGTTCTCAGTTGGCTGCATACAATTGTTTGCAGCCTTTGGCAAACTCAGCATGACAGTTAGTAGTGAAACTATCATTTTGTACAGGAGTAAATTGAATTGTTTGTGTAACTACCACTATCAGTCCAAATAAACAGCAGAAAAGAAACTGAAATACTAAATTTCAACATTTCATTTACAGGCAGTGTTAAACTTTAAGGCCTTGGGGGCCTTTGAAAACTACAAAGACCTGGAGAGTTTTCTTAATTGTGCATGTCACTTTTTTCTAAGAAAATTCATTTCCTGTTTGCTTCAAATCAGTTTTGTAGTTCTGGTACTCCAGTCTTTTCAGATGATGAAAAACATTCTTAAGATTCATTGGAAGTTCTTAGGAATGTCCATATAGTTTCTCAGTTGCTATTCTCAGAAACTATGCGTTGTTCTAGCATATCAACTGTTTCCTTAATTTTTTTCTTTCTGTGAGTAGTAATACAAAGTAATCTTACTTTTTCAGTACTTTGCTATTATTTTGTAGTACCATCTGACAACACCAATACCTCTGCATTTGCTTAGGCAATTAGCTCTGTGGTCCCTTCACAATGTGTTAAAAATTGGCATCTCCCTCATGTCCCTTTCTTCCTGACACCCAAGGTGGAAAGATAAGGTAGTATAAAATGTGGATGAGATTAGGGAGAGGTGAACGTAAATGTTGAGCTTTCTCTAACAGCAAGGCTCAGTTTTACCAACATAGCTCTTTGGCCAGTGTCCTCTGTAACAATGAGATTGGCTGCTGCCTTTGAGAATTGGAGCCAAGGGCAGAGGAAGACCATGTGTAACCTACAGGTTTGCAGCTTTTCAAAATGGATGTTTAAAATCAGATAGTTCTCAGTATAAAATTGAGAGGGTCATAAGATGTGAGTACATCAAGTGAGTAGTATTTCATGGCATTTAAATCCAGTGGGAATGCTTTCCTTTTGCATTATTTGTCAATTAGTAGCGAGCGGAGAAGAGGTGGAATATGTTCTTTATAAAAGCAGGAGATTAACCTTTTATATGTGAAAGCCTTGGTGCTGTGAAAATTGTGCAGAACTATGTATAAACACGTGTCTGTACATTTTATGAGCATCACTGGAAATGCTTCTCAGTTTTCCATCTTCAGCTTCTCAGTTCTAACTGTAAAAATGGTGAACTCGTTACTTGCTCAGCACTTGCAACATAGACTTGCTTGTGTAAAGTTTTTGTTATATAGTAAGCTTTTATTTTTCCTTTCAGGGGCCCTAAGTGAGAAAAGCTGGGGAAGTGAAATCTTGAAAAACAAATTTTTGTATGTTTTTTTCTATCAGTAGGTTTATTCTTCAAAACACTTCACTTCTTTAAGAGCCAACAGTGTTTAATTTTGCTGTAGCTGGTTCCTATGTAAGGCACACCTTCAGGGCTTGCTGGAAGAGATAGGATTATCTTCTACACTCATGATTGCTGCTTATTTTTCATTTACTTTGGAAGAAGTTGCCTTGTTCCTCATCAGTGTAGTGATAGCTTGGGAGCTTCTTTGTGAACTTCCCTGGGGGGAATGAAAGAGGTGCACTTTTCTTAATGCCTTTTCTTCTGGTAGTGCATATTGTGTTGTAGGCACTCTTGGAATATATGGATTTCTTTAGTCTGAGAGAGGCACCATATAAAAAGGAGAGAGTTGGAAATAAGATAAAAATATATATGGAATGTTTTAATGGAAGTTGTGAACTTGCTTATTAATGCCCCTAGGTTTTGTAGCTGTGCCAGAGAAATGCATTTTTTGGAGACACTCCAAAAAGAGGTAGACTTTGCTTGAGGTACCCAGAAAGAACTGCATGTAGTGTATCAAGAAATCTTGAAGTTTTATACAGCCTATTTGTAAAACAAAACAAAAACCCCAAACCAAGCAGAAAACATATTTAAATAGCAGGCTTACAGAAGAGAGAATGATATTCATACCTGCCTAGACTGACTGAAGTGCTCCACCTTTTCTCTACGTAATTTCTTGGGTGTTTTTTCAGGCTTTTGCAGCTGTGCCAGGATGGACAAAAAAATAGAGGAAATTTTCTACCTTCCATTGCTGTGTTTAACAGCACATTATACTGCAAGACTGCTCAGCAGGCTCCACAAGGGGCATGGATAGATATGGAACTCCTGTCTTTGGGCAGAAGAAACACTGTTCTGTGAAGAAGCAGAAAAATAATCTAATACAAATGCCAAAGGAACTGGCTCTTGCTCTTGACTCTAAGCAGTTCTTGAGTGTAGTTAACTTTTTATACCATTTTCTTCAGAGAATAAAGAATGATATGGACTCTGTTGAACTTCAGCTCCTGAGCAACACTGGCAGGAATTTTATTTCCTTGTTTCCCCTATTATTTCATCTGCTTTCATCACTCTTTTATCAGTGCACAAAGGAACATACTTAGACAAATTTCCTAAACTTTTTAAAGATGTACTTTGTGAACTTTTCACCTTTGAGAGTTAAGCAGATTATCTGGGATACTGTGATACTATGTTGCTCTTAAAATTGTTTGAAATACATTTTAAGGCAAGTGAGTTGAGCAGGAAGGTGGAAGGGGCATGGAGTAATCACTTAGCCTGTGAGTGTTTTATTTACTTTCATTCTTTGTGTAGCTTCTCAAAAGCCTAGCTGCAGGCTAAGATACTTTAACCCAAGTCAGAAACTCTGATCTCACTGTTGTCCTGTCATGAGTCTTTGTTATCTTCATAAAAAAAATCTCATAGGCTAAAAGTCCTATAGGAGACTATAGCTAATTTCTGACTTGAAACATGTAGTATTCTCAATCTGTTTTGCTTAATTATTGCTGTGGGGTGGGTTTCTATAGGCAAGCTAGAGAAGAACATTATATAAATGAAAGTTATTTAAAGCACTTTAATATTAGGGGTATTTCTTGTCTTGCTGTGTGTCAGGTTGCCTAAGTAAATTTTCCTTTGTCACATCTTTCTGCAGATCAATTGGATCACCCTAGTTAATCAGTCTAGTTTTTTATTTTCTTACCACAGTATAAGATAACTTGATCTTCAGTTGCAGTAGACCTAGTTATCTGAGATCTTACATTTGTTAAGTTGTGTCTTTTGTCTTATTTGGTCTGAATATTAATGTCTTTTCCTTGAAAGTATTGTTATGCTGTGTGTCCTGACAAAATAAGTCCAGCTTCAACATTAAGTCCAGTTAAGACTGGTCTGTTTTAATGTGATCATAACACTGAAGTTATATATAATATTGATGTTTTACAGAGTGGAATTGATACTTAAAATTATAGATTTGTCCTCTGTCCCTGGAGGTTTTTTAAGGAGAGACTGACGTGGCACTCAGTGCTGTGGTCTGGTAAACACAGCAATAGTGGATTAAGGGTTGGACTTGATGATCTCAGAAGTCCTTTCTAGCCTGGATGATTCTGTAATTTTGTGATTTAAAACAGAATTGTTACATATTTGTAAGTATTTCATTACATGTATAATTACCTGCTTTTAAAATAAGTTTGGCTGCCATGAGATGCTGGAGGCTATCTGCCTTAATAGACAGAAGAGATGAAAAAATTTGCGTTTAACAAGTATGATTTTGCATATTTAAGTTTCCAATGGAAGTTGGGCCAAATGGATTAAAAATCTCATAGATATTTCACCATATTTAAATAACTTCTAAAATCTGGGAGTACTTAGAAAAGTTAACTTTCATTCCTTAACTTCCTCACATGTAAAATCTGGAATATTTTTTTAAAAGTTCATTTCTAATCTGTTTTTGTCTCTTCATCAAACTTTCCAACTGCATTTCCAGAGGATGAACTCTGGAGTGGGTTCACTGGCAGCATTTGAGTGGCTAGTATGATTGCATGGAGGAAGACCACCATCATCTCTAGAGCCAGCAATGCACTGCAGAGCTTCAGGTGAGCCATCTCCTGTTGCTGAAGCATAAGATGAGCTGTTAAAGACACAACAGCAACTTCCTGATCCTGGGAGGCAGTAAAGCAGGGAGCTGCTCTGGGAACAGCTGACTTCTTTCTCTTTGTCATCATGACTTGTCTTCTGCACTGGAAGGGGGAGAGATACTGCATGACTGAGGGTAAATGTTCCCTGTCACAGTATCTGCACAGCACTTGGGAAACTTGGTCATATCTCATAGATTTATATATTGGTGCAGTGTAACTTTATTTCAGAAGCATTGCAGACTGTTTGAGTGCTGAGGGATGGTTTTGGTAAATCTACCGGGCCTTTAACTGTTTGGTGCCATGTGTATTCTTCTGAGTATGCCATCGAGCAGCAGTGAGATTATACTTCAAAATACAAGTGCTTGGCAATATTTTCCTTTCAGACTTCCTCTGTAATCCTTCCAAGAGTATGGCTAGCCACAGGAACTGAAAACGAGCTGTTTGAAGCATTTGAACACAGTCTCTTTTATAATACTAGAAAGTGAGAACATAACATGTGAAACTGTTTAATTATATAACTATATAATTATTATAACAGGAACTAACAGGTTCTCTTTCAATATTTTTACTGTGAAGCTCAAAGGAGAGAAGTTGGTTTGTATTCAGAGCATTTGCATCTTGCCAGGGTCAGGTCCCACAGCTACGTATGGGGACCACTTTGGGGCTGTGCTTCCTGGGCCCCATCACATTTCCCTTTCTGTCATCTCTCTACACAACATATCATCTTGTTGAATGATACACATGCATACCTTTTTTATTTAGCCATGTCAAAAATTGTATCAGTATGGGAGTGAAATTGTGCCAAGGAGCACCTGCCACACCAATCACATAACCTGCAGGATGCACCTTGCTTTTGTCTCATGTAGCTTTAGAAAACATGATGGTGAGGTGAACCATATCCAGTTACCCTGTTGATTAATACCTTGCCAAGTGGCTCTGTATTACTTAGAGATTATTGCAAACTAATTTTTTTTTTTTTGTGACAAGCATCTTACCAGGTCTTCTTAGAGTAGTGCAGAAGATGCCTTTGCTTCTACATTTGCATGTTTACGTTTGTGTTCACCATTGTCATGATTCAGACCTGTGATCTGCTTTTTCTTTGTCATTTTTAAATGCGTTTTTTTGTGAGTTTTGGTACAAAATGGTACTGTCAAAGAAAGGCAATCCTCTGGGGGGGTTATGAGTTTCTAGCTAAGCTGCTTTGTGGGTTAATTGCAAAGTTCTGAATTTAAAAACAATTAGATCGTTCAGTATTTTCCACCTGGTTTATAAAATCACCGAGCTACTTACTTACATAGTAAGATTAGCAAATCTTACTCTCCTAATTTTTTTGTTAATGTGCTAACTAATGAAATTGCCAAATCTGGCTTCCTAGAGAAGCAGTATTTATATTATTGAAAAAGTACAAAATGAGCATCTCCTGTGTTGCTAACATCTGTCCAGCTTGAGGCAATAAATATACAGTACACACTGTCAGACAGTATCAACACTGTGCATTTGACACTGAACAGGTGTCTAACAATGCTGTGATGACCTTTCCAGTCATGCTTCAGGTGGAAAAAGGTAGGTCATCACCTTCAGTTATACGAAAGGGTGGCAATTTTTGCTCATCTGGTTTCCTGTTGTTTACAAATGACAGCAGTGTGGTATCTGGAACTGTGTGGCATCTAAGTTTGTGCCACTTGGCTTTGTATAAACATTTAGCAGATTTCAAAAGCTGCTATGACAAGTGACCTTTTTCACTGCTTAAAATACATTTAATATGACCTCTTTCACAGGACAACCTCAATCCACATATGGTCTACAGCCCCAGGGCAAATCTTGTTCAGTATGATTGTATAAAATCACTGCTAATCAAGTAACAAATACATATTTCTAGGAATGCAAACTTGCTGGCAAGGCTGTAACAAAGAGACTTAAAGGGGGAATGGAAAATACTTTTTTTTCCATATTGAGACAGATCTTGTTACTAAGAATACATTTTGAAGCCTTGTAATAATCAAAAGAGCAGCACAAAACCAAACATAGAGCCCACGCTAGTGAAAGTGTTTGTCTAGCTTGAAATCTATATGTAATGAAAAGCTAGTTTTTCTGACCCTTCCAGCATCATATTTGAACTTATATATATTGTGGTCAGAGTAACTTAAATTTTACAGCCTTCCATGAGATTGAACCACCACAGTGGGACAAATGGAAATGAAAATTGTACAATGGCTGCTTTCTCTGTGAGCATATAGCTGTCTCAATGTAAGGGGAAGACAATTTCTGCTGTCTATGTAATCCAGATATTTTGGGAATTGCTTTGTAAGTGCTGTTTGTAAATGCCTTCTTTCCTCAACAACGTCAGGATTAGGCACTGAGTTTTTCAGTGATAAGTGATTCAACGATTTTTGGATTATTTCTGGTGCTTAGAGACAGACATCAGTGTATTAAAGAAGGCTGAAAAAACTAGTTTATTTCTCTGCTCTCTTTTCCAACATCAGCAGAAACAAGGAGCTGGGAGATCCTTGTGTTGGGGAACGTTGCATTATTAGACTGAAGTTTTGGCAGCAAAACCAAATTGCTGAGGGTCAGTTTGTAGGCAGTTCTGGTCAGTTTGTAGGTAGTTCTAGTCAGTATGTGTTTCTTTGATTAGAGATACTTTGATATCAAACCACTTTGATAGAGTGGTTTGGGTTGGGATCATCTAGTTACAGCTCCCCTGCATGGGCAGGGACACCCCTCACTAGACCAGGGTGCTCAGGGCCTCATCCAGCCTGGCTTTGAATGCTTCCAGGGATGGGACGTTGATTTCCCTGGGCAACCTGTTGCAGTGTCTCACCACCCTCATACTAAAGAATTTCTTCCTCTTCTAGCTTAAAACCATTATCTCTTATGCTATCACTACACGCACTTGTGAAAAGTCCTTCTCCAGCTTTCCTATAGGTGCCCTCAGGTACTGGAAGGCCACTTTAAGGTGTCTTTGGAGTCTTCACTTCTTTAGGCTGAACAACCCCAACTCTCTTAGATTTCTTCATTGGAGAGGTGTTCCATTCCTTGGATCATCTTTGTGGCCCTCCTCTAGACTCTTTCCAAGCTCTATGTTCTTTCTGTGCTGGGGGCTCCAGAACTGGACACAGTGCTCCAGATGGGGTCTCACAAGAGCAGAGTAAAGGGTGAGAATCATCTCCCTCAACCTGGCCACACTTCTTTTGGTGCAGCTCAGGATATAGTTGGCTTTCTGGGCTGCAAGTGCACATTGCTGGCTTATGGTGAGCTCCACACCTACAAGTCCTTCTCCTCAGAGCCATTTTCAGTCCAGTCTTTACCCAGCATCTGTTTGTGTTTGGGATTGCCCCAGCAGAGGTGTAGAACCTTGCACTTGGCCTTGACCATGCAGTTTGCTCAAGCCCACCCCTTCCAAGCTGGTCAGGGTCCCCTGGGTGGCATCCCTTCCCTCCAGCATGTCAACCACATCACACAGCTTATGTTTTCAGGAAACTTGCTGAGGGTTACTCAGTTCCACTGTCCGTGTCACTGACAATGATCTTAAACACCACTGGTCCCAGTACAGACCCGTGAGGAGTGCCACTCATCACTGTTCTCCATTTGGACATCAAGCCATTGACTACAACTCTTGGAGTGCAACCAGTCAGCTAATTGCTGATCCACCAAGTGGTCCATGGATCACATCCATATCCTTCCAATTTTGAGGCCAGGATGTCGTGCAGGGTAATGTTTAACACTTTGCACAAGTCCAGGTAGATGATGGCAGTTTCTTGTCCTGTGTCTGTCATCCTGTGACCCCATTATAAAAGGCCACCAAATTTTTAAGGCAGGATTTGCCCTTAGTGAAGCCATGTTGACTGTTACAAATGACCTCTTTATTTTCCATGTGCCTTAGCAGAGCCTTCAGGAAGGTCTGCTCCGTGATCTTACTGGACACAGAGGCAAAAGGTACTTCAGGACTAAAGGGCACACTTGTCTCCTTCAAGAGATGGGGAAATCATTGTCCGATTTGTTGGCATATAGTAGTCATAGGCTTATGCTTTCTGGAGAAGCACCAACACTATACTTTAGGGGGCTGCCCATGGGTGGCTTAGGAGTGCTGTCCTACCTAGTAGTCCTGGAGAGTTTTGCAGCCTGGAACAGAATGTAGTATTAAATAATTGCATAGAGGAGTTGAAAATCATGTTGTCTTTTGTCTTTTCATATTTTGAATTCTGAATAAAGAACTTTCAAAATCTAACAAATACAGATTTTGCTCTGGAACCAAGTGTATAAGCATTACAAATACTGTCTGCAAATACCTGAACTCCTTACTGGAAGGGAAGTGTGTATATTAGAAGATTTTCAGAATACTCAAGAGGAGAATATTAATTTGAAGATGCAGTTTGGAGGCAGGAATAGTATTATATGTAGACTGAGGAAAGTCTTTATGACAGCAGAGTAACAGAATTCCTGACGTGTTTTTTCTTACTGTCATTTCTAGAACACTTTGCCTCTCACACTCCTTTTTTTCCATTCCATCAATCCCATTGTGATTGGAACAAGTGTATTGTTCTTCTATGAAAAAAATGCTGTGTGTATCAAAATATTTTTTAAATTCCTCAAAGAGTAGGGTTGCCATTGAAGTGGGACAGAATTTCTGGAGTAGGTGCTACATCTAAGAAGTTATAATAAATGCTGTCAAGTGCTGCCATCACGTATGTAGGATGTGGGTTTTTTTCATTGTTGGTTCTGTTTCTTTTTTAATAGTTGAATAAATAGTGTATAATTATAATTCTATATTAGATTGGTTTCCATTTTTCTTCAGACCTTAAAGTCATTCTTGTGCTGTAGCGTAGCTTCTGTAACATGTAATGATATAAATACAAGGAAGTTGCTTAGGTACTGTTCAGACAGTTTCAGAGTTCCCGACAGTGTATTGTTATCTGTGGTTTTAGAGGCTGAAATATAACAAGTTATTGAGTGAGCATTTTAGTTTACTCTTTATAGATTTGTATTACATTAAGTTGAAGTCTCTGATGAGGACCAAATTAATTTGTAGATAATATGGATAAGATAAAAAAAAAAACAGTTTTTAATATTGAAATGGATACCATTTGATTTCTTTCCAAATGCTGATGTATTTCAGGTAGTATGGAAATGTTTAACACTAAAGGTTTTCAGACCTGCCTTACTGCAGCAGCAGAAAGCTTCTCTGTTGGAGTGCATCAGTTTGCCAAGGGTACTGTGTCCGGGCAGACTCAGGTGAGCTGGCACAGTGATGTTTGAGAATGGTATAACATAGAGCAGAAGTGCATGAAACAAATACAGGATGGTGGGGACAGTTGGGACAATTAACAGTAGCAGAGGTATTGTTCATTGAGAGCTAACTGAAGTTGGGTTGGACCTTCAGGGATCGTTTTGGGTAAGGCTGAGAATGATGAATACACAGGGAAGTGATGTTTTAGGGAAAGTGTTACACCATGTACAGTGTGCTTTGTTCTGAAACCTGGTATCTGAGAAGTCATTCTGAAAAGCTCTTGAAAATTCAAGTGTAACATAATTTGGATATTTTTTTTAACTGTAGTTGCTTTTAAACTCACATTATCATTTCAGACCACAATTGCACGCTCCTGTGGCCTTGAAGCAATCACAAAGAACATGGAGTCATCCTTGACTTTAAGATTGAGGCCTGCAATGCCTGTCTAGGGCAGAGTGCCTTGTGTTTACTGCTTTTTGAAGAAAAAACCTTGACCTATCTGTAATTGAGGGAATGCAATCCAAGGGTGAGCCACACACCAATAGCAGGTCTTTCAAAGCATGTGTGAAAATAGTAAACCAGAGAAAGGATATAACAGTAACAGCAAAGACAACCCCAAGAGTAGCAGCTAATATATCCGTTCTGTATGGATAGACAGATGAAATGTACTTGTCAGCACTGAGTGTGAGAAGTATAGTGCTGTAACTTAAGCACCACAGTGAGACATTAATTTATGGGTACTTGTTCTACACCCTTTCTCTCCTTTTTTTCCAAAATCCAGTTTGTCTTTGTAACATTCACATCCAATATAAACCAGCTTTTGTCAAGGTAATTTGAATGTTTTCATTAATGTGACAATTTTGAAGATGCTCGAAACATGCAAACCTGAGAGACTACTGGCTTTTTATAGCAGTGTAGCTTCAGACCATAGAAAAAAAATCAGCATTCTGTTTTTCCCACTGTTTTCTGAAGCACTTCAGTGACATGCTTTCAGCATTAGTTGCTCTTTTATTTTTTTAACTAAAGAAGGAAGAAATGTGGGCCAAAAATGAGTCAGCCTTCAAAACTGCAAAAATATTTTTGCAGCTCAAAACCAAAGTACTATTACCTTATTAAGTGTCTTTATATAAAAATAAACAGAGTTATATGCATTTGACATGTGGTTAATTCTTTCATAAAAGGTTGCAGGAGTAGGGACAGTGTTAGAAAAGCTGTAGGTTATTATTGCCACTGTAAGCAATATCCAGTAATGAGGTATTCCAGGTCTGGAACAGGTGCAAAATTAATCTTCTTCCATTGTACATGTACGACATATGTTAATATTTTCCTGTTACCTCAAGACTTGAAAAAAATTAAACTATTTTTCAAATTTGTGGACAAAAATGTTTTCAAAAAGTTACCTAGTTATAAGTAGCCAATGTTTACATACCTACATCTAAATTTTACACTTCCATTATAAGACTCTTTGTAGTTTAGTTGGGTTTACTACTCAAGTTTGTTAAAATACTAAAATCTTTACAGACTAAAGGAACATTTGGAATATGTTGAGAAGAAAGCCTTTGGGCTAGAAAGGTGTCTATTTGTTTGTCCTACAAAATTCCTTTCAAGTTCAATTGCCTTAAACTGTGTAAAAATTACCATTTCATTTTTGTTGATTGTTTCTCATAGAAGTCTGGAATTTTTGCCCAAGCACTAATTGATTACAAGCATTCTGATTTATGGTCTAACTTTATTGTCTTTAGACATCAAGCAGAAAATACTCCTGAGCACTGTGGAAAGCACCCACTCCAGGTGCTGAAATCATGCACCTGGGTGAAGAAGAGCACTCAGCTGCTATTCCTTCTAGTCTTGAATCTAGTACAGGCAATCAGCTGCCTACTCTCCCATTTCTGAAGGTGGTGTATAAAATGATGCAGAATATGTAGTGACTGATCTTTCCCCTCAGACAGATGAATGCACTTACAGTAAATGGAAAAAAAATGTTTCCATAGAGTATGAGATAGAATACACCCATGTACTATAAAGATGGGTGAGGTGACCAGAATGATTTTTCCCTTATTAAATTTTATTTTATTTTTTGATTGTAATAAAAATCTTTTATTTTAACTTGTAGATTTAAAATACATGTATTTAGTTAGGGACTGCAGATGTGTGAGTGACGGTAAAATCTGTTTTACTTACTCTGTCCATGGGCTGCACAGAGCCTGGAAACCAGTTTGGAAAGGGTTAGGAAATCCTTGACCAAGAAGGGGCAGAAGGTTACCTTTGTAATAGGCAACACTTGGAATAGCACAGTATGGGATTGGCTGCTTGTGTTTAAATGGAGGATATGTTTTTATCCTGAAGTGACTAATATAGAACCTAGCCTTAGCTTGCTTTACCTGTAGAGAGATTTTTTTCTGTGTGTGTGAATAGCTATCTGTGTCAACAGTTGTCAAGAGCCCTTCAAGGTAAACACAAAAGCAGTAGAACAAACTATCACTGCAAAGTTGAACCTTGGCAATGAAAAAACCCAAAACTAAACCAAACGCCTTCCTCTTGCTGACTCTTGAGAATGTATTGCTTGTACCTCTAAATCTACCAGATCCCCAGTTTTTTGTTGTAGTAGGTGGAAGAAAGGCTGGTGAATGAAGGTCACCACTCTCTAGTTGTGCCAGTATATTCTAAAGCTACGCTGCAAAAAAAATCCCAGAAATTAATTAGAAAATGAATAGAAACATGAGTCTCAGGTTTCTAGAAATCATGAATGTCTTAAGTTTCTAGTGGGCCCAATAAAAAAATTATAGGCGCACAGAAGGAAGTAGATTGTGGCTTGCAGGTGCATTCTTAGCAGGAGGAAGGGTGTGACATAACAAAGAAAATACAGCTTTAAAGTATGCCCTGTTCTTAACTGTTAGACTGCTTTCCAAAATGACAGTCAACTCACAGATTTTAGTAGATAACTTAAGACTAGGATTTTTCTTTGCAGAAATATGTAAAAGTGAGGATTTTCTATATGTATGTTCGTGACTTTAGTATTACTACTAATAAAAAGAGTAGGAAAATTTTTGGTAAGCTCATAAAACTTAACTCTTTCCAGGGTCAGGACAGAGAAATGATTTGCAAGCAATTTATTAAGGTTGATGCATTTACATTTCTTGTTAATGAAATCAGTGAGATGAAGACACAATTAAATATTTCAAGAATTCCTACAAATTTAAAATGCATGAAAGTACTAAGCATTTTGGTGGTGGTTGTTTTTTTTTTGTAAATGTGTTTGCTCATGTTTGTCTGAAATGCTATGTGATTAGATTCTTTCTCTATTATTAGTAGTGTCATGCATATACTCAACCTTAAAATAATACAATTTTTACCTCAAGCAATTAATTGTCTCAAAGAGCTTCATGTATAAAGTTTGCATAAACCAAAGAATACAGTAAGAAGAATTTGATTTGTAAGTGCACATAACTAAAAAGTTACAGATATGAAATGGCATCAATTTACAAAATTACCAGATTGTAATCAAAGTGCTTGATGAAAAGAGATAATAGGGAGAAAATAGAAATAATGGAAATGGCAAGATGGAACATATTTAGAGTAGATACTGTGCACGTTAGTAAAGGATAAGATAGAACTGCCAAAACAGTTTGGTTAAAGGATTGAGTGACCTGGAATGTACAGAATTGACTGAGGCAGGAAATGAATGGCAGAGGAGCAAAACCCTCTTTGAACTGCAACAGTTAGCCGGACACTTTGTTGGTAAATAGCTGGCTAAGGAATTTATAGAAATAAAAGATGTTGCTCATAACATGCAGTTATGCATAAAGTTAAAAAATTATATAGTTATGAAGAAAAGAAAAAAAGCAATACAGTGATTAAGGCAACCACAGCTGAAA
This sequence comes from Calypte anna, assembly GCF_003957555.1. Taxonomy (NCBI): domain Eukaryota; kingdom Metazoa; phylum Chordata; class Aves; order Apodiformes; family Trochilidae; genus Calypte; species Calypte anna. Next base: position 59,228,167 of record NC_044274.1, on the reverse strand, counting down.
CTCCGAAGATTCTTGTCTAAGAGGATAGTGATTATTATCAAAAGGATTTCAATTTATTCAATTAGTATGTTAGATAAGATTTTCAAATTGAAGGGGAGAAAATTGAGAACATCACTGAAAATGGCTAAATTAAGTTTGGAAGGAAGAGATTATGTGGTTCTGCATCTGGAAAGCTTAGACGAGATTTAGATTTTCATTCTGTGGAAGTGCTGTCTTCTTGTAAGATGTCATGATTATTAACTTAGTTTATTTTAAGGGTAATACTAATGATTTAAGCTTGCTTAGGACCAATAAGCAGAGTATTATCTAAAGAAAATTAGTTTTCTATGTGATCTGATTCCAGATTTTGCAATGTAGCATTTGATGAATGGGACTTGAATATAATACACTAAAATTATTAGCGTATCTCTAAAAATCTTCAACATCTTAAATGCTTATGGTCCTTAATTTGCTGCAGATTTCATCCTAAAATTTAGCAATTTTTTGGCATTGAGAAAGTACATTGTTGTTATAGGTTACTTTTATGATTAGTTTTCTTAAGAGGGTCTGAAATTAGTAGTGTTTTTTTTAAACCGATTGCTCTTTGTCTGAATAAGGTATGCATTTATCAGTTTCTTGCAGCTGGGATCCGTCCTCGCTTTACTTGAAAATAGCAGATTTTTTGCCAGGATTGGAAAATGTTCATTCAGACTATTGCTAAGTAGTCTGGCACTTTCATATTTGCTCATATCATTGTTGATACCCCTTTTGATTCTGCAGTGTTTTCTTTAGACACTAATTTTAACACAGTGCTAATGCTCTGTAGGAAGAGCTGTGGAAGATTTGGAGTGTGGCTTTGCCCCTCCTGTTAACAAGAAACCAGCATCAATAGTCTGTATTTTAAGACACTGCTGAAATTGCATATTGCCTCTATTTCAGTGTGACAAGCTGTGTGCCTGGTTACACCTGCATCCAAGGTGATGTGTGATACAGGAATGTCCATGAACCTATTGTATATTTCTGGCTCAATGCTACTTTGCAAATAGGTCTGCAGGCTGGTGTGCTAAGACATTGCTTGGATGTACAGACCCCAGTACTTGGAGAAATGCCATCCTGTTGCATCTGAGGCTGTGCCTTCATGTTTGCAGTGCCCCTACAAGCAAGTGGGCTTTAAGGAGCTGTGCTGGTGTGGTTCCCCTTTGAGGTGCATTCAGAGCATTTGCCATCTTCAGTCTGCTGCCAGCTCTTGCATGAGAATGGTAAATGAGGATGGAGAAGCTGGACAGCTTTCTAGGGAAACGAGAGTAGTGGATGGCTGCATTTCTGTGGCATTGCTATCTTGTGTACATATGGTTGTTTTTTAAACTTACTAGAAGATGCAGGTTTGTAAACCCAAACTGCACGAGTCAGTTAGTAGACTGCATTCACATTTAGTTGTAGGAACAGAAAGATGATTGTAAAATATTATGGTATTGTATTTAAGTAAACTGAAAAAAATTGTTGAAAGTGCATTATGAAATATAACATACCAACTATTGTCATGCTAAGCTTGGAAGCAGGGTTCTGTGTGACTTGTTCTTTTTTTTAACCGACGGTATTTTGCTGATGGAAAATACTGCTCAAAATTCACATAAAACTGCATTCTAACCTGCAGTGCTCTCTGGTGATAAAATTATGTTTTTCTTCTACAGAACATAGCAAGAATAATAACACTGTTGCCTTTCTCCATTATTTAATCTAAAAATTATGCTGTGTTAAATCGCACACTGAAATTTTCTACCATTTGCTTCTCATATCTGCACGCCTTCCCTTGGGGTCTTGTCTAGTTTATTGCTTCATTCCTTAAATTAGACTGCAGAAATGTTTTGGAAATACAAAATTAACCCTTCTTCTATCATAATGAAACAGTCTTTGCAGTGAAGTAGGAATCTGGTTGGGTTTTTTTGCTGCCTGTGCTACCAAAGACAAGACAGACCTTCTGGACACAACATTTTAAGAAGTAGCAGGCAATTGTGAATTAGAAGTGGAATTGCATTTTTGAATGAAGAGTGTATTTTTAAATAAAGTCTGATGGAATTCTGGCATACTGCTTTCAATATAATTTCTATTTCTAAATTGTTAAAAGCTTTAAAACAGAAAAGAAATATTTGAATTATTTATTCTGAAACCAGCTAATGGTCACTGATGTAAAATAGTAGCAAAAGATAACACTTCACATTGATGGTAAGTTCAGGAATAGAACCCATGCATTGTTAACTGGGAAGCAAGACCTTTTTAATTCTTGTTCGTAAGAACAGAGGAGAACAAGGTTATTTGTAATGTGTGTTGTAACACTTGAACTATTCTTACACTGTCAGATACTCTGAAGTAATAAATAAGTATATATGGGAAATGGTTAATACTTAGAAGTGATAAATGCACATATTCTTTTATCATATGTAATTTTGTGCTCTAACCATTGTGAAGGCCTGGACTCTATTATTATGGTTCACTCTGTTAGGTTTTACTGATGGGGCACACGCAGCAGACTGGTGTGTGAGTGAATGAGTAGGTTTTGGCAATTATGGTGTTTATGGCATAGTTTTAAAAAGTGTAAATGAAATGTAAGACCTGTTTCTCAGAATGGCTGTATTTTTAAAAAGAAGTTTTATAGAAGCAGAAAATCTGGAAAAACGAGGGAAGAGGTGGATAGAGGATGGAGTTTGGTGTGTCTTAAAATTATAGAATAATTTGGGTTGGAAGGGTCCTCTAAATGTCATTGAGTCCAGCCCTCCTAGAGTAAGAAGAGGCACCCTCAACTAGATAAGGTTGGGCAGAGCCTCATCAAGCCTCACCTTGAACATGTCCAAGGATGAGGCCTCAACTACCCGCCTGGGCAACCAGTTCCACTTTTCCACCACCCTGATGGTAAAGAATTTTCCTAACATCCTGTCTAAACCTACTCTTCTCTAATTTAAAGCCTTCATCCTGCAAGCCCTTGCAAACAGTCTCTCTTCAGCCTCCCTATGGCCCCCTTCAGATACTGGAAGGGGTGTATTGCCTTGCTTTCTCTAAGAGCTGCTTTCACATGAACTGTTTGTACCTTCATGACCATGGCAAACAGATGTTTTAGAGCTTCTTGTGGCATAGGAGTTGTAGTGCCTTCTGATAGGAATGAAAAACTGGGTGTAATTTTTAGACTAGATTTTACCAAATACATAATGCTGTCTTTCAGGTCTTTGGATCACAAATATACTCAGTGTTATTGTAATAATTTATTATGTACACTCTCATTAGGATATGAAGGCTGTTGAAAACATTTCTTACGGAGAAAGATTCCCTATGTAATATGTAATAGGGAATTTTTTGCATTATTGTTAGTCTTACATTCATGTTTTTGTCATTTTCATGTTTGCCAAGGCTCTGTGGACAGGGTTGATAATTAAAAGATATCTTCAGTCCCAAGTGTGATCTGTTTTCTGTATTTTTGCTAGTAATTTTTTAAATGTCATCATCTATATTGATAGGTTGCTTGTTGAAAGCAAAAGCTTTATTTTTTATTATCTTGATCTTTTTTTTCATGAGCAGGAGACTAATTCTGTGTACTCCATCGGTCCAACTATTCTGGTTTATTAAATCACATCCATAATAAACATGACCTTGGAAAAGTCATAGAAATTTTAGATACCCTCTGCTGTTCTCTCATGCCACTTTAAAGGACTGTCCTAATGGGCTGAATGACAGGAAGCAGAAAGTAATACGGTACATGAAGAATTTTTTTTTCCTTGGTGTTATATTTAGCTTAGTAGACTTCTTTTGTATTACGAGAAGCCAGGTTTTGTAATTCAAATAACCTGAGTGACCTGAATTCTTCATGTGGAACATTGGTTTTAATAATTGACATTTATATTCATTTTTAGATCACATTTTGGCCCTTTTGCAGAAATCTTGAGAACTAGGGCTTCCTTAGTGCAACAGTTACTGTGAGCATGTATTTGTGGAGGTAGTGTAACTGCTATCTGTTGAGGAATACAGTTTTACTTTGTCCTGAAAGATACTTTACAATTGATACTTAGAAGGAATAAGCCCCTGTTTCACAAACTGGGAATATTTGGAAACATAAAATGTATTTAGCAGGGACTATAACTACTGTGGCAGATAGTTAAATTCTTGTGAATTTAATTTTTCTTTTTTCTATTTTTTTTTTCACGAAGGACTGTTTGTTTTTGTCACATATACTTTCATTATCAAGGAATAGATAGTCAAATATAACTTTACTTCCCTCTAAAATCATATGAGTAGTCCATTGAGCAGAATAATTGCAATGCAGCACTGGCTCAGAAGAAAACAGTTGTCTCTTTTTTACCCCTTCACTGTGGCCTCTTTTCAGCTGCAATTAAAGAATGCGTTAAAATCAAATAAAGTGTGTTAGTGAAGAACACATGTAGAGACTTTCTTTCCTTAATCAGAAACAACAGATTAACAGCAAGGGTTGCATGAAAAAATTTTGGTGCTGTTTTAAATTTAGTATATCAGTTTTCCTGATATAAAAGCATAGATTTTGTACCCCTTACTTTTTTTTTTTTTTTTTTTTTTTTTTTTTTTTTGTAGTAGTGGTAATGTAAAAGGTTAAGGAACATTTTCACCTAGAACTGTATGTTTCTGACGAGCTCCCATGTTCCCATAGCAATTTTAGGAACCACATGCTGTTTTACTGGAAGAGTGACTTGAGGATATTGCCTGATCTCTCTCTACCTCCCATGGTAAACCTTCTGTTTGTTTTGTGAATTTAGTAGTCAGAGGTGTGTGATAAAACTTGCCATCTCTTACTTAATGATACTTCACAGCCAGTAGCACTGCCAAACTACTGTACAACTTTCCTTTTTACTTCACTGAGCAACATAGAGAGCAGATAACAATTATTTTCTATCCTGATGCCTCATAGTCACTGAAACATTTATGTTAAAAAATAGGTAAGTACTATAAAAGAAAACGCTTAAATGTGGAAAGGGGCATCTTCACAGCTCCAAATGTATCTAAATAGAGGTCAAAACGCAGAAAGGCCCAAGTCAGAAAAATTGAGCTTTTTCAAATGGGTGAACCGTGAGGCAAAGATATGGGAGAAAAAGTTAAGCTATACTTACCAGAGGAGTTTGTATTAGAAATAAAATTTAGTTGTTTTGTTAGTTATTTTGTTAGCAAAATCATGCTAGAGGAACAAACTGGAATGAAGTGTTTCTGCTTTCTCAAGTGATAACAATTACATGGTAGTGACACTTAAAATAATCTGTGTGCTGTTTTGCAGAGAACATGACTGTCTCAGCAGTCCTTTAATAGCTGGATGATCAACCTTCATCTTTGAAACTTTAAGGGTGAGGGCACAGTAGTTTGATACTCCTCCTCACAAATCAAGATGGCTTGCAATATAAATTGTTTTGTGGTTATGGTGTCTGTGATTTCCCCTGTGTTTTCTGGTTTTCAAGAGTTATAAATACAAAAACAAGCCCAAAAAAACAAAAAAGAAAGCACGTTTCCTTCTTTCTCCCTGCCTTTTCTCCAAGAGAAAAAATTTGGAAAAACACCATTCTGCTATAATAAGATTTTGGCACATGGGAGCTTATTAGTTAAAAGGCAAGAAGGCTCAATGTTTGTTTTACAGTAGCTTCAGGTTTTTTTTTTCTGCAAGGAACAGATCAGACAAGCATTTCAAGAGAAAATCCTTAGTACATATTGAAAAGCATGTTTTTTCTGGTGTGGGTGGGTATAGACCACAGTTTATGGCTAAAGATTGTGGTGGTGATGGTGGTGTTAACTGAGCTTGTGTCATACTGAGCACTTCTATTTTGATTGTGAGTTCAGATTTCGTTGGAAATTCAGCAATCATTGAAATGATGTATTTGTAGAAAAAAATTGCCACTTCAATAGTCTCTAAGGGAAAAGTATGATAGTCTGGTATTGTTTACGCTATTTTTACATAGCATTGAGGATAGACAGTTTGAAAGAGCAGAGGATAAATATGTTATTACTATTTTTGTCTCTTTTCCTGTATGGAGAGTAGGTTCTGGAGCCTTGCACTGACTTTTTTTTTCATTGGTTCTTCTATCATTGCAAACAAAGACCTCCCTTCTTAATTTGCGTACAGCCATCTGCAGTGTAAAAAAGGGGAGCATAGAATTCTGTAATATGGCCTGAAAATACTCTAGAATGCAGTACTGTGGAGTAGTACACACTGAAATAATCTTACTCTTGATTACTCTTACTCTTACAGTTCATATGGTTTCTGTTATACAGGAAAAGGAGGATAAAGACAATAGATGAGATCTGACTCTTATAGAAAGTAATTGTGAACTATTGTGCTGGATTTTTACTAATTCTTTTTATGTGTTTTTGTTATTTTAACCTGCTTATCAGTTTAAATATAGGTGACAATTTCCTAACTGGTGTTCAGGTTGTCAGATTCAGTTATGGCCTTTTTATTAAAAAATGCTAACATTGAAAATCTGATTTTTTTTTGTCTGAGATTTCCTCCTTTCTTCTGGCTTTATAAATCTTTCCCTGAATGCCCATCTGTTTAAACTTACTTTTCTAATACAAGTCTGAAATATTGAAAATACTGAAATATTCGAATTAAAGACTCTGAAATTGAGCTTTGCATAGCAAGCTGAGCCATGATTTGATCAATTTCCCCAGTTCTACATTGAATTAATCTAAGAATAAGCCACTGGGAATTCCCTCCTGCTGTATTTTGGGATGCTCCTTGCGTAATTTCCTATCAGGATCCACAGAGACCACTATAGTTAGCAGTTGGTTAATGTAATTAGTTAAGTAGACATAAATACAGCTTCTGCATTAGGCTGATTATATTCTCCTGCTGCACTGAGGAAAAAAATATTTTTTAAAAATAAATTTGAAGAAACTGAGTAGATGCAAAATCATTACTGTTACCATGACAAAGACTTAGTGATGCAGTCTTCTTGTTCAGGGCAAATTCCATAAAGCATATAGGTATCTGTATGCCATGTGTGCTGACAGACTCAATAATTTGAAGTAATCATGCAGGGGGTATAGTGGAAATGGACAATGACAGCGCAGAGCAAACAGGAATAAGTTATTTAAATAAAAGAAGACCCACAAGGGTTCTTATGTGAGAAGAGATTTGCATGCTGTGGTTCGTCCAATAACTTAGTTTTTTTAGACCAGCCGAATATTCAATCATATTTCTTAAGAAAATTAAAAAGCCAAATAAACCAGAATCAAACGTACCACCAAACTGCTGGGTTATTTTCATTTTCTTGCTTTTTTAGGTTTAGAAAAATAAATTATCCCCACTTCTTTACCAAGAAAGGAACCTATTTAAATAAATATGAGAGGGGACAATAAGAGTGGTCCTTAAAAAGACACACTGTACAGCCTGCTAACTGACTTGAGATAGCAGACAGAAAATGTTAAGCTTTTTAAACAGGACTCTTATCATCCCATTATCTTGTTTCTTAATTAAACTCTAAATCAGTTTGGCTTTGTTTTTTAATTACCACTAGAGGTTAAAAAAAAAAAAAAGTATAAGCTGATACCTTATTAACATTGCAGTGTGTCACGGTTTAACACTGAGCTGGCAATTAAATGAATTACTAAAAGAAAATTGGTTCTACCTTGGCTCAAACTGTGATACAGTGGTAGTGTCCAGATCTGGTCTCACCAAGGCCGAGTTGTAGAATCTCATTTATCACTGAACACCAACATTTAGTTCACAAGATATAAATATTCCACCACTTCTCATAAGCTTCAGATGTATTTATTGCAAATATTTTACAAGGATCTTGGCTTTAATTAACTTAGCCCATAGGATGAAAGAATTGTAAGGTAAGAGGAACATGTATACAGGTGGTTCTTCACAGCTGCCAAATTTTACCATGAATACTTCCTTTCATATACATTTGCAGAGTGAAATAATAATAAATCAAATCATTAAATCATCATCATAGAATAGTTTGAGTTGGAAAGGACCTTAAAAATCGTATAGTACCAACCCCCCTGCTTGGTTAGGGATACCTCCCACTAGGCCAGGTTTCTCAAAGCCTGGTCAACCTGGCATTCAGTGCTTCCAAGGAGGGGCAGCCACAACATTCCTGGATGACCTGTTCCAGTCAAAAACTGTCTCTTCATGTTTAACTATGATTGAGTTAGTCTCTCCTATGAATTTTTATGATAAGCTTGAAGCACTTAATGTTTTTACAAGATACAAACAAGTTTTCTTTAACAATTTGCTAGAATGTTCAATCATAGAATTACTTTTTTTTTAAAAAAAGAAAACAAAACTTGAAGAAAAGTTGAACGTTGAGAAATAAGCTACCGTTTGGACCTGTGGTCTGTTACTTCTATCTAGGTTTGGAGACATTTGCAAGAAACTATCATATCAAGAGAATGGGACATACTGATCCAAATTGACTTTTGTGCATGGAGTTAGTTTATCTTGCCGTGCCTGCAACTCAATATGAGTGAATTTGCTTTCTTTTATGAGATCAATGTAACACATGCTTTAGGTGATCATGGCACTGTAGGCTTTGATATTTTTGACACAATTTTTTCAGTTTACCATTTTCTGCAAGATTTCATGTGAGAATCTTAAGTTGCTTTTATTTTAAAGAGGATTGAGCTGTTTCTGAACTGAGACCTAAACACTTCTCCTTGTCATCCAAAAGGACAGCCTTCACCATGGTTACCAGATAGAAATATAAAAACTTGCATACTTGTTTGTATTTTTCTTTTGAATGCCAACATCCACATCCCTTTTACTGGATTACTTGTAAGAAGTAATTATTTGCTTGAAAAGAATGAATCTTTTCTTCTATGAAAAGAATGGTGGGTGAAAAAATGGTAAAATTCAGGTCAGGATGTATTCCAGCTTTTAAAAAACTGAAGCTTTCAGATCAGAGATTCTGTTTTTACGTTATCTCTGATCAGCTTCAAGAAAGAAAGAGGTTATTAAAGTGTGTTTATAAAGTATGTAAATAAATGTTTGATGATTTGAGCATTGTGATGTTTGGAAGATGAATAAAATGCTTCCTGAAAGAACTGTTCAGCTACTCAGATTTTTATTTGTTTGTGAAGGTCCAGCATGTGTTGATATAACTCTATTTTATTTTCATTTTTAAGTAATCGTGTTTTTAAAGTGCAAATAATCTACACACTAAAATCTTCCACTGGGATAATGTAGTCTTTTTAAAAGAAATACATTTATTATAATATGTCTGGACAGCATTGAATATATGGTCCCCAGCCCTGTTCATTGGACACAGGAGACAGTTTTAGCCTCGAGAACTGGTTCACATGCCTGCACCTTTGTGCAGGCTGCTGCCACTTCTGAGGCAGCAGAGAACTGTCTCCTGTTTCATTAATGCCTGTTACAGCCCGGCATTCATTTGCCCTATTTGAGCCACTACTGTCACTACCCTGAAGGTGGTAAAAGTGCTAGAAAATTAATTTTATCATCTAAAGCCCCTAAATACAGGAAGAAGAGAACAGTGCATAAAATAGTCCTGTTTAAATATGTTCAGCAATTAGTGTTCAGAAATTGGTGTAAGGCTTCAGCACACAAAAAATAAAACTGACTCTGGAAAAAAGCAATATATGAAGGAAAGCCACTGTCAGGCAGGTTTACACACCTGAGCTTAACTCAGTGTCTGCCTTTCACAAATGTGTACAGTTTGGCCTACTTACTTCTTCTAGTTACATTGCCAGTTTTCTAAATGCCCGTAAGCATTGGCTGCTATATTACAAAAAATTCTCTCATAGCGTGCCCAGTTGAAATGTAGTTGTAAGTTCACCTTCTTCCTACTGTAGCATTTTCTACAGTATTTCAGGTTAATTAGTTTCAGAACTCTGTTTAAAAGAACACAGCTATATTTCACATTCATTGAAGCTTTCACATTGCTTTGAAGTTTGCATAGTTATCTGATGAGTGGAAAAGGAAGTGCTTCGGGAAGTTCTGCAACAAAAATAAAATATTAAAATATTTTATAGGCTAAATAATGACAGGAGAAGGTGTTTTTGCTGGTTGTTTCAAAGCTGTGTGCTTTTAAGGATTATGCCTTTGAATTCCACAGTCCTCTTATTAACAGTGAATAACAAATATTTTTCTAGTTTTGTACTGTTCTTGTTATGCATCTTATTCCAACTCATCTTAATGATGTATTTGTTGGAATTTAATTCCACATCATAATTTTCTAGGTAATATATCAGCAGCTTAGACATATTTGTTAGTGTGGGGGGGTTGTTTAGTTGTTGGTGGGGTTTTTTGCCTCTGAAGGAACAGCTTGGTGCTCGCAGTCAAATTTCATGGCTTCCAAGGTAAACTTTATATTAAGTGGAGAGAGGCAAGAGAATTATGGTGTTTATATTTTCAAAAGGAAGAATCCTAGGGGGGAAGCTTCTCTTAGAAGGATCCAGAAAGCATGGGGGTTTGAATGTCTGCTTTCTAACATCTGTCATCTTTGTTATGGTTTAGGATTGCTGCTCTGGATGATGTTTGCAACACACTGTTGATCACCATTCTCTGCTGCCTCAGAAGTGTCCCATAGGTCTTTACATCAGAGAGATAGTCCTTGCCAGGCTTTGTAGGATGCACCAAGCTTTCCAGATGGCTGCCTCAAGCCAGTGAGGCTTGCTGTAGTTCTGGTGATTCCCTGGAGGCTTACTCAGAAATGGTTTTCTGTGCTTTGAGCCAGTGCTGTTCACAGAGTCACAGAAAGTTAGGGGTTGGAAGGGATCTTGAAAGATCAAGTCCAGCCCCCTGCCAGGGCAGGGTCACCTACAGCAGGGCATGTAGGAACACATCCAGGTGGGCTTTGAATGTCTCCAGAGAAGGAGCCTCTACCACCTCCCTGGACAGCCTGTGCCAGTGTGCTGTCACCCTCACTGTAAAAAAAAAAATTTCCTTGTGTTTATATGGAAACTAAAGCTTATATCTGTTGCCTCTTGCCCTATCATTGGGCATAACTGAGAAGAGCCTAGCACCATCCTCCTGCCTCTCTCCCTTTACGTGTGTATAAACATTAATGAAGTCACCCCTTACTCTTTTCTTCTCCAAGCTGAAGAGCCCCAGCTCTTTCAGCCGTTCCTCATGAGGGAGATGTTCCACTCCCTTCATCATCTTGGTCACTCTGCACTGGATTCTCTCAAGCAGTTCCCTATCCTTCTGAAATGGAGGGGCCCAGAACTGGATACAGTATTCCAAATGCAGCGGGACCAGGGCAGAGTAGAGGAGAAGGAGAACCTCTCTTGACTTACTAGCCACCCCCCTCCTAATGCACCCCAGGATGCCATTGGCCTTCTTGCCCACAGTGGCACTTTGCTGGCTCATGGTCATCCTGCTGTACACTAGGGCCCCCAGGTCCCTTTCCTGTGTGCTGTTCTCCAAGAACTCAGTCCCAAACCAGCACTGTTACTTGGGGCTGTTCTTTCCCAGATGTAAGACTCTATATTTGCCCTTGTTGTAATTCATTAAATTTCTCCCTTCCCAGCTCTCCACCCTGCTCAGGTCTCACTGAATGCCAGCACAGCCTTCTGGGGTGTCAGCCACTCCTCTAGCTTTGTGTCATCATCAACCTTGCTGAGAAGATGCTCTATCTTATCATCAAGGTCATTGATAAAGATATTGAACAGAATTGGACCCAGCAGTGATCCCTGGGGAGCTCCACTAGTCACAGGTGTCCAACTGGACACTGCACCATTGATCACCACTCTTTGGGCTCTATTGTGTAGCCAGTTCTTATCCATCTCGCTGCAGATTCATCCATCCCACATTTCCTGACCTTGCTCAAGAGGATGTTATGGGAGACTGTGTCAAAAGCCGTGCTAAAGCCAAGGCAGACTACATCCACTGATCTCCCTGCATCTGCCCATTCAGTCACAATATCATACACGGCTATCAGATTAGTCAAGCATGATTTTCTCTTGTTAAATCCAATCTGACTACTCGTGATAACCTTCTCTTCCATATGCTTAGAGCTGACCTCCAGAACAAGCTGCTCCATCATTTTTCCAGGGCTGGAGGTGAGGCTGACTGGTCTGTAATTTCTTGGATCTTCCTTCTTGCCCTTTTAGAAGACTGGAGTGCCACTGGCTTTCCTCCAGTCCCCAGGCTTTTTTTCCTCCAGTCCCCTCCTGTTTGCCATGATCTCTCAAAAATGATGGAGTGTGGTAGAGCAATAACATCAGCCAGCTCCCCCTACACTCCTGGGTGCATCCCATCAGGGCTCATGGACTTGTGTACATTCAATTTGCATAACTGATCTCTAACCCTGTGAGAGTGGCTACTAGTGGTGAGTCTTCCCTCCTCCAGACCTCCTCTCTTATATCTATATCCAGAGTTTGGAGTTCACAAGGGCTGGTCCTAGTAATAAAGACTAAAGCACAGAAGGTATTCAGCAACTCTGCCTTCTCTGCATCCTCTGTTATCAGGACTCCCATCCCATTCATCAATGGGCCCACATTTTCCCTGTTCTTCCTTTTACTACTGATCTATTTAAAGAAGCTCTTCTTGTTTCCTTTTACTTCCTCTGCCAGTTTTGAGTTCTAAGAAGGCTTTGGCCTTTCTTCATGTTGCCTTCCTACATGCTCAGACAACATACCTGTAGTTCTCCCAAGTGACAAATCCCTTTTTCCATGAGCTGTGAATTTCTTTCTTCCATCAGATTTTCAGCAAAAGTTCCTTGCTGATCCACTTAGGTATCTTACTACTTCTACCTGCTTTGGATTTTTTTTTGGGTTTTGAGGGTTTCTTTTGTTTGGTGGGTTTTTGTTTTTTTTGTGTGTGTGTGTGTGTGGGGGGGGGGGGTTTCTGTGTTTTTTTTGTTTTGGTTTGGTTTTTTGGGGATTTTTTATGGTTTTGTTTTTTTGGGTTTTTTCTGCTGTTTGAAGCAGCTTTCCTGTTTCTGGGATAAGTTTTCTTCCTTTTGTATCCCATCTTGAGAAAAAGGAGTATTACAAAGGAAGAACAGCATTAATGCATTAACATATGTCTTCAGGCTAAACATGGAACCATGAGCTTCTTAGTAATTGAGACTTGAGATTTGCCACAGGTAGTCATACTGCTCTTGCAGAAAAGCACTATTATTAATTTTTTCTGGTCATGTGGTGTGCTGAAGTTATAGCAGGAGAGCATGGCACTTCCCTGTATGTTTTGACTGCTGGTCACAAGCTACCATTTTATCTATGCTGTTGCTTTGTCTTAAAGTAGGTTATATATTTTACTTAAGCTGTGTACTAAAGTTGTATACATAAGGTGGTACATGATCAGGAACCTAGAGGAAGGCATTGAAACTTGAGATTTATAGTTGAAATGTACACCACAGACAGTTTCTCACAGCTTCTTACTGGTTAGCTTCAAATTTGGGTTTTGGTCACAATGAACTGCATCTAGAAAAGAAAATTTACAGGCAATATGGGAAGGCTGGATCTTTGGATGCAGATGTATATTTTTAGGGAACAAGTTGAGCTTTACATAGCCACCAGAATTTAGTGAATATTTTTAAGAGGTACTTTAACTTGGACATTTTTAAGAGATACTCTGATCAGATAAAAAATGTCCCGCAGTTGAATTGCACAGTTCTAACATCACTGAGAAAATGAGGTACATTGGAGGAAGCCACCAGGTGATTCTTGACAGTGCAGACCCACACAGTGTTTTTTTATTACAGTAAATGCCTGGCTGAATTTCCACAGGGCGGAACACCCAGATAGCATATGTTTTGAATCTTGTGGTTCTTCTTGTGCAAATATTGATTTTGAAAAATGTATTTTCTTGTATTTCTATCTTTCTGTAGCTCTTACACCAGCAAGAATGTCTTCCTCAGGTCAGTATCAGGAAGAAAAATTACACTGAAACAGAAAAGCAGTGGTGTTACTGTTTTTAAAGGATAAATTTTTTAGTGATGATTTTTAGAAAAAATGAGTTGATGAAAATTACCATTGTGTCTTAATTTGTTGTAATGGAATCCTTCATAGCAGTAGTGAATCAAATAAATTAATTAATAACGTAATTCTTGTTAAATTAGTAATCTTTAGAGAACCAGTGAAAATATTGGTGTCTACTGAGAGTATTGAATACTTCAAAGAAGACTAAATATTTTTAACCAGAGAATGCTTTTCAGCCTGTAAGAACAAATCCCATAGTGAAAGGTTATTGCCAAAGATACCGAGTATGCCAGTTATGGGTGAAGGGCTGCATGCTCACAGTGTTGAAAAGGAATCCAGCACGTATGCTTCTCAGTCTAATTATAATGTTACAGATGGCCATTACATAAGGAATGTCTCCAAATCAATATCATCCATGCAGAGACGCTTCTGAGTATACCTGATACTGAAAGAGCAGCAGCTATTTCTCTTCAGGAGTGTAGCTCTCCAAGGAGCAAGGTGCACTTTCCCTTCCAAGTTACCTTCTGTCTTATATCAACTAGGTATTTACAGTCAGTTTTCTCTGCTTGAACCTGCTTAGTATATTTGTCATTCTATGGTATGAATTCATCAGGCTGAACTGCTTATTAGGTGGAGACAGTTACAGTTTATTAAAAATTAATGACATACACCCAGCTTAGGATCTTTTAATCAGTTGAAAGAGTAAGGTGATGCAGAGGTTGAATTCAGCTTAAAGGGAGTAAATGTAGCTATCAAGGGAATAACATACAGATATTTGCCTAAGACAGATTTGGCTTCAAGTGCCTACAAGAACTAGGACTAAGTTTTTAGTAAAAGCAGTAATTAGGATCAGTGTGTTAGCACAGTATCTGCAAGTAGAAGCTCTAGTGAACTGGAGGGGAAAAGTGATTTCTAATAGTTCATATGATCAATAAAACATTGATTGAAATTAGGAAAAAAAATTACTCTATTTAAGTGAATATAATACAGGATTACACATTAAATATATCTAACCCCTTTTCATACTGAATGGAAACGCCTCTCCATTCATATGTAAAGAGCTCATCATCTTTCCTGCCTGTCATGGATAGTGGCTAAAGAAGAGGCTTCTGGTTTTATTAATGGTCCGTGCAGTCCACATTCTTAACTGAGCATGCACTTCCCTGTTTAGGTATGTCCAAATTCTAATACCATCCACTTTTAAAATACAGAAATGCATGCTAGCTTGACCTCTCAGTCCAGGTTGGAGCAGTGCAGTCTTCCACCAGTGTTTCCACAGTTTTAGGAGATGGGTGTGTTTTCCTGCAGCTTACTGGGTAAGAATGGTGAAGGATCTGAAAACAAGGGGCTTGGGATGTGTCTGCTTCTCTGCTTTGCTGGATGCACATACATAATCTAGACAGACTGATGTAATTAACTAATGTGCTAGACACTTGTCATCACCTGAAAAGACCGTTTCAAGTCTGCTCTGGATTTCTTGCTGTGGATCTTCTAAATGAAGACTCATTTAAGAATTAAAAATGTAGTATGTAGAAACTATTGGAAAGATTTAGGTATGAGATGGGTTGCAAAAGTGTAAGTCAAGATGTTTGTTTGTCTCTGTAATTATTCATGATGCATGATTTTAGCTGGTTCTAATTAATGGTGAAAAGTTACTAAGCAACTGCAAGAGAATCCACTGTTTTGAGGTCCTTTCAGGTACTTTTAAGCACTCTTGTTTGAGATTTATCTACCTCCAAATTGGAACCTTATTTTTAAAATGTATTAGCTTTTTGGCACTGAAATGCTAATATTTATTATTGCATAACAGGGTTTTTGTGCTTGTATTTAATGATATGTTACATGTCAAAGGTACCCTTCTTTAAGGGTTGAAATCTCCAGTTGTCCAGGATGCCTGGAGCTTGTTTACATTAAATAGTGTGGTTGACTCATTGATTTAGTTTGTTCTACAATGCAGCATGGAACAGATGTAAGTTTATTACCAGCTTTCTGTGGGATTGCAATATAAGGAAGGGGAGAAAAGGCTAGAGTTGGCAGACTGGTTAATTACGGAAAACTGTATGATCTGTAAAGTTGCTGTCTGGTACTGCTGTATTGGGATGTACTGCAGATGTTAAAAATACTCTGGATTTTTGTTTAAGAGAGTGCCTGACAAAACTGCTTTGATACATCTAGGTGCATTGGTAGTTATGTCAGAAAATGTTAGTGGTTTAGCTTTTGGTCTAGAATCCTTGAGCTGAGGAATGCCTCAGAGTGAGGAGGTTTTATAGAGGAGTGTGTGCAAATCGTTTCGTGCTTCTGCACTATACATAGGGAGACTTGGAGGGAATGACAAAAAAGTGGTATCTAATCTTCAGATAGGGGTAAAGCACAGCTCTGTAGAAAAGAGGACTGCCAGAATCTTATGGACTTCAACAGTGTTATTGGGTATAACCATACAGAAATGCCTCTTGCTCCTGTTGTGTTTCTTGCCTCTATTATTGCTACTAAAAGCTGTTGAGAATTTTGTTTACCTGATGACAAAGATTTCCAGTTTGCAGCTCTGGTTATTCATGTCCACTTCTTGTGTGCCAGTGTAGTCTATAGCTTTAGTTTTTCTCCTTTTTTCTTACATCCCTTATTGGTATCCAGAGATCACTCTAATTGCCTCTCAGCCTTCATTTCACCAGGCTAATTAAACCAGGCTCTGTTAGAATGCTTTTTTGTACTATCCTCTCCTTGCTTTCCTGATCATTCTCATAGTTTTTCTCTCTGTATGCTTGAGCTTAAGTCATGTGTTTTTTTTAAGACAGGTGACAAGAAATGTTTGCAGAATTCCAGTTGTGATCGTACCAGTTCCTTTTAAAATGGCTTTAATATGCCCCCATCTCTATTGAAAATTCCTCCCTTGATAGAGCCAGATTACAACTGCCTTTTTTTGCAGCTGTATCTCTGTAATCAATTCATCCTGATTGATTAATACATGAAAGTCATTCTTCTCCTCTGTTATTTCCAGCTGACAATCCTCCAGCTTACAGTAGAAATTCTTCCTGTTTCCAGAGTGCTTGACCTTGACTCTGCTCTATTGCGTTTTGCCGTTACCATCACTTTGGTCCTTGAAGGTTTTTCTACTCTGGCAGTGTAGTGTTCTGATCTTCCTCTGTATTGATAGTTGTTCCACATATTTATTTATTTATTTTTTATTGGTGTCAAGTGGCTTTATTGTGATCCATTTTTTTTTTCTGTTTTTGCTATAAGGTTATTTCCCAGAGTAGCTTGTAAGGAACTCCACTCTTAGTCTTATTCTTCTCCCATATTTTCCCTCCACATTGTAACCTCTCATTTTCTTACTAAGGTCCTTGCTGGCTGGCAGTTTGTCTTTTTCTGTCTTAGTTTCAAGTGTTGATACAGTTTGATATTTTTTTATCTACTGAAGTACATGTTTTTAAGACATTAATTTCAGTTATCTGAAATTTTAGTTACTTCCACAATATAAGAGGTTAGCCTGGACTTTCTGCTTCTCTATTTGACCATATCAAAATCCAGCCTCTTTCATTTGGATGAGAATCTAACTATTAAAACACAATATAGCTTAATAAAAATGCCAAGTGAAGAAAATGAGGCTGTTAAGTGGCAATAGAACCATTAGTGACTCTTAGCAGACTCTGAATTTCTTATGACATTTTCTGAATATAAAAAATGCTTATTTTTGTTTGTCTAGGCCTTTTTATAACGCCTTTGTTTATAAGACTGTCTGGGCTCGCTTTTAAAAGATGCATTAGGCAAGTAATATGGACATTCATTCAGTACATTGAATTCTTCTTGATGATTGCTGCATACTGTGACAAAGAGAGTATTTTATGCAAGTTTTTGTGAGATACTTTTCCCTTTATGATGAAAAAGAATTTCAAAGGCAGTACAGAAATTACAGTTGTGTTCTATAGTACTGCAGAACATCTTAATGAAGTACAATATTCAAGCCATTTTTTTTTTAGACACTTTGAAAATCTGCTGTAAAAGGTCTGTAGTGGTGTGTGCCTTCCTTAACCAACATGATTGTTCAACATAAATCCTACCTGTGTCAATCTTGCTAGCCTTCATCTTGATAGTACCTGACTGTTTCCTTTGTATTTAAGAATAGAAATGACAAGCTCTCTCCTTCTGCCTTTTTAGTTTGATTAGTTCATAGTTGAAAGTATGAGACACTTGAGGGAAAAGCGAAATTGAAGGGTTGAGGCTCCCATTCTGAATGTTGCTCAGATCCATTGTTCATCTTCCAGGAGTGATCACTCTTTTTTTTGTCAAAGTCATGTGGAAGTCTTCATTTCAGTGCTTTTTATTGTTTGACAGTTTCTCTGGTGTATAGGAGTGTAGCTGTTGTGGTGACAGAGCAGTGAGCAGCAGGGAGGGAAATGAGCCCTCCACCAGCTGGTGCCAGTGCTGTTAAGAAATGCTGGGTGCTTAGAGATGCTCTGCATGATTTTCTTCCATTTCTATCTTAAGACTAAGATAGTGGCACTGATAACATTGACAGAATGTGATGCTAAGCAGCAGTGAAGAAAACTTTGCGTTGGAGAATATAGATGTATCTATGAAGTAGCCATTTCAGTGACTCTTCACATAAATTGGTGGGGTAGGAGTTGTGCTAAGTAGGAAGACTGTTAGGCCTAAATATTATTTAAGGGGAAAAGGAGTTGGACTTCTTTGAGGCATGGAAAGACCTCTTCCTTCTATATACTATATTGATCCTATCCAAAGAAAACAAAGCGTATTCTTTATCCTTTCTCATAGTTCCTTACTTTTATTTTTAATGCTGTAAATGACACTTCTAATTACTCTCTGGGTCTATTGACCTTATTGTAATTTCTTTACTTGATAGAATTAATTTTTTATGGTTCCAAATAAGTGTCTGTAAACATATTAGCACAAAAAGGAGAATCTCCAGCCTTTAATGCGCACAGGGTGAAACATAGTGACAAAGGATACGGAGAAGGTTGAGGTACTTAATGCCATCTTTGCCTCAGTCGTCAGTAGTAAGACCAATTGCTCTCCTGTTACCCAGCCCCCTGAACTGGAAGACAGGGGCAGGTAGAAGAGGCCCCATAATCCAAGGAGAAATGGTTAGTGATATGCTAGACCACTTAGACACACACAGATCTCTGGGGCCAGATGGGACCCACCCAAGGCTACTTGAAGGAGCTGGCAGAAGTGCTTACTGAGCCACTGAGCCACTTTCCGTCAATTACCAGTAGTCCTGGCTAAGTGGGGAGATCATGGAGCACATGCAGGACAACAGGTGATCAGGCCCAGGCAGCATCTTAATGCAAGACAGGTCCTGCTTGATAAACCTCATCTACTTTTACGACAAGGTGAGCTGCTTAATGGATAAGTGAAAGGCTGTGGGTGTTTTTTACCTGGACCTTAGTAAAGCCTTCCCACAGCATTCTACTTGATAAACTGTCTGCTCATGCCTTAGGCTGGTGTACTTTTTGCTAGTTAAAAAACTGACTGGATGGCTGATCCCTAAGAGTTGTGGTGAAGAGAGTTAAATCCAGCTGGCAGTCAGTCAAAAGCAGTGTTCCCCAGGTACCAGTGTTGAGGCCAGTACAATTTAATAATATCCTTAACAGTGCTCTGAAGGAGGGGATCAAGTGCACTCTCAGTAAGTTTGCACTGCAGAGGACACACAGATGGGGGGTGGAGGGTTGGAAGGCTCTGCAGAGGGACCTGGACAGGCTGGATTGATGGGCTGAGGCCAGTTGTATGAGATTCAACAAGGCCAAATGCCAGGTCTTGCACTTGGGTCACAAGAACCCAATGCAGTGCTACAGGTGGCTGGAAGGCTGCCCCGCAGAAAAAGATCCAGGGGTGTTGGTGAACAGCTGGCTGAATAAGAGCCAGTAGTGTGCCCAGGTGGCCAAAAAGGCCAACAGCATCCTGGCTTATATCAGAAATAGTATGGCCAGCAGGAGTGGGGAAGTGATTGTGCCTCTGTTCTCAGCATTGGTAAAACCACACCATGAGTACTGTGTTTGGTTTTGGCCCTTCACCAAGGGAAAGACTTCGAGCTGCTGGAGCATCTCCAAAGAACAACAAACCTGGTGAAGGGTCTAGAGCACAAGTACTATGGGAGAAGCTGAGGGAACTGAGGTTGTTTAGTCTGGAGAACAGAGGGTGAGGGGAAACCTTATGGCTCTCTACAGCTACCTCACAGAAGGTGGGTGTTGGGTTCTTCTCCCAAGTTACATGTCATAGAAGAAGAGGAAATGGACTCAAGTTGTACCAGGAAAGGTTTAGATTGGATATTAGGAAAAGTTCCTTTACTGAAGGAGTTGTCAAGCTCTTCTTGCTATCCCTGGAAGTATTTAAAACACCTGTATATATGGTACTTACGGACATGGTTTAGCAGTGGACTTGGCATTGTGCTAGGTTAACAGTTGGACTTCACGATTTTAAAGGTTTTTTTCCAACCAAAATTATTCTAGAACTTCATGATTTTTTTGTGAAGGAAGAATACATGATAGTATTAGTAGCAGCTTATTATCAAAGAGAAGATAAATTATTGATAAACCTACACCTAAACCTCATTTGTATTTTGAATTCTCTATATTGCCAAGATGTGGGGTTTTGTATTTTTTAAGCAACTAGATCTAATTAAAAAGATGCATTTTCACCTTGATACTATCAGAAGGGTGTAAATGCATTATGCTGAGCCTAAGATCTTTGTTGAGCTTGGGGGCCATAGAGGGAAGTATTTAAAAGCAACACAGTTCTGAGAGACAAACAGTAAAAAAATGTTCAAGCTATATACATAAATGTAATGTAATGTAATGTAATGTAATGTAATGTATGTTCCCTCTCTCAAGGAACTGTGCTGTTTTCTTGTGGTTTCAGAGGGTCTTTAAGTAGCTGTGTGGCCCTGCATCTGTGGCCCTGCATCTCTTTGTTCAGAATCATTCTACTCAGTTGGGGAAGCCTGTGAACTTTCAGTTCTGTGTTAGCACTTGTGAAATGGAGTCCAAAGAGGGAGCAGATCAAAGACAAGAACTGGTAAATTTTCTCATGGGAGGTAGGGCCCAGAGCACAATGGGGAAAACATTATAGTGATACCAAACAAGCTTCTCAGGCATTCAGGCTCCATTTAACCTCCACTAGTAACACTGCTTTTGTGAAAATACTCCCAAGTGTATCAGGGAGTGAGCCAGGCCAACCATATCTTCAGACAAGTTTGTTTTAGCAGCTGGGGCTGAATGTTAATAGATTAATTTGAAAATCTATTCAACCTGAAATTTCATTTAATTGGAAAATGAGAACTATAACATGACTTAGGTATAAAATAAACTCCTGTAGATGGTGCACCTTAATAAGCCTCTTGAAGAGCTGTATCTAAGCATTGCATGTCTAGTTTTCAGGCTGTCATAGATACTTAGGTAATAGTGTGGTCCTGCACCACAGAAATTGCCACTGTGTTGTCAAAAACATGAGATAAAAAAGAGAATTTTTGAAGCCATGTTATCAGTGTGTTGTCTTTTATAGGCATAGAGGCTGTGTATTTAGTATTGCAGAAGCACAGGAAGTTGATACATGAAGCTGTAAATATGTCGTTCTTTTGTGTAGCGGGAGGAGCCATTCTTGCTCCTGAAGCTCGACGAGCTGCTGGTCTCTTCCAGGACTCCAGCCACCACACAGCGCTTCCAGGGTAGAAGTGTAGCAGGAAGAGCCTTTCTTGCTCCAGAGGCTCAACGAGCTGCTGGCCTCTCCATGCCTCGCACCAGAGTGAGCTGAGGTCTTCTCTGTGGGTGTGTGTCCCACCTTTATTGGCCCCCTGGCCTTGCTCATGCCCAATAGGGGCCTGTCCTAATCAGGCACAGGTGGACTCACACCCACTCACTGGCAATTCGAGGCACCTGATTTATCTTATTTCTCTATACTTTTGTGGGGTTTTTTTGTTAGTTTATTTTTGGTTTGAGATTTATTTTAAAGCTACAAAATTTGACATCTGTCTGTGTTTCTTTTTTTTTCTTTTTTCCACCTGAAAAAGCCAGTGGGTACAGTAGGCTGAAGTGTCCAGATATCTCTTACATTATTTTTAAAAAGATTGGGGTTTTTTGTTTATTTGTTTTGTTGTGATGTGCTTGAAAGTGATAATTTATTATTATTATTCTTGATATGCTTTACCAATAGCAACACATTTGGCAGCTTGCAATGAAAACCTGAAGTAACTGTATATCCCTTTTTAACACAGTAGCATTTTGAATCCAGATTAAGCTACACCCAGATCATGAAAGGAAACTTAGGAGAATCATGGGTAATGAAGAAAAAGAAAATTAATTCAAAAGCACTCAGGAGTAAAAGAGGTGGATGTACAGAGGATAAGGCTGTTTCATGAGTAAGAGGGAAATGGATGTAGCAGAACTGCAAGAAGCTTTACTTCTACTCAAACCTATATGCCTTGGAAGAACCCAACTCAATAGGTAGCCTGCAAAATTCAGGGATTTAGTTTGAACACCTAAGAAATATGAGAAGTATTTTAATTCCTATGAAAGCTTGAGATTATAAAGCACAACTAACTTCCTAGTGTTACTGTCTTGAGAAATTTAAACTGTTGTATCTCAGAAGAGGAGGCCAGTTGAGTTTTCTGTGACATAAATGAGTGGCCAGAAAATCGAACTGCTATAGCTCTTCCTGTAGCTAGGGAAGATTGACTTATGTTTCTGTCTAGTCCTAGGCAGGAAGCATAGTATAGCATTTAAAATATTAACCATCATAACTATATTTATAAAACCCACCAAAAAATCTGTACAGTGTGTACTCACCTTTTTATTCCTCATTTGGCAGTTTCTGGGATCTTTGTTCTGGTTGGTCTGATTTTCCAGAAATTAATCTAGTTATCTGTTACTTGCTGATCCTGCAATGTACTGTAAAGTTCACGTCATGAATACTGTCTGCCATTCAGTTGCTGCTGCTAATGGTGATGTAGTTTCATGTTTCTGTCATGGAATCAGATGCATGTACTTATTTTAATTGAGTTCATTGCTTGGAATAGCTGAAAAGAGCTTCTAGTTTGATTGCAGGGAAGAATCTACTTTCATTTTAATTCACTAATTTGATAAAGTTCCTGTGTTAGGTACTTCAGGCCTTATTTATCCTGAGTCAGATTACTCTGATGTGGTGTGTTTAGTTATGCAGCAATTGAAAGCTGATGCCTTCTCACCAGATTTGCAAAAGCTAGAAATACTGGTCCAGTCTTACTTTTTCTTGCTACTGTCTTTTCCCTTTAACTATTTCTTTAAAATACCTACTTAAACTATTTGCTTCAAACCTTCAAGAGTTTAAAAACTAAACATCCAAATTTTAGCTTTCGCTGTATTATTCATGTATAAGACAGATATATTCAAACATTATCTATATGTGACATAAAAAGAGAATCATGTCTTATATGGCTATTTTTATTATTTTTTTCTTGCTTTAAATTATCTTTCAGAGAGCACCAGCAGCTTTTGTTGCTAATTGAATGTCTGTGTACGTAGCTTTGCAGTCAGACAGTGTCTGTGGCATTTGTTAGAGCATTTTGTGTATTTATGGTACTATGTTAGCAAATATTTCAATAAGCTGATCAGTGATATGTAGACTTCCCTGCTGCTGTCAGTTTTTCAGTTAAAAAAACCAGACCTCTTGTTCTGCTGTATTGGATTTCTTTACTTCCTTCCCCTCATGCCCAGTAAGAATACAGAAGTAGTAAAAGTTAGTCTTGGTAGGCCAGATTCATAATTATTTGCAAACCAATAGGGACCATCATGCTGGGGCAGAATCACTTATGAAGCTTAAGCTACTTTTTCACCATGATAATTTGATCTTTTAAAAACCTCAGCAAGACAAAGGAGAAAGTAAAATGCCATGTGCAAGATGCACGTTCATAAGAAACTGCTGTCAGTAACAATGACTGCCTTTTTTTCACTGTAAATGTTCAACCTTGAGCATTAGTACTCATTTGAAGTGCTGTTGTTGAAAGAAAGAAGAATCAGCTGTCATTTCGGTGAATATCTAATTGTGGATTGATGGGGAAGCAGTCTGTAAAATTGATGCATTTTTAATAAATTATCTTGCATTAATTACTGGCATAGTATTAAGCTTATGAGTACAGATTCAAGCACAGACATTAGAGGAGGAGGTGTCTGGATATTACTGTCATCATCCTACATTTTCTGACTACAGGACAATGCAATGTTTTTTAATAGCATTTCTTTCCCTTGTTGTAGAAGCTGAGTAATTAGTGAGGCAAAATATAGCAGGAAGAGAAATAACTGTCTCATGACAAAGAAATTGGGATGTTCCTTGAGAATTTTTGGAAGATGCAAAATAATTTTTGCCAAAAGTAGATTAAGTAAATATAAAAGCCAAGTCTGAGGCAGATACCTGCATGGACTATTTTAGCCTAAGTATTGGGCTTTGGCAGTGTTGCCAGAACACTCTTTAAACATTTTTTTATAAATAAAATCAGGTGTCTATTCTTGTGAAAACTGTTACTGGATGAAGTGATGCAGATGATATGGAAATATGAGATATAGGTAGCTTGAATGTATGATACATAGTCCTACAGGAAATCAGTATCAAAGGTATTTGTATCAAAGGTGAGTAATCTAAATTGATTTTTTTTTACAAATTACTGATACCTTGGAAGTTTATTCTAAGCTATATGCAAGTTCAATGTTAGACCTTAAATCTTACTTAAAAAGGAACCATGTTAGTTGCTGCTCCATTCCTCTTTAATTCACAGGTTTTGTGTATATGTTCCTCTGTCCATTTCTGTGTTAGTATCTGTATACATCTGCTATAAGGATTTAATTTGTACAGATAGAACCAATGGGTTACTAAGATGTTTTGAAAACCAAACTACCCACTCACTCCCTCTTCCCCTTGCTAGAAATGTAAAATCAGAATTTTAAGTACATCTCTGTGTCTCTGAAAACTGTCCTTTCTAATATGTTCTTTTTTGTTAACATCCTTCTGAAAACTCACCTGTAAAATGAAATCTTCAAGCTAACAGTGAACATACTTTTTATAGAATAAATGCATTTGTAGGACAACCAAATCCTGAGTTGAAAGGTAGGGAAATGTGAAATATGACATCTCTGTTTCCAGTGCAAAGCCCAGCAAGAACCTTGTTCTTTAACTCATTTGAACCTTGTATACATCACAAGGAAAAAGCATTCTGGAAGATCGTGTTGAATACTTCTCCAGGGTTTACTGTAAGTTGTCCAAGTATGCAGATAAAAGAGATAAGCTGTTACTTGTTGAGGACAATAAGCCATGTTCTGCTGCGGTTTTGTGCTTTGTATGTAGTGATTAAATTTGTGACACTGATAAACAGCTTCACAAAAAGTTTCAGAAATATTTTCATCCTGTTTATACAACTTCAAACATGTTTTTTGTGTTGGTTGTTTTTATTATATTTTTAAATTTTTAAAAAATATTTTATTTTTAGCATGGCAAGATTTTAAAAAGACTGCATTTGGGAGAGATTTTACTTGTGGCTTTTTGTTTGGGTTTTTTTGCTCACACAGAAAGAGTGGCAAGCACTAAATAGAGTACCAGGTTTTATAAATTGACTTAGTAGAGAAGAGATTTTATTTTTCATTGTGATTTGTGAGATGTGGGATTTTAATGTGGTAGTTGTGGAGTATGCATTTTAAATACAAGTCTGGAATAGATATGAAGTTGATAGAGATAAAATATTGCCTTATTATTAAAACACTTCTTAATAGATACATACCTATAAATATAGTTTCCTTCCTTTGGTTTATTTCATAACTATTGCATCATTCATTTTTATTACTTTTATGGAACAATAAATAACAAAAATTTTATAGCTGGAGCAAGATCTTCGTCTAAAACTCCCTCTCTACACATTTTAAGACAGTTTAATCTTCCTTCCTGTCTTCACTCTTCTTTTTTCAAGGTATTTATTTTGACTACACTATTTGATACATTGTTTTATAAAAAGGCTAAAGTTAAAAAAATAGTGAAAGTCTCTTTACAGAATTGAAAACCCAAATAAATTATAGATAATGTATCAAGTAGAACCAAACTCATGATACACTGTACACTGGCATTTCCAGCTGCCCTGCCTTTTTTATTTTGCATTTGAAACTTAAATTGTATTACATTACTTACCATAGTTTTGCAATTACATTTCACATATAGAGATACCCAGAATATAGGCTGGCTAACCAAATTCAATACGTGTTCATGCTGACAGAGAAAGAAAAATAGGCTTTCTTAGGTATCTGTTAATATTGATGATACCTGAGTGCAGTAGTCTTAATGGTGTGACCATACAGCTCTTACACATCTGGAGGAGCTGTTTGGGTATTTAAATTACTTACAAACGACTGGGTAAATCGGATGGTAATTTAGACTAAAATCTTGTAATGACAACATCTAAATTATGGGACATAAAAGAAAACATTAGAGGGCAGAGAGGAAAACGTAAGGGGATATTCTTATGCAGCAGAGCATTTCAGAGAACGGAAAACAGAAGATGAGTAAATTAAAGGCACCTCAGCCACAAAACAGTTTATATGGTAATTTTGTAGATATCCAAGGTATTTTTTTGGTCTTGTACGTTTTAATTGATGCTGTCCATTGTGCATTCTTGCAATGCCTTTGTTCTGAGTAAATTTACAAAACATTAACTTTAGACTGTACATTACTCCTTTGTAACCCCTTCTTTCAAAGTAGAGATTTTTTCCTACAGGAGTAGAGACTCCTTTATTTAGGACAAGATGTTTTGTGTCAGAAAGAGACAACATTTTCTGGACAAGAGATACTGAAAATGCAAGTCAGTTTTTCTACTTCTAATCAGTTACAATAGTAAAGCTGTTAAGATTTTTTTCTTTATTCTATACTAACTTTTATGGTTTGGGTGCCATGCATGGTAAGCATGATCTTGTACAAATGCTTAGTTAACACTTATTTTACAGTCATCTTATGTGTTGCATCTTTCTTTATTTGCAAAATGGGCTGTATAAGCATAGGTAATTATAATGGTTTTGAATTGATCTTGATGTTGAAAAAGAGCTTGTGAATAGTACTATTTCTAGTGCTGCTTTTTGCTTCATTTTTTTTTAAATATAAGAGGAATGTGAGGTTTTCTTAATTTTACTACATACTTGTGACTGTATGTTTGTTTGGTTGTTGTCTTTTAGCTATTGGTCATTCATTTCATAAAGTATGGCCTTGAAATTCTTTTATATATGAGGAGACACAATAATTTGAGGAAAAGGAAGAAATTTGTCATAATGACTCATAATTTTTCATAGAGCACATTAATGAATATTTTCTAATTTATTAACAAAATTCTTCATTTATTCAGTAAACCCTTGTCTTCTGCTCCTTGACAGCAGATGCACTAATTCATTTGAAACAGGCTGGGAGTGACCAAACTTGTTGAACACTCAGATCAATGTATTTTTGACAGGTAGAAGGAAGCACCTTTGAGCGAGGAGATTGGAGTGTACAATCCTTCACCCATTATGTGAAGAAATGTTGTGTTGCCTGCTTAGATGAAAAAGCATAAGGACATGGGAAAAATAAGATCCTGCTTAGTATTGCTGGGTTTGCATTTATTCTGCATTACTGCAGAATGTTTTCTGATTATTGTTTCTTTAGATAAAGTTATTGGTGACTACAGGCATTTTGGGTGCAATGGGTCATAGGCTGGCCTGAAGTGCTGCTAAGATCCTGCAGACAGCAAGGAAGATACATCTGGCTGGTTGTAAAAATACCTATCCTGTCTGTCTCGGTTATGCTGGAGGCTGGTACTGTTACCCTATGTTCTCACACAGCTCTCAATGCAAATAAGAAGCTGTCTCTGGTCTCACTACAAGAGTTTGTGCTTTTGAATTTACAGTGTAAGTGACAGCTGGGAAAGCAAAAGCAAATTGATGCAAAGACTCACCATGCTTAAGCCTTTCCCAGTAGGTATTTCCTAACTGTCCTTTACAGTTTCCCAGTGGCAGAGATTCTTTGAGGTTCCTATATACTTTCTACTGGGGCCAATTATCCTTATAGCTGCAAATGAAATCTTCTAGCTATATAGATATTGACACTAAATCTCGCTTACTGCCGTGTGGTCTATTTACTAGCTTTTACCATGTGAAGTGGCTGTGGAGTACAGGTCTCTTTTGTAAGTCTTCTGAATATATCAGGATATGGAGTAGATGCCCTTGATTTTCTCTTGTATTCTAAACAAGTTAATTTTTTTCAAGTTTTTTAGTAAATCACATTCTTTGAATGTTACTTCAAGCTTCTGCTTTTGCTTGAACTCTTTTGAGTTTGTTGACGTTTGTTGTAACAAAAAATTGGAACAGCTGATACCTCATTTTTAGCAAAAAATACCTCAAAACTTAAAAAACCACCACCACTCTGTCTGGATTCGAACACTCCTGTTAATACAACTAGAGAGGGCAGCATCGTACCACCGTTGATTCTACTTGTGGTCTGCAGTAGGTTCAAAATCCCTTTGTACAGATTCAGAGAGGTCACCTTGAGTGAATTTCAGGATTAAATTTCTTCCAGTACCACAGAAGGAAGCATGGTGGCATTGTTCATTTGTTAGTGGAGGTTTTGGTTTTTGTTTCCTTAAAATCTGGAACCATTTTTCATCCTGTAGAAAAGGATAGTGAGAGGGAAACTGTCTATATTTGAAATGCTCAAACTCAGAGTATTTAGAGGTTTGTAATTTTCTTTGTTTTTCTTCCTATAACCTCTCTTCTCCCATTCCACCTCACCCCCCGCCTCTCCAACTCTGTGACACTGAAAAAAAGATTAAAGAACAGCATAAAGAACTCTGCAGAGACAGACTGCAGAGGTCATTTTTCTGTAGAGAAAAGAATTTTAAGACTTGATTTTTTTTTTCCAAGGAGAAAATAAAAAAGAGTTTCAGGGAAAAGTACCATAATACAATCTTTCCATTGGAAAGTCTCTGAAAAGAACAAAACCCAGCTTAGGAAGATCAGAGAATTTTTCTTCTATTTCATGGGAGCAAGGCTGACTCTTTAATCTTGGGGTCAGAACTTGTGGAGGAGAATACTGCAGAGGTTTTTTGTTTTGTTTTGTTTTGGGGTTTTTTTTGGGTATTTGAATCTATTACTTGGATTCTTTTTCACACCATGTTTCCCAAAGAAACATATGAAAAGGAATGGGTACATCTATATGTAAATCTGCCATGCTTATAAGAAATTGTCATTAAAAATAATCAGTGGAGCCAACTCAGCAGTTTCCAAATTCTCTAGTACTTTCTGCATCTTGTGCAGATTTTGTCTGCTGTGAGTAAATTATTCTCTGTGGCAGGAACCTTGGAATAATAAAAGTGATAAAATGTTTATGCGCTATATGGATGCTGCATGAGAGAGGGAAAAAGCAGGGAGAGTGGAAATTGCTAGTTTTAAGTATCTTGTCTAGATTTTACTTGAAATGTGGTAGAACTCTAAAGTAAAAGCTGTGACACATATTTGTTAGCCCCAGTAAAAGTCATGTGCAATTGAATTTATTTGTGCGCATCATTGCATTAACTTTCAAGTTGTTTTTCCACTGAGGACTAATGATCATGAAACAGTGGCTACAAGACACATGTAGCTACTTGCATTTGTACCACCAAGTGACTAAGATGTGCCTGGATAAGCATTATTTTGTCTGGGTTCTCATCAGAAGCTTGTGATTAAATCACCCCTTTAGAACGAACCCAGTCTGAATAAATAAGCCACAGCTGTAGTAGTGGTTAACTTCATCTGGATAAAAATGAAATTTACCAGACAAAAATGGGACCAGACCTGTTGGCGTGGGATGGAACAGAGTCATCCAAAGGATTTTTGGCAAGGAGCTGGCAGGACTCATTGAGAGGGTTTTAAATTAGGTTTGAAGGGGAAGGGTATAAAACTGGTCCCACACTAAAGATGAGCCTAGGGGTGGCATGGTGATGCTAGGGCCAAACCTGGTAGCTCAGCTCAAGTACATCAACACCAGTGCACACAACATAGGCAATAAACAGGAGGAGCTGGAAACTGTTGTGCAGCAGGACAGCTCTGATGTAGTCACCATCACAGAAACATGGTGGGATGACTCTAGTTACTGGAGTGCTGCCATGGATGTGTATTCAGGAAGGATAGACAGGGAAGGAGAGGCAGTGGGGTGGCTCTGTATAAGGAGTGTTTCAATTGCATGGAGATTGGTTAAAGTGATGATGTTAAGTTGATTGGCTATGGGTAAGGATAAGGGGGAAGGCAAATAAGGAGGATATCCTGTTGAGTGTCTGTTACGGACCACACCATCAGGACAAGGAGTCAGATGAGGAATGGTTGAGGTCTCACAGTCACTAGCTCTTGTTCTGATGGGGGACTTCAACCTACTAAATGTCTGCTAGAAGTATAATGTATCAGAGAGGAGACAGGGCAGGAGGTTCATCGAGTGTAAGGAAGATAACTGCCTCACAGCTGGTGAGAGTATAAGAGGATGTGCCTCAGTAGATCTCCTGTTCACAAACTGGGAATGACTGGTGGGGGTGTAGTGGTCAGGGGCTATCTTGGGCTTACAAGCCACAGAATGGTAAGGTTATGAATCCTAGTTAAAGCAAGGAGCGGAGTCAGCTAAAGCTCCACGATGGACTTTTGAAGATCACACTTCAGACTGTTCAGGACACTGGTTGAGAGAGTGCCTTGGGAGGCAGCTGTAAAGAACAAAAGGGTCCAGGAGGGCTGAACATTGTTCAAGAAGGAAATGTTAAAAACACAGCAGCAGACTGTCCCCATGTGCCTTGAGACAAAATGGCAGGGAAGATGACTGGCCTGGATGAACAAGAAGCTTTTACTGAGGCTTAGGGAAAAAAAGGAGATTTCACTTCCTTTGGAAGAAGGGGCAGGCATCGCAGAATGAGTACTGAGATCTATTCAGGTTATACAGAAAAAAAAATAGGAAGGCAGAAGCCCAGGTAGAGCTCTGTATGGCTACTGCCACAAAGGACAATAAAGAAGTTTTTACAAGTACATCAATAACAACAAGAGAGCCAGGGAGAATCTCCATCTCTTATTGTCTGTGGGGGAAAACATTACAACCATGGATGAGGAAAAGGCTGAAATACTTAATGCCTTCTTTGTCTCTGCCTTCATTAGTCAGACCAGCCACTTGCAGAGTATTCATCCTCCTGAGCTGGAAGATGAGAACAGAGAGCAGTGCAGCCCCCCACTAATCCAGGAGGAAGCAGTTAATGACCTGCTGTGGCACCTAGACACTCACAAGTGTATGGGGCTGGATGGGATTCTTCCAAGAATATTGAGGGGTCTGGCAGAAGAGCTCTCCAAACCTTTCTCCATCATCTAACAGCAGTCTTGTTGAGCAGGGGATGTCCCAGATGACTGAAGGATTGCTAGCATCATGCCCATCTACAAGAGAAGGGCCAGGAGGGTGCAGGGACCTACAGATCTGTCAGCCTGACCTTGGTGTCTGGAAAAAAGTATGGAGAGGTTCATCTTGAGTGCCCTTACATGACAAATGCAGGACAGACAGGGGATCAGGCCCAGTCAGCATGGGTTCAGGAATGCAGGTCCTGCTTAACCAACCTGGTCCTGGTCTATAGCCAGGCTTCCCCTTGTGGATGAAAGGAAGGCTGTGGTCGTTGTCTGCCTGGACTTTAGTAAAGCCTTTGACACTATCTCCCACAACATTCTCCTCAAGAAGCTGGTGGCTCACAGCATAATCATGTATACTCTTTGTTGGGTGCATGGCTGGGCCCAGAGAGCTGTAGTCAGTGGAGTTAAATCCAGTTGGCAGCCAGTCAGTACTGGTGTTCTCAGGGCTCAGTGCTGGGGCCAGTCCTGTTCAATACCTTCATTAATGATCTCATGAGGAGATTGAGTGCTTTCTCAGTAAGTTTGCAGATGACACCAAGTTGGGTGGGGGTGTTGATCTGCTTGAGGGTAGAAAGGCTCTGCAAAGGGACCTCATTGGCTGTATTGATGGGCCAAGGTCAATAAAATGAGGTTTAACAAGGCCAAGTGCTGGGTCCTGCCCTTTGGTCACAACAACACCATGCACTCTTACAGGCTTGGGGAGGGGTAGTTAGAAAACTTCCAAGCAGAAAAGAACCTGGAGGTACTGGTCAACAGCCAGCTGAATATGAGCCAGCAATGAGCACAGGTGGCCAAGAAGACCAACAGCATCCTGGCTTGCATCAGGAATAGTGTGGCCAGTAAGAGAAGGGAAGTGACGACGTCCCTGTACTTGGTGTTGGTGAGACCACACCTTGAGTCCTGTGTTCAGTTCTGGGCCCCTCACTGCAAGAAGGACATTGAGGTGCTGGAGCAAGTTCAGAGAAGGGCAACCAAGCTGGTGAAGGGTCTGGAGAACAAGTCCTGTGAGGAAAGGCTGAGGAAATCGGGAATGTTCAGTTTGGAGAAGAGGAAGCTAAGAGGAGATATAATTGCTCTCTACAACTACCTAAAAGGAGGTTTTAGGGAGGTGGGTGCTGCCCTCTTCTTTCAAGTGAACAATGATACGACTGGAGGAAATGGTCTGAAGTTGCACCAGGGGAGGCTAAGACTGGTTATGAGGAAGAAAATACTCACTTGTTCCCAGGAAGTGTTTCAAAACTGTGTAGCTGAGGCACTTTGGGACATGCTGTAGTGGGTGAAACAGATATTTATACATGTGGTTTTTTTGGAGCAGTTGTTGATGGTTGGATGTGTTGATCCTAGAGGTCTTTTCCAACTGTGACAATGCTGTGATTCTGTAATCATGTTTGAAGTTTTCATTAAACTCACAATAAGATGATGCACCTCATATTTATCTTGTTGGATTCTCTGTGACCACAAGCATAGGATTGTATAAGGATGTAAAATTGCTCATTCTCTGAAGGCAGACTTTTTGTTGCCTTTTTTTGTTTCCCTCTTACAAATTCTTTCAATTTCCCATCCTTTAAAGCTTGTTACCTAGCTATAGTAATTTTAGAAACTTGTATTGAGAGAAGCATAAGGAAACTAAGGCATTATTATGGGAGTAAAATTGTGTTAAGAATCAATACATTATTTACAGCAAAAATAAACTACCCCCTTCCACCCCTCTTCATCTGCAGAAGAGATTTCAAATAAGTCAGTTAATTATATAAATATAAATATATAAATATAAATTAATTAGATAAATATAAAGCAAACAAACTGGCATATGCCTCTGGCACACTTCTAGTTTCAGGTGAGTTCTGGAATCCCACATTGAATGTAACTTCTATTCTAGAAAATTTTTATGCTGGTTTATAATGCATAATTTATCATTAGTAACAGCTGCCAGGCTCTGACTATTTGTATGACCTGAAAAGGGCATTTTTGACTTTTTTTGATTTTTTGAAGGTTCATAAAAGGTGTTTTTCTCTTTAATCTTCATAGCTGTTCACTAAAGGCTATGAAAACACTGTAGCCTGAAAGACCATATGGAACAGATTTAAAACAATGATGAACAGACTCTTCTTTGTTCTACTATTCTGCATTTTTAATTTGCAACATGGAATTGTAATAGTCACATCTCTCTAAGCAATATTTATTTTTAAAATCATATTTTTGTCTTTCTAATCATTATCTGTCTTTGGCGATACATTGCTGTTGGACATCCTGTCGGGATAAATTTAATTGCATTCACTGCAAAGTGGAATAGAAATGCTAACTTTCTTTCTTAGATATGTTAAATGGAGAATGTGATCCGTCTTGTTCAGCAGGGTAGGTTACTTCTGAAGCAGGCTGGAATTTTTACTTTTGGCATTAGCAATGCTTTTCTCTCTGCCTTTTTTTTTTTTGGTTGGTTTTGGGTTTTTTAGTATTTTTTTAGGTGTGTGTTTCTCTTGATTTTTTGGATTCTAACTGTTTGTCATCAAAATCATTTGTCTGAAGAGCAGCATTGTCTGTAATTCCTCTCTTTCAGCTCATGTCTACTGCTGTTCCACTGTTACAAAAGCCTGTATGGTTCTTTCTGAAAACACAGTGTTCTCGTACTGAATTGGTAAAAGTGCAGCCTCCTGCCTCGGGAGTGTCTGTCTCACCCTGTGCTGCTGCTTGGGATGTGGGGTTACCATGAACTTGCTGTGTACCTTGCCAAGGCCTGCCAGCTGAATGCAGGCACTGCTTGGTGAGTTGGCTTCCTACTGATAGCAGGAATAGTTGCTCTCATCTACACAAGTTGCTCTTACAGTCCCTCGCATTGCTTCCAATGGCAGCACATGAATTAAATGCTCTACTACTAAAAAAAGCACCCAGAACAGAAGAGCTGCATGCATTCTAGATGTTTACAACTGATTAAGTTGCCAAGATTTTTCACCTCTTTCAAAAAAACATTGAAATAGCTGGTCTGTAGGAATTGATGCATATTACCAATTCAAAACATAATTCCAATAGTGGAATGATTCAGGTGACAACTGGACCTTCTGGTTTATGGAAATTATTTATGATACCAGCTACTGTGCATAAGTATGAAAAAAAAAAAGGGCTATGCTACAGAGCAAGGAAATATACATAGGAGTTGGACGGATGGTAATGCTGTAAGAAGGTCCACAGTTTATTATCCAAGTCATGGCCTTGAAAGTTTGCATTTCTCCACATAAACTGACAGCAAAGAGAGTTCATATCGGTTTCTATTATGACAGCTGCTGTGCTTATGGTTTCATTTTGGGAAGCCTTGCCATTTTGAACAATAGCTTATTTTTCAGTTCTCAACATTTTACTCA
The DNA here is from genome assembly GCF_003957555.1 of Calypte anna. NCBI lineage: Eukaryota > Metazoa > Chordata > Aves > Apodiformes > Trochilidae > Calypte > Calypte anna. Next base: position 59,193,555 of record NC_044274.1, on the reverse strand, counting down.
GCAGTGGATATTTAAGGAGTTGTTCAGCTTTTTGTATGAGCTGTGGCATTCCCAGGGGAGATGAGTTGGCTGGTATATCAACACCATATATATTACTCCTGCTGATTCATTAGATCAAAAATAGTTCAGATATTGGAGTCACACTTGTCATTGTTTTGTTCTGCAAACTAATCTGAAAGTGAATAATCTAGAAACTTGCTATAAGATTTTGGGAATTTCTTAGTAGAGTCCTCTAACCTTTTCCTTCTTTAAAAAGCAAGACGCTTTTTAAAATTCATTACCAAAGTCAGGTTTATCTCCCTCCTCCAAGTTATTCAGTGTATGTTATTTTTTGTTGGTATTATTCTTGTTTAGTAAGCAAAAAGGGCTGCTAAATCATATATGGCAATAAAGTCTTTTCTAGGCTAGTGGCATAGCATTTATTTGTTTTCATAGCAGAGTAAAATACTGGAGAACCTAAAGCCATTGTACTTTACAGTTTATTTACTGTACCAACTTTTATGGCTACATATCTGATTCTTTATGCTAATTATGTTATACACTTTGGCATACTGAAAACAAAGTGTCACCTAAGGAAAAATGAATAGCTGTAGAAATAAACTCTAAGACATCTTGTAGCTGGTTGATACAGTTATATGTGTCTTTAGTCTAGTTAGGTGGCCTGCCTTTGCTTGTCACTACTAGGTGTTTGACCAGAATCTATACTCTGAGGATAATTCTAATATTTGGTCTCTTCAGAGTTTACCTTCCTTTTTTTTTGCCTGTGCATGTGTTTGTGAGTTACTTTTCATCCTAAGAGTTGGGTTTTTTTGTGACACTTCCTCTGAAATTAATTCCCTAATAGTCATTGTATTGCAATCCTTATGTAAGTCAAATTGGTTGTGTTGTTAATATAAATAAGACTTCTATTTCCTGGAAATTCTAGCATCCCTTTCCTGTCCTTTACCAACTTGAATCATGTTTCTTTCAAATGTTTTACCAGATTTGCATGTAGCAGTTCTGGTGAGGTTTTAGTGGTATCCAGTGCTGTGGCTTGCAAAATATTGCAGCAGTATGACAGCTGGGTTCCTGCCCTTCCCTGATGAGTCTTTTTTTCTCTAAAGCAGTAAAACTCCCATCATCTGTGTAGTCAGTGTTTGTCCTCTCATCCCTTTTTTGTCCTATGTTTGGAAAAAAAGAGCAGAGAGATCAAAGATAACTTATTTCCTGCGTATTTTGAGTGCAGGACGAAATAATCCCTGTAAATCCTTGACTAAATGGAAAGCTGCAGAATGAGCTCACGTAGTATCTGACAGAAAGAGTCCGTGTAATAAAGAGAAATAATAAATGCTATAGTCTTCCCTGAACTAAACAAGTGTCTGCACACAGGTGCACAATCCATTAAATACTAAACTTTATTGTTATTAGTTCATTAATTTTCAAGTGTTAGTTTCTCTTCACTCAGTAGTATGAAAAATCTGTTTTGCTCCTTTGGTTGCCATACAGAGTCTCAAACATTTTGATTGTTTTCCTGATCTGTCCTTAAAGAAGTGTCAAGCTTGCCATTCCAGTTCTTAACTCTTCAGGTTTCATTGTTTTTATCTTACATGTTACTGTGTGGGAATTCTAGTCCAGCAGCTTATTTACATAAGCGTAAGTTTCCATCTGTAATACTTCTTTTCCATGGTACTACTTAGTATTTAAAAGTTACTGAATTTGTATAGTCTGTTGGCTTGGAGCTGCTAGGATCAGAAGATCTCCCACAAAGTTGTGTAGAGACTTACCTTCACATTTTACATTTACTTAAACTGGCAAAAGTTAATCAACTGATCACCTTAGTGGTGTATCGAGAATAATGGCACACGCTTTCTGTGAGTTCTCTGGTTTTGTTTGGTTTGGTACTCTTGCTGGTACTTAGGATGGTAGTATTACTTCTGAATGTTAAAGCTAAGTGAGGCTTGGTTTTCAATGCACATGCTTCAAAGGAGTTCATGATCAGCCATTTTCTTAGTGTAAACAAATACCAATATTGAACAGAATCATAGAATCATAGAATGACAGGTTGGAAGGGAACTCAAGGATCATCTGGTGCCACCCTTCTAATAACATTGTTTATGTGAGATGTCTCTACATCCCGTTGAGCTCAGACTTGAAAATTTCCAATGTGAGGGAATCCATCACTTCTCCTGGGAGACCTTTCCAGTGTCTGACTCTCTATGTCATAGAGAAAAATTTTCCTCATGTATTGAAACAGAATCTCCCCAGGATCAACTTGTGCCCATTGCGCCTTGTCTTGTCCATGTGACTCCTTGTAAACAGGGAGTCTCCATTTTCTTTGTATCTGCCCTTTAAGTACTGAAACATTCTAATAACGTCTCTCCTAAGCCTGCTCTTCTCAAGGCTGAACAAACCCAATCTTCTCAGCCTCTCTCCATATAGCGGGTGCTCCAGTCCTCTCATCATCCTTGTTGTTCTCTGGACCCTCTCCAGCCTGTCCACTCCTTTTTCTACAGTGGGGACCAAAACTGAGCACTTTGCCAGCTCTCCCCAGGGTGGGTGGCACCTGGACCCATCAATTTGTATGGGTCAAGCTCCTGTAACAGTTGATACACCAGCTCATCCTTCACTGACAGTAGGTCAGTGTCTGCTTCAGCTTCATCTTTTGTTCCTGTGGCCTGGGACCTAAAAGCACTGGTAAAGACAGGTGAAGAAGGTGTTGAGAACCTCTGCTTTTTCAGCATTGTTGATGAATAGTTCACCTCTCCTGTTTAATATCTGGCCAATATTATTTCTGTTTCTGCTTTGCTGTTAATATGGCTGCAGATCCCTTTTTTGAAGTTTTTAATGTCTCTGGCCAGATTTAGCTTAAGCTGAGCTTTTTGCTTTCCCGACTGCTTCTCTGCGCCCCCTGTTAATGGCCTTATAATTTTCAATCAGTAATGTTCCACTTTTCAACCTCTGGTACATTTCCCTTTTGGTTCTGAGCACACCCAGAAGCCCACAGTTAAGCAATGGGGGTTGCTTGCTCTGCCTGCTTCCCTGGCCTTTGGAGGGAATGAAACAGGTATATACTTTGATAACAGTGGTTTACAAGCTGTTGTGTTAGAAGTGATGGGCCATTCAAAGCTGCAGTTGAAATACAATAGTATTGCTGCAACAGAAATGTCTGTTTAGGCTTTGCACATTCTGGCACTTTCCAAGATCTTCTGAAAGTATACTAAGCATTTACTGTATTTAAGAAAATTGTCTATGGGTTACGTCTCTCTTGATGAATTTACAGTTGTGTATGAAACTGCATTGACTCATCAGCCCTACAGAGACTGTTTCACCCCCTTGAAACTTATTAATGAATACAGGTGACTTTTTTTTTTTTACCTTTTAACACTAGTTAATGGATCAGTATGTAAAGTCCCATATAAATGTGTTGGAAAGGCAGTCTATTTAAAGAAGTTAAGCTAATTACTGAAATGTGATTGAAGCTGTTTCCCTGAAGAACAGACAAAAGAAGTTATTTTTGGTCTTCAAAAAACAAGTGTTGCATGCGGCTGGCAGTTTTACAGAAATGAAGTTTGTGAACAATAGTATTACAAGAACTCCTGTTTCAAGATAAGCATTAAGACACGCTAGTGCGCATGTCTTCTGTGGATATTGCAGAGCTTAGGGGAATATCTGAGCCTGAACATTAAAAACAGTGTTACAGATTTGACGTAATAATATCACAGGATCTGTGCTTTACTGTCTTACTGAAAGGAAAAAGGGCTGCAAGCATAGCCTAGTTTCTAATTTACTTTAGAATTAGAATTTATATACAGTGTCCTCTAAATGGTTATATTTTTTATTCTTATAATTCCTTTTTATTATTTTTTATTCTTAGCATTTTGTATATTTAAATTATATTAAAAGATACTAAAAGCTGTATTGTTGAGTAACATACATTCATCTTACCATTGTGAAGCTCTCATGTTCAGAAATAAAGCATATCTTAAATATTTGTATAAATCAAGATAAATTTTTGCTTAATTTGTAACACTTAAATGGTTGTGAATGCTCTTTGCCATGGTATAGGTCCTTTTATTCTTATGAGATGTTCTGTTTTATTTAAAACTGAACTGATGCTAGAGGACAAAACTGTAATTTAACTTACATGTGTAATATTAAAAGAAGTTGAAGCAGACAAAGTAGATTAAATTACTATTGCACATGTTCCTGAAAAAAGATACTTGGTCTAGAAGAGAAAGATAGAATTGGTTGCAAATCATCTGTAAGTAAGGAATGGTGTGAATGACTGGTGTCTGTTATCTTTTCCCTGGACACTGACTACCTTTCCAAGGATACTGAGGACCCAGGTGGCCACAGACCAGTCAGCCTCACCTCCATCCCTGGGGAGGTGATGGAACAACTTGTCCTTGGTGCTGTCTCTGGGTGTATCAAGGACAAGAGGGAGCATGCAACATGGTTTTACCAGGGGGAAGTCATGTTTAACCAACCTGATAGCCTTTTATGAGGACATTACCAGGTGGATAGATTATGGTAGTGCAGTGGATGTTGTTTATCTAGGTTTCAATAAAGCATCTGACACTGTCTCCCACACCATCCTCACAGCTAAACTGAGGAAGTGTGGTCTGGATGGTCAGGTAGTGAGCTGGATAGTGAAGTGGTTAAAGGAAAGAAGTCAGACAGTTGTTGTCAGTGGTGCAGAGTCTAGTTGGAGGCCTGTATCTAGAGGAGTCCCTCAAGGGCTGGTACTGGGACCATATTCAACATATTAATCAGTGAGCTGGTTGAGGGAACAGAATGCACTGCCAGCAAGTTTGCTGATGACACAAAGCTGTGAGGAGTGGCTGACAATCCAGAAGCCTGTGCTGCCACTCAGTGAGACACAGACAGGCTGGAGAGTTGGGTGGGAAGAAATTTAATGTATTTCAACAAGGGCAAGTGTTGAGCCTTACATCTGGGAAAGAACGACCCCAGGTATCAGTATAGGTTAGGGACTTACCTGTTGGAGAACAGCACAGAAGAAAGGGGCTTGGGGGCCCTAGTGTACAGAAGGATGACCATGAGCCAGCAATGAGCCCCTGTGGGCAAGAAGGCCAATGGCATCCTGGGGTGCATTAGAAGGGGGGTGGTTACTAGGTTGAGAGAGGTTCTCCTCCTCCTCTGCTCTGCCGTGGTGAGGCCACACCTAGAATATTTCAAAGACAGGGAACTGCTTGAAGGAGTCCAGTGCAGAGCCACAAAGATGAGTAAAGGAGTGGAACATCTCCCTTATGAGGAAAGGCTGAGGGATCTGTGTCTCCTTAGCTTGGAGGACACTGAGGGGCAACCTCATTGACTTTTATAAATATGTAAAGGGAGAGTGTCAGGAGGAAGAAGCTAAGCTGTTCTCAGTGATGCTCAATGATGGGACAGGGGCTAATGGGTGTAAGTTGAAGGAGGTTCTGGGTAAACATAAGAAGAAATTTTTTTACTGTGAGGGTGACAGAGCACTGGAACAGGATGCTCAGTGAGGTTGTGGAGTCTCCTTCTCTGGAGACATTCAAAACCCACATAGACTCCTGTGTAACCTGCTGTAGGTGACCCTGCTCTGGCAGAGGGGTGGACTTGATGATCTCTCGAGGAGATCTCCCTTCCAATCCCTAAGTTTCTGTGATTCTGCAATTCTGTTATTCTGTTTTCTGAGAAGGGCCTTATGTACTGTGTTAGATAAAACGACAAAGGCAGGAGACCCAAAAACTCCTAAAGAAAGTGTTCTCTGGGCAAATAAGAAGTACTTGTTTCTATTCTGCCTGGGTTCTTCTGGAATCCTCTTTGCAATTCTCCTGAGCAGCTGGATAGGTACATGTTTAATGGCAGCAGCCTTTGGCTGCAATCCTGCTGTATGGTAAGAAGTCTGACTTTGTGGGATAAAGCATGAGGGGCAGTTATTATGTAAATACTATGCTGTTCTTGCCGCAGGAATTCTGAATGTCCCTTTCTGTACAATTTCTTACTCTTCCCTGCCCACTCAGAAACTTCCAAGCCTCCAGTAGGTAAACTCATGCACTGAGATTTTCATCTTTCTCTGAGCTAGTACTTGCTGTGCAGTGGAGTAGTAAAAGACTTTTGCATGGAAGCTTTTTAATAAAGGTTAATTTTAGATTATCAGTATCATACACGAATGGAGTGACCAAATCTCATCAGGATCACAGGAGACCTATATAGGATGTTGACAGAACAGAAAGTAGAAAAATTCTCCAAATTGGATGAAAGAACAAGAGAATGAGAAAAATAATCACATTTCTGTAATGAATTACATTTTTATCAGAAATATTGCATTTTTATCTGTGTGGTTTGTGCGATTTACAGATGGTCAGTAATCTGCAGATGAGATTCAGTAGACACCATTATGTGTAGTTTTTTTCTACAATTGTGCCCCTTGTGCTGACCAAATTGAATAGACTTTCCCTAATGTTATTTTATAATGGTAATTATGAAAGTTTTCTGGAAACTCCACAAAAATTATGGTTTGAATGTAAGTCTGATATTTTACAGGAATTATTCTTAAAAATCTCATTTGAATGTTCAAGGATCCTGCATCCTGCTGAGCCACTGGCTGTTTCTATTTTCAGTACTTTGTGTGCTACTTGAGTCATATTGATTTCCAAATACTATAAAACTGTGCAAAACAGGAAGAATGTAAGAGCCTTATAAGGTAGCCGAGATTATTTTTTCCCCCTAATTAAAGTATTTATTAAAATTGAACAGGAATAGCTCAATGTAACATGCTGCAATTTCTTGCTACCCAAGCTACGGTTTAAATTATTGTTTCTTATTATTGTTCAGCTTTATCCAATGTTGAAGAGCAGTAAGAAACTTGGTTTTAATGTCCTCTCAAAGGTACAAACACAGAATTTGTGCATGTCAGAACAGATGAAGTCATAGCAATAAAAAAATGTTAAAGAAAGAATAATTTTCCTGTGCCTATGTTATCATTCTGTCTGATCTCATTATCTTTTTTTCATTACTGCTAATAATATTATGGAACCCTAAGCTGCTATAAGAAAGCTACTTTTTGTTTCAGTTACCCTGAATGCTCTGAAATATGAAACTTGGATAGACTTGTGGCTGTGAAATAGTTCTGGCAGTTCACACTTCTGTCGTTTTTAGAGAGAGGTGCCTGCAATGTTTTTACTTTTAAAGTAAGTTGAGAAATGTGGCAGTAGTGTTTTCTGCTTCTTGTATGTGCAGGTACCACTGTACTTCCCCTTTTCTTATGCAGAAACCCTCAGAATACCTGTTTGGTTTCCCTCTGGAGCTTTTAAGTTCTGGAAGTTGATGATTCCACGCAGCTGTTCATTTCCTAAAAGTGATCAGCAGTCTGCCAGATTTCCTGTACAGACATTAACTTGGTCGTGGAAACCATCCAGCAGGATTTATTTTTGCACTCTTAAGAGACATTACGAATTTCTTCCCCGTGTACCCGCCTGTGCTGTTCTCTAAAGGACAGGTGCAAATATCAGAGGCTGAACCCAGCATCATCACTGTGTACCTCTCTCCTGTAGTGCAGAAAACATTAATTCCTTCAGCCAGTTGCACAGTCCTCACAGTGTGAAATGGGTGCTCTTTGTTTTGGCTAACAGTGTTTTACAAATGTCCTCTCGGCCTCTGGTTTTGATATGTGATTTGATAGGCATTTCAGATGTGAAGATATGCACCTGGAGGCACTGGCTTTTAGCAGTTTATGTCCCAGTGACATATTCTTTATTACTAATGGTGAAATTCTTGGTTTAAGAAAGGAAATTATCAGTGAGACAGTAATATTTGTCAATTTAGAAGCTTTATTAATCTGGGTGGTGCATGACAGTTTAGACCTTATCTAAGCCTTGATAAGGCTTAGTTAATGGGTTATTTCTGTAGTTCCTTGTATTGGCTTATATACAGATAAATTGTACTATAACTTCAGGCATGGGTAAGTGTTCAGCAGTTTGCCCAGAACTGCACAATAAACTCGTAACAGCAGGATAAGAAGTCAGAATTTCCTAAAGTGTAAGTCTTGCCTCTCTCAGTCTTCCTTGTGTATTTCTGGGTCTTGTTCTTTCATAAGCTTTTAAATACAGCTTTGTTCCAAACAGATCTTTTACTGTTCTTCCATCCTCTGCTCTTCAGTTCCTCTACCTTTACTATAGTCTGCCTTCTGGGAAGATACCTCAGCAGTGTGAACTTGGCTTTGCTGAACAACAGAGAAATAGGAGGATGATGTAAGGGCAATGAAAAGAGTAATTAGAGTATTATGTATTCAGAAGTATCTCCTCAAAGAATCCAAATAAATGGATAGAAGGATTAGGCCTGTGAATTAAGGGCCTGCCAGAAAATTTGTGGCTTTGAAGACCAAGGAAATAAATGAATAAAAGCTTCGCTAACATGGGGTTAAGATTATTCACTGGTGCTCTGTAGTTTTTGAGGATGTAGAGAATAGCTAGTACAAAGCCTCTAGAAACCAGAAAGTGCACGATTTAATGTGTTCAGCTTCCACTGTGGCATTTGAATTCTGCTTTTATGGAATGACGCCATGCTGTATCTTCACATGCTTGTGCACAGCCTCTGCAGGTGCCCCAACAGCTCTGGGCACAGAACATCTAGGCTCTGTAGGGCAAAGCCCAAACACGTCCTTTCCCTGGCAAAATTTTGATTTTTAAATAGGTATGGCAAGTAGGGGCTTTTCCCAGCACCGAGCTTACTCTTCACAAATTACACCAGACTTGCCTGGGGTTTCATTCTGAGATGCGCCTTTCACTTACCCCTCGCTATACTTTCAGGATTCATTGTCATATATGCCAGTAGGCTATTAGTGATTCCATGACACGAAGGCATTTTTGTTCATCTCTAGGGAACCTTTGTAGCTGAATCATTCCCACACAATCAATTCAGTTCAGCTCTGAAAGGAGGCATTCTTGATTCCTTGGGATAAATATATACTCCTTTCAAATCACAAGATGCAGCTCTTCCAGGCTGCTCTCACTAATAACACCAGTGGTCACCACACTGAGCTTTAACATAGTGAATCCAGCTGGAGTGTTTGCAAATATGTGCTGGAATGTAAGTGTGTGAATACAGCATAAACAATAACACATTGTTCTAGTTCAATCACATATTTATTCATGTATCTTGTAGCAATGTTCAGGCCCCTGAGAACCATCAGCTAGCGTGGCCTCTTGGCTGTCCTTCCTGTATGGGTTTCTCAGACAGTAGCTTCCTTCAGAGGTTCATCTTCGATCTCCAAAGAAATCAAAAGATGGACAACCTCTGTTAACTACAGAGGTTTTCCTATCTGTGAACCCTTGTCACTGAACTGTTCCCAGGGACTGTTGGCAGATCTCTGACTTCATAACCAAGGTCATGTTGCAGGGGTGATCCGTACGTTATTTTTCATTGCGTAAGGCACAATCTAAAAACATCTAAGACACTTTTGGCACTCTTGAACTACTCTAACTAAGCTTTGAGACATTCAAAACATGTAGAATAAAAGAGTAGGGTTTATTCATATTTTTTCCATCTTTACTTTCATAGAAGAACATGGAAGAGAACACTAGGATTCTTTGAATAAACCTTCTAAGTCCTGGTAAAAAATGTCTGAAGTTCTCTTGCTTCAGTCTTGCATATGAGGCTCAGCAAGTTCTTACAGGCTGTTATTCAGAGAGAAGCATGTATGAAGAAGAAATTTGCACTTCTTCCCCTTCAGTGCCTAAAGGGAAAATCTTAAGGAGGAATACTTCTGTTGAACTTCAGTTTTGAGTATTGGGTAATGCTAAAACATAACACGGATTTAATAATAGCTTCTGAACTGCTTTTTTTTAGAGTCGCAGATATCCCTTCCTCTGATCATTTTCTGTATGTGATTGAGTTGTGTTTTGGGAGAGCTGTAGTCTCCGAAGCTTTAATGTTTTGTATTATTTTATTCATGGTACTTTCCTGGCTTATTATGAGAATAATGTTTGCCAGTGCTCTCTATTAACTTTCATAGTTATCCTTAAAAATAGCAATTGATCTTTTGTTGAATTTAAGTATCTTTCTTCAGAGGCATGCTAGGAGATTTTTTTCTGTGTCTGGGTGATAATCTTTATTATATTTACAACTTTTAACAAAGCTGTGGTTTCTCTGCTAATTAAATTGTGAGTTTTCTTTTTTTTTTTTTTTCTTTTGATAGAAGTATTTTCATTTCTAATGCTTTTCCACCTCTTGAGATATTTTGGAAATTAAAATGATAATATGAAAAAGTCACAAGAAATATGTTATCCAGTCTTGGTTTAGGCATTTGTAATGGATTCTTTAGCCTTCAGTGAGAACATATCAAGAAAAGTTTAATTGACTTAGCCAGAATGACGAAGGAAGTTTGTTCAGCATTATACTTCATTTTGACACAATTCTATTCACATTTTAATAGAATTAACGCATGATCTATGTACCCATGAGTTAAGATTGCATTAATTTTCACTTCTTTATTCCATTTGCTTCATTTGAAATACAGCATTTTAAAAGCAGCTGTTGATGCTGCTACTCTTCTGTTATCCCCTGAATGCTGCGATATTAGTAGAACTTATTAGTTCTACATTAGTAGAACTTATTTTATTTGAAATAGTGTCTGAATATATTATTTTAGTACCATAAATGTGTTTCAGAAAATACAATATTTTCTGAAAAGACATTCTTCTAACACTGATCTATACTTTCATGTCAGGTCAAGTCAGCAGAAGTTTTTTCAAACCTTCTTTGGGATCCATGAACAAATACTTTCTGTGTTGTATTCTTGAGCAGACAGATTTTTTTCTATCATAATAAAAAAGAAATAATGCATAGCAAACACTGTTGTTCCTAGTGCAAATGTGAATTCTGACTCACTAATGTTGATATTCTTATAATGATCAGTTCTACATGAATTGACTAATCTGGACACTTTCTTCAACGAAATGAACCAAAGCATTTTAAATAGTAGGCCTTAGGACCTTTTCAGTATTCTGTCCCCAAGATTGTGGAAGGTTCTGCTATTTATTTTTTTTAATTAGGAAAATATTTTTTCCTTAATTTTACAACACATTTCTTCTATGAAATATAATTTTGCTCTCTTAATAAATGAAATAGTCTAGAAATTTTATTATTTGGAGTCATTTGCTTTTGTCAAGATAAATTCTTTGAGCATGTCAGTGTGCTTTTTGCTCTCCATGATGTTCTTTGAGGAGAGGCATTGCAACTAAAACAGCCACGAGCTGCTCAAAACAGATGAAAATTTTTTTCAAGGTTTTCCTGTCTTGAACAGGCATCAGGGCTTTTTTTCAAGCGAGTGTAATGCTTGAATTTTAGAGTTTGAATTTTAATTTGGAGCTGGTTAAACACTGAGAGGACGGAGACGTTCACTTTCTGAAGGTTTAGGTTGAGAAATTTAGGGGGAAGATGAGAGCTTTACAAGTTGGACTTTAATCTACTTTTGTTGCAACTGGGGGAATAAGGTATTTTTGGTGAGCAGCATTAATGAGGGACAGCAAATAATTACACAATCTTAGACGCAGTGTCAGAAGGTGACTCCTTATGGGCAAAAACATACTTATGAAGGCTAAACTGGGATAGAAAAGAAGGGACTGAATATGGAAACTTTTGAGATAGGCTGCACTTTGTCACTGCATTTGGGGTAAGGATGCTTCTTGAGGACAAGAATCCATATGCTAAAAATATATTGTAATTAGAGAGGCAGAGGTTTCTTTGTGATTGTTCTGGACTTTCCTGTTCATAGTAATAAATACGCTATTCCTGATCATATGACAGTGATACGGTGCAAAAGCTTTTAACACTTGTCTCACTGACTTATTTATACAAATAGCTAGAATGAATTGGTTTTCTGAAATATTTCTTCTCTCCAATGAGGCTGGGATTGAAAATACTCGAATTGGCTCAAATTGACTCAAAAATGTACCAGTCTGAATATGGTAACCAAATTCTTTCCAAGAGGAGCCTGAATATTCATTTTCAGTATCTAAAGAGTATAGGATAGGACAAGCTGTGAAGACAGCACTGCACCTTTTGGTTGTTTTGTTTTTTTTTTAATCCCAGGTGGTTAGTGTATGAAGACTGTTATGATAGAGGCTGTGCACAGGAGCAGGAGGCTGTATTGCTTATGAGTGAGCAAGTGTACCAGGGTCTCAGGCACTGACTGTTCATTGTAGGGTGTGTAGAAATCTACTGATGGAAAGCATGCAGTGTCAGTGTGAATATCACAGCACCTTAATAATAGTGTGTTTTCTTTGTTTTCTCAGAGAAAGAATAAAGACTTAGTCTACTTTACAGTCTTTATTTAGGAATATTTTTAGGAAAAGTGTATTCTGTGATCAGCTGTCACCCAGGCAGCACACAGGAATGTTCCCATCCATTTTATGGTATGGAAGAAAAGGAACTGAATGTGAGGAAGACTTTGAATTTTAACACAGCAAAATATTCAGCAGTTTAGCTAGTGTGTGCTTTTGAGCTGCTTCACTCAATTTGATAAATTATTCACAGATGACTGCAAATTCTAGCCAAATTGCTTATTTAAATGCATCATTACTGGACACCTCACCAGTTTCTCATCCATTTCAGCACAGTCTACTTCTTTTCCATTTCAAAGCTTATTTTACTTAAGAAACCACTTTATTTTTCCTGGTTTACTGGCTGTGCTCAGAAAATGATGACTTTACTTCTCTCTTAAAGCCCATTTATATGTGTCTCACATTGGAACAGTTATGATGTTTGACTATCAGGCTTTTTTCTTGCTTATCTCGTCCATTTTATTTATTATGTCCAAAGTAATCTATTATTTATTAAACAGAAGTTTATTAATTGATTCTTAGATTTTACGCTTTGGAGTTGGTTGCTGGATATTTAGTATAAAATGGCTCAGTGTATATGTGATGTCTTTTCCTATTTAAATATTTTAACTGCAGTGGTGAAAAGAAACTGGATTTTGTGTCCAAAACCAAATTTTAATTGGCAGACTGGGGGATAGCACAGTTGTGACTCAATCCACAGCATTAGAGAATAGGAAATCAAGTATCAATAGAGGCAAATTTAAAAAGAAATTACATTTTAGTTTTTTTAAATATTATTATACCCACCAGCAACAAAACCCAGATACTTTACAACAAAAGACAGTTGCCTTATCAAGCAAGATGAGGACTGTTACAACTACCAAGCCTTGTTCAGGTCTAACATTAGATGTGGGAAAATCACATAGAGATATGAATCTTGTTTTGTTGCCAAAAAACTTGTCATGCTACAAGATAATATGGAGAACTTTGTACCCTATCCTGTATGACAGAGTAGCAGATGTTTGGCCAGCTGCCACCCAGAAGCACTGGTAGCCTCAAGGGTCTGTCTGGCTACCAGAAAGCCTGTTGGCAAGGTCGTAGAAGCCATTTTTTAGCAGGAAGTTGCTATGCTGGAGCAACCTTAACCAGCCTTATTAAAAGCAGAAATTCTTTCAGCCTGAAGAAGAAAAAAAAAAAAAGGAGACTGGAAGTTGGTGCTGCCTCGTTTGCATCTGTGTGGTTACAGTACTGTTCCGGTGAAATCTAGAATAGGTCAGAAAATGAAAGCAACCAGATTATCTAGAAGAAATTAAAAGTTTGGGTAATTTGTTCTCAAGAAAGAGCTTGAAACAGCATAAAAAATTTTACAACTTATTTAGGATTTTTATTAAACTTGAGGCAGAGGAGAAATACAACTTGGTGTGTAATTTCTTACCTTCTTCACATTACAATCTTGATTTTCCATGTGTCAGATAAGAGCAGAGTATGCCACCCAAAATGTTTTGCCCATATTAATTTGTTGAAATATAAAACTTTTTTAATGCCTTTATTTTTATTGCTTTATTTGTTCAGTTTCTTGGTTTAAATTTTTTTTAAGAATTAGAAGTGTTTACTCTCCATTATTTGTATCTTAATTGATAATATACCAGAGAATGGAAGAATAATGTGTGCTGTTTCTGTACACATTGTAAAGCTTGGTGACACCTCCTTGCAATTGAAGCATGATCACTGTGCATGTTCCTGGCTGAATTTTTGCAAGGATTACCTTGAGCACAACTGTTTCCTTTGTGTAATATTAATTAAACAGTATATTCCAAAGCACATCAACAATGAACAAATAAATACTCAAGTGGATTGCTACTCTCATTGGATTATCTCCCTGTCTTTCTTCTCCCCTGTCTTCCTGGAACTGATAATTCTGTTTCAAAATGCCATATCCCAAAAGTGGATGTTTTGAAAAGTGGAAGCTGTAATGTAAAGCCAATAAGAAGCTAAGACTTCTCTAAGAGAAAGAGAAAAAGGCACATGGCCAGAGAGCAAAAGCCCCCTTTGCTGTTCTGTTTCATCCTCTTTCAGTATCTTTAAGTCCAGCAACCATTTAGTAGAAAGAATATGTTGGAGTAGCATGAAAAGATAAGCATTTATTTCGTGCTTCCATATAGTGTTAGCTATTGCCATGCTGAAGAACAACTGCTCCTTCCCATATAGTTTTGAAAGCACAATGTCCCTTTTATTTTTCATCCTTAAAAATAAGTTATTCAGGCTTTATCCTAAGCTGTGGCTTCAACAAGCTGCTTAACTTGAATTTGCATAATGTCTTGTATTTCATTTTTCTTAGTACTCATCCCCCCAGTATGCGATTTTACTGTTTCCTCCATGTTTGCTCCTACAAATGTGCACCTGAGAGGAATTTTGCAGCAAGCTTTATAATTGTTCGTTTATAGCTCCTGTTTCTTCTAAACTCCAAAAAAAAAAAAAAAAAAAAAAAAAGAGTTTTTAAAGTTTTCTTTCTTGAAATCAGAATGTGCCTCTTTCAGGTCCTCGGTTTGCAAGGCAATTTTTGAAGAATTGGAAACTTTTCCTACCACTTGAGGAAACTTTGATTGAAAACAGTGAAACTTATTATCAGTCAAGTGAAGATTGTTTAGTTATATACAATTACTGAAGTGTGAAAGGATCATTCTTCTATAAAATCTCCTAAATTTAGCAATACTGTTTAAATGTTCCCCATATATCAGTTAGCAGAATGAAGGTACACAAAGAAAATGAAAATTAGTTTCTGTTGCATATCTGAAGTAAGCATCAGCTGCATTTAAAGAAAAATTTGAATAAAGAAAGCTTTGGGGTGTTTTGATACACAAGCAGTAGTACACTCAAGAGATGAGGTGCTATGGAGATTGGAGATATTCAGTTTTAACAAGAGCTGATCGTGAATCTTTTCTTACTGCAATGTGGTAATCAGTCCTATTATGGTAGAAAATTTAAATATTCTTCCTTTTTAAATTTAGCTGCTGGTTGGCCCTTTTAGGATGTGGCTTAAATGCAGGAATAAAATTGAAACTACCTCTCAGGGTAGACCTTTTTTTTCTTTTTTTTTTTCCTATTTTTCCTCTGCACCCATGAGAATCAAAGGAAAAAAAGTAAACCACGGATCAATGAACTCCTTTTTCAGTTATTTTACAAAACAATACAGATGCTGGGAATGAATCATCTAATTATATTTCACTTCTTAAAAATTTAATGAAAGAGATTATTCTCTGAAGTAACCTGCTGTGCCTGTTTCACAGTGACAATATACAGTATTCCCTGAAGCTGTTTCTGACATCACTGAATCTAACATGGTTTAGGATGTTAAATGGAAAATTAGGTATAGGAGAGATGCTGGTTATAGTATCCAATATTCTTGGGGATGCTAGCATAAACTGAGAGTCAGAGTGGATTTTTATCTCACCAACTGTCACAAATATTAAAGCAAAGTAAACAAATGGACAATATACTACTCCGTTCCTTCACAACAGTACAAAGCTGCTTTGGAGATTTTGTAGGTTTGATAAAGTTAAGGTGCATGTTGCTGTTGTGTGTAGAACTGAAAGCCTTATGTTGTGTTGGAGCATATTTTTAACAGCACTGCAGCAGTGGTCAAGGCAGGTTCGTGGCACCAGCTGACCTGAGCTGTCTCAATTCAATGGATTTCAGTCTCATATTAATGTAAGTTAATATTTCACGTGCTCTGAGAAACAAGTATTCTCTAGTAGTCCTGAAATATGCTTTGTTCTAATTTATCCAGTGATACAGTGCTTGGAAGTTACTTCACTGATTTGGGGATTTGAGGATCTGGAATTAAAAGTTATACTTTGGGCTACTATTTCCTTGCTTTCATTAGATTGCTATTTGATATAGGTTCTTTGTAAATTTTGTTATCTTCCTTATAAAATTAGTTCTAATTTTGGCCGATAACTTTGATGGGAAGATTTTTCCAGTCTTCTCTGTCACAGTGTTTAGGAGTCTTCATTTGAATTAGCACTGAATATTTCACTTGTTTATGTTCATTTGCTTTCCTTTCAATGTTCTTTTACCCTGAAAGCTTTCTCTCTCAATAATATTTAAACTCCAGTTGTATTTATTTGTTATATTTAGAGTTGCTCTGTAAGAAGCTTCAGGAGTCCTGCAGTAGAAAAAAAAATTGGAGGCCTGATGTGAACCATCATCAAGCATCTAAATAATTACTTTTTTTATTTCTCCCTGCCTTTGTATGTGTCATTCTTCTCTACATTTGGTGTATTCAGAATACATACTTTAGTGGTATAGGATTATACCACTGATGTGTTAAGTACAAAGTGTTTATACTTAGGATTTGTATTCCTTTGTCTTTCTTTGCACGGCTTCATGCTTGACAATATAGAGGACTAAATAAAGTATTTCTCTGCGTATAGGGGCTCCAGATTTGCCAAGACCATCCATGAGGGTTGGACTTTCTAAATATTCAAGCTAGCTTTTGCAGTATAATTCTGAAGTGATACTAATTGCAGGGGTAAAATTGCTTACTTTGCTTTTGAGGGAGCACTAAATTTTCCAGCTAAGATGATGTCCATATCATCATCACAGATTCATGTTTGTTCAGTTCCTTTTATTTGTATGAATCTCAAAAAAAAATGTATTATGCATGGACTCTGCAAATGCACTATGAAATCATAAACCACCCAAATGTTGAGCTGTTTTGTGTAACACAAATGCCAGTAAATTAGCAGTTACCAAATACTAAACTACTTCAGTACACAAGGACTAAGGCAATATGTGCATTCAGCAAGTTCTTTGTTTTCTTCATTACTGCAGAGGCAAAAAAAAACCAACCCCACAAAGTTGTCAGCGAAGAAGAGTTTGCTAAACAAAGAGCAAAGAATGTCTCTGCAGCTTGTGTTTGGAATTGTTGCACAGGCAGCTGAGGAGACAGAGCAAGATCTTCCAAATAGAACTGTACTGCTGTTGTGTTGAATTTTATAAGCGTAACAGGGATGAGCCAGAATAAATTTAGAGAGCTCTTATGCTAACATTAACAATTGCATGAATATGGATAATGTTTCTGAAAATACTGTGACAGATTCTCAGGGAGAGAAAATAATTTTCAGTATCTTTAAATATTTCCCAATTGTGGAATATGTAAACTTTTTTCCTCTTTTATGTCTCTTTTCTCTCCTGCCACACACTGTATGCTTTTCTGCAGATCATGGAATTCAAAAACTGAGCATTATTTTGTGATTCTGAATTCATCAAATCATTATCACACATTATGTTTTTATAGTGTTCTTGTCTTAGGATTTCTTCTATTAGGAGAATAGAAATCTTGCCTATTGCTTATTCTAATAAAAACAATGCAAAAAAGTCAAGTATTTGCCTTTATTAAAACAGCTAAGTGTTAGTTGAAGTGATGTTCATATATTTGTAAACTAAAATCAGAGAATTCTGTTGAAGACAGTGAAGATACTTCTTTGATTTTAATTAGAATTTTTACATGGCTTTAATGATACACATTGCATTGCTTGCTATGAGGGAAAAGATACAGCCTTAGAAAAGAAATAAAACAAGATTAAAGATTAAAATATAGGAATGATTAAAGATAATTATTATTTATCTTACTCTAAAATCCAACTAAGATTAAGAAATTCAGTCTACTCATTTGTCCACTAGACAAAATTTTAGGTGTTCAGTTCCTGAAAAAAACAAAAAAGGCCAACAACCCCCCCAGCCCAGTGTTGTTTATGTTGGTTATGTTAAAAACTTAAGGCATTTTAATGGGTACTAATATACTGTGTGCTATAAACAGTATTTTGGATTAAATAATTTTATTTTTCTTCCACAAATGTTAATTTACTTGCTTAATTCAGAGAAGCTGTTGCTTCTCTCCTAAGTTTTGGCAAAGAAAAACATCCTTCAGTACATCCAGCTTTGGAGTGGCTAGGTCAAAATATGGCCCACCATGTAGTAGCATATCAGCATTGTAATTGGAAGAGACTAAGCTGCCATCTAAAATCTACATTCTACCAAAACGTCTGCAGTCTGCATGGATTTGAGCAGTTTACTCACATTACCCAATGTAGTCTTTATGCATAAAAATGTCAACTTCTGTGAACTGTGCAGCTCTAACCAGTTGTATATACATAGAAGTCAGCTGTTCTTTGACCATAGCTGATGAACAGTTGACAACTATTCCAAGTCATTACCAGATTTGGCTAGGTGGAAATCTTTTTTACATCAATCCAATATTCTGTCCCCTGAAGAGATGCAAATTTTCGAAGTGTATTTAGATATGTTTAGACAGAGTCTAGTTTTTTAAAGAGGTTGTTGTGAAGTTTCTGCAGTAGAACAAAGGGCAGCATTTTTATTAAATGAGAGTAAGCAGATGCATTGAAGTGATAGCCTTGCATATGGGTTTTCCACAAGGAAGGAAAAATATTTTGATGATGAAGTAGGTGCTTTGGGGGCAAAAAAATATATCAATTGTATGCTTTTTAATTTGTTGTATGCTTTTTTTAATTTGTCCTGCTGCTAGTTAAGATTATTATTATCACTATGGATTTAATAGTAAGTAAGAAGTCTCTTAATAGTTAATACATTATTATCAATTATTTCATAGGAAAAGGTATCATGGGGTTGTTACCTTTTCAAAGTGTAAATGTAAAAGAAATAATAGATGCTTACTCTGAAAAAACTTCAATAGAATTGGTTATTCCACTTTGTAATTGTGTTCAGATAAAATTAATGTATTTCTGAAATTCCTAATTATAAGGGATGACACCTTTTTGTGAAAAGTGTTTTCAGATATAGGAAATATGGGAATAGAAATGTGAAGGACTTATTCAGGTGTTGAGAAAATAATTGAGATGGATACGTTCAAGAAGATGGTTGATGGTGACCAGCAATTCTGTTGCATTATGAATGCAATATACTACTACTGCTGCTTCTACTACTACTACTACTAATACTAATAATAGGGTTTTTTTCAGATTCAGCTTATGAATCTTATTTTTAAAAGTTGTATGTTGATTACATCTTAAAACCAGGAAGTCATGCTTTTCTACAGTTCCTTTCCATTCTGAAGTCATGTTTTATCTATTCTCGAAGTTAAGCATCTTAGTATGTCAATTTGTCAATAGCATGACAATTAACAGATGGAGAATAGCCATTTACTGAGATTATCAATACAGCTGTCATTGCCTCATGCTAACTTTGAAAAGGGAGCTGATAAATTGAGATGTGGGTTTTTTTTTTTGATTGAAGCGGAAATGTTGATGTTTTCACATTAGAAGTGTAATAGTCTTTTGGAAAGCCTTGCCCAGAAATGTGGGTGCAAACACTGTGTGTGGGTTTAAGGGGAAATGGGACAAGTTTGTGAACAGAGGTCTAATTGAGGATTGTTAGAAAGAGAAATTGAGTGTTGTTAGACAGACTGTTAGACACATGAGGCTCAATGAAAATCCAGTTGGAGTCTGGGATGTATATACACTGCAACCACCAAAGGCATTAGTTTCAGGGGTTTCACTGTGAAACAGAAGAAATCTGAAATTGAGAGTTTGGAGGTTTTTTTAGCTGGAAATCTAATTAAAATTGAAGTGAAATTTTGCCTCTTCATTTCTGCTACCTTTATCATTCCAGATCTTTTTCCCATGATTAGTAGTGTTTCATCTGTTGTGTGACTTTCAGAGAATTTCTCTGGTAGAATTAAACTAAGAGCCAGTTGGGTCTATAATGCTAATGTAACAACAGAGTACATTTCCAATTTTGTTTTGTCAGTAATACAGACACTCGTGAAAGGATTCTTTCTGTACCATAGTTAGATTTTCTTCAAAATTATTTAATGTTGATGTCTTCTGAAAGGCAGATGCCCTGTTTTAAGAGGTATTTTAGGGACCTTTGACAACAATCCCAAAGTATTTAAAAGTCCTGCAAATAGATGAAGTCAGAAGAGATGTTATTGATTGAAATCGATGGAATAGAAATGAGATTGATTTTATTCATAGCAAAGTGTGACAAAAAGTGCTTCTTTCTAGGGTGGTGCTTTCAAGTTTGAGAAGTGAGTTTCTAATGCGAGTATGACTGTGGCTTTGGGATCTCCTTGAATTAGGACTGCAGCCTTGTATTAAATATGCCTGTGTTTTTCAGGTAGTTTGATTCTGTGGTATTGCAAAAGAAGGTAGCTTCCTTCTCCAAGGCTGTATCTCTGACAAGTTTTAATGTGATTCAAATTTCATTTCAATCCTATATTTCTTGAATAAAAAGTTTTCTGTATTTTTTCTTTCTGTTCTCTGTTAGTTCTTCTTAGGCAAAACCAAATAGAAGTATGTGTTTTAAAAATAACACCACTTTTTTCTTTTCGTATGGCTGTGTAAAATATGTGTATCACAATTGCCACAGAAGTAGTTTGGGACAAAATGTTTGCGTATTGAGAAAATTATTATTGTCAGTCAGGTCACTGTACAGACATGTGACCTACTCATGGCAAGACTGGCATTCTGATTCCATTCTAATAGCCCCACTGTTACTTATAAATGCTGTCTGGTTCTGAACTGCTTTGCTTACAATGCATGTTGTTTAATGTGCCTTTAAAGATTATGGATTAAAAAATTGTGGATTAAAAAAGTATCTCATACATTTTTAATAGAGTTTACAAACGATCTACTCTGTATTTTCCCCCTAGCAATATGGTGTATTGTTGAAGTGTCAGTAAGTAAATTTACATGTCCATGTAAGTTTTACTATTCTGGGCAAAGGTATTGTCTTTTGTAATAGACAGATAGATTTGCCTAAGATCTGATTATTAATTGATTTTATTTCTTAAAAATGGTCAAATTTCAGATAATTACTTGATAGAAATATTTTCGTATTGTAGTCTTCTGTTTTCTTTTGCCAAGTATATGTAGAGGGTCACAAGAAGACTTTATGTGACTTACACATTTTCTATTGGAATGTGAAAGTAGAGCCTGGGTAGTGTAGAAAGTCAAATAATCTCTCTTGCAAAAAACATGTAGAAGCTTGCATTGGAACTAAATTAAAATACCTTAAGAGTCAAACGCTCTTCAGTGCAACATGAGGTAACTGAATTTACCACTCATTTAATAAATCTACATGTTATTCCTAATAAAAAAATATGCATTTCCACTGTGAAATTCTGTTTGAGGCAGGTTACCGCTCTTAGAATCTTCTAAGATTTTTCAGAAGTGCCACTTTCAAAACGTCTTCTTTTAATGTTGAGGATCAAGATGGAAATGAAGTCATTAGAAGTGTTTGCAAGCCATGTCATCTTTCAGTGAAGGGAAAAGTGAACATTGAAGCTGTGGCTAGGTAAATGTATCAAGAAAGCTTTATAACCAATCTAATCTCATGCTATGCTGTAGATGATACACAAACCTACAAACAAAGGTATTAGATATTTGGTAAGATCTCAAGCATGCTGAAAAGTTCAATAATATCTCTGTACATATTTATAGACTGATTTACCAGCGTACCTCTTTTAATCTGCACTGATACAGGATTAATCTAAAAGCTACTGCATTTTCTCTGTTCCATTCCTTCTTTCCATCCACTGAAGTATATTTTGATGATAGTAAAATTATTTTGTGCTAAGCATTTATGTAAAGTGTGTATGCCAATGAGCACATTTGATTTTTGTTAAAAAGAAAAATCTCTCGTATCAGTTTAATTATTCCACATAACTTTTCCATTCTGCTGTTCAAAAGAGCTTGAATAGAAAAAAAATGTTTAAAAGTACAGATTTCAAGATTTAATATAATGGATTCTGCATATGTGCACCTAATATTTACCCACAGGTTTAAGGGAATTTTTTCCTTTGATATTATATTTTTTACATTGTGGTTGTGTGGAAGGAACCATTTCTGATATAGAATGAATGGGCTCCTGATAAAGGACCAAAAAATAAAGAAAAAAACCTGGATAATAATAAGTTCAATGAAATTCCCCAAAAAGCATCTACAGAAAAGCCAAAATGATAAAGTGTTTACTATGGTTCTCTGTAAACTAGGTGTTCTGGCAAAAACATTGGGCATAATTTGTGACTTCAACATGAACTGAATGAGAGCTCTACAGATTGTTAAGATTTGTCTGCTTAAGTGACAGCATTAAAGAAATTTATTGCCTTGATGGAGCCAATTTTTTTTGTAAGTGCAGAACATAACATCTCTATTTAACTTTATATTTTATAATTTAACTTTATATAATTTATAATTTAACTTTATAATAAGCTGATTGTGGAAATATTTTTGGATATAGGGGCTTCATATTAGTCTGTGGCAGTAGTCCTCCAAAATTCCCTTTTAGAAGTAGAAAAACATCTGCTAGTGGTATCTGCCATCGTCACTTGCTTCCAATAAGGACCATTCCTGTAATACGCATTGTTATTTTGCAGTTCTTTTGTTCCTAATCCATAACAAGACTACCCTTCTCTCCATGCCCTACGTTTCAAACTGGTGTACGGAAGAACAGCATTTGCTTCCTGTACTGAGACTCTGTCTCAGCTACATATTTGGATGAGTGAGTGGTTTATTTCTCACTGACTAAGTGTTCAGACCAAGAAAACTTGCAGACTTTAATGGCTTTTATTCTGAATGCTGTGGGTTATGATTGAGAACTCCCTACCTCATTTCACACAGCTGCCAAAATAGTAGTTTAGAAATGCAGGGATGGGCTGCTACTGAAGCTGAGGTGTCATGCAGTTGGGAATTACAGGGATGGTGAAAGTACTGTCTTTTTCCTTCTGGCTCCCAGAAGACAGGGTGGTGGGCAGGGCTGGACAGCAGCCACAGCTTCAGGCTCTTGAGTTTGAGGTTAGTCTTCTCCAAGGTCTGTGTTGATTTCTGCATTGTTCTGCATGAACCAATAATTTTATTGTAATAATCAGTCACGGTTGATCTCACACATTTTCTAGGCTATGGAACCACTGCATATTTAAACCACTCTGGTCAGGGTAGAAAACATGATTTGTGGAACGGCTGCATTATGTGTTAAAATTCTTGCATTATTTTGTACTTTGAACTGTAGTCATTCAACTGAAGAGAATTTAAGAGCTTTTTGTATTCAGCATCAAGAAGCACTGGGATACTGGGATTTTAACACACTGTAAGTTGTCTTAAAATTTCATTAATGTATGTAGATATTGAATGTGGATCAGAATGTTTTTGTAAACACAGAGTTAATAAAAATATATTGTACAGGAAAATGCAGCTACGAAGGACATTATACCATGCTGCATTAAACGGAAGTGTAGAAAGTGCAGCATTTTCTAGTAACTGTCTTTATTATCTGCCTAGCGTCATATGATATTCCTTGTGGTATGGCTTCACAGTAGCTAAATATTCCAGGAAGATTTTGTAAGAGCTTTCAGCAAGGCAATTTATAGCCCCATTTTGATATTTATTTTCACCTCTTCAGTCTCTTGTTTGCTTGGAATATTGCCACATACAGGCCTGTAAATAGCATTTTCACTTCAATTCACAGCCAGTCAGTTCCTGGAGAAAAAAATTAAATCTAATGCTGTGGTATCACAATTAAGTTTTCACCATGGAGTCTAGGCATGATTTCACAGCCATTAATACCACATCTCTGCAATACCAGATTGCCCACTGAAGAATTGTAATGTTGTGTACATGACTGTGATTCTGTCACATTATCTAGAATATATGCAACTATGCATTTTTATGGTGTTGTTATTCTGAGAGAATGGGCTACGTAACCATAAATGCAACATTAATGTAAACATTCATGCAAAATTAACCTACTGACTTTCTTTTAAACACATTTGAGCAGTTTAAGTGAATCTAGCACCTCATATTATTTGACGATACCATTGTGATTCTACACCAAGAGCCCTATGTCTAGATGATACTCTGAATAATGTCTACAGGCATAGTGAACTAATAGCAGGTTTTTATCCAAGAGTTCTGAATCCTTTGGTTATTCTGTCTTATCTTGCTCTTTATGGTTCTTTTACGCTAGTTTTGAAGTTTCAGAGCCATTGGAGATTGTGCTGGAATACTTCTGTGTTGTTTGAAAATGGTTAACTGGACTCCAGTTGCACCACTTTTGAACTGGTGAGGATATACAAGCAAGAGGTCAGCAAAGTCTTTGGATCCCATTAAACAGTCTTGTAACTTGGGAATTCTACTGGCCTACTATGAAGTTATCTAGATCATCTTTCTATCACTGCTGATCAGCCAATATCTACTGACATTACTTTTGCATCTACTTCTATGTCTTCTGAGAGTGAAGAATAGTAGCCATATAAAAGTTGTAATTGCCAGCTTTTAAGGATTTCATTTAGATCTACTCCCTGTGAAAAATACTTAGAGAAATTAAATCTTCATGAACTGAAACTGTATTCCTTATCAACTGCTTAGCTAAGGGATAGTTATTTTTTATTACTAAATATCACTCTTATGAGATGGGCCCTCTAAACAGGTAAGAACTGTAATCTTTAATAAGATAAACTAAAATCACCTGTCACAGAGGTACACGGTAATGCTGAAATTGTTACAGATGGGACAGTAATTAGGTTCCCCATTTTTAACCCTGTTTCAATCTAAGCAAAGCAACTTCTCCTATCTTTTCACATATGATGCATCCGGATGAGAACCATCCACATGTTGCTGAACTTGCTGCAGTTTCTTAATATTTATCCTGTACAAGAGGTGTGCAGTGCTGGATTCAGTGTCTCAAATGAAACCACGGAAGTGCCAAGTAGAATCATCTGCCTGATGGCAGTGTTCTTGCCAACAGGTAAATGTTCTCTTCCTCATATGATGGGTTATGTTTTAAGAAGTCTCTTGCCTTGCCTGTAGAGCTACTGAAGGGTGTATTTCAGAAGTGCAGAAGGAAAAGTTTCAGTTCTTGAAGAAAAAAGGAATGGAAATTCTTTCTGGATCTGTAGTATCTTAAAGCATTCGTTCATTGCATGCACCTAGCATGTTGAATGACTTGCAGCTTTTGACCTTCCATGTGACTGCATTTGTTTACCAAAGTTCTTGCTGATACAGAGATGCAGTTTATTCAGTTTGTACTCCCTCTTTCAGTCTGAGGCTGTGCTCTGCTATTTTAGATTTTAATATCTCTGCGAGCTTCAGCTTTAGGAAAATCAATGCAACACCAACAGTACCCCCAAAAAAAGCCAAACCAAACCAAACAAAAAAACCCCCAAGTACAGCATTTATCAGTAAATTGAGCTGGATTGCCAACTGTCAAATTAGCTGTTGGATTCACATATTCCTTAGACACCCTCTGACCCCATAGTGCCTTTGCCTGACCACCAGAGTTGTGGCTACTTTGTGGTTGCAGGCAAGTTAATTGTTTTTTTCCTCCAAGAAGCAACACAAACTGAATTGATTCTCCTATGCAATAGTGCTTTAATCCTTTTAAAATAATGGTCCTAATCATACTGAACTATTTGTTCTCATTAAAGCAACTGGTTTACGATTCTGGTAGTTCATCCCTCTGCACAGAGCTGTGAAATTACTTTGTGTTCACCAGTCATAGAACTTGTCTCATACCTGGAATCTAATGGCATCTCCCTTTAGTGAATTCTCAGCTGTTAATTCTGTCACTCATCAGTAAGAGAGCACAGACACTCTTAATGAGACTGCTGTCACCCTTAGGCCTCAGCCCAATATTTGACCAGGTTAATCAAGGTATCTTTCTGGTTCATCGGTTCATCTTTCAACCTTTGTTTTCTCTGTCATTTTTCTGCTGGTCAATGCACAGTTTTATATGTTGAATGCAACTGGAGCACTGTATTGGAGTTAAATAGGTGGAAATCAACAGAGTCTAGAATCTTCATTTTGTCTTTGATGTTAAATTTGAACTTGAGCTAGTTCAGTACCCCTTACTTCCTAATTTTTCTTAAGAAAAAAGTGCAAAAACCACCACAGCTTGCTTTAAGATAGCAGGATATCTACATTACGAAGATTGAAGACAAAGCAATTTACTGTACATAGAGAGTCATACCCTAAAGGTGTACAACAGCAATATGGGAGAACAGTAGAGTGAGATATAGATAGGTAAGTTTTCTCTAACATTGTCAGAAAATATTTCTATTATATGAAAGAAGGCCAGACTTAACAATCTCCATTTAGCCAGTTGGGAAGCAGATGTTAACAGTTCTTTGGTAAACTCCCTAGTATATGTAAAAACTGAATTTATGTGTGTTACATTGTACATGCCATTCTGTCAGGCTTGAAATCAAATTTTTAACCTGCCATACCTGCATATCACTCTGCTCCATTGTTCCCTTTACTATCACCTCATTAAATGTGTCTTAAGAAGATAAAATTTAGCTGGTTTGGACTTTAATGTCTTGAAAATCAATATTAAATTCAAGCTATTTCAGTACTAACTGACATGATTCTAATTTGTCTGAATTTTGTAGTAACAGTATTAAAATCTTGTTTGTAAAATAATGTCCCTTGTATCTTTGAATCATGGAATGGTTGGAATTTGAAGGAACCATTAAAGATCACCTGCTCCAACTCCCCTGCCATGGGCAGGGACACCTTGAACTAGATTACATTGCTCAGAGACTCATTCAGCATAACTGGGAATGCTTCTAATGATGGACGATCCACAGCTTCCCTGGGCAGCCTGTTAAAGTGTCTCACTACCTTCATCATAAAAGGTTTCTGTCTTGCATCCAATCTAATTCTACCCTCTTTCTGTTTAAAGCTGTTGTCCCTTGTCCTGCCACTACAGGCCCTTGCACTTCACCCTGTTGAACTTTATAAAGTTCAGCTGGACCCTTGAGCTTTTCCAGGTCCCTCTGGATGGTATCCCTTCCATCAGGTTTACCAACTATTCCAGTCAGCTTAGTGTTATCCACTAACTTCCTGTGTGTACATTCAATCCCACTATTTGTGTTACTGATGAAGTCTGTAATGAAGATAGTACTGGTCCTAGTGTGGACCCTTGAGGATCACCACTTACACAGATTTCCACTTGGACACTGATCCACTGACTGTAAATCTTTAGATGCTACCATCCAGCAGTTCCTTATGTGTCTTTTATTCCATCCACTACTCCATCCACCAAATCCGTATTTCTCCAGTTCAGAGGTAAGAATGGTGTGCGGAACAATATGAATGATGCATTTTAGTCATGAGCCTCTTCATGACTAAAAGGAGGAGAAAAGCTGTGTTAAATTCCTTCAAATAGTAGCATATAAATTTTATTTCAAGGAAAAAAATATTACAAACAATTTCCTTTATTTTTCATTCAAATTTAAAACCATATGTTATACTTTTAAACTGTGTTATAATCAGTGTAGACAAGACATTAAGCAAACCATAAGCTTTTTTTTTTTAAGTGAATTAGTATCTTAAACATAGCTTTAAACATCAATTTAAAGAATTGTTCATAAAGACAAAGTAGTTTTTGCAAACTTACCTGCAATCCAGTATTTTTTTTTCCTTTTGAAGAACATGGATGTTAAAAAGGTAAAAATCTGAAAGACATTAAGCATATTTTAAATATTGATGTCTATCTTCATGAAAACATTGCACCATATAATATCACTTTTTATTCCTTGCTTTACCAGTTTATTTTTGCAGCATGCAGTTCCTGCTTGAAAGAGCAAACTGTAATTAATTTAGAGCTAAACAGATTCAATTTGAGTTAAAACTATAAGATACCTTGATTTTGATATTCACTAAAACCAGCCTAAATATCTGTAAAATAATCCAAACGAGTACTGTATTCCTTCACATTTCTCAGTCTCTTTTAAAACAACCTGTATGAACTGTAATTCAATAGCCAAAGACTTAAAGAAAACAAAAAGGGATTTGATAACCTCCCTCAAATTCCTTATGTTAGCCAAAAGTGATCTTGGTTTTTTTTCATATTTTTCCTCTGAAGGAAGCTGTGTGTGAGTGCTTTGACTTTGTCTTCATTGCATGTAAAAGCACACAGCACTTGCAGTAGTTTCTATTCTCAGCACTTTGTCCAATTTTCTTTTTAAGCAGTGAGAATTCACTGCTGCATCAAGCTTTAAATAGCTTTTCAGCTAAACTATCAAAGCAAGGTGATCACTGAAATTACATTGTCTGAAATCCAAAATGGATAGTTTTTGCATTAGAACTTGTGTAACCTTCAGCAACAGAGAAAGAAAAGTGGGATTGTAGCAAAAGCTGTACATTTGTTCTATTTCTTAGAATACATTAAAAATTTCTATGTGACTTCCTGATGAAAAACAAAACCAAAAACTAAACCCCAGAACCTTTATTTGCAGTTTTATTCCCTAAGAGCTCCGTCTTTGATCCTGCTGGGAAGTAGTTAACATGCCTCACTCCCGCATGGCTTTTCTGTTTTCAGCAGCTCAGACTTGTGTGCAGTCACCCAGTTGCTAGCTGCTGGCATCATTTGTCTGCTGGAGATCAGAGATAAGCTTGCTGACAGTCACCCAACACCCTTTTAGCACAGCAAAATACCCACATATTTTGTCTTTGCCTTTGTGCCTAACAAAACCCAAACTGGTGATACTCTGAATGACCTATCCCAAATGAAAGAACTAATTTGCAAATTATCTAATCCTGACATTTCATAAATATTGTGATTTAAAGCAGGGTTTTTTGGAAGGGTATTTTCACGTCAGTTACCTTGACTTTCTGTGGTTCTAAGCTCTCTTAGATCTTTCTTCTTGATGCTGGCTTCTTTTATCCTGCCTCTTACCTTGGGCCTTAGTAGAAACAACATGTACTTTCAGGTTTTCTGGCAGGAGAGAAAGTCTTCTCATGGTAAAACAGTGAAGTGTTGCAGAATTTTATTGAGCCAGGCAGGCTCAGAAGCTAATGCTGCTGAAAGATGCTAACGTCCTCCATTCATCTAGAGCCTACTCATAATGTTACACATCTGCATGACTACACCACATGAAGTTCCTGTCAGAGCAGTTGCTCTAGATGTGGTTGCAGATGACAGTAACCCAAGTTTCTTCACCTGGACACAGGAGTTTCACCTGGCTTTTAGTTGAGACCAAGCAGGTTGCATCCTGAGCAGTTTGTAATTTAAGCTTTGTAATTAAAGTAATTTAAGCTTTTCCTAAGTCCAGCTTTCTTCAGACCCAATGTTAGATGTGTGTCTGATTTGCACATAAATGGTTTGCAACTGACGTTAATAATGTCAGCTACAAGTAAGCTTTGTGAGAAACTCTCTAAAACACTGTCCATATTGTTCAGTTGATCTCCTTGCTATAAGAGGTATTCACTGTTATATATCCACACACAAATGTGTCTCAGTCTCCCTTGAGTGCTGTAGGGATTTCATTCACTTTCCTCAGATAGTTATCCAAGTTAAAATATTTGTCTTTTGAGTACATAATCTTAAGTTTCCATATGCCAGTGCTAGGCTAATGTTGCATTTAATATTAACTCTCAGTTCTCTATTTTCTAAGTAGTTTGCATAATAATGGAAACATTTAGTAGCCATGTCTATGTGATATCTTTTCCATGTATAGTTTGTAAAACATTAATGTACTGCCAATCAACTTTGGTGAACATGTAAGGTCAGAAAAGCTTGAAAGTATTTCTAGATCCATCATGATTACTGCTGGTGTCTTTTTCTTCAGCAGCACTTCTCTCCAAGCACAAACACAAAAAGGCAAGTTAATGCCTTACCATTTTAGGTGAATTTCAGACTATTATGTCAGTCTTGATGTGAGATACCTTTAGAATAAAAGTGTGAACTCACTGGTCTTCATAGTTTTTCAAGACTTCCATGGTAGCCCTAGTGGAGATTCATGAAACAGGGTTGTAACTTCATCTTTTCCTTGTGGAAGTTGTATTCTCTTACAGACTGTACACTTGTGTAAAGAATATTCATTAATTAGAGTTCACATGCTTTCCCAGAGAATCTTTCTTCCATACTTAGTACTAGGAAATTAATAGAAAGGAAATGTGCAATTGTCTTAAAATTGTAATGAAGTTGCTTCTTCAGAGAGCTTTCCACAATATTAGGAGTACAGTATAATTTGCAGCATTAGCTGAGAGTTGAAATGGGGAAGTTGTCATTATTAGGACCTGTGTTCCTTAGAATAACTGGTGGTATTGTTAATTGTGTGGCAGTCTGTTAGTGAATGAAGTTAAACAATTTTCAAACACATCTCTTCCTGAGTACTGTATTTGCATGTAGGTAATTGTAGCTACATGTTTACCTACTGAATCCTGAAATTACAGTTACACGTGTGTAGATGGATGCTTTGTGCTGCTACTTACTGGTAATGTGCAGAGCCTAGTGAGGAATCGGGAATTAACTTGTACTTTGTGTGGTTGCCTTTAAAGAAGAGAAGGGGATGTAAAGATAAATATAAAACACAGAGCAGGCATAGAAGGAGGTCAGCCTTTCAACAGACATTCTAAGAGACATTTTCCATATGAAGAACATACAAAAAATCCTGCTTTAAAATATTATTTGTGATAGGCTCACACTGATACACATTTACTACCTATTTAAAAAAAAAAAAGTGTGTTTGCTCACTGTGGTATTTTTGTAAAGGTGTATTTAGTATAATCTTTGCACAAAACTGACAAGTCTGTAAATGTAGATTTCTGTTTTTGAGAGGTTTTCCATGCAAAAACATCATTAAAATATTGACCAGCCTGGTTATGTTACTTTTATGAATGTAAGTGAGAATCAAAGGCAGAGGATACAGATGTAGTTGTTTGCTTATTTGCTGTCTCCCATTCGTTTAGTAAGATGGCATTTACTCTGACTAGGTGTATTAAGATGAAAACTGTAGTTGTTTCCAGTCAATTGTCTTGATTTTAGAAGCATTTTTCTTTCCTACTGTGAAGAAGGCGTCCTGCCAGCATCTAATGATCTGTGATCTTCCCAGCCTACGTGGTCTTTTTAGTAATTGTGTCCCACTTCTTGCCTCTTGCTTTTCACCAGTTAAGCCAGCCAGTCAGTAATTGATATTTTCATGAGGGTGAAAGGGATCAGGAAGAATGAAAATGGAAATGACTGACTGTTCTTGCTATGTTTGGTCTTCTGCAAGTCTCCAGTGCCCACAAAGTCTGTTGGCTCCCTGTCAGATTGGAAAATTAATTTAGTCTAGGCACTTTCCATAGAAACATGCTTAGAGATCCTGTGACTGCAGCAGTAAGATTATCTGTATGTATCTCTAAGCCATCAGTTCTAAGTAACAGGTCGATTAGATTTCTGGAATCTACAGAGAGCTTTTGGTGACCTTAAAAATAAATAAAAAAGGGAGAGAAAGTGTGCTCCTGGTTTTTGATCTCCCTAAATACCACAGGGAATTTGAAATTCCTAAGCTTATATGAAAAAGAAATGCAACTTGAAAGGTAGAATGCAGTATATGTACAACTAAATGTTAACATATCCGTCAGTGAAGAAGGGAGTTAGTATGAAAGATGTTCTGTTGTCTAACAGTTGCACACTGAAACGTGAAAATGAAGGTATTTCAGTCATAAGGTACAAATTTTTTTCTCTACAAAAGTAATTTGGTGTTGCAAATGGAACTACTCATAGAAGAAGAATGAAGTTTCAAGGTCACATTTTCTGATGATGTGAAGAAGTGTAATTAGGAATATATGTCAGAGATATTTTTGCATGGTTTCCACAGAAACATTTTGCAACAAGAAGGTATGCATGTTTAAAATAAACTGTTCGCTGAGGCAGTGGGAAATTAGTGACTCTTTTGCATCTTGTGTAGTTGAATCATTTTTTAATACTGATAATTGTGTTGAGCAGAAGATTTGCCTAATTGCTTGTTGGTGGTTGTAAGTTAAGTGTATATTAAATTATTGTGACTATTTTGCAGAACTAGCCACACAGTCAGAATGGCTCTTCTGGGTATGATAGTGTATTAATGTTGACTGGGAGCAGGAAGTTTCTCTTTATTTTCTTTTCTCTTGTCTAACTTGTTCCCGAAACCCCAAGAAAACTTGGTTTTCAGCAGCTACTTTAGAGACTGGGGAAAAAGTTGTTTTTTAAATGATATGAGACAATAAATGAGAAGATAGTTAAGGGGAGAAAACAACCCTAATCGATTAAACTTAACTAGAAGTTCACAGAAGTTCTCAGGAGGCTGTGAAATGTAAATTGAGATAACTGTAGTAAGAGAAGTGGCAAAATGAAAACAGATTCCATCTAGATCTACAAGGGCAAAATGGTGCTAAAATTTTATTTTAACACTGAAAAATATATACAGTATTGAAATCTGTCCAAATATGTTAAATCGTAAGTATGAGGTAATATGGTTGCTGCCACAGTGACAGGTTTGAGATGTTATTAGAAAAATTAATAAAAATATAATAAAAAATAAAAATACTAATAAAAGCACAATAGTCACTCTAATAATCACTCTCATATCTCACAGAATAAAAAAAATATTAGAGTGAATGAGAGTGAAAATAAATTAATGGTACTGTGTTTATTTATCTTTCATATGAAGATGTTAATAGCAAGGAGAAAATGAGATGCCAGAAATGAGCAAAGGTGTAGGAAGGTGAACAGGGGGAAATTTATCAGGAAAGAGGAAAACAGAAAGTTAGATATCTCTAGCCAGTTACTCTTTTCTTGTTTTTGTTCTGGGGAATATACTAGGTCAGAGACAGCATCTGAAAACCTGTATGTATAGATAAAGGCAGGCAGTTTAGATTCACCTTTTGTAAATAGCCTAAGAATGCATACAGTGACATTTAATTAAGTCAGTTAGCTGAAAGTGATTTTTTTATCCTATGTTTTAGTTATGGTTGAAGAATTATTGCTGTATGTAATTTTTTATCTTTATGTGAGAAAAATTCCATAAAGTGGATTAGGAATTTGTGTACATGGGGGCTGTAGCAATATTCTCTCTACAGAGTAATTTTTAATACTATTCTATTGAGGAATTAAAGAACTGGATAGTAACTGTGTCCTGGGACACATCAGTTGTTTGTGTTCACATAGAATAAAGCAAATAAGTGAAGAATGGGTATCTCAGCTAAAAATGAAAGCCATCAGCCTGCTCAGATGAAGCTTTTTCTTTTAGGAACCAAGTTCTGATATGAGAGTTCCATGGACTGTATAGGAACTCTTGATCACATAACAATTACTGTTTGGCACCTTCCTATAGGGCCTCATACTAGTGACAAATTTAATATTGTAAAAATAGCATTTTTAACTGGTACCACACAGCTGCATGCTTATGCATTAGCACTGCTGAAGTGGGGTACTAAACGTACCAAGTTTTTACACAGAGAAGCAATTCTGGTGTTGTCGATTATGTGCAGATTACATATTATGTGTTATGTGCAGGTGACATATTTCACAAGATGTAGTTATAGCCTCTCTCCCATTGACAGTCCCACCCCCACCTCTAGGTCAGCATCATAGCCTGGCACAGCTGCTTTCTTGAGCGTCTCCACAGACCTTTGCCTGCCACAATGCAACATGTATTTTGACTTAAGTTATCAGACTGTGATTATTAAATAACAAGGGAAAGAGACATCTCAGCCTTTTCATAAGTGAAAGTATTTTTTCTTTGTATGAAAAGAATCTGAGCTAAAAGGACAAGACTTCATTTGCTTATCCTATCTTATAACTTCAAATAATTAGTTAGTAGTTAGTGGAAAATATGAAAGGCAAGCTTTTCAGTTTCTTTTTGTTGTGTGTTTGTGGGAAGTTGATCTTTCTTGCTGATCTGAAATAGTAGCAGAAGATGCCTATCATGAATGAGACATAGAGCTCAGATAAATGAGATATGGTGGCTGGAGGTGTCACACAACCACAGGCTGTCTCTGGAGGTATTTCAAAACTTGTATGGAAGTCCAGCAGACTCGTCTTCTAGAAACCATGCAAGAGGTCACCCTGACTATTCACGGAGTCTGATAAACCTTAAGTTATATGATATCTTCCTTTTATTCTGTACCTAATTTTTTTTTTTTAGATTGCTTCCTTCCATTCAGGCACCAAAATCCTTCTGGAACAGCAAATGCCAAAACAACATCCAGGCTGAAATGGCAGATCGATTTGCTATTAGTGTATCTTTCTTCTTTCCTCTGCCTCTTTTCTTTTCTGAAGAAACCACTTGTTTGCTTTCTCTTTGTTTCTTAGCTGTTAGAAAGCCTTTAAAAATGCTTTCACTTCCCTGTCACGGCTTTATGCTCTTTGGAGGGAGGATCAGCTGGAGTCATGGCAAAGAGAAAACTGCTGTCCTGGTAGTTTTATTTTGTATTCACCATACGATTCCCAGAATTTCATTGTTCCTTCCCAGAGGGGGAAGATTGGTCTCTCATGCAAATCACTGGTCCTTTTTTAGGCTTTTGTAGCCTTCCTGAAATTGTTGGAAAGAATCCTTCTTTCTGCCGAGTAGGGAGGAGGAATTGCACCAGACAGGCTGGCCCCAGTCATTTTATCCCTTTCCTGTGTCTTACAGCTCCTTTTCAGGAGGAAAAGGCAGTACCTATCCTGAGTTCCCAGGGCTTCTACTCTTGTACATTTGGTGTGCCAAATCCAGCAGCATGATTTGACTTAAATCGAGACTTGCATTAGTATGAGAGTACACAGAATCTGGCCAGAACCTGGTCTGTATATGAAACTATACTTGCTCATTTAAGCTGAATTGGTAAATAAATGGTTTTCTACTGGTTTAAATGGAATGTGAGGTTGGTACCAGTTAAATAAAATTTGTCTGTGTGTGTGTTATTTCAACTGCTAGTGTTTTGTGAGTAGATATGTCCACAGATTCAGTTTTCACAGAACCTTGTTAGTGTTTATGGAAGTGCAACTGTTACGCTCACGAATGCTCCCAGGCATTGGTAAGTCTAGCAGCAACCCAGAGAATGTGCAGTAATAGTTTGGAATTTATTTTAAAAGAAGTGACGAGAAAGTAGAAGGAATAAGGATAGAAACAGTCTAGATAAATTAGCACTGGAATTGAAAGTAGCAGGCATTCAACTACCTATTTCTTTCAAGTGAGCTAAGCAGGATAGAAACATTAATTTAACCCCTTCTCCTCAGACATCAGTACATATGCACAGCAGATTATTACCACCCTCTGTTTTATCCACAGTAATTTCCAATTGTATTATTTTGCCTTTTTAGTTTTTAAGCACTGTTTTGAAGCTGTTGTGTTAATTGTTAATTTTGGCTGAATTTGTGCATACATGCCTATAGCTGTGTGGGCATGCTAAGATCATAACTGTTAGATTAATGCATGCAAGTATTAGCTCTTTGCTGGTGCAGTATGTTAATAGCTATGCATGCTCAATCAAATATGCTCCTGACTTTGTCATTGTATAATGTTATTTACCAGATCCTAGACAGACTGCTGAGAAAGATGAATGTAGTATTTCATTTTTATCTGACTTAAACATTAGATAATAGAATCATTTTCATAGGATGTTTTATTACTGTTCTTCACAGCAGGAGAACAGACATACCTGCAGATTTGAATTCTTCACTAAAATGGAATATGCATAAATAAGGGACATTGTAGTGAATGGAAGAAAAAACTAGCTGTTGCCACCATTGCCTTTCATGTGGCTTAATCTGTATTATTGGAATGAATACCAAAACCAAATAAAAAGTATGCTTATCCCTTCCTTTCTTTTTCCTTCACAGAACCTGAAGAAAGTGTTTGTAGAATTTAGCCATCAGGAGCTGTTCAAGTTCTATAACAAGGTCTGTGCCTTTTACAATACTTTAGTTTTGCTGTAAACACCTTATGCTGCTCAGCAGGCAGTGTTGCCTATGTGAATTAAATCTAATGAAACTGGAAGGATAATGGATCCAGCTTTAAGGCTGATAGGTTTGTTTGATCACATTTTCAAGAAAGGTTTTCCAATCTGAATAAATTTGGAATAGGTCATTATAAGCATGCCTGGTAGTTAGACTGAGAGAAGTACCCAATGGTTAACAATGAGCAAAGACCACCTTTGTGTTACATCTCCAGTCAAAATGCTAGGCTTGTAATCCAGTAGAAGTCAAATCTATTATTTTTTTACCTTGTTATTCTGCGTTGAAAATTCACAGCAAAACACCTGTGCTTGTAAAAAAAGGCAGTACTTTGACAACTGTTTCTTAAAGAATTTGAATATTTAAACTGCAGCAATGAATTCTAATAGCTACATGTAAAAACAAATATTCATGAGCACATGATTTTTATTGCTGCATGAATAGATGTAGTGTACATAGCTGAAGATAATGGAATGTGTTTGGGGTTTTTCTGTTTGCATGTTTCTAAACAACATTTTATGTTAGTGGAGATCTTTTCTCTCTGTTTTGTTCCTGTAAATAGCTGGAAACTATACAAGCACAGCTGGATTCCCTTACGTGATGTTTTTGAAGACTTATTTCTCCATCACACTGTTGCCACCTCATTTTTTTGAACTGAAGATAGATTGCCAACCTGTGTTTGCTGAAGGATTCAGTGGGTTGCTTCCTGTAAAATTATACCGCTTATCTCCTGACCAGTAACATTAACCAAGAGTCTTTGTTAAGAGTGTGAAGGTTCTAATGGACTTTCCCTTTTTTTCTGAGCAATTGTGAAGAATGGCATTACTTTCAGAAAAAAAAAAAAAAAAAAAAAGAAACTATCCTGCTTTAGAGATTGTTTTTTTTTAATCCTGTTAAGTATGTTACTTGATTCTGGTAGAAATTTGCATGTGAAATTTATTCCTGGTATGGAACCAGGAATAAAATCTGGTTTTAAGAGGTAAAAGGAATATAAAAGTAGTAAGAGAATTTACAGCTAATAAAATCTCTGACCTTTATAATTGTTATTCACATTATTGATTAAGCTTATTGCATAATTGACAAAATAAATTCAGTATTTAAATTTGGGTTGGTTTAGTTTGTTCTACTGTAACTTTATTTCATTATCTTTGTTCTTTTTGTGTCTTTTGTTGTTATTCTAAAGAATTAAAAATGTTGCTGATTTCAGTGTTTACTTTTGGCTCTGAAAATAAATGCAGCTTCTTAGCACTGCATGCATCTCAATGCATCTTAGTGTTGTGTAACTGGGGAGAGAAATCTCAGGTTGTATAATGAAGACAGCAGAAATAGTCTACTGGTCAGATATCTGAAATATATTTCTTGATCCTTCCTCATGTTGTCCACCACTGTTGTGACTTAAAGGCCAAGTTAGTCATATTTTCACACATTTGTTCCAGATGAATTGTAGCTCATGAACAGAATGAGAAGGTAAAACTCAGTTGTTGGTTGTTGCCATTCAGTGACAGGTAACTTCACTGTTGCACCTTGATAATAGGCATAAGGTACAACTCTGCACTCCACACTAATAGCAGGTGAGAGAAAAATCTTTGGCATTATATTGTCTTTCTTCCTCCTTAGGGGATACTCTGAACCAGGTACTTTTCTCCCAGATACCCAAACTAGGCATGACTAAAAACCAAGAAGCCAGTTTTCTTCTGAGGTTTTGATACAAATATAGTCAAAAGGTGTGTTTTGAATAGCTGGTATTTAAATCTTCATGTGCCAGATTTCCTGCTTTGTTGCTTTTGGAGGATTGTTTTGGGCTTTTTGTGTTCCTTTGCTAGGGATTGTGCTTTACCCTCTAGAATGCTGAAGGGGTTTGCACCAGCTGTCTAAGCTGTGAGATAGTAGA
Organism: Calypte anna; assembly: GCF_003957555.1. Taxonomy (NCBI): domain Eukaryota; kingdom Metazoa; phylum Chordata; class Aves; order Apodiformes; family Trochilidae; genus Calypte; species Calypte anna. The sequence continues at coordinate 59,155,656 of NC_044274.1, read as the reverse complement.
CTTGGAAGATAAAGTCATAAGCACCCTATGTGTGACTAGAGGGCACTGAACAGAAAAAAAGCACATTTATCATAGTTCTTAACTGAAATGCCAGATGATACTGTACTATTCTTGTAAGGAACAATATTACCCTGCTGGAAAGAAGAAATGAATCACTGTTGCAGAGCAGAATCTTACCCTATACACTTGTGAGGCTGGCTGCCAAAACCAAGTCATGTCTCAAGCCACCGATAAACGTGCATTATCTTAGGGGCATATTACACTCCCATGCACAGACATCCCATGCTCAGTCTTGTTATTCAGGAGCAGCTTGCTGGCTCACTCATCTCGGGCTGCAGAGGTTGGTGTGTGTGCAGCTGAGCACATTCCCACCATTCACTCTGCCTGCCAGCATTAGCTAGGAAATTCCCTTAGCTGACATGTAGGTTCTGGCTTCTCTACATAGTTTGTGAGACTGTATATTTTGTATGACACTGCTTTTGACTGTTTTCCCCAAGATTCCAGAGTCTCAGTTGTGCAGCTCAAGTCTGAATCAAGTGAAGACTCCTCTGTGTGGATGCAGGACATGGTAAGACAGCTTCCTGAGTGTGAGAGAGGGGTTAAGTGACCTTTGCAAATATAAGCAGTGATTGATGCATCCCCGAGGAGGGGGTGAGGGCAGGACCAGTTTGGAATTCAAGGAGCATTGGACAAATTAGCAGGCACATCTGAAAAAGAAGTTGAAGACAGAGCAGGAAGAAAGTAGGTGTGGGGAAAAGGAAAGAAAGGACAGATTAATGGATATTCCCAAGGGTGGAAATTGAAAGTTGGAAAATCAGAAGTAAGAGAGGAGGAACGCTGGAAAAGAGAGCAAAAGTGTGTAGCAAAGAAAATACAAGGCAAAAGGAGAGAAAAACAATATATAGTTGAGGAATGAAGTTGTGTAAACCAGGGTTAACTATGATAATTGTGACCAGTTGTGTAACTATAGTATTTTGAACCATCCTGTATATGTCATTTGTGGTGCAGGTTTGGCTATAATCAAATAGAAGTGTGGGATAACAAAAAAAAGTGCTTTAAAACCTAGCTTGTGTAGGTAATACTTCAGCAGTGATAAAATAATACTAAAGGGAAAAATAGGTAAAGCAAAGCCTAAGATTGCAAAGATTCTGTAAAATTTAATTGTTTGCAGATGAATGAAAAGATTAATGGACTCTTTATCAGTGGTTGCCTTTTCTACTAAACATTCTGAATTTCTTACTGTCAGAAGCAATAATAAAAGCCGTTGTATACCTCATGATAAGAAGTATAGTTGTTATTTTTTGCCAAGGAGCACTAAGAAAAACAGTTTAGAAAAACTTTTCTGTATGAAACATGAAGCTTTCGGGTTGGACTTTAGTGTATAATAGTGGCACAAGCAATGCCATCATTGTCTCTTACTTAATTACTCCAGCTTAAGCAATGAAAAATTACTGTAAAAAACGAGGACTATACAGAGGGGGATTTATGTCTTGCAGAAAAGGAGGCTTTATTCTGGTTGCTTCTCTCTGACCTGAGTAGACCTGGAGAGGGGAAGGTGAGTCTTCCTCTGAGAACAGCTGCTCCTGCTTGGTTTGGATAAAGTCCTGGTGTCCTGACAGTGTCAGGGAATAGAAGAAAAGAAAGCATCACTACAGAGTGGGCAGTGCTTGAGGGGAATGGGATATCTGTCTGCAGCAGGGACTGGACTCAGGCTAGATTGCCCTACCTCAGAGGTGGCAGAAGGAAAAACTTTTCTGAGAGGAAGAAGGCATGTAGCCTACTCAGAATTTACCAGTTTTGTGTGGGGAGCATAGGCAGGGATGTGCATGCTGAAGGTCTTCAAGCTTTAGGTTTGCATTCTGGTAAAACATAGTTTTGAAGAGTGAGTCTTATGGTATTTTGAATTTTTACTGCAGAAAAGGAAAGGGATATCTTCCAGACTCACTTTAATTGAGTGTCCAGGCAAAGCATTGATCAATAATATATCCTGGGCGTGATCCAGAACTGAAATTACCAAGGCTTCTGGTGGTGTTGAAGGAAAATAATTGCAGAGATTTATTGATATTGAGCTGTAAAACTGGAAATTTGAATGAGTAAGAATTACTAAATCTAGTTTCAGATCCTTCTGTGCATTTTAAAAACATTTGATTCATCTTTGCTCAGACATGAAAGACAGTACTTCTCTCAAAGCTATAAAATCAAAATCTGTCTTAAATGGACCACTGGCAGAAGAAGAGAATCTTTCAATTTGGGTGTAATCAAAGGTGAACATTTTGAGCCAGTGACAGACCCAATGTGAGAAAGTTCTTTATGGATCTGCCAAACTGGATTTCTGAATAACTAATTTCATCTAGGTGAGTGAACTAAGGTGCTGCTGTCTGATAACTCTGTTGATGTTGTCTCATAAAAGGTAGATTAATAAGATGCTTTTATAGGCAACTCCTTCATAAAGTGGTTTCTGATTTTCATAGTACTGAATCACTTTCAGTGGATTTTCCCTTGGGCATTGTAATTGTGTTGATCAGACCAGATAATATGCTGTAATTTTAACTGAATAAAGTGTTTAGATGATCTCTTCATTCTTCCATTATTTTGTGTCTCAAGAAATAGGAGAAAATACTGGTCTGTTAAAAATCAGATGTTGTCCAACTGTTTTCCACTGTGTATCCAAGCATTTGTCCGTCTCACTGACAAGATTAGTTCCTTCTGTACTGAGGCCAAAATATCTCCCATAATTTTCCAATGTTTTCTGTGTTTAATGAAATTGTAGGAAGGCAATGTGGACCTCTACTCATGTTGAAAGCACAGCTACTAGCTGTTCAAATAAAATGATCACTGTGTTGAAGTAAATTGCTCTTCCAGTGGAATACTCTTTATTGCTTGTCATTACTGTTACATTAACTCCCCCTCTGTGCCGATACACAGCATGCAGTCAAGGAAATCTTGAAATCTTTACGAATGTTCTATATGTCTCTGAGACAGCTGTAGATGTTCATATGTGCAGGCAACAGGCGTCTTCTGTAGGGTACTATATACAGGATTGGACATGCTGGAGCACTGGGTTTTGTTTTTTAGGAATGCACCCTCTGGTCACTGGGGACAAGTGAGGGAAGGAGAAACATCACTCACTGGTCATTGCTAATGGGACTTGTCACATCTGCAATGTTTTAAGCCCCTTAGGGTTAAAATGAAGAACTCTGTCTACACAGGAGCTGCCTTCTCATTCCAACCAACAGGTTCAATAATGGGACAACTTAACTAAGGACCAGCTTTTCAGGACAGGGGAATTATTAACCATTTGACCACTTCTGAAGCAAACGCTCAGTCTAGCCTATGAGTGGTCCAGTTTGCCCTTTGCAACAAAACTCCCTGCATGAATAAAATCCTCCCTGTTTCCCCTCATGATCATTATAGATTGCTGCAAACTAAATCATCCTTAGAACTTTATTTAGGGCAACAGAAGTGGAGCACATCAGATAAATGATGAAAAAATGAGCCTGTAAAAGTGAGCTGATACCTTTGGAGATGGGTTCACTTGCTGTTTCTCATGTGATAAATGGCAGTGATCTGAGTTTCTTAGAAATGGATTCCAAAACATGATCTTTAAAAAAATAGAATAAAGAGCCAAAAAGGAAAAATTAAGCAGAGCAATCTCCGCTAAGCAAAAGAGCACAATATTTCACCAAGGACACTTGCAGTGAAACGAGTTTTCTCAGTTCTTACTGGACAACACAGTCTGTGTGCACTTTTCATTGCAACACTTGGTGGGTGACTTGGTATCCTTTTAACGTGCTTCTGCAGCTGAACCACAGTCTCTCATACCCTGTCAGATGTCACCCTTGCATCTGCCCATCAGAATTCTCTTTGGTAGCCTACTGCTTGATTCCTTTGTGTGTGTAGTCAGTGGAAGGAGTGCCCTGATGCCCTTCTGGAAATCAGGATGGAGGATGCAAGGATGAATGACCTCATGCACATCTCAGCAGGGCTGCTCCAGCTGCTTCTGCAAACAGCACCTGACTGGGAAGGCAAAGGACCTTGGGCATTATCTTTCTGTCTGAAGTGGCTGTCTTTGTTAGGTTTGGTTTTGGATTGGTAAATGTCTCTTTTCTCAGCACTGAAATCACCGAGTTTTGAGATTAGTCCTTTCTGGGAACAGATAAGTTTCAAATTAATATTTAATTGAAATGGTTGATATGAAAGAGAAGCCAAAGTTGGAGCTTGTTATAGTGCCTGTAGCAAAGTTCATGGTTTAACTACATCTTATTTAAGATGGATGAAATCTACTCTTGAGTTCCTTCCAGGAGGGCCTGGATGTGAATGTGTAAGAGTATCTGAGCAAAAGGTCATATCCCTACATTATAATGATTTCAGCATGTTGGAAGAAAGGAAATTTCCTATTAATAAACCTTATTCCAGTGTGGAGCCTCATTCTGCATTTCATAGCTCTGCCTAAATCAAACACAGGCTGCAGACTGTACCTTTTATTTCCCGGAGTTGCCCTGTTGTCATAGCTATCTTCAGTCAAGTGGTTTCAGCGGTTTCAAATCAGATAGTGCCTTCAGTTGCTGTGTTAGCCTTTTTATGCATCAGAAGTAATAGTTGTTCCCCTGAAAGTCCAACCCTTGAGAATTCTGTAAGCCTCCAGATAAAGTAGCCATATCTCTTGTATAATGAGATACAAGAGATCTTGATCTCACTTGTATGAAGATCTGTTATACCTCTACATATATTCAACAAATACTTTATCATGGCTTTTGTTAAAAACATTTGATGGCTTTCTTTGGCTTGACAGAATCTTTCTGATAACTTACTTGGTGACTAGGCAAAAAGGCTGGATTTCTTTGCATAACCTTTATTTCTGCACTCTCTATTTCTCCCTTTTCTCCTTATAGTTCTCCCATCTTTGATGGAACACAGTGCTGCGGTAATTGACTGGTAACCTTTCAGTGGGCATGAGCATGAGGAAAAACAAAGAAACAAACTGCACCACTTTGTCTTCATGGAAGAGTCTGCTTGGAGAAAAACAATTACAAATTTATTTTCAGAGGTTTAGATTCACTGGTTTGAAAAGGAAGAATTGTTCATGTCTAACCCTGGGTGTGAGATGGCTGAAATCCTGCTGTTCTGAATTTTGCTAATAATCTGAAAAGAGCAGATGCCTTTCCATAGTCTCTGGTCCTTAAGACATCATATTTTATTGACATGGTCTCTAACTGTATTTTTAAAGCCCCAGTAAGGATGATGCATCCTACTAAATAAAGCATGAATTGGAGTTCTGGTGCTTCCCTTAAATTTTGTGAAGACCTTCCTCCAAACTTCCTAGTTTCTTTTTTGACCTGTTTACTAAGAGATTCTGTTTTTTAATGTTTTTACCTGGCCTCACTGTCCATCTTGAGCTAACTGTGGTTTTGCCCACAGTTTGCTCTACAGTCAAGTTTTAATTAACATTTTGCTATGTTCTTTCTTTGTTTGTAATGTATTTATCCTGGCCACTGTTCAAAAGAAGGATCAGGAGATTCCTTTTTTTTTGCTTTATTGGTGTGCACTTTTGAAGGCTTTGTTAAGGATCTTAAAACCAGTAAAACACTATTCACAAATGGGTTATACTGTTAAAAATAGCACTTTTCATCATTATGACACCCAAGGTAAGTGCTTCTGGTATGGAGCAGTGATAAAATAAACCAGCCAAACAATAGAAATTCAGGAAACAATATGATGCAGAAAAATTTGTTAAAAAAAAAAAAAAAAAAAGCATCAGTGGGCACATGAAGCACATTTCTAACCCACCTTTATCAGAAGATCAGTCCTGCTGAGAAATGTATGTTTACATTACTTTCCTCAATGATTGTGTATCTAGAGGTTGTACATTAGTTTTGTGCACTTAATTGAAAAGAAAATAGGTCTGAGTTTATCCTAGAGGATATGGAACAGCTCTATATGTTAATTTTGCGATCTATAAGATCTGACAGGGGCATTGTGTTCAAAGGCACAGAAGGCTGAAAACACAGTCCTTCAGAAGTACCTCTATTTAAAACAGGTTTTTATAATCAGAAAGAAAGGTCTAACGTGAGACATAGCATGGCAAAAAAACACTCAAAGACTTGTCCACAAGTCTGTTGAAATTTATGATCCATAGTCCTGGCCCAGGCATTTTTGCAGTGCTGAAAAAGCAAATGCAAGGTAATGGAAAACAATTATGAGTCATTCCTTCAGAGGTGATTAATGTGACGTGGTCAAGTTAAATCCTCTGAAGAGACATCAGCAGTGCTTTTCACTGATGTGTTGTGTAAGCATGGATTTGATACTATTCCACAAGACATTTTAATTTCCTGCTAAAAGATATGGTTCATGATCAAAACCAAGATATACATAAATACTAGCTGCTGAGCGTGCAAGACTGATGCATTTCTTATCAGCAAATGATAAAAGCATAGAACATCTTCAGTTTTATGACATAAATAATTCTGTATTACCAAAAGCATGTAGAACTGGATCAAAATATTCTCATGGACTATGTGTTGAAGGATCTGATAGCAGCATAACAAACTACCAAGCATCCTTTGTATTCCAGAGGGTCTTTGTGTACTTCCCAATTTAAAGATCTAAAATATTTGCTGATTTAAATGAAACAGAGTGCTACTCAGAAGTTTGAGGTACTTAAGTTTTCTAGACCTAATTTGACACACTGATTTCTGGTCTTTGGGTCCTTTGATATCTAGTAATATGGATGAAGCTAGTTCAGGTGCACATATATTTAATTTTCATGTAGATGCTGCATATCTACAGTTTTAAGTCTCAGTTTCAGCTTGCTGTTTGATGCTTTTTATTGAATGCAAATTGATTTAATAACCGTCAAGGTATGGAACATTTAAATGCTGTGAAACCAGCAGATTTTTCTGTTTCAATGTAGCGGGAGGAGCCATTCTTGCTCCTGAAGCTCGACGAGCTGCTGGTCTCTTCCAGGACTCCAGCCACCACACAGCGCTTCCAGGGTAGAAGTGTAGCGGGAAGAGCCTTTCTTGCTCCAGAGGCTCGACGAGCTGCTGGCCTCTCCATGCCTCACACCAGAGTGAGCTGAGGTCCCTTCTGTGGGTGTGTGTCCCACCTTTATTGGCCCCCTGGTCTTGCTCATGCCCAATAGGGGCCTGTCCTAATCAGGCACAGGTGGACTCACACCCACTCACTGGCAACTCGAGGCACCTGGTTTATCTTGTTTCTCTACATTTCAATATCAAAACCACTTACCTCAACAGTGTGCTGGGATACTTCTTTAGACTGTATGTTGCCTACACTGGGGTATTTGTACAGAGTAAAATAATATGTTTACGGATTAAGTTAACCTTCTGATTTGTGACTACATGCTTTGCCATGCCTCTTTGGCTCAGGAGGCAGTGGAGATGAATGCCCTGCTGAGGAGTTTGCATCTCCAGATTAGCAGTTTTTGTATCCACAGACTGGTGGATATGGGGTTCTTCCCTGACATACCGTGTGTGCAGTTTTGTGGTTTGACTGTGGAGGGGACATAGTTACATTTAGTCCCTCATATTTTCCCTTGATGTGTATCACCTAAGGTAGTAATACAAGAGTTTAAGATTGTATTTCATCCAGTTCATCTCCAGCTTCTAATGGGAATCATGTCCTAGCTTCTGCTAAAGGATGCTTTCCCATCACTCACAGCACTTCAGTCCTGAAACTCATCCCTTCAGAGCTTTGATTCCAGTTTTGTCTGCTAGGATACCCCAGCTTTTTAATGGGCTTCCTCAGCTTCAGCAAGTCATAGATTGGAGCAGCCTCTGGAGCCTGAACTGCAGCAGTTAGGATGGCAGCTGTGCACAGACATTCCTGCCACTCTTACTGAGCCTGGTTCTGTGGGTGTAGTGAAGGGAAGCAGGAGCTACCTCAAACCTTGTCTTCTTTCACCTGTCATCAGGATGTTAAATCTCAGCTTATTCACATCCCATTTCTTTTTTCAGGAAGGCAGAGAATTTATTATATGAAACTAATTTTTTGGCATACTGAGTGCAGTTATATTCCTCAAAGCATTAGGAAATGTTTTCCTGTCCTACCACTGACAGGTTAAAGTGGATATTTTACCTAGAAGCCTGAATGTCATCCAGGCAGTGTCTGTGCCTTCCTAGTCTCCCTCCGTTTCACCAGCAAGGTGATGCAGGGCATGGTCATTCATACACACAAAGGCATCCTGATACTCATGTCCTTCTCCAGTGGGATCTGGAGTGGGATCTGTACTCAATTAGCCACTGGCTGAAGGATTTAGAACACTTATGTTTAGTTAGTTCCTTGGTGAATATTAGAGAAGATTAGTTATCTCAGACGCTTAATGATCTGCTTTTTGGACACAGTTCTTTTGGCATTTAGAAATGGTGACTCATTTACTGACAGATTTTTAAGAACAATTCAGGAGCTTTTTCACCCACCCGGTCAGCTCTGATCACCTGGTCATACTTTCCATCTATACCTGCTCCATTTTTTGCATTTTTCAACTTCTTCCATCCTTTTTTTTCCAGATTTCACCCCATAACTACCGGTTTCCATATTCACCATATAGGCACCTCTAACCAAGGAAGGTCTACATGGGCTTCTAAGGGTTGATGCTCCCCCATTCTGTGTGGCAGATGAGGCTGTGCTGGTGCTGCAGGAGCTGAATATGGGGTTTGACTGCCCAGGAAGGGAGGGAGATGAGCAAGCAAGTAGGGACACCCCTCCTTCTTTCTACCATTGCTCTGTTATGAGAATGTACTGCAGTGGTGTAGCTCTTTTTTAACCTCTGGCTAAAAAAAAATATGTTTAGCTGGTAGGTAAATTCCTTTTCTAACTCACCATTTCTCAGATTGCTCTCTGACGCCTGCTAGTTCTTCATCACCACAAAGATCTTCAGACACCTCATTTCTTTCAGTTGAGGCACCTCATTTACTGCATTCTGTGTTCCAAGGCTGAGTATATTGTGTGATCACCTTGACTTGTTCACACAGTACTTATTTGCATTGACAGTTTTTTTTTCCTATCAGAATTATTTTTCAGGAAATCACAGTGTGAGAGATTTCTGGAGATAAAAATTCTAGGTAGTCTTTCAGGTTTTCCTGGTTATCCAGTCCTGTATTGTAAGTAAGCACCAATATGCTAATAGAGATACAGTGATTTTTCACATTGGTCTCCATTTCTGTTTCATTGTGCCTTATAGAGAAAGGAGGGTGGAAGAAGGGGAAACATGTCCTTTTTAACTCACCCAGCTATGTCTCATACCTGCTGTTGTTAGCATCCAGGCAGCATAACTGGAGATTTTATGTAACTTCATTCTTTCTTTTTGTAGTGGGGTTGTCTTTTGTTTTGGAGGGGATGTGGTGGGGTGTTCTGGGTTTGTTGTTTGTTGCAGGGGAGTTTATTGTTGGTTTGAGGGTGGCTGTTATGCTGTGAGGTTTTTTTTACCGCCTTGCAATGTTAGTATGTATTTTTAACTTGTAATCTGATTGCTAGGAAACGTTGTTCAATTTTTGCAGGATTTCAAGTGTGGGGTATTAACCTGTAGCTACTCCTCTAGTACCTCTCTATTAAACTGGGGGTACATAAAAGAAGAATTTCTTCAAATGTGCTGCATGCTAACGTTGAAGATATCTCTTGATTCACCCCTTTCCTGAGACACATCTTCAGGCTGTGAAAACTTCAGCAAGGATATGAAATGATGAGATGTATTTAAAGAAAGGCCAAAGGCTGCTTGGGCAGAGTTAAGCTACATAAAATTTCAGCACAAAAGATTTTTCTCTCTCCATGCAAAAACCTGAAAGAAAATCAAAGAATGAAGCTGAATATAAAATTTATAGCCACATGATTATTCACAGCTTGCAGACAGGTCCTGTGGATGAAGTTTGAAGATATCCAAGAATCAGCCACCTGGTGGGATGTCCAGGTGGGATAACTTTTGCACAGAGTGTTTGAAATTGCTTTTGAACAGATAAAAGTTTCTGCTGTTGTAGAAGGGCAGATCCTTCCTCAGTGTGCTCACTTGAAGTGTTCTTTATTTGTTTTCAAATTATTAGGTATTCATAACCTTAGTCCTTAGGGTCTGTTGCTGATTTGGAGTTGGGTGTGGGGTCAGAGATGGAAAGATAGAGAATTTTTACCACCACAAGGTGGTATGGAATTATTAACCAGATATCACATATATAAAGTGTAGAGAAGTGAACTGTAGTGTTACAGGAGTCTGGCAATCTCTGAATAGGTGACAGAAAGCTAATAAATTGGACAAAGAACTGAAGTATTAGAGATCTTTTCTGCTGCTCTGTTTAGATCTATTTAAAAGGCATTTCATCATCTTAAATAGAGGTAATACTCACATCCACTGTTGGATCAAAAATGTCAAATGACCAGCAGAGGAAGGAAGCTGATGAAAAATTATTTCCTACTTTGAATTCCATCAAGTTCCATCTGTGGACCTGTCTTAAAACACTGTAAAGCCTTTTAAAAGTCAGTATGTGACAGTGGTGTCTACTAAGAGAGGCAAAGAACACAACAGGAATTATTCCCTGACAGTAAAAAAATCCACATGCAAGGCAGTGTTTATGCTTTGATCCATAAAAGCCAAATACACAAAGTGCAGCTTATATGTCTGCCTCATTAGGTAAAATGGAGCTAAGTTGAAAGGGAAGCAAAGTATTTGGTTGCTTTGGTACATTTTTTTGATTAATATGATCTATTCAAGGGAAATTGGCCAAACAGTGGCCATTCAGAACTTTGCAAAAATGATTTGTCATCTCACTCCCGCTGCTGGCTTCATCTTCTAAGGGGTATATGAGCCCCCTCTATTATGTGTAAAATAATTAACAAATAATTTCTATTTTCTTTCCTTATGAATCTTGTTGCTTGTACAGGATTCAGGGTGCTGCATGGAAGAGTTTTTATTTATTTTTATTTGTATTTCATTATACCTGGCTTGTAATCTCTTTGTGGCAATGCTTTTTTAAACTTCAGGGATAGGATTGGTTGTACAGAGAAAGGCAGTCTTGATGCTGAAAGGAACATGTGGGTGCCACTATCTTCTGAACAGTGCTGAAACAATTCTGTTTGCACTGAAACTGCCTCCTTATTTGTCAAACTTCCCAGAGAAAGGTGGCAGAAATAAAGGCTCTGACTGCTAAACTTCAGCTGGGTGCCATTCATCAGGATAATGTCATGCTACAAAGTGCTTCAGTGTTCAGTCTTAAGGTGGGTCCTGCACCCATCAATTGTCAGAGCTAGCGCTGTCATAATTTCTGTCTGGATGCTGTACACATAGAGAGCTAAAACTTAAGTGTGTGTTGGCCATCAAAACCTCTTAAGCAGATGTGCAAATGTACTGAGAGAAGAAAGCTTTCAGACATTCAGAAATTTCAGACTTCCTCTGGCTGTGTTTATTTATCTGTATCCTATATATTGCTCATACTAGGCAGTGACTTAAAACCTCCCTATCCTTAGCCTTTAAGACCAAAGAGAAACCTCCAGCAGAAGTGATCAGAGTCCTCAAGTGAAGTTCATTTCCAGCCTCCTGCACTGATAGAACAAGCTCTTCTGTGGAGGGAATCTGAAAGGCAGTTACCTGTTTTAATAACCTGACTGTTTTCTAAACTATTATAAGGTAACTCTGCAGTGTTCAGCAGATGCAGTGTTTGGAAGGGAAGACTCCATGCTGCAATGTCTGGTTAGTCACTGTATATTTAACCATCAATCTTTATAGGGTGCTCACGTAATTATTTATGGTTATCTCTGATGGGTGGAGTAACAACTCTATTTCTTCTCAGTCTTAGCTGAGTGCTAGCTGTGTGTAAAGCTACAGGCTGTTACACGGTGAGAAGCTAAACTAGGAATGCAGATGAAAAATGCAGTAGTTCTTCTAAAAGGTGTTTTTTCCCCCCAATCAATTTTTTTTATTTTATTTTTTTCCTAAATAGGAGTTGATGTGCATTGTCATTAATACTGCATCTCTCAGCATTGGACAGGAACATGGAGGCTCATCTGTCACCTCCTGCACACATCATAGTGAAAAGATGATGTACAGTTGCCTTGGCCATCAAGGAGAAGTGATGCTTTTCGTGCTGTGTAATTCACAGGCAGCTGACAAGGTTAAAAACATGGTTTCATATCTGCCAAGTTAGATTACAGATTTGATAGTCACTTATTAGTTTTTAATATAGAGCTTTCAGGGAACTTTCTTGAGTAACTTTCCCATGAACATCCTTCAGACTTGTTACACAGTCTGGCAGACTAAGTGAGATGCTACCCTGTCACTTGAGGTATGATAGACAGGGTAATGCAGTGAAGGAGTAAATACATTTTTGGGTCTGTATTTACTCTGCTCCAATGTTTGCATTCTCTTCTATGAGCATTCTTTTGACCCAGTCTCAGCTGCATTCTTTTGAGTAATATGAAGATATGAAAGATGGCTTGTACTTGGATTATCTTTGGAACCACGCTAACCAGGTTATTTCAGAATTTCCAGAAATTAGTTGCATTCCATTTGTTTGTTTTCGGAACAGATGGTGGAGTAGAAATTGAATCACTGAAGTGACAGTGGGAGAGAAGTTACAATGGGGGGCAAGCAAACTGAAGTGAAACTTTTCACACTTTCCAGGTTTTGCTGATTCCCAGCTTTTGTTCTTATACAAAGACTTTAATAGATCCATCTTTCACATTGTCTCTATTATTTGGATAACTATAAAATCACATTAATAAAATCTGGAATATTCTTCACTGTTACTAGATACTCAGTGGGTACTCATAAAGCATTGGACTTTTGCCTCTCTTACCAGAGTTTAAATCTCCTTTAGTGGGCTTGTTCTTGGTCTATGTTCTCTGAAGTGGTGGATCTAAAGGATTAGTTTTCCCACTCTCAAAAATTAGGTGGATCTATAAATTTAGCATGACATCTGAGGAAGTCACATCAAAGCCACAATCACTGGCAAAACTGAAGCGCTGGTTGAGAACTCGGTTTAATTCTAGATCAACACTTTAAATTATTTCTGCGGAGATGTTTTTTTTATTTATGACTCTATATTGGCTGCTCTTGCAGGATCATAGACTAGGCAAGCCCAAGAAAATGACTGGCACAGAGCAGTCATGGAAACAGAGGACTGTGCTCCTGTCCCTGGAGAAGAGGCAAAAATAAGAGCTAAGCTCCTCTTTACTGGGCTTGATTTGTTTTTAGCAGTGACTCTTGTGCTTGGCATGGCATGGCGTGTCCCAGAAGGACAGAGTGACATGAATTAGTGTGCCTAGAGCCTCTGTGCCTGAAGATTTCTAACTGACCCCAACAAAAAGCCAGAAAGTGTTGCTGCAGATTAGATGGATGAAAGATTTCCCCAGTCCCTGAGCCTTAAATGCTGCTGGGGTCTTTTTGTTGGCTTTTATTATTTGTGCTGTAGTGAATTACTTTTCTCAATGTACCATGCACAGAGGCTGCAGAAAGCTGAATACAGGGCACACATCCCCAGGTGCAGGAGGTGACAAGCTCAGTCACCCAGTTTCTCATTGGGCTTCCTTCAAACATCGTAGCAGGTGGGCTCTGCAAGCTGGGCCAGATATTTGCTACCTGCTTACTTTTTTCTTCATTTTGTGTTTCCATGTCTCAGTGTGCTCTCTCTGCTATTAAGTGACAAACTCCGATACCCCAGTTCCCACTGACTATCATCTTAAGGGTCTCAAGGAAGCCAGCTGGGCTGCCTGTGGCACAGGCATTTGATACAGGGTTATCTGAATTTTATTCTATGGGAGCTCTTATCTCGCTTCACTTGATCTGTCTTTGCTTCCATCTGTACCTTAAACTGTGCTACTGGGTCCCATAAGTGGTGGTGAGGTTGCTAATTAGACTTTGGTAAACTGTTGTGTGGGGTGAGCAGTCTAACCATGGTTAAAAAAAATTAAGAAAAATAAAAAATTAAGAAAAATAAAAAATCAGAAAGCTCCCAGGGACAGATTCAGCAAAGTACTTACAGAAAATGCCTAAACGGAGAGACATGAATAGCCCTGCAGACTTCAGTGGGGTTACATGTGCACTTAGAATTACACCCATGATAGCAGACTTGTCTGCACTGTAGTCAGAGCCTTATTTGCTTTATGCCCCCCAGAACCTGCCTTGTTTTCCAGGGTCTTGTTGGCAGCCCAGGCATGGTGAAAATGCTGTGCTGCTGCCTCTCAGCCAGATTTCTTCTCAGAAACTGCAAATGTAGGTTAGGAAGCAAACAAAGGTGAGAACAGAGCTTCACCATGTGCTTTTGCTCTTTTCTTGGTGGATGAGTAACACTGCCAGCTCCGTGGCCTGTGATGTGCTGGTGGATGCAGCCTTGGGGCTTGAGGTCTGAGTTAGTCCCACTCATCCCTTGCCAGTCTTCCCAATGATTTTCTGTCAGAAAGGCAAAGAGAAGTTGGACTGATGAACTTCAGTGTGTTCACAGTAGCTTCAGGAAACATGGTTGTGGGCAGCTTTATTTAGTGCCATTTAGTACACAAAATGGCATGTTAAATGTGGTATGATAGAAAATGGAGTAACAAAACAAAAAAAAAGAAAAGAAAAAGGGCAGAATTCAGAGATGGACATTAATATGAAAACAAAAGGAAAGGTATTATGTTTTGTAACAGTGAAGGCAGAAAAAACATGTTATTTTATTTAACCTGTTGCATCCTACTCACATGATTTTCTACCTCTTAGGTACTCCGAGAGCTTTGAAGCCTTTCCAGTGATAAGGCATCAAATACAAGGCTGTTGTCAGATTGCCCTTACAGTTAAGAAACTTTCTTACTGTGTTATCAAAATGCTTCAGCATACCACTGTCACCTAAAATACCAACGGTGCATTCAGCTGTGGGTGTTTGTGGGATCCTGTAAATGTCTCTGTAAATGTAAGCTCAAACAGCTTTCTGTTGAATCTCTAATTCAGTTAGCAGAAACCCCTGCCCCCTCCTCCTCCCATCTCCAGTCTCCATGATGCCATGCAGCCTCATTATCTGCTGGCCTTTAAATGCTACCACCCCCACTAGGTCCAGACTGCTTTCCACTGAAGGAGAGCACAAAATTGGAAGCTTTTTGCTATTATCAACTCCCCTAGGTTTCATTTCCACTTAAAAAAAAACATCTGAAAGACACTGGAGTGACCAGGAATGTTCCCAGGAGCAGTGGTGGTGTCTTAGGTGGATGTGGTAGAGCTGCTAATGGCACTTCCAGTTGGTCATCAGGGAGACCCAGGGCTTGGTTTTTCTACTGAGCAAGGCAATACCTCTGTTCTCTGACTGCTCCTCCTTTAAGAGCAGCACATTATTTCAGGAGACCAATCTAAGACCCCTAGTTCACAGTTGTTTCCTCAATATCTAAGGCAAGAAGTTAGTCCCCCTTGATATTTTTAAAATCAATATTTCATTAAGCAATGCTTTTATGGCATTTCAGTATTCATCTATAATAATTACTATAAGCCTTTTATCTGTGTATATCAAAGCACTTCATGAAAGTTGGAGAGCATAAAAACTCTGTATTAAAGACAAAAAATATGAGGCATGCAGAGGGATTATGTACTTTACCCAATTGCCCAGCCAATTAAAGGATTAATTCTTAATCCAGTTCCATACCCACTGCCAGATTTTATCTCCTAAATGTAAAATATTCTACATCTGAAAATACCTAATCAAGTTAATGACATAGTCACTTTGCAACTGAATTAATACTCTACTTTTAATTAACTTAACAAAAATAAAATAACTGTGTTTGATTAGGGTGTTTTCTGGAGGCTCTGTTTCTCTTCAGCGTAGATTTTCAGTTAATGACATGTTTAACACTGAACTGTTTGCCAATGTGTTTAGTTTTCTTTATTTTAGCATTATTTCACTCTGCTTGTCTGCACATACAACAGGAAGAGAAGTCAGTGTCACACAGCAGCATTGTTTCTAATGTGTTTCATCAACAAGACTTTAGTGAATAGTACAGGTGAAATGCAGTGTTTATACAGACTTGGTTCTCCGATTTCCCTATGTTTTTTTCAAGGGGTTAGCAGCTTTCTATTTTATAGCAGAAAAGCAATCAAACCAGAGGGACCTCACCTACACAAACACATTTTGTGAGATAATTATTCAACTGACATTGCAGAGCTTGAAAACACTCAGACTTCACAGTCTCTGAAGACTGCATTCATTATGTCTTAAACAAGGCAAGATTCTCCTCTGGGAATCTTTTGTCTGTTTTTCTTGTATATATAGTTTACCTGCTTAGGAATGAGGCAAGGATAATAGATCATCTCTCCTTGTGGGTAATTTTGAAACTTCATTTTTTTCTTCTTGAGGAATTAAAAAGAAAAAAAGGAAAAATAAAAAAGTCTTTTGCTATTCCAGAGATAACCTACTTCTCTTTATGTAGGCAGACACATGCTTCTCCCCTCAGCTGAGACACAAGACCCTATTCTTAGCTCCACTTTCATTTACGTTGTGCCTTGAGATGAGATGCACAGGATATAACAACTCTGTAGTTACGACTGGCTTAAATTATGCAAAAGTAGATCTCTTCCTAACATAATGGGCCATTTTAAGGATATGTGAAAAGCTGCTAGAAACCTGTTAGAGAAGCACTATCCAAGTATATGTAACCCTGACAAGCAAGAAAGTAACATTAAAATTGTTTGGAAATATTTGGAAACAATCACCCAGAAGGGTATTTAACCAGCCTGCTGTTTCATGCTTCAGCAGCTGAGAATCAGGAAATCTCTATAGTGAAGGGGTCAGCTCCTCAGCAGATGCAGCTCACTTTTTTTCTGCTGTTGTTGACTTGTACAGATTGACACACCAGCCCTCACAGTGTTCACTGTGTGTTAATTCTCCAGTGTTGCTTCAGCACTACCTTTTACCTTTTTCTTCCAGGTCTGCACTTTACCTCTCCCTCAAGTCTCTGCACATAGGAGAAGGGATAGCAGAATAAGCGATTTACTTGGGACATGACCTTCCCTATCCTAAAAAAACTCTGAACATCAAAACAAAAAAAGTCCACTGACCTCTTTCCCTACGGAGGTCATTTTAAATGCTGTTGAGTAATGAGGTGTTGGGCAGAAGAAACAATATGGAAACAGTTCTTTCCAAATACAGAAAACTAAGTGCCAACATGATTGGTCATGGCTTGGCAGTTCATTCTACAACATACAAACCAGAGGTTTGCTCTACGGGACCTCAGCTGGTCATGTTTGGGACATGTCTTTGGGAGGTAATGGGTCACTTCTTTGTTGCTTTGATCTGGGCTGTGGGCATGAGGACACATTGCCCCACTTGTGGCAAGGCTGTACTGTGGAGCAGCAACCTGTTCCAGCTAATGCCAGATATAAAAAAAACACCAGCTTTTGAAGATGCTGTAGTTGTTTGCCACCCAGAAATGGCTAGGACAATTCCTCTTCCATCCTGCAAAGCTCTTGAAGCCCTCCCTGAAGACCCTGAGCAGAGGAGCACTCCTTGGAGGCTGTGGGGGAGCAGTGCCTCCGGCTGCCTCAAGCAGGAAGAGAACAAAGAAAAGTTAGAGGAAATTATTTATTTTTCTTTCTCCTTATCTCTCCAAGTGCACTAGGATGTCGTCAAGAAGCTGACCAGTGCTGGACAAGCATGAGACCAGTCAGGCACATGAGC
This sequence comes from Calypte anna, assembly GCF_003957555.1. Taxonomy (NCBI): domain Eukaryota; kingdom Metazoa; phylum Chordata; class Aves; order Apodiformes; family Trochilidae; genus Calypte; species Calypte anna. The sequence goes on along the minus strand of NC_044274.1, from coordinate 59,138,026 downwards.
CTCACTCAGAGCTCAACATGGGGGTGGGAGCAGGAGCCAGTTTGTGTTGATCTGCTATACCTTTTCAGCACTGCTGCCAGCAGTAGCTGTGCTGGTTTCTAGTTTGGAAATTTGGAACAAACTTCCCCCAGTGTCAGGAGTCTGGCAAAAAAATATTTTGTGTTTTCTGTAATATTTTTGTGATGGTTTTTAGGCCTTTAAATAACAGGCATCAGAACTTTGAGGGATGAGTGGGTGAAGAGCTGGAGAAGGCCTCATTTGAGACCACATAAATCAGAGGGCTGATTAAGCAAGTTTGTTCATTGCATTGGTGTATGTATCCACAATAAAAAAGTCTCTGGCTTCAAATCAGTATCCCTGACCCTCCCTGAGGTGAAGGGAAAGTGTAGATTTCATCACTGCAACAAGAGTCTCACCAGCTGGAGCTACTGGCATACCTTGCAGCTGGTGCTGGAGCAGACGTGCCAGAGATCTGGATGTTTCCCTCCTCTGGGTAATAATGTTAGAGAAAGATGTAACTTCATAATTGACCAGACAGGGATTTATATGCTCACTGTGCTTTGTTCATGATGTTTCTTTGCACAGCACAAAATTATCATCTGTCATCTGCTTGCTCTTTCCCTTTCTGTGCCTGAAGAACTGTCTATACCATACAAATACCCTTCACTGAAAGGCAGCAAATGGAGTGGTATTGCTTTGGCAGCCAGGGCACAGAGCCTGGAGCATCTATCTACATGGGCTGAGTCAGTGACTTGACATGGCTGTGTGATGACAAAGATATCATCAGACCTCCCTTCCCCAGGACTCCATTTCTTCTCTTGTGTGAAAGCCCCTAAGTAAAATCTGAATGCTGCAATGTCTGTTATTTATTAAATGGCTCTGTCTCTTGTATGTTAGCTTTCATCTAAGACTTCTAATTGGTTTTGGAGGAACCATGCTACTAGAAATGATGTGTTCAGGATAATCCCTTACAGATCAGTAAAATGAGAGGACCCCTTGGTAGCCTAACTACAGAGTCAAGATTTGGGATATCAGGGGAGATTGTATCTGGGTACCTTGTGGCATTTTTAAAGGTTGGTTGTTCTTTTGATTCTAAAAATAACTCTGCTGCTGTAAAAATGCAGTCTCTGGGAAGTAATTTTAGAAACTGTTTGAAAATGGCTCTGCCCAAAAAAATAACCTTAGAAAAATTGTCTTGTAAGAGTCTGCCTTTATTGTGTTTCATAATCACTTGGGATTTGTATGTGAAGCCGTGGCTTATTGTCCTGCACTTACCTGGTAAATAAAATGCAGTTGATGAAATAGAGAAAACAGTCCACCTTTATTTTTTTTTCTTTCTCAATAGTGTTGGTTTTATGCATCTAACAAGCAGAAGGTAGTAAGACTCTATTTCAGTCACCTGAAGACAGCAGATGTGACAATTCACAGAGTAAGCAGGGTGGCTGCGTGAGAAAGTGTTGTGTTTGCAGTCAATTTTCAATGCAGAACTTCACCGTAATTTCTCACCCCAGGAAGACATAATTCTTTGGAGGAAAGGTGCATATTTTCTCCCCCAGGAGTAAGAACTGTCCAGACACAGGTAGATAATTGCCAAGGACCTCACTGCTACTCTCTGGTGAGTTTTAGGTAAGGACCACATCCTTCTTGCTAAACCTCCCAGCCTGGTGCTCGTCCTCAGGCATGGTCAGGCAGTCTGCACTGGGCAGACATTTTCCCTTCCTGAACGTTGTGTGTCAGGTGCAACCCAAAAACTGCAGATATCTTACCCATCATGACCCATCCCTGCCTGTACCTGATGGAGAAGAAGACCCTGCATCTTTCTTTGTCTAAAATATTGATTTGCTTGTATGGCAAATCTTCTCAGTTGTTCAGAAAGGGAAACTCCAGGACTGTCCTTATGAATTTGGGGAAGCCCAGAAGAGTGGGAGGAATCTGTCTTGGGTAAGACTGATCTGAACCACCAGTTGAAACAAAGCTGGACTCATACCCTTGGTCTTAATGGTATGGATGTGCTGGCAGGTCCCACCTGGACCCACTGAAGAGCAGAGGGTGCTGTTAGAAGTATTACTACAACTTGTGTGATGCAGAGGATGTATGTTTTATTGCTATCTTTTGCACTGTGTGTTCTGTTAAGGCAACCAGCTCTTCTCACCAGCTGCTGCCAATTCTGCACATACTGATAGAGCTTTGCTCTGCAACAATAACAGCTCAGCTCCTTCCAGTAGTGTGTCTCCCTTGGGCAACTGGTGTGATCAACTGAACTGTGCAAAATGGATGTTATAGGAGGCAAGAAAGTAATTAGCCCTGTCAGGAGAATAGCACAGGCTGTTTGCACCTCCCGTGTGCCTTGCTGCTGGTGAGGCTCCTACCAGGCAGCCCCTGAAGCCTGGCAGCACACATTTGCCCACCATGCAGCAGGAGCATGTGGAGCACTTAGCACCAGCCCCATTAGAGGAAACTTCAGTGCCGTACAGGCAGAGTTGGACTCAGGCTCGGGAGCTCCTGCTCCTGGGGAATCACATTAGAATATGTCTCAAAAAAGGTCACAAGACATGAGTAAGCAGTGACTACAAAGTGCTCAGGATTATGGGCAGCAGTGGTGCCAGTTCTGGGTTATCTCTAGCTGTCCTCTGACCCTACTGGCATTGACGAGCAGCCACTATCTCAGACCCCAAGGACCAGACCCCAGCCAGGGCCATGGCAAGGTTGGCTTCCTCCCCTCTCTCACAGCTGAGGTCTTGTTTTCCCTGCTAACATCCATTTTTCAACAGCTGGCATCACCTGGGGGGGCTGGCACAAAAATACCATTATTTCCTTAGTGCCATGAGATGCTCCAGGAAAAAAGAAATCACAGGCTGGGGCCCCGCGAAAAAGTTCCAAATTAGGCTTCAAAGCAGGACTGGGCAGGGCTGCTGTTAATGACAACTGTAAAAAAGGGCTTTCAGCCTTTCCTGAATGTGTAGCTTAACGTGCTGCCACTTATGAAGTAATTATATTTACATAGGATTTTATAATTTTTTTTTAAAAAAATGAATAAAGTAAAATTTATAACCTAAAACCCAAAAAATCTCCTTAGAAGTATGGTTTGTATACTACTCTGCCAGCGAGGCTTTCCTGAAAAGAGGCAGACAGCTCCAGGTTCTTTTCAGCAATGAGTTGTAAAACACTTTTTTTTCTTTTTTCTCACTGGTTACCAAACAAATTATTTTAATACACCCAAAAAATAGGCTATTCTTTAGAGTTAGTTATTGGTGTTGGTCTTGACTGTACATATTATTAACCCTAATTAAACATTCATACCTTTAGGTCACTTTTAACTGTCATTTTGTCATTGTTAAAGATATTAATGTTTAGTAAGTTATTTTTTTTTTATTAACTATTACATGCAAATGCTTCTATCAAAACTTAATTGTAATTTTTCTGGCAGTTTATCTTGAGGCATCTCTGTAGGTTGGAATATAACATCTGAATTGACCACTCTTTATATTTGCTCTTATTATATTTGATAGGTGTTATTATATCTCAATAATGAGCCTGGTGGGAAAGCCTGGCAAATATCAGATAAATAGGTCACATATATTTTGTCAAGATTGAAGCTCAGAAATAACTCATTAAGCTTTTGCTTCTTTGCTAAAATAATGCTGTAAAATTGTTGGGTTTTCTGGGACAATAATTGGTGCTCTTCTCAAAAACAATGCCAGCCAAACTCTGTGTGTTATGTTTTAGTGAAGAAATAAAATACAGAGAATGTTTGAGACGGGAGCTGCCAAAACCTGAAGCATTCTTTGGCTTGAAAGAATAGTGAAAGGCTGCACAATTTAAAGTACTGTACTGACTATGCCCCATTGCTGCTTCATTGATAAATATCTATATTCTACATGTCTTTTAAACAAGAAAACCTTTGGGTGAGGGAGATCTCATTGGACTAGCAGCCAAATTAACTTCAGAGTTCTCAGACCAAAAATAAATACCTTTTGAAAAGAAGCTGAGGCAAATGTGTCACTTACTACCACCAAGCAGCTTGACACCACTTCAGTCCAAATTTCAAGCTGACTATCCACTCAGCAGGACATATATTCATTTTAAATTAAACATGCCAGGAACTAGATTTCAAAGGGAACAAGGCGAGTTCATTCTTTCCACACTGGAAATCTCTAAGCCTGCATCAGTGAGTTTTGGCTCTCGGTTTTTCCAACTAAAATTAATTGCTTTCCACACTAAACTACAGCAATTATGGCCTGAAAGCTCCCACATGGTGGTTCTTGGTGTGGGGACCAGGGAAGGAGACAGGGGAAAGAAAGGTAACTGGCAGTGAACCAGCCTTTATCAGGGATGGAAAAATAGCAGGGATGCAGGAGATCTTAGGAAAATGAGATCTGGTGTTTTAGTGAACTGACTGTTAGGATAGGAGACAAAACAGTTCACTGTGTGTGAAAATCTGGGATTATTCTGTGGGATAAGGGAGGTGAGCCTGGCTGCAGCACATCTCTCACAGCTTCAGTGGGTGTTGCTGCTGGAGAGGCACTGGCCAGGCTGGTATCTGTCATCCCCGTGTTTACAATGGGATTAACAACACCCATTTGAAGGGGTCTGCAAATCAGCAGGAGAAATTGGCTTGAATCAAGAGTCTGGCTGATGAAACTATGCTTTTAAAGCACTTGTAAAAAGCAAGACTCTACTTTTGAAATTGCAGCATGAGAGCAAACCAGTGGGCCTATTTTCCAGGTCTTTGGGTGTGGGTTTTTTTTTGTTTGTTTGTTTTTTTGGTTGGTTTTTGTTTGTTGGTTGTTTTGGGTTTTTTTGGTTGGTTTGGGGTTTTTTAGTAATTGTAGTTGCATAACACAAGCTATATCCAGTATTTTAAATGAAACCATTTGTTGCTGTTAATTAGAATTTGAGATATGTGAGAAAGAAGTGTGAATGTATTAGCAAAACATAAATTGATTGATAGTAGAAGATAAGCTTCTATAAACATGGAACTATATTTTGCTTGTGCTAGGCAGATTGCAGCATGGTATCAAGGTCAACATCCTTTGAAAACATCCAAATAAATCTGGAGCTGGGATTACTGGTGAAGCACTATCCCCAGGGTATTTGGAAGATCACAGTAGATGATAAGGATATTATCTTCTGGTTTTCAAATGCACATTTCTCTGACATTCCCCTTCCTTTGGAACCCCAGAGGACAGGCTGGGTCTTGGGCAAGGCTGTGTGGAGCAGACCAGCTCCACCATGCCAAGGACACCCTGCAGATCCAACCCCAATCGTCCTCCAGGGCCACTGGTTCCCCTTCTCCTGTCAGCACCCTGCAGGGGGCATGGGCCAGAGGAGATGGTGAGCCTGATGCAGCCATCTCAAAACACCTTGATGCACCAGTGTCCAGGCCTGTGTTTGCAGCTGAACTGGTATCCTGCAACTTACTGGTGCTCCATGAGCCTCGTTTCCCTGGCGCACTGAAGGGCTGGGCATGGCCCCTGCTCGGGTAATCCAGATTGGTAATGTTATCTTTCCTGGGGTATACACTGGCAGTGACCTGGGAGAGGCCACCAGTGTCACCCTGTCTGGCCCTGCTGCCACCACACCCTGCTGCCAAACACCTCTGCTTCTCCAGCACAATAGCTATGTGTAATTTGATATATTTTGGAATGTGTGATCTCTTTGCTCATCTAAATTGTTTGCCTGTGGGAGACCTCAGGTGGGCTCTGGTGGGATGCCTGGATTCACATAGGGTCTCTTCCTGCCTGCAGAGTGAGATGGATGTATTTGTGAGTGAAGTCTCTTGACTGGGAGAATTAACTCACTAAAGCTGGCAGATCACTCAGTTCTTTGGTTTGGTTTGGTTGCCTTTGGCAGGGTGCAGGTCGAGGAGGCTGCAGCTTGCCTGTATCAGTAGTAAGAATGCCTCAGAGAGTCTCACATCTGTGAACTCAGCATAGCTCATAGAATTACCAACACAACTGTGATCTGGGACCTTGAAACAAAGCCAGCTGTTTCTCCTGATTGTTGGCTGAGGCCTGTTTGTACAGGGATAATAATGGCAGCACCAAATGAGCAGGATTATTGAGGAAGAAAACATAGCAACAGCACAGCCTCGTCACTTAGTAACAAGGTAGAATTATGATGAAGAGGGAGTGAACATATATAAATAAAATATTCAGGAACATACATATTCATTAAAATTATACCCAGAAAACAGTGAGGAGAAAGGCAATAGCTAAGCATCTAAAAATATTCTATAATGAAAAAGAATTTTATATATCTGTCTCCACATTTCAGAGCTGTGTGGTGGTATTATCTTCCCACATAAAGCTATGCTATTTTAGGTTATCCTAGGGTCCTCCCCCCATCCCCTTGCCTGGAATGCTAGAGAAGTCTGACAGATGAACCTGCAAGAGCTGCTTTATGTTTTCCCAGACATAGGTTGCCAGTTTATTATCCTAACCACATCTATGTGAATAATATTCCTTATGTGTCGTCATGCTCAGTACTGATGAATACACAGTGATATATTTCATCTCTAAGCAGCATCCCAATTAATTTGTCTGCTATGGTCCTTTGCCCCAGGACCAACAGCATGTCCCTCATTCTTATGATTGCTTTCTTTACCTCCTGGACAAGGAGGAGATGAGAAGACAGAGAAACTAGTTAGTAAATAAAACTCCTCCTATCCTTGCCATGCATCTAAACCTAGATATATTCCAAAGATGTCACTTTTAATTCAGGAAAAAAAATCCCAAATGAAAACCTCAATAATCTGAAATTCAAATTACTTTTATGGAAGAAAGAGTGAGAGCTTGGAAGCAGTTGCAAAACAAGATTTTACATTATTAGATGTTGTTCTCCTACCTTGGATATTTAATCAGTGTCCAAGTCTGTTCCCATATAAAAGGGAAGATTAATCATTGCACTTATAAATCATTCTCTTCATCTCCCTCTCATTTGCACTGAAACAACTCTCTTCTCCTTCAGTTCTGAAGAAGCTGGGGATTTGTAAGAATGGGGATTGTAAGCAAATGTTAGCCACCTTTATTGCTTATTTTATGTATGACAAACTGATCACAAGGATGAGCTTTTCGATCCACTGTCTTTTATAAATATTTTACCTCCTACTATTGAAATCCTCATTATGAATTTTCATGAGCAACTTCACATAAATTCTCTTAACAACTCTCCACATAAACAGGGGCTTCAAAAGCACTGTGCCTGGCTTGCCAAGGGTCATCTTGTCCTTGGTTTCTTGACTACTTTGAGGGATTGAATGGAACGTTTAGCACAAAAAGAGGTGTTGTTCCAGTGTCCATTCATCTCTGTCAACAGCAAACTTTGAGGTGATTTAAGGCTATACAATATCAGTTAGTTTTGTTAGAAACCTATGATAAAATTTCTCTTGTTCAAGAAGTACTTAAAAGAATTCACATTTGTGCTTGGATGTGTACCAAGATCACATTTGGTGTTTTCCATCTGAAATTTTTATAGTAAACTTATCAGCGTACATTACGTAAAAATGCATTTAAAATCTATCTTGATGTATAAATACTAATAGGTTTTTTTTTTGGCTGTGCAACACCAGTCCACAGTTCCTAGAGATGATCAGGAGCTGGTGTGGCCAATAAATGATGCACATGTGAATAGACACGGGTGGACAGCAAGGGATTGGAGAACAGCTGAGAAAATTGTTTGTGTTGGTATTCACTACGATGGAGATGCTGTGAATGGGGAGGGAGTCTGATGAACCACCTCAAATGGAGGTGTCAGGGCATGTTAGAACAAATTGATAAACTAAAAATTAACAAATGCTCAGCACCAGATGGTGTTTACTCAGAAGTCCTAAAAAATAAGAAACCACAAATAAGAAATTTCTGAATTGCTGTGTGCTAAAATCAGCTCTGGTTTTAGAGGTTTGAAAGGGGGAATTCAGTGGCAGGCTTTGAACATGTCTGTAGGAGTGATCCAGGGAGCTAGCAGTAAGTCAAGGCTTTCATTTGCAGTAGTCACAGATTTGGCTGGAGGTTTGAGAAGAACCACTGGTGCTGAGTGAAAGAGTAGGGCTACGGCCAGAGGAAGTGTAAGGATTTCATGAGCTTACAGATTGTGCTTGTCTGGGCTATGTAACTTTAACACAGCCATAGAGATGTAAGAAAGACTCCTAACAAAGGACAGTTGCTCTGGAATTGCCCAGGTTACCCTCTGGGCTAACCCAGGAGAAATTACTCAGGGGGTAAACTGTACAATAGAGATGGCTGAAAGAAACAGTCACCTTACACATCAAGAGTAGGTTTTACAGATTCCAGGCCTGGCCTGGTGTTCAGTGTCTTCCTAAGTGGCCTTGAAAAGATGGTACAAGAAAAGAGTGACAGCGTATACAACTGATGAAATGTTATTTAGGATAACCAAAGCTAGTGCTGACTCTGAAAAGATGCTGCAATAACTCATTGCACTGAAATGAAATTCTGTGCTGGGGCTGTCTAGGGAAAAGTGACTGCATATAGAAAATTATGATTTCTTAGCTCAAGAAAAAATGAAAGACTTGAGTCATTGTGAGTTTGCTAAATGTGTCCAAGTACTGCACAGTGGAGAAGCTGGTTATCAGATTTGAAGTGGAGATAGGGAAGCTTTTTCTCATGTAATGCATAGTTGGACTGTTGCTCCTGTATATCAGGGATGCCACAGCACCAACAGCTACAGGGAGGAGTAAGAAAACTGAAGAAGGATAAGTGCCAGGGGCAAGTCAAACTGGGCAGTGTGGCTACAGCCTCCAGCACAGACAGGTCTTAAACTGGGGACAGCATGGCAGTATGGGGGAAGAGCTTTCCCTCTTTCATATAACCCTCCCAAGCCCTCAGTGCTTTGGTGTGAGATTTCTTAAGGCAATCCCAAATTACTAAGATTTCAAGGGGGTGAGATGTGCCATTACACTCAGGAGAATAGAAGAAAATCTGGGCTAGTACTAGGATGTCTTTCTCAGTTTATGTCCATAGCTGGGTGGCTGTGATTGAAGGAGCATGAGACATACCTAACCAGCTCCTGGACTGAGGGGTTTTTTTTGCTGACCCTTGTTTTACATTTTGGCACCTGCATTAAATGTATGCCAGGGTGTACTGTCTTATCTTCCTCCCTTTCTCACCTGATAATAGCATTGCTTTTCTTCCTGGAGAAGTGAGACTTGGCTCTCTGCTGCCCGTTTATTACCCACATGAAGAAATAAAAGACAAAATGAACAATGAATGTAGCTGCTTTTTCCAATTATTCAGTATATGATTTATTGCCTTGTTTTTGAGACATGAAGAATGCTACTAATGAGAGTCTGTTGGTTGCAACAGCTTATTGTTTTTATCCTAGTGACTTTCTCTTTTTATCATGAGAATGAGCAGTGGATTTGCATCTATTTGACATTTGAAATGTTTTGCCTTTGGTTGATCTGCAGCTCTATGCAGCATGATACAGACTAAGAAAAGTCCATTTCAGTTCTCAGGACAGGTGCAAGATTAAGCATCAAGCATCTCATTTCTAAAATTGCTTGTGATTGTTTTCTTCTCCACAAATGTCTGCATAGCTAGCAATTAACTGCATCCAGGGATCAAAAGCTAAATTGTCTCAGACAGGAATTACTATGTCAGAGCCTAGTGCTACTTGTATTGTACTTTAAGCAATCTGGCACTTCCACTCATCTGTCTTTGCTGAAGGTGAAACAGCAAGCTGGGCTCACTCTGCAGGCAGAGGCAGTAGAAAGGGAAAGGACTGCATGGTGAGATGGGTAGAAGCACAGGTTCTGTAACTGCTGGGGTTGTATCACCACAGGAAAATGTTGCCATCCAGAAGAGTGAGAAGGGGCTCCTTGCTAGAAACACAGACTGTGGCCTTGGCTTAGTCCCTGTAGGTGCCCTCTACATGGCATCTCCTCGGGCACCATGGTACCCAGGGCTTGGTGTCACCTTGCAAGACAGGCAGGCATGGTGGAACTGACAAGTCCATCAGCCCAGCTGAGGGGAAAACAGGTCCCAGCAGGGAGGGAAGGCCCGAATATTGTTTCCTCCTCATGCTGCAGGCAGTGTGGACTCAGGGAGGCACAGGGCTTGGTGCCTTGGTGACTTTCTTGCTGTGATTTGGATGGAAGCCCCTGATGCCTTCACCCTTAATTGTCTTAATTAGTCCCCTCCTCTAGGGGAATTTTCTCTGAAAAGAGGAGAAATAATCACTTGAAACATTTGGTAGACCAGAAATTCCACTGTCAGCTTTTTTCTTTTTTAAATATATTCTAAATTGAACTATCATATTGATGAATTAGCATCTAATCCTATTACTCCAATTCAATAATTTGCCTGCCTATTAGGATAAGAATGATTTGCATAACAGTCTTTACTCGTCTGTTTGGAAACAAAATATTTTGATATTTGCTTGAACTAAGTGGGATCAAGCTGCGAATAGGCTGGTGAGTAATCCCCAGGGAGCTGTGCTGACTCTGGCACTGCCGGGCAGCCGTGGCTGCTCCCTTTCCTTGCAGGCTGCCTTGCAGGGAGCTGGAGCCTGCTGGTAAATCTCAGTCCTTGGGAAGTCTGAAGAAAAAGGAAGAAAATGGCTCACTTGCTGAAGCCAGAAGTGGCTAGACTCCACTTGCCTGCATTTATCACTAGCTGCACCACTGATAATAATTCTTTCAGCAAGTCAGCCTTTCTGCACGTTATTTTCCTCTACTCAGAGCAGAACAGGTCTATAAATGATTTGTAAACTTTTCATTGGACCAGCAGAACTGACAGATTTTTGCTTTCATGGTATGGTCACTAAAAGCATCACTTTACCAGATTTCCCTGGCTAGAGCTGGAAATGTTTATTCCCTGTCTCATGACTGGAGGGATCAGAGGTGCTGCAGGTTCCCTATGAAGCCTGTTACTGAGCTTTGGATGCCCCTGCCCCCTTGCCCAAACAATCCTGCTACCACAAGCTTCATTAAGCAGTAAGCAGAAACACATCTCTTGCCTCAGCTTCCCTGTACATTGCTTCTGCAGATGTTCTTCCCCTTCAGATGTTTTTTCTTCTGTGTGGGATTTTTATTTTGCTCAGTAGCTAGATTTTATGTATATCATGGAGCTCCATGGAAATTTTGCATTCATTTCCTGTGGCTGGTGGGTAGTATTCTCCCAATTGATTAAGTATCCAGACTCTTACAATGGCAGAGCTACCATGTCATGTGCCATACATGACTTTAGGCACCTGAAAAGTTGAAGACTCTCCTGACAGATCAGTAACTTCAGATCAATAGGAAAATCACTTTTCTTTCTCCCTTTTTGTTATACTTTTATATTCCAGTGTCCAGATGCTTCTCAGGGAGGCATTTTTAGAAAGCTGTCATTCCTCTAACACACACTTTTATTATCAAAGTAGTTCTGCAGGTAGTACTGTGAAATTACTTAAGTTAAATGCAAATCTAGACATTAAAGACAACTCCCTTAATAACTGATGGTAGACTTCTTCAAGCTTTCCTTTTAAAAATTGTTATTCTTTTCCTGGGCAAGAATAGGGAGATAGAAGAATGTTTCTGCAAAGATCCTGTTTTGACAACCCTATCTTGACTTCAGTGCATCTCCTACTGAGAAGGTCAGTGAGATCACACCATTTGCAGATGTCCACACTGTGTGATGTTCTCCATTGCATTTTAATACATATATTTTTATTAGCGTGTGTTCCATATATTTAATTTAATTTATTGCTCTGTGAGGAAAAAGCCTCTGTAGATGTTTTAATTTTCCACAGGCTTTCAATATCCTGGGGTTTGTTTATTGAAAGAATGTGTTTCAAAGCTTTTTCCTCTCTGGTGCTGTATTGTAAAGAAACACTCCTTCTGAAGCTAAAGGAACCCTGTAGTTCATTTTGAACATAGTGTTGGGGTGTCTCTGCCTCCATGTAATCTCTTCTATGAATTACCCCCAGCTGATAATTTAGCATCTCCCCCATAGGGTGAGGTGGAGGTAGTAGGAGCAACAGGAGCAACCTACCCAGCCTGGAACTGGTGGTCCTGGGGATGGGAGGCAGGCAAGGGTCCCTGGGGGCTGCCTGGTCCTCCTGTGGTAGTGGGTAGGTTGGGGCTTCAACACAGGAGACCTTTCAGCCAAGGGAAGAGCTGTGCCCAGGTGGCAGGGAAGGTGTCTCTGCAGCAGGTTCTGAGTGTTCACAGCACCAACCCCACTCATTGCACAACCTCTGCTGTGTGTTAATACATCTCACCATCCTGGGTGGGAAGCAGCCGGGTCTCTACCACATCCAAGGCTCAGACCTTTAGTTGTGTTACTGAAATTAATCCCTATTCATGGATCATGGTTGTTTTTCATTTGCACTAGAACCTACACAGAAACACAGAATGGTCCCTCTGGCTCATAAAGTGTTAATGTTTTCAGTCCCAGGCTTTTTATTTTAGTTATCAAAGACTTAGTCAATGCCATAACACCCCAAACCGATGACAGTCTTTACCAAGATAACCACACAATGAACCTATCTGCACATCAGGTAAAGCCAGCAGTAAATTTACAAGCACTCTGTGGGACATGGGGCCTCGCTGCTGATAACCAGCTTTGCCATCGAATAGGAGCTGCACATTTATGCCTGCTTTGTTGTGTTTTTTCCCCTGCAGATAACAGCTCATTGTTAGGGCAAAGGCAGGGACTATTGCCGGAGCACGCTCAGCACCCTTGAAAACACATTCATGCTTGGTCTCAGATCTCCCACCTAGTTAAGTCTGTGCTGATGTTTTTTCCCCTCTCCTTCTGTGCCTCTCCTCCCTTGTCTCAGCTAATTCGTTTCACAGTGTCTCTGTATCTTATGGGCTAGAGATAATTTCTATTGAATCTGGTTGAATTGCACCAATTACAAGACACTTTTCTGTAGCGCTCTGGGTTTAATCTGTGTTGATGTTAAGATCCTTGTCTTTTCTGAATGCTTGCTGCTGTGTGAAGTGTCTGCTGAGCTGTTATGTAAGAAATACCTGTTAAGGTGGTTAGCCTAATCACATAATCTAGAAAGACCTTGGTGGCGCAGTTCCAGTTCCATATTTTGTGAAAACTGAGGGTGCGTGAACCAGCAAGCAGCAGAGGGAGAGCGGGTGAGTTCCTGCTGCTGAGGGACATGCTGTCAGGACTGTGTTTCCAAAATCAGTTTCTGGACACAAGCACATGGTTGTTACCTATCTGTGACTGTAAGGATCAGGGAGGAGGGGTCTGACAGCTCCGTGCCCAGTGTTTCTCAGCCAAAGGTATGGAGGGTGGCTTTCCAGGTGATGCAGAGCCTAGAACAGGGACAGGGACAGGGCTGGTGGAGTGCAGGAAGGTGCAAAGGATCCTCCACCCTCTGAGCTGATGGGAGGTGGTGGTGTCTGTGCTGGGGTAGGACCTGTGCCACAGCACAGCCAAAACTGGATGGAGTTTTGTGGGGAAAGCAGAGGAACCCCGAGGCAGTGCAGAGAGGCGTTTTGGAGCACTGAGGTGCTCAGCACAGCTGATGGCCAACTGGCCTTCTGAATTTGTCAGTGCCCTTGACTGGAAAGCAAGTGTTTCAAGATCTGATGCTGCTCTGTGTGCAGCAGAGTTGATTCTGAATGTAGACAGTTCTTAGCAAGATGTATGCAGGAGCAGGAGAAACAGGGGTGGGGGGAGTGGGGAGCGAGTGCTTACAGGGAGACTCCTGCAGATGCAGCCTTTGTCTGCCTGTGCTGCCCAGCACTGTTGAGCAGTGGGGCCTGCTGCTAATCTTTTTCACAAGAGGAAATCTGAGAGATTTGAGCTAATTGTTCTCAGTTGCCCAAGGCAAGGAATTTCCTCACATCCTTTCAGTGCAGAGAGCTGGCCAAAGCCACCAGCTTGCTTTGTTTGCCCCACTCTCTGGGTTCAATTTACCCACAGAGATGCCAGCCCAACGATGGCAATAATTTGCATTTGGGGGAGAGGTACAGGCTAGAAATCTCTCTAAGCATTCTAGTCATGCAAAACTGCCACCTTTGATTTTCAGAAAGCTGTTACCCCCCCTACCATCTGCTCTTTGTGCCACTTCCTTCCCTGGAGACACCCAACAAAATAATGATATGGATTTTTGCATATGAGGATGGAGATGATCAATAGCAATCCCTCCCATGGCTGTGACCATGGTATGAGAAACAGATAACTTATAACATTAGAGTACCAGAGGCTCAGGAGAGGCAGGAGAAATATCTTGAACTTCCTTGCTGCCCTGCTTGTCCTAAAATGAATCCCAGTGCACCAGCAACCTATAAACCATTGCTGCTGTGCTTGCAGTGTGTTTCCCCTAATGCAAAATGAGAGCAGAAAAGGCTGACCTACCCTCCTGCTTTGAGGAAAGTGCTTGCTTATGGTGAATGCACTGGGAAGGAGGCGTTTTCTTTGTTTCTTCTTTTTCCTAATGACCTCTCTTACACTGTCAAGGTCTGCAGTGATTTACTATTTGAGTGCTACTCAGTCCATCTGAATCTATTGACTGGTTTATTATACACATTCAGGATATCCTCCACCCACAAAGGATGTGGGCAATTTGTATAATGCAAGTATGAGCAACTTCTTTTGGTCAATTCCTGTATTTAGATACTTCTGCCTCACCTGAACTCTGAATATATGTCACCGACATTTCTCATATTTCTGAAAGGGCTAATACCAGCATTGAATAATTCCAGTAAAAAGCCCAGCGTGCCAACATATTTTGTCTAAATTATTCAAGAATTCAAGAGTGTTTCGTGCAGCATGAGTGAGCTCTGAATCTGTACGTGTGTGAGCCTGTCGGCATGATGGAGTAACGGTGTGTAGAGCTTTTGAAGGATTTGCTCTTATTTTCCTTAAGCTGTCATTGTTGATGAGAAGGCAAAAATATTTCTAATTTCTTTTCCACTCTGCTAGGGTATAAAACAATCCAACCCACCACCCCAAGATGCTTTTTCTGTGCTGCCCTGTCACAACAGAGGAATGAAACTGGAATACTTCAAATAGTTGTATGAAATAGTTGCTCTCTACTGTCAGAAGGTAGACAGAGATGGCAACCAGTTCTTTCCCTGCACACCATATTAAGCTCCTTTTGTGTTCAGAATTAATTGTGATAAGTCGACAAAGCTCAAGAGATTTCTGAAAAATAAATTAAAAATGTTGTCAGTTTGTGCTGAATTTTCCACACCTCTTCAGTGCATGTTGAAGCAAAGACCTTTTAAGTACGCTGTAATCTGGTATCAGGCATTACTCGAATTAGCATTTTTGGTACCATCATATATGAATTAAAATTCCATTGATACTTATTTTTATAACTAAGCTGATTAAATGTTACGTTTAGGTCTATGCCATTGTGTTCATTTACACAGATTTATTTTCAACAAGTAAAATGCATGCAGCTTGAAGGATTTCACTAGCTTGTGATTTTCACTTTGGTATGCATGGACAAAGTTGCTTCACCCTGTATACAGATTTTGGCCACATCTTGATGTAATTCTTTCAACAGTCAAATCCTTTTCACAGCACAGGATCACATAATGAAATAATGGCAGTTTCAGTAAATTTATGTTAAAACTAATACTAGCATTTCTAGACTACCCTAATATTTCTGGCATGCTTAGGTGTCACACTTCATGTCCTTATTTTGTGTATTCTCACTACCCCCACCCTATAACATGTGTTACTGTTTTAGGGAATTTTACACACCTGTCACAAGAGAATCTGCACTCTTGATTCACATGCCACATGCTGGGTAATAACATCAAAACAGCCTGTGCTTTTGGAAATAAAATTACTTTCCGTTTAGCACATTATTTACAGATACGTGAAAACTGCAGCCACCACTCACACCACCTGCATAAGGATGGGCTCTTTGCGTCCTCTGGCTTCTCTCCTCTGAGACTTTTATGCTCTACTCTCAAATTTTATCCAGTGCTCCAATAAAATGGACTTCCCAGCTATCTGAGCCTTGTGCCTGTTTATGCTACAGAGGCACAAATGTTCATTCATCCCCTTGCCTTGGTTTGGCCTTAAGAAAGCTGCTGTGGGAGGGTAAGCTCACACTGCTGAGTGGCTGATTACATGTGTGGTAGGCTGCAAGCCAGCTTTGTGCTGTTCTCATCTATCCTGTATGCATATTGGAGTCTGAATGTGTTTGTGGGCATTCGGACTGGTTCCAAATTGAAAGTGCAAGTGGGGAACAATGGCTTTAGATTAGGTGGATGCTTTGGAGGGCCAGGGGTGCCCCCTTCTTCACCTGTGAGAGTAGTCTATTAGCTGGACAAGTCCAGGAGACAGTGTTTGGCCTCACAAAATTCAGCTCCTTGTCCAAGGAGTGGAATGATGTTTGTTCTGAGAGGGTGGTAGGACCATCTCAGGAGCACATCAGGGGGAGGAGGAAAGAGGTGCAGACGTATGAAAGGGAACTTTTGATCCCCATGGAAGAGATTAACTGCAGGAGTTCCTGTGGTCTACCAGTGCTGGGTGCTCTCCAGCAAGCTCTGGAGAAGACAGAAACAGGAAGAGCTCTCATGTTTTTCTCTACCTATTTGTTAACCCCATTTTCCCTTTCTTTCTTTACCTATGTCTTCAGAAGAATAAACTACCCTATCTATTTTGAAGGTGTGATTAAATGTTTCTTTGTGAACACATCTTGATTTAAGGGAGATTTGAGAGTAACTGGACATCAAGCTGCCTTCCACCAAAAGGCTACCAAATCCATACTGAGGTAGAGAAGGATGTGTCCATCTCACCACTATATGTCTTTAGCTTGGTACCCTTCATGTTAGTGTGTTTCTCTCAGGAGAGAGAAAAAGCCCTCTCTATGCATGATACCCAGGAACACACCTGAGGGTATGTGGCTCTAGCTCCCTGTGTGTGTGCATCCATGCCCCCGTCACTGCATCACTTGAGCAGGAGGGCTCTCCCCAAGCCAGAAGCTGTGTATTTCCTGGGCTGGCAGTGTCGAAGCAGCCAAACCTAGCAGAAATTTCAGCTTCTGTCTAGACATCATCAGTCCCTCCCACTGACTGCCAGAAACATACAGGAGACCCGTGATGTGGGAATGTCAGTTCTCTTGTTTGGCTGTCTTTATGAATGTTGTGGGTCCACATGAGGCTCCAGTTAACATGCAGGGAGCTGTGAGGGTAAGGTTTTATTCCTCATGATGTAAAAAGCAGTAATTATTCTGGCTTCAGTAGAGCAGGCTCATAGTTTGATTTGAGGAATGTATCATCTGGCTCTTGTTCCTTTTACAAATGTCAGTCCTCCCCCTCTGCGCTGCTCTTACAAGACCCCACCTGGAGTACTGTGTCCAGTTCTGGGTCCCCAGAACGAAAAAGACATGGAGCTTGGAGCAAGCCCAGAGGAGGCCATGAAGGTGATCAGAAGGCTGGAGCATCTCTCCTGTGAAGACAGAGTGAGTGAGTTAGGGTTGTTCAGCGTTAAGAAGAGAAGGGTCTGGGGAGACCTTATAGTGAACTTCCAGTACTTGAAAGTACAGGAAAAAAAAGGTACAGAAAAGCTGCAGAGGGACGTTTTATAAGGGCATGTAGTGATGGAACAAGGCAGATGGCTTTAAACTAGAAGAGTGTGGATTTAGGTAAGATATCAAGAAGAAATTATTCAGTGTAAGGGTGGTGTTACACTGGCACAGAAAGCCCAGTGGAGCTGTGACTGCTCCCATCCCTGGCAGTGTTCAAGGCCAGATTGGATGGGGCTTTGAGCAACCTGGTCCCTGCCCATTACAGAAGGGTTGAAACTGGATGATAAGGTCCCTTCCAACCAAAACTATTCTACAACTCTATGATCTCAGTGTTTATGGTATTTGCTACCTCACCTGGTAGCTGTCATTGGCAAGCTGAAATTGTGATATATTGTGGAGTGGATAAAAAGATGGTCAGAAAAACATCTGACAAATGATGGGCCGAGGGTGTGGGTAGATGGGAGAGGCTCCCTGAAGCACTCAACATCCTTGGGATTAGTTCTACAGTGTGATAGGATGCTGGGGAAGAGCACTGGGCAACTGTACCACAATTGCCATGGAATGTTTGTAGGGCTGCTGCAGGGATCTGTAAGGCCTGTGACTGGATGGCCTGGGGAAGATCCAAAGCTGGAGAAAGGGAGGGATCAAGGTGGACTGGGAAGGAATGAATGTGTTAAAATGTGTGGGGAAGAAGAGATAAAAGGATCCAAATGCATGTGAAGAAGACTGGCCAGTCAGTGCCCTTTCCCTGTGTGACTGACTCTGTTCTGCATATGTGGGCATGCATTGGGTGTGAGTGTCTGCTGGGGGAGTCTCTGTGGTCATGGGGAAACGTGCCCAGCCAGGATACTAAGTGCACCTGGGGAGCCCCAAAGAGTGCACCCTTCTTTGGGGACCTCTGTGTGTGTGTGTTGTACATGAGGGACTTGGAATATCACGAGCAGGACTGAGGCTGTGGCTTGTAAGGCAGCCAGGGAGGCTGAGGATACAGGACCAGCTACTGCAGAGACTGCATTTCTAAGGCTACTTACAGGAAGGAGGGGAGGACCATGATAAGGGCATCTGCATGCTTCCCATCTTTATGACTGCTCTGTGCCTGCTGGGAATACATGCTCATCCTTGCTACTGCATGCATCTGGGGATGCAGAATGGCAGCAGCCTCGCATCTGTCAAACTACCTGTTCAGCATCTCTGAACACTGGTGTTATTCAATAATTCACTAATAACCTGGATAGTGGTAATGCTTATCAGTGTTGCTGCAAGTCTGTGTTGAAAGTCTGGATTAGCATTCCACATAGTGTTGACAAATTAAAGATATTAACCAAAAAACCAAAACCAAACCAAAACAAAAAAACCCAACCCCAAACAAAAGGATATAATTCAATAGGGAGGAGCCTAGGGTATAATACGTAAAGAACAAACCTGCTGCACGAACAAAGGTGGGGGGAAATGTGGCTTTCGATGGAAACAGACAGAAGTACACAGATAAGTGTACAGTGTACACAGTAAGTGACAACCCACCTACCCACAGGACATGAACAGGATTGTAAAGAGGCCAAGCACACTATACACTTCTGCTTTACACAGAAAATTGTTCCTTGAACTACTTTGGGCACCACACTTCAAAAACCGGTTGGCTTAATTTGTTACAACCAAGAAGACAGATGGAGTAGTATGGTGGACTAGAAAACATGCAGAAAATTGGACAAACTGTGCTTCTTTAGCCAGATAAGAAAAGCCCAGGTGGAGATAGGATAGTCTTGAATCCAAAACTAGTTGTGGTGAACTTGTTGGCATCTGGTGTTCTCGGACAGACAGGAAGAAATTGATTGCCACATGGCTAAACCTTAGAAGCAACATAAACAAAAGGATGAGTGAGGGCACGGGCATGCTCACCAGTACAGGGATGGTGAGGTCTCCAGTGCCCCAGCCTGGGTGCCACCAGGCAGGGCATCTCCCAGTAGAGGCCCTGGAATACACCATCCCTCACGGCCTATTGTCCTCTGTGGATATCTCAAGAAGGTCACATCCCCCAGTCTGTGCATACCATTGTTGGAAACACAGGCCAGATGCTTCTGCCTTCACCAGCAGAAACTTACGGACCACAGCAAGACTAGTGCAGGAAAGCACCCAGCCCTTCCAGGCTTGCCCAGGTCTGGGCTCATTGTCAGCTGAAAGTCATGCCTTCCTTCTGAAACTTTGCTGATCTGATGCCTTGTGGGAAAGGAAGGACTACTGAAAACAGCTGCTAGCAAGAGACAAATGAATAAAAGCATTTGCCGCCTCTAGGCTTAGTGCATACATCGGCTACCAAGTACAGAGTTACTAACCCTTTGTAAATAAGTAATTAGGGCACTTAATGTAATTGAATAGCATAATGAATAGGAGCAAAATAAATGAACTGCAAAATATTTCTTTCCTTCAGAGAAATGCATAGGTATGCAAAAAAGCATTTTCTGGTATATATTACCATGATTGTGAGTGAGAATAGGTATCTGAAAGACAGAAAGAAATCTTAGGTTTTCCACTTCACTGTTCTGCTGGGGCAGATTTGGTTCCAGCAATGCACTTTACAGTATTATACTACAA
The DNA here is from genome assembly GCF_003957555.1 of Calypte anna. NCBI lineage: Eukaryota > Metazoa > Chordata > Aves > Apodiformes > Trochilidae > Calypte > Calypte anna. Next base: position 59,117,983 of record NC_044274.1, on the reverse strand, counting down.
AAACTATCAAAGGTAGATGAAATTTATACTTTTTCAACATAGGTCCGAGAGCCTCAGTGGGTGTAGGCTGACAGATCGCCACTGAAGCCAGCAGAGGTGTGCCAAGTTACACTGGCAGAATTAGCTAATGCACACCGAGTTCAGATCCTGCTGCATCCCCCACCCCTCTGCAAGCTCAGCAGATTTTGTCAGTAGTAGGAAAAAGAGGCTGGGGCTGTGTCCTGCCTCCAGCTCCCCCTCCAGCTCTGCCTTTTTTGTTTCTCTTTGTCTCACTCCCCTGGCTGTGAAATGGGGTAGCGTTTTCCTGCCCTAAAAGCTGTTGTTAAGGGTCAGTCCTTTAAAAGCATCATTAAGTGATCAGGTATCATGAAGAGAGAAACCATTTCATTATCTAATGTGAATCTACTGGAAGTTGCTTCTGGGTATCAGAGGATTAGTTATAATATAGCTCTGCAAGTTAAAGCGTAAGGATGTGGCTCCTGATATATAGTTAATATTTCTAGACTTTTCATGCATGTAGCTCCAAAATTACTATGGGAGCCAAATATTCTTGAAGGATAACCCTAAGAAAAGCACATAGTGCTTAGACAGTTAGGCACTGTCTAGGCACTGTGCTTTCCTTATTAGAAGATTACCATTTTACCTATTAATATTTTGCCTCCTGTGTTTGCTGAAAGCCTAGTTCAGCTGCTTTTCAAATGTTTGGCTATAATCAGTTCAGTGTAAGGAAGGACGGGTAATTTGTTCCCAAATGCATGCTCCTGATGGAAGAGCAGAAGATTCTCCTTTTACCTGCAGTAGGGTCATAGCTGGAGTTACCCCTCAGGCTGGCCCCAGCTTTTTGCACCTCCTTGAGCAGCTTGCCAAGCCCACATGTACTCCAGAACCCCAAGATGTTGCTCCTCATAGGAGCTAGAAACACAAGTGAGCTGACTGCATAGTACATTTGGTGCTATACTTCATGTGCTCATCTTTAGCATAGTGCCATAGGTCACATATATAATACTGGTTTATTTTGTGTAATATCATCTGTGCAAACTACAGTTACAGGTTTCTTTACAGTTAAATAATGCAGTTATGAAGCAATATGAACAGCAGTTATGAACAATAAATAATATCTGAGGAAGTGAGAAGTTAAGAGGTGCAAGTGTAGGAGAAAATGTGTATTTTCAGATGAGATTTGAGAAGACATGGGGAGTCACTGGGGCATGTAAATGTATCTTCATAGAGGACCTTTCACTCCAGAAGCATTTTACCAGTTACTAGAGTTTCTTCTTTAGGCTACAGAGGATCAAAACCACCTGGTGCCCTGGGCTGTAGCCAGGCTGCAAGCAGTGATCTCACAACATTGTAAGTCCTGGGGTTTTGCAGGAGCAGAAGCAGCTTAAGAGATTTCAGAGCAAAGCAGGATATAAAAGACAGTTCTTGAATAAGATACACAATTTAGGTCAAAAAACCATCTCATGGCGAGTGTCTCCTTTCACCAAGGTGCTGTCTCATTACTGGGAGTGGTCTCCAGAAGAGCATTGCTCACTCTGGTCTCTGCTCTGGTCTCTAAGAGTTTAGCAGGTGATGTGGCTGCAGCAGCTCAAGTTGCAAAGATGGGGAACAGTGGAGCCAGTGTTGGGAGAGTGAATGCATGCACATAAATCATGCACCACAAGCCCTGAAGCACATATTGAACTGCAGAAGATTGAAGTATGAATTTCTACAATTCAAATAATGAACATTTCAATTTTTAAAAAAATCTAGGTCACCTGAGGTTTATTTGGAGTAAGATTAATGGCCAAAATGAAATACGATGATGAAATAAAGCTAAGACTGCTAAACACAATAACATTTGGCAAACAGTCTGTTTTGAAAAACAAAGGGATGGATAGTTCCTATATGACCAATAATTTTGGTCTAACAGGAAAGAGTGCTAGTATTTTTTTTTCTTCAACATTTGTCTGAATGTTGGTTGAAGTATTTCAAGACTAGGTTAAACATTCTTTAAAGTGTCCCTTGTTAAATCTCTCCATCCCCTAGGTTTTTTTCTGACATGTATTTGCATTAATGCAGTTTCTGCTTCTAAGTAAATGAGGTATCTTTGATCTGTTCTGCTGCATGATTTGTTTGTGTGCTTTTATAGGTTAAAAGCTGTATGCCTTCACATCTAGCTGCTGGAAATGTAGTATTTTCTCAGAAATAACGTTAGACAAATGCTCTCTGTCCTCCCAAGCCTGGAGTCCCCTCAGGTGTTTAATCCTTTATGCAATCCTTTCCAGTGGATGAAAAATGACTTGCAGCTCCCCAGCCAGGAGGGATGGTGAGAGCATCTGGTGGGACCCAAGCACAGGCATTTCCCCTTAACCTGAGTCCCATCCCCATCACCCCCGAGTCCCTAAGGGCAAGAGATGACTGCCAATTTCCTGAAGTTTTTGAGGGCCACCACTGCGTATGTTTCAGCATCCTCCTGCTGCCTGTATCCTGGTTAGTTTTCTCCTTACTCTGAGACACCCCAAAAAACAGATAATGAGCCTTCTTAAGAACCTGGACACTCAGCAAGGCCTGTGTGGGCTTTGCATCCCCTGCCTTCTCCCATTACTCCCCCTGTGCTTACAGCCAGCAGCCACACAAAGGGTTTCTCTCTGTCTCAGCCTCCAAGGAGCAGGCAGGCTGCGAGACTGTCCAGGCAGGTGGCAAAACCCACCCAGCAAAATCCATTCAAGCCCTTTGGGGACCAAAGATCTGGTTGCACAAAGGTCCCAGGTTTTCCTATCAGGATCCTGTGCCTGTGCTTGCAGTTCCCCCCTCCCCCTGGGAGGTGGGGAAGGGAGGATATGAAGTGGGCTGGCCGGGGTCTGTGAGCCTGTGTGTGCCTGCCCATGCGTGTGATGGTGGGGAGCAGCACAGGGATGGGGGCCATTAGTGGCACTGTGTGGAGTGTTTGCTTTTCCAGTGATGTAGCCCAGACAGTGTGATGCAAGGCAGAAAGCTGTGCCTCACCTAGCTGATGCTTTAATAGGCACTTTCCCAGCTCAGCTCTGCATGGTTAAACAGAGTTTGAACCCTATTATGTGACCTCTCAGGTCCTTGTCTGTCAATTGAGTTGCTTCCCACATGCTGCTCTCCCCATTTACAGCTAGCACCAGACTTTGCCCTCCTTGAAAAGCATTGTGTGAGTGTGACCTACAGCTATTTTAAGTGAAACTTGGCTGTTACCAGCTATTCCTACCCATACTGCTCATTTACTGAGAGACGAGGCAAAAGCAGATGTGATCACAACCTGCATTTTCTCTCCTTTCCCCAAAGTGGCCTGAAACTCAAACCTTGGATTTATCTCCTCAATTATATACAGGCTGAGAAGGAGAAATTATTGTTTTCAAATTGGTTCTACCCTGCTGAGTTTGGCTTGCACCAGTGCACAGCACTATATCGAGCAGCATCTAAATTCAAGGCCATCGATGCAGGCTGCCTGAGGGAGAAAAGGGACATTTCTCTCTTTTTTGTCCCTGGGATTTTCAGATGCAGTGTCCAAAGGTGTGGAAAGAAGTAAGGAACCAGCTATGAGACTTCTGGAGCCTCATCCTGCTCTCCCTGTGCCTCACATCACCCAGTGCCAGGAGTCCTGTGCCAGTTGTATGCTTTGCATTTCTGAAGGGCCACTGTTTACATTATAAGGTATTTCATGCACTACTGAAATTTACATGTTAAATAGGAAAAAGGTAATGAATTAATGATGCTTATTCTGCCTCTTATGTGCAACACAGTCATTCAAAAATACGTAAGCAAATAAAGCCCTTGAATGTGAGATAATTTTAATTACATCAATACTTGAAGTAAACTATACTCTTTACTGAATCTGGCAAAGGAAGGAGAGGACGTTTGAGATACATATAGGCTTCACCTCTAAATGTAAAATGAACAACACCCACAGTCGTATTTATTGCCTTTTCTTTTGCACACCTACAGGATGTTAATTTTAAGTGAAAATACTGTTGATTTGAAAACAAGCAGGAACAATTTGTTGTTGTTGTTCTGGTAACTGATTCTTCTGAGATGCAAAATAAATGACAAAATAAAGTAATTTTTCATCAGGAATATTCCTCTTGAGAGATCTGCAGTATTTGATCTTTCAGCCATGATCACTGTTTGTACTCGTATATAATACAAAATAAATTTAAGTACACTTTCACCTACTGCTCTGACATACAGCATTGCTTGTCCACCCCACAATATGTTTGATGTGTCAGAAGGATGCAGCTGTCCCACTCTGAGATCCCCTCACCAAAAGAAGCCTATGTGGAGCAAGCACAGGAGACTGGTGTTTTCTTCAATACACAATTTATTGCCTCATGTTCATGTGATGAAACAAAGTCCAGGGTTAACCTTGTAGATCAGTGCTATCAAAAATATGTTCTTTCCTCCCCTCCCCCCACCCCGGCCTTTTTTTCTCAGTTTCTTTTTCAGCTGCATGATTTGCGAAGAGGAAACATGAATAACATGGCTCCTCTGGGTCCAATGCACCCTGGTGGACTTCTAGCCCCTTTTACCTGGTGCCCTTCTAGCCCTGATGCAGCAGGGACCTGGAGCTGCAGCTTTCTCTGTTTGTAGGAGCCTTCCCCTGTCAAAGGCAGAAGGCTGGGCCTCCTCCCTATTTTAAATGAGCCATCACAGTAGACCTGTGTGGATGAAGAAGCCGCAAATTCAAAGCTTTACATATTAAAAGAAAAAAGAAAAAGAGAGAAAATATCAACAGCAACCCTCTTAATGGCAAAGATAACCTTGACCTTCAGCAATTTGCTGAAAACTAATATTGTTTTTAAGAAACCCACTTGATCTGAGAAAGTTCATTCAGAAAATTGGTGCTACTGCTGCAAGAGCAAGGTTAAAAGCTCAGCCTTTGTTCAAAGCTGGAGACAGGGGAAGTGGGTTCTTCTCTTGGCTTAGCCAGTAAGTCCCCTCATCTCACTCCTTCCATCTCCTCGGATTTCTTATGCTTTCCATTTCTCCTGTTTGAGTGCAGCTTTGATATTAGCCATACCACCTCAGCAGAGCCCTGCAGAATTTAAGTAATGAGCATAAAGTAATCTCAGCCTGGCCCCTGGTAAATCCCAAGTTGCTGAGTTGTCTCGTGGTCCTCCCGTGCATCCTGTAGGCAGAGGTTTTAGCTGGGCTGAGCCATCTCACTCACCAAGGCCACATCACAGCAGCCAAACACACATCCCAGCCTTTGCATGATACAGGGGGACTGAGACACTTCTGTGACATTCCCTGGCAGCTGGGCTGTGTCTTTCAGCAAGGTCTTGCTCCTGCGTGCACTGACAATGACCATAGGTGTGGGCTTTTTTTCCTATAGAGACAGAGCTCCCACTACCTCCCTTCAAGGTGGGTTGCACACTGAGGCCACTTAGCACATGGGAGCCAGGCTTTCCCTGCTTCCCACCCGAATTATCCCATGGGGGTGGTATTCCCACATAACCCAAAAATCATTGAACTGTGGCATTCCACTCAGCCCAGTGGGCAGCCACAACAATCCTGCTCACTGCTCAGTGCTGGGTGACCAGCACAGCACCTGCAGTCACGGCCATCGAAGATTTTATACCATCTTTTGGAATACTGATTAAAAACAAATGATTCAGTGTTGGCCTAAGACTCAGTCCTGTGAGAACTCTGCTGGATCTAGCCCCATCAGTAACTGTACTTTAAGTTTGTAATTAATCTTCATGCACAATTAATGCAATATTGGTTTGGAACTAAAATGTCCACGTCTAGACTGTATTGCTGTTTGAAGGTCCTGGAGGACGACATCTGTAGATGGGAACTTCAGCATAAATCAGGATTGGTCTCAAGGTAAGACCTCCTACTTATTGCTCTCACAAAGATATATGAATGCAAATACCACAATACTGCTAACAGCAACAACAGTCTGTGCTGTGCTTAAATGAGGGCTAACAGAAGGGAGAGTTTATGGCTTTTTCTCACAAGCATTTGTTTTCTTTCAGGCTACTCTTTGGGTCTTGGTCTGACCTGTGAGATGCTGAAGGCTTTCACAATACTGATGTAAGCCCTACCAGGGACATTCAAGACACAAAATGTGTTGTCCGTGAGCCAGCAAGCAGGCAGCACAGCACGGCTGGCTGTGACATTTGGCAAAGGCTGTGTGGGACTTACAGGGCAGGGGGGTACGTATGGGGTGGGGAGGATGCTTGTGAGCAGTGTGGGGGTGAACAGGGCCAATGAGGGGGATGCATAGGGTGCCAACAGAAGCCTGCAGATGGCTTGAGAACAGCACAGGAAGAGGAGTGTGAACCTTTCTTTCCTGTCTTATGCTACAGCGTTATTAGGATCACATAAATGCCAGTGCTGTTAACAACCACGGTGATGACTGTTGTATCAGAAAAATCCCCCCCTGCTGCCTGCCTCCCAGGTGTTTGCACTCACATATCACTTCCCATTAAAATGGTCTTCAGCAAGTGCTGGGGGTGTCAAAGCTGGGAGATGGAATTGAATTAGTTTGAATAACTGAATAAGTTTTAGATCTTGGACTGACAGCTTGTTCATATACATTTTAAATGCCCAGCAGCAAGTGCATAATTTGCTTTACCAAGGCACTGCTGTTCACAGCAGCACGGCAGGGCTGTACTTGGCTACTGCTTACGTTTAACCTTGCTGCCCTCAGGATCCTTTCCTTGCATGGTCGATCTGAAAGGCATGATCTTAAGTGGTGTGACTGCAAATAATCAACTTGCACATTTCTGTCTTTCATTTTTGGTTTGGTTTTTTTTTTTGCTTGGATTGTTTTTAAATTTTTTAATGTTTATTTTATTTGTTTGTTTTAGGCTTTTTTTCTTGCAAAATCTTTTCTGCAAAAATTCTCAGGCACAGGGTGGCTTCAGGCTGCCTGGGAAGTGTTTCTGCTGTGCTGTTAGCCCAGCAAATATTCTGGTGTATTTTGATTCCACCTCATCCTGCACAGCACAGGCACAATGGAAAGAAGGGGAAAGTTTCATAAAGGCCTTTTGTATATCTCGCTCTGAAATTTGATATCAGTAGAAGAAAAGAAGACAGAGCAAGCAGATTTTGAAGAAAAATTTACTCAGTACTTTTTTAACACCTTTCATCCATAGTTCTTGAAAGACCTCAGAGATGTCAATAAACAATATGAACATAATAATGTCTTATTATAATAAAACCATTCTCCATGTCCATAAACAGGAAGAAAATGCATTCCTAGGAAGGTGTATTGTTTTATCTCCAACCAAAAAAGGGACACTGTAAGAAAGTGAGACATAAAAGCAGAAATCTTTGTTTCCATCTCTTCCTTACAAACATTTTTTGGAAATTAATAGCTTTAGGCAGAAGAATTATTTTATACTTTACAAAAAAAAACCTGCTGACTGGCACTTATTACCACAGTGCTTGTAAGGCCTCCTGCACATGGTAGATATTTGCCCTACTGCTTGGTAGCCTGCCAGCAGAAGGAGTTTTACCTCTATAAAGCAGCAATGTGAAGCCTTTGTTTCTGTGATTAGGTTTATCTGCAAATTTATTTTTCTTTCTATGTCACCAATAAATAAGATATTGTCTGTAAACTTTTTACCCAACATGCAAAAGCAGCTTATGAATGGCTGTGAATAGCAGAGCCACTGTAAGCTCAATCTCCCCTGGAATTTCAGTTTGTTTTTAAAATTGCATTCTTTCCCTCTATCATCTAAAATATACATAGGAATGTGTTTCAAGTTTGGAAGCCAAAATTTCCAACAGGTTTTTCAATTTACAGACAGCTTAGGCTTTAATATGGCATAAAGCAACACAAAGGGAGGAAGGCTGAGGCTTGGTGAAGGGTCCTGCCCAGCAGTGTGAATCCTGAGGGCAACTGATCTCATTCACTTGAGGCTGCTATAGAAGTGTCCTTTAACTGATGGCAAATGCAATGTCAGTTCATGAAGTGTCAATGTGGCAGAAGTACATATGGAGAGGGATTCAGAAAAGGTCTAAAAAAATCTAAATGGCCTTCAGGAGATTCTGAGATTTGTTTTACTGTAATCCTTTACTCTAAGCAGAAGATAATAAAAACACCTGACTCTGGCTTGTGTGTATTTCTATTGCACATTGAATTAAATGACAATGCAGAAATTAAATGGAACGATTCAGAAGGAAAATTCCTTAATGCACAAAGGTCTTCAAGTGAGAATGTTACATGCAGCACTTACCATTAAAAGCATTGATATTTTCCAGTGCTTACTACATAGTGGTATATGGGATGTTATTCTGATAAGCTATTCTAAACAGATGGGTTAACTGTGGTTTCTTAGAAAATGCATGGTTTTTAATTGCAGTATCATTACCTGCATTAATGGACATGGTAGGATGTGGGTGAATGGGTACTTGTACTTAAGGCTGTCTAATATTTTCCACCGCAAGAAGCTGTTTGCTGATGTTTATGGCATCATCAGGTTTTGTTCAGCAGAAAAACAGGGTCCTCAGGTAGGTGGATGCTTGAAACAAACATTGCTTCTGAAGTGCCAAGAGCAGGGGTTTGGGCAGCCCTCATGAGTCAGCTCCTCCCTGCCCCCTCAGAAAGCCTCTAATATGTTCTCATTTTGAAGTTTCAGAGGTGTTTTGTAAAAGACCAAGCTTCTGAAATGTAGTGGGGGGTTACAGTTGTGTTAACCCAGTGGAAATTCTTTTCACTTCAAAACACACAGTTTAGGAAATATGTAAATATATGATCTGAGGAAGTTTGTTTGCATCTGACAACAAATCTTGATGGTCTCATGGGTAGACAGACAAGGTAACTATGTATTTTAGCTTGTAGCTTTTCATTCCACTTTTGTTTTCCTGGCAGTTTGCCTCCCTTTATGTGTTATTTGGCTCAGTTCTTGCTTCAGTTACAGAAGCCCTCTTTTATTTTTCTGTTAAGCATAGGGTATAAAAAAATACATATGAATATACAAACAGCTGATGGGAGTGAGCCAGGCTTTTCTCAGTGGTACACAGTGACAGGACAAGCAGCAACAGGCACACACCAAGATACAGGAAGCTGTGTAAACAGAAGAAAAACCTTTTTTTTATCATGTAGGCTATCTAGTGGTGGAATATGTTGCCAATGGAGGCTGTGATGTCTCCACCCATAGCGATACTTGAAATCCAAGTGGACACCATCCTGGGCAGCTTGCTCTACCTGACGTGGCTTGAGCCTGGAGGGTTAGACAAGCACCTCTGGAGGTGCTTATTAGCTTCAGCTGTTCTGTGAACCTGTGAATCTAGATTCTGTGACATGGATAAATATAGATTAAAAAAAACGATGACTTTGTGATGTGGTCCCGGAACCTGGGTTTATCTCTGTTAGTCCATGCTGCTGCTCAGTGGAGCTTGCCCAGCCTGTGCGGGGGGGCTCCAGCTCTCCAGCGCTTCCTCTCTGGCACAGTCAAGGTCACAGCAGGGACCAAAAACATCCTGAGATGAGAGGAAGGAGGAAAAGGATGTGGTCCAACTCCAAGTTTCTGCGACTAAAGATCTTCCAGGTCTCCTTGGCAGAGCTGCTGGTTGAGGATGGCAGGCAGCCTCCTCCCCTGCCGCTGCCCCTGTCCCTGTCCCGGGACGGAGGCGCGAGGTGTATGGACACACAGGGCAGCAAGAGGAGAGCAGAAGAAAGGCATTGCCACCTGCATTGTGCTGGTCATGCCAGTGGCTGGCACTTGGGTCCTTCCAGGCCCTCTCCAGTCAGCAGCACAGAACAGCCCAGCCCTGGGAGAGGAATAGCAGCCTAAATAGCTGAGCATGGTAGGTAGCCCTGCCATTCCTGGCACTACCTGCCACTTACAGTAAAAATATACCCATACAAACTCTCTGTAAATAAACAGAGAGAAAGGTTAAGTGAAGACCATCCAAGCTACTCTGACAGCAGCAGTACAGCTGATGACTGATTAGAGAGGTAGCTCACCGAAGCCTAATTATAATCTAGTATTTAATTGCTCCTGGACAGCACCAGCCCCCTGGGCAGGAGGCAGCTGGCTGTCTGCAGCATTCACACTCTGGAGGAGAAGGGGAAAAAACTTTACTGGCTCTGTGGGTTTTCTGTCTTTGGCACAATTTGGAAACAAATCACTCATTATTTTTATTGCTGTAAATGTTACACTTTTTATTGGTTTTTTCTTCTCACTTCTATGAGGTAACCTTTAATTAGCTATATGAGTAAGACCACACAATTTCTATTAAATGACTTAATTCCAGTCTCATAAAGTTATTTCTTTTGTGGGAAAACAGAAGCTTTTCCGTCACATCACTCCTACACTCCTCATGGAAGAGCCTGCTGCTGCTACACCCTGTACCCCCAATATTGCTTCCTTCCTTGGCTGTGACGCTCATAATATCTGAGGAACAGGTGAGCTCTCTGAGGCCCCTGAACAGCTTGCTGTTCCTCACAACACGAGGGAGACCTCACCCTGTGTCTGCCACCTCTGGGCAGCACTGTGGGCAGTCCCCTGCTGTCCCCACAAGCAGCCCTTTGCTTTCCCAGTAAAGCTGTGTGGAGCTTAAACAGGTGCAAAGGGCTACTTTATGCCAGATTTTCTACAGTTATCCCACCTCGCTTGTCAAGGGACAGGGAGAAAAGATTGGTGATTGTCAGATCTTGAAAAAGAAACCTCACAAATTACCACTTCTGCAAACAAGTTGCTGTACCAAGAATTGAATATATGCTGTTAATTTTCCCTATGAGATCCTGAGTATACTGAGTATAGTTGTAAAAAAGATATAAAAAATATGTAAGCTATGCTATACATGTAAGTTATATAAATATATCTATCTTTATTATATTTTATGTATACCATTTGAGTTGAAGTTTTATGGTCAAATTGCTGCAGGACAGTTTCTGACAGCAGAAATCCCATGATGCTGGAGGGATGCCCTTTGCTTGCCAGTCCCTTGCCAGCTGGCAATGCTGTGAGGGCCAGGGCAGCTCTGAGGGCAGAGAAGGGGCTTGGCTGGGGACACTGAACTGGCAGGTCAGCCCCTGGCTGGAAACACACCTCTCTAGGCAAGGCAGTGTGGTGGTCTGCAGAGACCCCCCTGGAGTCACCTGCTCTCCTAGTGGGGCAGCATTCTGTTTCCTTCCCCGCTCTCATACCAGCAGCTTCCCTTTTTAGTCTTCCAACCTGCAGGAAGGGATGTTTTTTTGTTCCTGCCTCCTTTTGCTTGAAACAGAAGTTCCCACATGCCTGCCCTATTTCGAAACTCTTCACAAAAGAGAATTCTTTTCCTTTCACCCCTACCCCCCACCTTTTTTATTTTTTTTTTTTTTTCCCTTTCTCTGTTTCTGCCACCTGGCTCTGTGGGCTCTGTAGCTGTGCCTTTTCTCAAAGCTGAAACCTTTTGGGAGGAGAATGTAGATGAGAGCCACCTGGGACCTTGTGACCCCTCATCCCAGCTGCTGGTTTGCAGCTAGCCAGAAACAAACTGGCTTCAGTCCTCACTTTGCCTGATCATAAAATAGGTCATCCAGCCTATTTTCCATCAAAGTCATCCCATTTGGGCAGGTATCAAAATAAGGGGAAAAGGAGAGAAAAGAAGGACTTGAAAAGGAACAGCATGATTAAAACCCCTTTTGAACTACATGAAGGTTCCCTGCATCCTCCATATCAGGTTGAAAGCACCTGTGAATGCCCATGGGCTTCCAGGCTGGGAGAGAGCAAGAGCCACTTTTGTGCAACCATGGCTTAAGAGAACCAGCACCCTTGCTGGTGGCAGATCCCTGCACTCACAGTCATCCCCCTCCCTGCTGCACCCAAAGCACCCCACAGGAGAATTGGGAACTCTCAGGCTCTTTCCTGTCCCTTGTCACCCTTGTGGGGTGAAGGTCCTACAGATATGCCAAATCCAAAATCATGTTGGTCTTTACTTCAGTACCAGCAATACATAAAAGTAAGGGAAGATACCACAACAGAGCATTGCCTGGGTGACCAATGGTGATGGGGCAACTTTTCATTACTAGATTTAAAGCATTAGGGAAAGGCCACATACATCTTTTTCTAGACCAGGGACTAGTTTATACTTTCTCTTGTAAAATGTAGTCACATAATCCAAAGAGGATACATTGTTTCTTATTGGTTTTATTACAACTCTGATTGTGATAAAATCCTTCCCAGCAGAGTAGCAGCTAGTAGCTCAATCTTCAGGTAGACTTTTTTTCTTACTTTCATTGCAAAATTAAGTTGAACAAAAAAAGCTACTGAGTTGCATTTGTTATACAAATTTATACAAATTTAAAAGCAAATACTCTGGAGACTATTTAATTTTCTGCTTGTCAGCCTAATGCATTTCATATTCTGTGTTCAAGTATCAGAGAAGATCTGGTATCATCTGTGATTATGGGTGAGACTGGCTTCTGGACAGTCTAAATAAGCTGTGTGGTGAGCAGGCTACACTGGAGACATACTCAAAGCAGCACTGGTGTTGCAGGCTGACTAATTGACAACTCTTCATCTCTGCATTGATATTTAGTACAAATTACATCATATAGGGTTTTAAATTTCTAAATGCAGAGGTATTGCAGTTAGGAGGCATTTAAAGGCATAAGTTACACTAAAGGAGAGCTGTTTCAATGTAGCCATGAATTATTTAAATCTTCAGTAACTGGGCACCCAGAATAAATAGTTTAGGACAGTGGGTATGTGTGATGCATTTCTACTCAATGTTTATGTAACCACAGCACATCTCTGTAGGCTTGATTACCTGCTGGTTTTAAAGATGAAATCTCATCAAAATGCATTTTAGTTCTCTTAGTACAGCAGAGCCAGCACAGCAGAGGATGAGCTGATGTTTTGCAGGCTGCAACAGCCAGCATCAGCCCTTAATACACGCGGTGTTTGGCCTGTGCTGTGCTCATAAAGATGAGCTGACATCTCAAGACTTAGTTCTGAGATTCTGTCTCCTCCCCACAACATTCAGCCCTGTTTGTCAGCTACCTGCAGCAAACAAACACTCCAGAGACCTTTTCCAGGGCAAATCACCAGCTTGCTACTGTCCCAGGTTCTTCTCTAGGACCATCCACAGGAACAAGGTGGCAAAATATCCTCATATACAGTGATGGCCTATCTTGCAAATCAATTTCTTGTAAAATACCTTGTGAGAAATTAGGCATGCCCTCACCACTAGCCATGCTGAGGCTTGGGGCCTGTTCTTCTGGGTCTGTTGCCTTTCATGCTCTGCTGTAATGCTCAGTTGGACCAAAGTGCTCTTTTAATGGGACATAACGCTGGACAGAACCACACGAGTCTGTGTGCCACTTTGCAGCTGGGGGGATGAAGGACAAGCTTGCAGCACTTCACGGGGTCACATTCTGTCTGCCTAAGGACCTCAGGGTACCAAGGCCTTGAGAATAGTCAAGGGCCAGGGGAAGAGTTTTATACATACATATTTCTACAGTTTTTTACCATTTATAGGAAATGCACCTAATACTATGTCACTATTATAATCTATGAGAGTAACGCAACTAATGAAAGGAGTATGCAGCTGGGTAGATTCAGACAGAGATACTGTTTATACAGCTGAATCACCCCATTTAGAAACTTTGTGTTTCTTCTGATGCTCTGCTAGCACACAGAGAAGGGCAAAGTTCTTCTCTCAGAAGGGCAGATTACTAGGCTTTAAGTAAGCGGAAGATTTGAACACGTGTCTGATCTTCCCATGATAAACATCTCTGATTAGCATTGCAGGTGTTGGTTTCTGCTTGACTCCTGTTGATTTATGTTGGGTAGCACAGGCTCCTTACAGCTGAGAAAATATATTGGAGTCAGGCATGAGGATTGTCTGAAACCTGAAATTTGGCTCTGAGAATTTTCATTGGTTTTTCCTTATTCTGAAACCACAGTGCTACAGATGAAAAGACTTGGTTTCAAACAAAACTTTTCTCTCTGTTTAGGGAAGGCATTTGTTTATCAAAGAGAAAAGTGGTCTTCAGATTGTGGGCTGCTGTTGTACAGACTTGTTTTGTTCTTGTGATACCATCAAAAGGTAAAATTGGCTAGCGGTATCATACAACACACTTGAAAAAAAAAGGGGGGGGAGAGGTCAGGAGGAACACTCTCTGGCACACACAAGTCCTTGAACTTCCACAAAGAGATATCACGTTACATTTTGCAGTGTTTCCTAGGAAACCATTTTAGTGTAAAAGGAACTCTTTGTCTCCTGCTCTTTGCAAAATTGTTTGAACCTCCATATCTCATAAAAGGTTGCTTCACAGGCAATTTATGCAGCATTTAAAAAAGCTAAATCTGCAGTTTGCTGCACCATGAGAGGCAATATCTTTATCAGCAGCCTGAATACTTTAGATTGTATGTTCTGAATTGATAAGATCATGTAATCGTTTCTAAAAGTAAGAGAAATAAAATCTTCATGTATTCTTTTTTTTATTATTTTTATTTTCCAACATGCTGTGATTTTCTCTACACATCAAGACAGTATTAAAAAAAAAAAAGAGAGAGAGAGAGAAAGGCAGAAATTGTTTTGGGAAGCTCTTATCAGTACCTTTATACTAGCATGTTGGCTGAGGCAAAGGTACATTTTGTTTTTTTTTCCTTTGGCCACAGTAGAGGCTGGAACAGGATTTCCGCAAGCACGGCTCTGACTCCCTGCAGCTATTGCGTGGCTGTGCCTGCGTGCTGATATGTGCCACCTGCCAGCCCAAATCCTGCAGGCTGGAGCAAAGGATGTGTCTGCCCTGAATTACCTGTGCCCTTCACTCCCACAGGCTGAGCACCATAGCTGAGGAAGGCTCATCTCCAGAATGGGGCAGTTTCTGAGCTGGTGGCAGCTTGCCACATGAGGTGCAGCCTGACCCCAGGGGGTGGCTGCCCAGGAGGGTGCAGCTGTCCTGGTCCTGGGCTGCAAATGGGGTCGAAGTCCTCAGGCCAGAGATTGAGCTGCATTTTCTCTGATCTCTTTGCCAGTTACCTTTTGTTATTTATCATCTTCGTTCAAATCCAGCATTAGATGCCTGCTATTTCATCTTAAGGAGGATGAATATGAGGGCATGCAGTGCCTCCACCCCTGCCAGCAGGCTGGCCTGTGCTTCCCCGGCACTTTGCTTAAAGAGCTGACCTAATGAGTTTTGTTCCCTCCTGTAGTCCCTGTCATTTATAGTTGCTATAATTTCCTGTCATAGCTACTTCCCCCCCGCCCCCCGCCTTGTGCTGTTGCAGAGTTCAGCTATATGGCTGATGTGATCTGACTGCAGCCTGCTAGATTTGTCTTTGTCTTAATGTATTATTTATGATGCTATTATTCCTTGCAGTGGACTGCCAGCCACACTCTGCATACAGTTGCTGGTCTTCCAAATGCACCATGGCTAGCAAAAGAAAACATAGATCTAATTGAATTAACAATGGTGCTGTTAGCCTTAATAGAGTCTGTCATGAAACACTAAGCAGATGTGACAATGATCTTGGTTAGTTATATTTTTGTTCCTACTTTCAGTCACTGTACCTGTTAGCCAGATCAGTGGGGAGGATAATTCTCCTTTGCTGATCAGTAATTGCTCTTATCTAGACATGTGGCAATCGCTTTGGACTGATGGTTGAAATAAGCAAAGGACTTGAATAGCAGAAAGTTTTATATTCTGAAAGTAAACTTGGCTAATTAAAACAAGATACAGATGGTACTGCCACCTAGCAATTTTCACCTCACTCGCTCTGACTCCAATTATAGCCCTTCCCTACTGACTTACACTGTTTAAATTACAAAGTCAGTGGATAGATGACTATTTACCTGTTTCTATTCATACAAAGAAGTCTAACGCATCATTGTTCTCCTGCACAAGGCATGTGATGATGGTCTTAGTACCTACTCTGAAAAGAAAAGAATATCCACTTTATAAAAAAAAGGGGGGGAAAGTAATAAAAAGACCACTTAGAGACTCATTAGCATACAACTAGTATCAGCAGGAAGCATACAAGTATTACACACACAGTGTGTTTCTCTAACACTTGTTGGTTGGAGCAGGTGTCATACTTCTGGGAAATTAACTTTAATTGGATAAACAGAAAACTGGCCTTAACTAAGTCAGTCAAACTCCTCTTCTTAGCTTATTACTTTCTTTAAGCACTCTGAAACACTTGATGTTGATCCCTTGAGTGATTTTCACTTCTTCCCAGGGCAAATCATGTTTATAATGACAGGTTAGACAGACAGCCATCAAGAATGGATTAGGTTTGCTTCATCCAGCCTCAGTGCAGTGGGGTACACAAGACTACCACTTGAGGTCCTCCACATTGCTTTAAGTGAGCTTTGGAAGCAGGCTTTAGGGAGCAAGAATCCATGTCCATTCCTGGGAGAGAGCATGGACTAATTCTCCTATGCTAATTCTGTGATAGAAGAATGAGCTGGAACTGCATCCCAGAGATTACTCTGGCCAAAAGCTGGAACACTGTTCTTGGTGTCGATTCATTACTGTTCTGGCACTTTATTCTGGCACCCTCTTTCATGCAAAACTATCGCCATCCTGCTGGCAGTAACATGCACTGACCTGCCCACGGTTTTTCTGATTGTCTGTATTTTTTCGTGTTAGCAGCTTTTGGGAGCAAAATATTCCCTGCTGAAGAAGATACAGCTGGGTAGGATTTGCAGCTATCTTTGAAATGACACTTTTGTGTAGTTTGAAAAGTTATGCCTGTTGGTGGGAAAGGGCAGAGTCAGGGTGGTGGACCAGGTTTATTTACAGTGACCTGTTGTTTTGTCTCATTCAGACGGCTTCCATTTTGTGTAAAAATTATGTATGCAAATTAATGTATACATTATTAGAAAGGAACTTCCATGCTTTCTTGGTGACATGCTAAATGAAGTAAACATGAGTACCACTATAACAATGAATAAAGTGACACTGACTTGACAGAAGTGCTCAAAGTACCCCTGCTTTCTTCTGGTGATCTCTGCTCCTTTCAATGCAAGGAGTTTCTGCAGTGTGGCCCTGGCAGTTCCCGCAGGGGATGGATCTCATGATGCAAAGACAGGAGATACCTCAGATGTCTTCTTCCCTGATAAAAGCTACTATGTAGGGGGCTGAGGGCACTGTCTCTTCTGGAGAGGGAGGTTGGTGGAGGGACAATTACTTGGTGAGGTGCTTTTGTTGGTGACTGTGCTGCACTGGGCTGGCCAAGATCCCATCAGATCAGTGGGTTGTAATCCACCCTGTTTCCTTCCATTCCTCTCCTGGTGATTTCTCCACGGCTTTATGGTAAGACAGGTCTCTGTCAGAGACTATGTGTGTGGCAGAGCAGAAGTGCACATTTGGGGAGGTGTTGGGAGGGAATATTGTTTCAAAATGCTAGGTTCACACCTTTCCTTAGACAGAAATTTGTGGCCACACAAGCAGAGCTGTCACAGACCCCACGTGGCTCGTGCATAAAGGCATCCTCCTTCCCACCCTCCCTCATTCATGCCCATGCTTTTAATGGACCTTCCTTTCTCTGGTAACAGATGAAGGAACTCTGCAAAGGAGGCAGCCAGTACGGACTCTGGAGGTGTTCTTGGGCCCTGTCCTTCAGGAAGCAGCCTGCAGTTGTTTAAAGAGGCATATAAACACTAATGTTAAAACTGAGGTATGTTAATCTTTGAACGGCTTCTTTTGAACAGTGCTGCTCATATGAGTCATTTCAAACTTGGACAAATTAGCTCCAGAGAGGACTGTTTGCAGGATAAATGTGGCAGAGTGTGGAGCACTGGGTGACCATAAAGTGTCTCCCATCCCCAACCTAGGGGCCATTCAGCATCCCTTGGGGCAGCCTGCTGGGTTCTGCCCATGGCAGGTATCATTTCCATGTCCACATCACACATCTGCAGGTCAGTGTGCCTGGCTCAAAGCACACCTGCACAGAGACATGTCCATGGGCAAAGTACTGCAAAACCATATTTGCAATGCTCTGCTCCTCTCTGTCACTGCCATGCCAAAGCTACCACCTCCAGTGCCCTGGTGACCTTCTGGGCTAAGAGAGGAAGACAGAGCTGTAATGGGAGCCTTCCCAACCAACAAGTAGAGCATGGTCAGATTTTGTGACTATTGTTCTTATATCATGTCCCTAAGCAACTCCACTTTCTGCTGAGCCAGTGTTGGGATTATCTGTGGTGCAAGGTGGTGTACAGTCCAGAGAGAGGTGTCCTAGTAGGGCAGGAAATCCCTAATATGACCTGAGCAAAGGTAAATTACTGAATCAGATCCTTCGTTTCTATGGGGCCACACAGAGCTTTTGTCACAGAACAAAATCATGGAGCCCAGTAATTAACATAACTAAGCATCTAGTATTTACCTGTACTGTAGTGTCTGAGCATAAGTGATCCACAGTTACAAAAAATCAGTGTGGAGATCACAGGTATGTTTTAAGGACTCCCAGGACTATGGAAATTAGATTCTTCTGTTTTTTATTGGTTTACTACCATTTTCTTGTAGAATTAAAAGTCTCAGACAACATCCTCAAGAGCAGGCTTATAAAGCACAATAGATTTATGGCTGCTAAAAGAAAACACAGGCTCCTCTATTATTAATATGCAAAGCCTGGAGGTGAAGTCACATCTGTATGATGATCTATTTTGGTGGACCACACATGCTTAAAACCCAGCCTTGATCTTTTTAAACTATCAAGGCTGCTATAAATATTTGATGATGGAACAAACTCATAAAAAGAAAATGCAGACTATGAATAGCAGGAGAGCAAATGTGTGATTCACTTTTTAATTACCACCACCTTACTCTAAAGTCAAGCTCCTCTTCCGTGAGAGACTGAAAGTAACTGATTTCTTTCTCAGCATACCCCAAACTAAATTATCAGCATTGCATTTGTTTGTATATTTCAAGGAAATGCATGTCATCATAGAAACAAAACAACCAGGGACACAAAAAATAAGGTAGAACAGTCTGGTTTTATTACCATACGTAATCAAGAGCTTTTATTTCACTTTTCTCCTCCTTCTGTCTTTTTTTTTTTTTTTTTTTTTTTTTTTTTTTTACAACATACATTAAGTTGTGATTCAGATGTTAGGGGGATGTGGAAATGAGGGGAAAGTGGTGACACCACAATACTTTACAACTTTACAACAAATGAGAGTCTGAATTTGTTGTATCTACCAGTGTATAGCAAGGGTGGAAAGCAAAGGCACACATAGGTTCATGAACCCCTCAAAACAAAGGGTGGAAGGGAACAGGGAGTGGGAAAGCACAAAAACAGGAGACCCACCAAGTACAAAATGAAAGTTTCAAGGTCAGCCCGATAACTGGTGTGGTGTACATCATGAAGGCAGATGGCTGCACAAGCTGTTGCCATGATTATTTGCCTCTTTGTTTTTGGGAGAATGCTTTCTAGAGTAATATCAATGGGACCTGTGCATTTGGTGTTCCAGGGGTTTGCAGCTTGGTAAAAACATTGTGAGTTGGTTCTTTTTTTAAAAAAATGACCTTGCTACCTACTGTTTTCAAAGGGTTTTCGGTTTGTTTTTATTAAAACAACAACATTCCTTTGGATACAGAACTATCTACTCCAGTCTGCATAGTTCACTAAGGGTGAACAAAACTGTTTCAAAAAAGAAGCCATGATGAAATGAAAGAACATGCAAGCACCCTTGTTACACACTTTGGTCTAGACCATCCAGATTTTATATATAACATCTATAAGCTAATGGACTTAAAGTCTGTCTTTTCAGTCATTCTGAAACAAAACCAAAACCCTGACAAACAAATGGAAGTATAAAATTTTAAAAACCAAATTGAAACAGAAACAACCACCTTACTCAAACATACTGTTCAGTAGAGATATATATATATATATAAAAAGCTTAGAAGCGATCCCCATCGTTTTTCTACAGTATGTTGACACAGTTATTTTAACAGATTAAAAACACATCTACGTTTTTGCATAAACTGAAAGACTGGAAAGGAACTTACACACCTGCGCGCGTGCACGCACACACACGACACACACACTTGTGCACGCGCACACTCCCACGCTAGTTACATGCACAGTCACACCAAAGAAACAAAGGAAAAAAAACCCCATTTTTCCCCAAAGAAGTATATGCAGCATCCTTCTGGAGTAGCAGGTAGCTACAGCAGAAGCCTGCCTGCCTGTCCTAGCCCTGTGTGCCCTGCATGCTCTGGGATGTGCTGCTGGGCTCTTTTTTGGGGCTTAGCCCCCCTATCTGGCACACAACCCCTCCCAGGGGACACACCATCCCTGTGGGTGAGGGTGTTGGTCACTTCCCTGCTGCTCAGTGACAATGATCCCCACGCTGCTGGGTGGTAAAGAGCAAGAGGGAGGTGGGGGACCGCGGGACTGCCAGCATGGTACTTTGGGAGCATTGCTGCTTGTGGGTGGTTTTGAGAGAGGACTTGGCACAGCTATGTCAGATTGAAGCAGAGGATATGGTGCTAGCCTAATTTCTTGAATGACACAGGGTTATGACAATAACCACCATGTGTGTTTTTGAATGTCTTTAATCCAGTTCTTGAAGGGGCTTGGAGGAGGAAGTATCAATAAATATTTGCATTACTCAAAGGGGAAAAGAAAAAGGTTTTACATACTACAGCTCACAAGTATACACAACTGAGGGTGTAAGGCACAAATTTACATGTGGAAGAAAACAGGCTATTCACAGATATATTCCCACGAAAAACCCGTGTGATAAGACCATAATTTATGCATGGTAACAGCCGGCATATTAACTAGTTCACACTGTTTGAGGATTTTGTTTGCCGTCTCACATGCAAGGTGAAATGAGATGGCACATCACAAGCTGGTGCCTTCACAGAAAGTATTAGCTACTGACAAAGCCATGTTGATAGCAATGGTGCACAAATGTGCAGCGTTTAGGAGTTTCTCTTGCAGTTGCGTTAGAAGTTATGAACTTGCAGTATTTGTTGCTGTCTTAGGTCAGAGGCCCAGTCAGCTAATTAGCTGAGAGACTTAAATAGATATCCCCTTTTTTTTTCAGCTAATCAGGCAGTCCAGGCACAAAGTTCAGAATTCCAGCTCCAATTTAACTCAGTGAATTCATTGGAAAAATAAAAGAGTTTTAATTACTCCAGTTAATGGGTTTCACGTTAAATAGGTATAACTTTCAAGGTACTTCTGAAGAGCTGCTCACAGGATGATATGCAGAAGTAATTTCCTTAGGAAAAACAAAAGTTGAACAATAAATAAGAGGAGTTACTTGCGTTAACAGTCACGTTATTTATTAAAAGAGAAGAGTAGCAGAAATCTATGACATAGCTTGCCCAGCATGGCATTTAACTGCTTTAACCAAATGGCTGTAACACTGACGGGCATCATTTCACAGTACCTGCACGCAGTAAACTTCTGCCATTGTTAAGTCAGAGTTAGCTTTGTCAATGGATTTTTTTTTCTTTCTTTTTTTTTTTTTTTTTGTTTTTTTTTTTTTGTTTTGTTTTGTTTTGTTTTGTTTTTTGTTTGTTTGCTTCTTTCTTTCTTTCTTTCGTTCTTTCTTTCATTCTTTTTCCTCTTTTTAAAATGTGTTTATTTTTTGTAATTATTTGTTTAGCTTTTCAGAGCACTCCTTCCCAGGAATTCCTTCAGGAATGCACTGTGCAGCTGAGGGAAGGGTGAAATGTCAAATTATCTTTCACCTGTGTGCTTTTGGCTCAATGTTTGTGATGGAGGGTTAGTCTTTTGAGCAAAGAACTGGTGGGTTGTGGGGGTTAGTCCTGCAGTTGCAAACCTTCAACCATGGGTCATATGGCTCAGGTTTAAAAAAATATTCCACTTTTCCCAGAGAGCAGAAATCCAACACATCTTCAGCTTGCAACAAACCATCTTCTCAGAGGAGCAAGTGATAACAGTTGCAGAACAGTGGCTTTCAAGGGCAACGTCTGCTTAATTGTCCTCCCTCCCCCACCCCCTCTGATTATGTACATGCATCATTGGGCTTCATGGACATGGAGAGTGGAGCAAAAGAAGGTTTGGGAGGTACGTCTGGCTTTAGCGAGGGTGTGCGTTTCAACCCTGACCTTGTCAGTGAGTTGTAGGTGTTGAGACTTGGCTGCCGAGATACAGTCACGGCCTGTGCCTGAGCAGCATGGACTTGTATGGAGTCCACCCGCTGCGGGGCTGGAGGCGGGTTGTCACCCCGGCCAAAACTCTGATTGCGGGACAGGTGGGACGAGTTGGAGGAGTTGGTATTGTTTCTTTTGAGGGTCGACGCCTGGTGACTTCTTGTGAGCGAGTTAGAAGGGTAGCTTCTCTTGTAGTCCATGTTGTAAGCAGAAGAGTGCATCTCCAGCCTCTTGTTCAGCCCGCTCTGTGACAGTGAGGTGCCTGGGGGCCCGAGGGAAGCTTCCCGCTGGGGTACTTTTGGAGGCATGCTGTCGAGATTTTCTACCAGGTTAACCCCATGGCTGGGGCTTTTGCTGCTGAGATGATCCTTGATAGTTTTGTATTCAAGGGTGGCATTCTGGTCCTCCACAGACATCTGAGCCCCATCGCTCATTTTTGGCTGGTCAACATACTCGTGCTGGTAGCCTTGCTGGGCTATGGGCAGGACAACAACACTGGGAATGTGGCTAGGAGAAGCCCTGAGTGGCAGGTCAGTTGGGATCACAGGGGAGGCCATCGGAGGAATATCTTTTGTGCAGGCATTGATAAGGTTCTGGTTTCTCTCCCATTCTCTGCTGCCACGGCTGGGTTTTCTCTTCTGTTGCAGGGTTGGGGTGGACTCAGGGGTTGGCAGGGCGGCCAGGTCCAGATGGTGCTGGTCAGCTTTGATTAACATCTTCGCAGTGCTGCCTGGGGTAGTCAGCTTGCCATTGTGCATCAGAGGCGTGAGGATGGCCTCAGGCTTTGGCTCCTTGGACTGAGCATCCCCAAAGAGACCACTGAGCTTGGTAACACTGCTCATGGAGCCGCGGCGGGAATGAGCCAGCTCCTTCTCTTTCCTCTGCACTACAGTCACATCCCGGCGGCGGTGGTCGCAGATGCAGTACACAATGATTCCTGAAAAGACGGCCCCCATGACAAAAGCAAGAATAACAGCAATGGCCAAGAGGGTGACTGGCACCAGTTGATCATGACCCTTCAGGTAACTCTCACGAATCACTCCTGCAATAAACAGCATACAGTGGTTAAAAACAATTGGGGCAGGGAAAAGCTACTTGTCGTTAACCACTTTGTTTGAAGACACACCCTGGAAGGTTTGTTCATATTTGCAAAGCAATTTTTTAGCAGCTTTCCCAAACTTGGAGACATGCTGTGCCTGCCTGTTACATCTTGCATGCACAGCCTTGGGCTGTCAGTACAGCTTTCAGATCTGGAGGTGAAGACTACAAAGTTCAGGAGGCAAGTAAGAATTTAATTGTAGGGCAAGTGCAATCCTTGCCCTGGGCAACTCACAACTGACTTCAGCAGGTCAGTGCTATTATTTCTCCTCTTCTGACATAGTGCTCATTCCTCCTCTCTCTCCATCTGATCTCTCCTCAGCCAATACCATCCATTTTTACTATAGTAAACTGTTCATACTGAAAAACCTTTAAAAGGAAGAGAGGAGACAGAAGCTCTGCAAATACTAGAGAAGTGCATCCCACATTGTTTAAGGCTTCTTTGATTGTCATTCTGTTATCTTTGTTATGTGTTTTAAAATCAGTGTCATATGCCTGAGCTTCAGGAGCATCCTTAAATAACTACAGAAGATAAAGCACAGTTCTGAAATCTATTGAGTCTGCTAGATGACTACCCTTGCTATTTTAATTCTAAAAGCTCTTTCTTGTTTTCAACACAGGAATAGCTTGACCTCTGTGCTGAAGCCTATGCTTTCTCAGCTGAAAGCCCTGACTCTTACGGCCTCATCTTGTGGTCCTTGCATTGTGGTCAGAGATCACTGCCAAATTTTACTTGGCCCTTGAAGCGCTCACTGACAGAAAAGGAGTCTTTGGCAGAGTGCACCTCCTCCATCTGAAGTTCCAAATACAGCATTAATCAATACCCTGAATTTCTGTAAAAAGTCGTTTTTTCTGACATAGCTGGGCACCAAGCCAGCAGTACTAATGAAACACAAGCACAAAGCCTCTAGTTTGTATTTTTTTCTCCCCCGTTTCTGGTTTTGTTCTTAGTGCTTAACAAGGAGCAGCCACAGCCTGACAAGTTGTTGAAGGAACAGCTCTCCCATCTTTCTTTCTAGAGAGGGCTCAAGTGCCAGGGCATTAAAAACTCCACATACTCCAAGGAAATGTAATCCTTATCCTTATTACAGGAGAGAGAGGGAGACAGAAAATGTACCTCCAAGGCTCTCCTGAGGCTTCCTGAAGTTACAAAACTTTCATATTGTCAACCACCTCCTTCTAAAATAATGTAATCTCAGGTACTTGGCAGACAAAGTATTAGTAGCCCAGAATCAGAACAAAATGCAAAATACTCCTCAGAAAACTATGTTAAAAGAGAAATGAAAAGTTACCACTATCTCATAGAAACTTTTGATGAGTATTCTGGCCAGCTATAGTACTGCTTCTATGGCATATATTTTTCTGTCCCAATCAAATTGCAGCATTTAGGTAGACAAGGGATATTTTTACAAGACAGGAATTTTACATTTAAAAGCAAAGTAGCTCCTGAAATCATAAACCCCTGTGTGTGACATCATAGCTCGTTGCCACAGAAATCACTGTGCTGTGACAAATAGAGGATTATGATTTCAAATGGAGAATAAATAGCAATAGCGGATGATGGCTTAAGAAAACATGATCCTGCATTCATATAAATGTCTTAATAGAAAAAAAAACAGAGGAAAGAAAATATCAGAAAACAATATATAATTAGAAACTATCTTCAAATTAAGTGTTTCTAAGAGATCTCTCTTTCAAAGCCCACCAGCTTTTTAAGAGGCAGATTTTTCTACTCTTTGTCATCAGCACTTAACAAGTAGTGATAATACCTAGCCCTGTAATTTAAATCCACATACAAAATTACTGCACATAGCCCAGAGGCACAGCCTAGTGAATACAGCACAGTCAGCACTAACTGTGTTTCACTGCAAAGTTGTTGGTCTTCTGTGGACCTTATACTTGCTGATATTTAGGAATCTGAGACCATGCTTATTTACATTTGTAAAACTGATTGAAGTAATTAACTGGAGAATCAGATGGTGGGAATGATGGTCAGGGAAGCGTTTAGTCTTATCCAGAAATGCATTTATGGGCATGAAGTTAAGGAAAGCTTCAACTCAAAAAGCCTAATTCTATGGACAGCTTCCATGCACAAACTTCTCAGAGATATACCCTTTTGAGCACTTAAATGAATGGTTTCTGCATGAAAAAGGCTCAAAATCCCAGATCCCTACCTACCTAAGGATGCATTTACCTAAGTACCTACAGTCAATGCCAGTGTGAGTGCATGAAAGGAAAATTATGCCTTACTAGCTTAATATCCTACTATGTACAGACTGGGGGACAAGAGGCTGAAGCGCAGCCCTGCAGAACGGGACTTGGCAGTTTTGATTTAATAATCTTACTTGGCAGTAAGTTCAATACACATCCACAATGTACCCTGGCAGCCAACAGGGCCAACCATATTAAAATATTAGGATGTATCCAAAGCAAGGCAACAAACATGGTGACAAGACAAGACATCAGGGATGACTGATGAGGAAGATGTTGTTTGTTCAGTTTATTGCTTAGCTCATTGCCAGCTAAAACTTCCTCAAGAAAGGGTGGGGAGAGGAAATGCTGATCTCTCTCTCAAATGCCTGGTGATAGTATGAGGGAATGGCTTAAAGGTCACATCCATGCCTGATACTTCCATCTGCCTAAGAGAAGCTGTTCTCCACTCTCAGCCTTCTGCTTTAGGATAGGTCCTACTCTGCAAATGACAGCCTTAAGCACAAACCTGCATCACAGCATACAAAAGCAGTATGAAATCTTAAGTCTTACCTTACCAGTGGATATTGAATCATTACAACTCACAATACAAAAAAAAAATTACAGCACAGTTCACACTGAGTGACCATACTTGTTCAAGAAACAGGTAGCTTAAATGATGTCATGCATGCTGTGGCTGTATTATCAGCAGAAATTTATGATGGTCTTAAAACAGCCTGATTCCAGCTAATTCTTCTTGGGCTCAAACCTTCCTGATGTTTATTATGTTTTCTATACTGGACCTAAAGGATATTTAACACTAGTGGCTTTGCTCTAGGGAGGTGGATCTTCTCTCAGCACAATGTCAGGTTAAATGATATAATTTATTTTTTATCATGGATCACATACATGTGCAAGCATGCACATGACAATGCAAACAATGACAACAACTATAACTTAAATGAAGCAAGATGAGGAAGATGAAGGAGCATGAAATGATGAACATTCAGCATCCTATTGTCATGACCACAAAGCGGTAAAAACTAATATGAAATGGGCTGATAATACTTCTGATTGTCAATCAACATCTCAAGCCTCTACCATCAGTAGTAACAGCATTCCCAGGCTGGGATGAATGGGCAAGTCTGTGATCCCAACTATGTCCCCAAAACAATCCTGTTTGAAAGCAAACAGATAGGAGAGTGTTCATGCCACTTCAGAAACTGCATTATGTGCACTTTTACCTATCCTGCAATTCCTAGAGAACAAAATACTCTGCAAGGCTAAGTCCAGCATAATTCATTAGTACTCATTATCCAGATAATTAAAATAGATTGAGAAAATAATAAAAAAATGTTTGGCCTACATTTTTGAAAGTAAAATATAGTATCCAGACTACCAGTTTGAAGAAATATCTGCTATTGAAAAGTCTTATAGGTATATATTATCTGACATCCTTCAAAGACATTAGGTACTAGAAAACTGACTGGGCTAGCTGCATAAAATGGCATGGAATGAGACTGTAAAATATGATTGATATAAAATCACTGTATTACTTTTATTCTATACTTAATTATAAAATAATTTTATTTTAAAAATATTGTGTCTAGCGCCTTCCTGTTTGCAACATATTCTTTTTAAGTGTGAAAATACATTCCTTATTTCATTCTTGTGGTCTGAGCTGCTCTTGACTGGTCTCTGTAGTACATGGAGACATATCACATGGATAATAAAGAGCTATTCTTTGCAAAGAGATATTGGTGACAAAATCACCTGTATTAACAGGGAAATGTCTGGTGGTAAAAACAGCAGTAAAGCTGAAAAAGCACTAAAGACACAGATGAGGTTAAACATTTGCATTTTCAGGGATCAGACCCTACATTTTCCTAATGCCACAACTAATGCAAACATTTCAAGCATCAAGTCTTCCATTTAAGTCAAGCTCTGTCCCTTGTCAATCACAACTGGGCTTATGACCTCAGGCTCTTCCTCCATGTGATGTACTATTATATCTGGCCACTCAAAGAGCCAGGCTCATAACCTGATATCTTTCACTCTTCATGGCCATTCTTATTCCCATAGACAACCTGAGCCTTCCTCCTCCACTAACTTTCTGTAATTTCATCCCATATCCTTTTGTCTGCATCTTCTAATGTCACCATTCATTTTTCTAGTCACTATGCCCTGTACTGTAACAGTCTGGAACAGGCAAAATCACCATTTCTCACTCTCCTAATGAGACACAAGACCTGATATGTTACTGTACTATTCTGCTATATATAATTCATTCTTTTTCCAGCAGAGCTTGTGGGTAAGGTACAAAATGTTGGCTGGTTGGTTAGTTAAGAGTACATTAAGAAAAAGGTTTCCAAACCTTCTGTTTCAACTCCGAGATTAGCTAGTGCTTGGACAAATCACACAAACAGTATTTATCTATCTTGTTCGCTAAAGATCATTGGAAGCACAGAAAAAGCAAGGGGACCTTAAATTTTACGCTAATAATACATGTGCTTTTTCTAAAGTTGACCTCTATATCTGCTCAAAAAACAAGTTACTAGCAAGATGTGCACAGTTCTGAAATTATAATTGTATGAAAACGCTGATGGGGCTGTTCTGAGCATGTTTTTCTCCTAATTCTAACAGGAAAGAACTTTGGAGGGCAGAAATGTAATTAGGATGAAAGAATCACATGGAGTAGAGTTGATCATTCTAAGGAACACATGATATGAGTGTAACTGAACAAGAATAATGAGTATCAGTACAACAGATTTCAATAAAGGAGGACAGATAAGTAAAGACATGGAGCTTCTCTGGCTTCATTTTTCAGATTCATTTTTCACTTGTGTTCAGAAATGTAAAAAAAGAGAGTCAGAGTAAAGAGAGTAAGAGTGCACCAAAAGAGAGAAAAGAGTTACAAATATTTAGGTTGGCTAAAGGAATTTGTCCCAGACTGCTTAATGAGCAGTCTAGGCAATTTCTAGACACTCTGCAGTATCTTGGAGAATGCTGGAGTAGGTATGGCCATCAAGAACTCTAAAAAAGGACAAGCATATTACCTGCCTTTGAGATGAGCTGAAGAAAGGACCTCACAAATGACAGACCTGCCAGTCTAATTTTTAGAACCAGAATGACATTAAATTAATTACATTAAATCAGAAAAAAAATCCTCTTTTGACAGGGAAAAATGGCTTACTTTTTATGGAGAAACATTAAGTATGATACCCTTTGATTTCTATTAAAGGCAGCTAAAACCTGCTGAAAATATGCAGTGGAAAAGTATTGATCAAAAGTCTACCTGGAAACAGATCTGAAGTAAGGTGTCTGCCACAGAAGAATACCAATTATTAGGCATATGCAGAAAGGAAACATCCACTCTAGGAGGGCCAGCAAAGAAATTCTGTTCGTTTAGAATGCACTGTGTAGAATGAAACATCCCAAGATAAAGCCTAAATATGTCTCATTTATGATCAGAGACAGAGATGACAGAACATCAAGTAGAGCCTCAGAGTCACATGTCTCTAATGGTTCTGGGTTACTCTTGACAGTAAGCAGAAACTGAAATTCCAGCTTAAAACCCTCACAAGTCCTTGATGAATGAAAACAAAAAAACTACTTCCCAGTGTGAATAGCTTAGTGTGAGGCTGTTTCAGTGACACAGTAGTCTGGGTGCTCCCATCTCTCACAATGTAGCTGAAATCTGAGAAATTAACAAGAGCAGTACAGAGAGCAATACCTGGTCCTACAACTGCAAGTTCCTATGTGTGAATAATGTAGTTACGTGTCACAAAAAATAGAACCATAGATTCACAGAATGGTTTCACTGGGAAGGGCCCTTAAAGATCACCTAGTTCCAACCCCCTTGCCATTGGGAGGGACATCTTTCCCTGGAGCAGCTTGATCAAAGATCAAGGCCATCCAACCTGGCCTTGAACACTGCCAGGGGTGGGAGAGCCACAGCCTCCCTGGGCAACTTCTTCTAGTGTCCTGCTACCCTCACAGGAAAGGAGTTCTTTGTAACATATAATCCAAATCTATCCTCTTTCAGTATGAAACCACTCCACATGGTACTGTTGCTACATGCAGTTGTAAAATATCTGTCTGCAGCTTTCCTGTAGGCTTCCTTCATGTACTGAAAAGGTGCTCAAAGGTGTCCCCAGAGCCTTCTATTCTCCAGGCTGAACAACCCCAACTGTCTTAGCCTGTCCTCATAGGAACAGTGCTCCAGCCCTCCGATCATCTTTGTGGCCCGCCTCTGGACTAATTCCAACAGCTCCATGTGCTTCTCACATTGGGAGCAGCAGAGCTGGACGCAGTACTCCAGTACTCACCCTTGTGAGACGCAGGGTCTCACAAGAGAAGAGTGGAGGGGAACAATCACCTCCCTCAACCTGCTGTCCATACATCTTTTGATGCAGCTCAGCATACAGTTGGCTTTCTGGGGTGCAGGCACACATTGCCAGCTCATTTTGAGCTTTTCATCAACAAACACTCCAAGTCCTCCTCAGGGCTACTCCTGAACCATTCTCTCAGGTGAGAACAAGGTCAGTTATAGCACCTCTCCTCTTTGGTTTCTCTATTCCTTGGAGAAGGAAGTAATTATCAATGAGTTCCAGCAATTTCTTGGCTTATTCCCTACTGTGTTGTCTCTCTAACAGGTATCAGAGTGGTTGAAGTTGAAGGTTGATGGGCTTGTAAATATGAGGCTCACCTAACTATAAAGAGCCTCATCTTCTCAATCTTCCTGGTTGGGTGCTCTATCGCAGACCCCCACTGTAATGTACCCTGTTCCTGCCTTCCCTTTAATCCTGACCCATATACTCTTGGTGGGATCCTCGTCCATTCCCAGGTGGAGCTCCACGGGCTCCAGCTGGTCAGTGATGCTGAGGACAAAGCCCATTCATCATATCCTCTGCCTCTCCTTCCTAAAGAGCCTGTCTCCTTCCATTCCAACACTCCAGTCATGTGATACATCCTACCATGTCTTCGTGAGGCCAATGAGATCACATCCCTGCAGGCACACACATATAACTCCTCTATAACTTCTCCTTTGTCCTCCATGCTATGTGCATTTGCATAGAGGCATTTAAGTTGGTACCCCTATTAAGCTGACTTACTGGCTTACTTAACCCCTTTCAGTTCAAGCACTACTGCTAGGTGTCATGTGGACACAGAGATACTCTGTCCCAGTAATGATGCATGGCTGTGAGAGATGTACCCTGGACCACCTGCTACGTTTACCAAGAATGCTCTGTGATCACCTCTGCAGGAAGCTGTCATTCTCCAGCTTTCCAAAATTGCCTATAGCAGGTGGTAAAGTGGTAACCCAAAATGGTGGCACACATGAAATGGAAACACAAAGCTGGGAATTGAAGAATAATGTTTTGGCAGGAAAGTGAGGGGATAGCTGTGAGTGATAAGGTAATATTTATGTCTAGACCACACATTAACATCAGTCAGGGAGTGAGTATCAGTGCTGTCCTAAACTCCCTCTCTCTGGCTAAATGACAATGAACCCACTTCTATCTCCAACGCCTACAAATTCATTTAAGAGTTTCCACAGAACAAGTTATTGTTCCAGAAAGGCACAGGGATTTCTTTACTAGTGTTATTTAAGGGGAAAACTTGCAGTTAATTTATTTCTCCAGTGAAAGCTTCTCTGTCTGATGCATTCCTCCCTTTGCTTAGACTTGCAAGAAATAACGGTATAGACTCATTATGAATGGAAGTTTTTATGGTCATCAGAATACCTTTTTTAAAATATCACTGAATAGGTTTTCAACATGCGTCTCCAGGTGTTACAACTGTGTTTACTAGCAGTCTCATGCTGCTAAAAGAGTGTTTTGACCCGAAAAATCGCTGCAGGTACTAACAAGTTTTCTTCCTCCTTTTTAACCAGCATTAGGAATAAAAAAATTCAGAAGAATCTTGAGTGGACACCCTGATCTGAAAGGACAGCAAATTCAGGAGTCACCAGAGTCTACCATGCATTTCTGTGATTTTATCTCATTGTTTCTCTTGAAGGAATGATTTCAAGGTTTGATATGAAAACCCACATTATAATCCTAGTGATTTTATGTCTGCCACTCTATTGGAATTGCTTTGCTGAAAACAGTAAGCTTTTTCCTTCATCCTCCTTCTGGCTGCAAAGACTTGTTCTGCTCACTCAGTGCAATTCTACCAATATTCTTTTCTAGACTCAGTTTCACCATCAAGAGAAGAACAGCTCAAGCATTCACAATTAAAGCTGCTTGCAAACAGTTGTGGATTTGTTTTCCCCCTCCTGTTACAGGAAAGCTGTATTGTTGATTAGAGAACGTGTGCAACTGTAAGCTTTCCATGACTGTGCTGACAATCTCTCTACCAGATTCTGCTCTATGGCTCCCAAAGCCCGTTACCCAAGCTAGCATACTGAGATATCTGGTAAACAAAAAGAAGATGTATGCACTTGGAAAGAAGAAATGAGCTTGGTAAAGAAAAAACCTTCAGTTACTAGAGGCCTGAGAATCATTAGAGGTATGAAGAGAAATTGCAATTCAAAACTATGAAATGAAAATCAATTTATAAATGTCTGAAGTAACACGTAACAAAGCCTTGAAAAGTTTCTAAACAATCAGATCAGCCATAGCCACATTTGTCAGGGTTTTTTTGACTCTTAATCAGAACTACTTCAGAAGAAATCCCTCCAGGATAGGTTCATCTATTGGTCTCCAAGGGTGATTTTGTTTCTCCTTTCAAATGGTCCAAATTATATCACCTCTCCTCTTTTGATGAATGACTGTCAACATGACTTTCTATAGAAAAAAGATATTTGTGATTTACTAGAACATGGAGATCAAGAGGTGGCTTTGCTCTCAATGGGAAGATGGAGAATTTTCATTCTTGTATTTTTCTAAAGCTTGTCAAGTTCACCAAGAAAGGGGAGAGAAATGACCCCCCCATATCCTTGTAAGATAAGCTGTGAGTTCTGTAGTACCATTTTCAGAATGGATTTAAATTATCTGGTTTTAATTAAATTATGAGCCTGCAACCCAATTTTTCTACATGGCACAGTGTCCATACAAAAACTACACCAGAACTATACCATGGCCACACTTGTAACTTTTGAGAAATTAGAAACAAGCAGTTATTTTTTCAAAAAAGTATTGTTATATTGGAAATTACAAGATCTGAACCAGCAGATTCAAGCTCAGACCACTACCCCCTCTCACCAAAATGAACAGGAAGCAGACAAGAAAAAGACTGGAATAGCAAAGTCTTAGAGCTTTTTAAAATTGTGTTACTTTTAAGTAGTATCTCTCCAAACAAATCAGTTTATTAAGCTTGCATGTCTGGAAGCAGGCTTGAGATACACAAAGTCCTGGATCTGTAATATAATGATATAGGCCACTATAGTCCTGAAGCCAGCTCCATGTTATTTGTCCCAGTGGCTAAGCTCAATGCCAGCTCATACACTAGAAAGCACTTTTTTCCCACTGGCAGGTGGTATGCAGCAGCTGATAATTTTGAACTTTCACAATTTCTGTACTTTCGTTCAACTATCACCCTTTCCCAGTGAGCAATGATAATTTTAGATGACTCTGTGTGATAGGGAATAAGCAGACATAGCAGATCCTCTAAAAAGAGTAAACCACAGGCATTCACAGTAGTTAAAAGAAGATGTATAAAATTCAAATGTCAAGGCAAAATAATTATTTGGAGGCTTTTCTCAGTAGAGACAAACTTTATGCTACTTTGCATGTTAAAACACAAGTTTCCTTTAAAGTCGGCTGCATTTCCTCTAATGACGTAAGAAAAGCTTAGTGCACATTCTGGGACCTTTCTACTATGCCTGGGATGAGTTTAAACATATCCAGCTGCTCTTTAGTAGTTTACTTCAGGGGATCTTTCACAGCTGGCTTAAACCAGATTTACATATGTTTGGCTGAATATTCATGATTTCAGGGCTCCAGAGATGTTGTTGCAGCCTGCGAAGTGAATCTCTCATCTCCACAGTTCCCATTTCACTGCATGGATCTCCTCTGATGGTGCAGAACAAATGCTGTGGGTTTTTTTTTTATCCCTGCTGTGGGCATTATGTATTCTGGGCAGCTCACTGCCTTTCTGGAAGCAGTTTTTATGAACAGTGTCAAGGAAAGAGAAGCTGTCACTAAGAAATTCTGTGGCTTTTCCTTTCCTTTTTTACAGCCTGTTTTGAACTATGGCCTTTCTGCACACAAGGGAAAAGTGAAGTTTGCTGAATGTCAACATAAGCAGCTCTGCTTAGCAGGCTGAAGCTCAAAGCAGACTTATGGAAGAATTGGAGTTAAATTTCAAACATTGCATACAAACTAAAAGCAAAAATTGTTTCCTCAACAGCTCTGATCTTCAAAGAAAAAAATGAAAATGCTAGTTTTGAGCATTTGTGACTGAACACGTTACAGCTAAAGTAACATAGCATCCATCTATTTAACATCTAAGACATTTACATACCTAAGACTGTACCCTATGTACCCTATTCCATGAGGTCCCTGAAAACTATTAAACTCTTGAAAAACTATGTGACCAAGCCAGCAATGTTTATTCATGCACACAGACTGCTGCTGGGTTGCTGTTGCAGGTTATGGACATAGCTGGACCCGAAATTAGGTCTGCTCTTACACAGAATAATGATGAAACCTCTTCTGTCATTACAATGCCAGCACTGTATATTTTGTGACAGAAAGCAAACACTGTGCATTAACTCTTCATTTCTCCTACACTCATGTATACTGCAGGTGTAGACAAAAGACCCAGACTTAAGAATTAAAACATTTCTTCAGTGATCAATAATATACAATACTGCTTCTTCTAGAAATATTTGGAGGGCTGGTTCTGTAAGCAAAAGTAGCTTATACAGATCTGATGTTAGGTTTATTGTTTCCTTCCATATTGTGGCACCATAGACTCATCTGCCTTTAAATAGAGTAATTGACTAAGGAATCGTTATGAGTTTGAAACACTGGCTTTAACAGTCAGCAAGATTAATTTTACTGGTAGTTCTTTACGTACATCTCAGTACTTTTTCAAATGTAAATTCAAGTGTAAAGCCTTCTTTTCTCTTGGTTACAGTTGCTCAAATCCAGTCTCTGGTAAAGCAAGCAGGGTTACTGCTGCCACATCCTGAGGTAAAAGACAGCTTTTTTCTAATGGACTTCTTGTTCTGGTGCTGCTATCATCTCTCTCTCCCTATATTTGATGTCTACAGTGGTGTCTTCCTTCATGCACCTCTGTCAAATTTATAGTTCCCTGCATTCTTTGACCTAATTTTTATCCCCTCCACACCTTGCTGCCACTGCATGTACATTTGCACGTTGGTGCCATTCATCTTCTTCTCTGTGAATTTTCTAGTGTGCTCAGTAGTTACTCTTGCCAGTCTGCATCCCTGAATGAGATGAACCTGTAGCTTTTCTCAGAGTACATACTGTAGCAAGCAGGTACCGATGCAACTTCAAGAAAGCTATCCCAGGGACCAGCAGCAACCTAGCCACAGTACTGTGTACAAACCAGTGTCTTCTCCAACACATTCAAAGCCCATCCAGACACCCTCTTGGCTGTCCAGATGCAGTACAGGCAGAGGTACCTGTATATTTGCCTTACCATGCATCTCACAAGCAACAGTGTTTCTGCAATACAATAGGTCCCCAGCCTTCCGCTCAGTTCTGGTACTGGGTCAAATACCAACTTTCTGGATTATTGTAGTGGTTGCTCAGTTCCTGCTCTTGCTCTTTCTTTAAGCCAATACTTTCCACTGCTGCAGGGAAATCAGGCAGCTTGCACAGGTTGGTGCTGTAACAAGGAAGACAGCTGGCTTTTTTTCTCATCTGTAGACTATTTCTCAAGCCATGTTTACTGATCTATAGATATACAAGTTTCCATGTGAGAGGCTAAAGCTTCAGTTTTTGCCTAACATTGAGACCCTAACAAATTCATAGAATCATAGAATCATAGAATTGGATGGGTTGGAAGGGACCTCAGAGATCATCAAGTCCAACCCTTTATCCACTACCACTGCAGTTAGTAGACCATGGCACTGAGTGCCACATCCAGTCTCTTTTTAAATATCTCCAGGGATGGAGAATCCACTACTTCCCGGGGCAGCCCATTCCAATGTCTGATCACCATAAAGAAATTCTTTCTAATGTCCAACCTAAACCTCCCCTGGCACAACTTAAGACCGTGCACTCTTGTCTTGCTGACAGCTGCCTGGGAAAAGAGACCAACCCCCACCTGGCTCCAACCTCCTTTCAGGTAGTTGTATAGAGTGATGAGGTCTCCCCTGAGCCTCCTCTTCTCCAGGCTGAACACCCCCAGCTCCCCTCAGCCTCTTCTCATAGGATCTGTGCTCGAGTCCCTTCACCAGCCTAGTTGCCCTCCTTTGGACCTGCTCCAGCACCTCAATCTCCTTCCTAAACTGAGGGGCCCAGAACTGGACACAGGACTCAAGCTGTGGCCTCCCCAGGGCTGAGTACAGGGGCAGAATCCCTTCCCTGGACCTGCTGGCCACACTGTTCCGGATACAGGCCAGGATGCCATTGGCCTTCTTGGCCACCTGGGCACACTGCTGGCTCATGTTCAGCTTCCTGTCAATCCAGACTCCCGGGTCCCTTTCTGCCTGGCTGCTCTCAGCCACTCTGTCCCCAGCCTGTAGCACTGCATGGGGTTGTTGTGGCCAAAGTGCAGGACCAGGCACTTGGCCGTGTTGAACCTCATCCCGTTGGAATCAGCCCAACTCTCCAGTCTGTCCAGGTCCCTCTGAAGAGCCCTCCTGCCTTCCAGCTGATCAACACTTCCCCCCAGCTTAGTGTCATCTGCAAATTTGCAAATGCATGATGATGGACTCAATCCCCTCGTCTAAATCATCAATAAAGATATTAAACAGAACTGGGCCCAACACTGATCCCTGGGGGACACCACTAGTGACCGGCCGCCAACAATCTCTCTTATCTCAGTAATATATATTTATTCTCTTCCTTCCTTTCTAAGCATAGTGTAGGTGAGATCATACCTTTTGCAGAAGCACAGCTGATGTTATCAAGTTGTGTTTCAAGCAGAGATAAACTGTATTGCTTTTTCAGGTCTTGATGCTGTGTATATGAAAGTAACCACTAACTTAATATTAGTAATTCAGTGAGTGAGAACTGCTACCCCCAGGTATGGAAAATTAATTGGTCTTGCTGGACGACTGCCTCAGGGCATTGCCTGTAGCTTGGTCATATTTAGACAAAAAGCACATAGAGTGCTGCAAGACTCTAAGACCTCTTTAAGACACTCAATAGAAACCAGTGTTTTGTAGAGATAAAGCCAAACGCTATCTGCAAAAAAAAAACCTCCATCAGTACTCAGTACTCTCTATGTTCTTTGTTATGAGCCATGACAGCCAAACCTCTGGGTAGGCTCTGTGGAGAATGCAAGAGGATCAGTGAGGAAAGCAGGCAGAAGAAGAGAGAGAGGGCACTCCTGCTCTGTGTCTTCCTTTGAGAGCCTCTGACTGGGACTCGCCCAGCAATGAATACACACTGAGAACAGCTGAGTGGTTTTATGGGAGCTACAAGCTGGCGGCAGGAATTAAAGTTCTCCAGTGCTGACCAGTGGCTCAAAGAAATTTTCCACAGCCTTTTCTGCACCACATGACAAGACTAATTCTCTTAGCTTCTTTGAAAACAAGCAGTACTCAGTGTTTACTCAGTATTACGGCTTCTGTCTCACTCACCCTATGTGCTTTTGAACAGGAATTCAATATAGTTTTCTAATTTAAAGAATATGGAAACACTTGGAAAATATGTGCTTCCCAAAAGACTTTTGGAATTATTTTAATAAAGGCTTCAGTGAACTGATGTTCAGGAGGTGTTTCTGTGCATGCTTAAATTCCCTGTGTTTGTGTTTAGTATTTGTAGGTCTTTCAGGCACTCCGAAAACCCCCCTCTGTTTCCTTCAACAAGAACATGATGGTGAATAATAGTAGCTTTGCAGGGCTTTAAAATGTGCCTGCTTTCCGCTCCTCACTTTTTTTTTTTAACAGCTGTTCTTTTATTTTGTATCACAATTGTGGGTAAGATGGGATGGAGCATGAACAAGATAGCATGTTATTGACAGCATGCATCTGGTGTTATTTTCCAATTAAAAAAATCCTTGTTGGGCACATGAAAGAACTGTCTAGTTTATGCCTAGTTGTGACAGTGCTATCAAGCTGCAGCTTCATCTGAGATTTTATTTCACAGAAGATAGCAGTATTTGGTTGCTGGTGGGAGAGCTACAATTTATATCAAAGTCTAACCACCTTGGGAGACATGGGAGGCTGGAAGTGGTCCGGAGGCTGTCCACTGGGACTCACTGTTTCAGGGTATTACAGGTACTCTTCTAGACAACACAGAGCTGGTGATGAATGTGCTGTTAGCCATTTCCAAATGTTTGCTGTATTGTACAGCTGTGCCAGAAACACCTCTTAGATGCTACCTGAGCAACTTCTCTATAAACTGCCTCAAGCTTTTCTAAGGCCAATGGAGCTGTTAAAATGTACTTCAGCAGAGACTCTGACTTATTCTCATCTGCTGGGGCAGGGAGAACTGTCAGACTATCAGCTAGGGGTTAGAATGCTTATCAGTCACAGCACCAGCACTGAATGCACACAGAATTGCCTGTGTGTTCAGTCTCTTCTGGGTATGAGAGACTGAAATTTTTCAAAAACTTACATCTTGGCCTCTTTTTCCCTCACAGGGATTTCAGAGTGCACATTTTAATATAATGGTAAACTTGCACAATCTGCTCCAAAACTTCTCAATAAAATGCCCTTAAGACCTTTCTTTTGTGACATGAAAATAATGATATATTTTTCCTTATCCTCTTTCTCAGCCACTGGCACAAAAAATCTCCGAACACATCACTAAAATCTAGGAAAAATCAGAGCAACAGTAATCAGATACCAGAGACTATAATGTCTGGCTAAATGATTATTAGAGAGCTCAAAGTAACACCTGCCAAACATCTGGATATTCATAGGAACAACTACTTCCCAAATGTGATAACACTTGTTATCTGTATTTCATGTTTAATAAAATCATCATGGTACAATCTAAATTATGCCCTCTTCAGGTTTTCCTTTTTTAATTAACTATATGCTGTTAATGAGTAAGAACCAGCCCATTCTGACATAAAGAATTAAGCTCACCTTTTTTAATCTTAAAGAAAAAAAAGAAAACAGGGCAAAGGATCAGTGAAGATCCTTCCTACATTCTGAAATGGATGTTGATACTATTCACTAAAAGGTTATCTATATGAGAAGAAGGCAGGTGGTATTTTGTACAGAGGCATGTAATTAAAAAGTTCACAGTCCACTGATCATATTAAAAGTGTGCTGAACCAGGACTGTCAATGTTTATGTCATTGTAAAATTACTACAGGACATCTTAACTATTAATTAATATAATTATTAAAACTAGGCACATCCTATATGAGAAAAATGAATTATTCATATATCTTTAACAGTATATTGACATTTTAATTGTACACTGGCATTAACTTAGCACCAAAGGCACTTTAATTGTCTTTTACCTACTAGATTTTCTGCTTTTAAATCCCTTCAAATTTCAAAGGAGTTTCAGAAATTTCATCTAATTGGCCAGACTGCCGTCCCAATTTAGCATCTTTGTACGGCATGTTGTCTACCTGGACTCAATAACATGACACAAAAATTAAACCTGGTGTTACTTAATATCCTGCCCACTGATTATGCTTTGCTACAGATAGAGTGGTGGCCCTGAGGGGCCAGCATACCTTACAATGAATTCCCAGGCCTTGACAAATGTGACAATGCTACAAGGGTCAAACAAGAGCACGAGGCAGCCTGCGCTCCTCCACTGAGCTGTCCTCATGGGGTAACTGGATGAAGGCAGCTGGGGATCCAGTCCATCACACAATAGCTCTAATGCCCTGAACCCTGAGCAGCTGCCTTGACAAATTAGATGTGGCCCCTTTTATTGAAAAAACAGATCAAGGTCCAAGGGTAATGACAGTTTCCCCCTGTTTTAGAAAGGCAGGCTTCTACTGCTCATTGCAGCCTGGAAACGGATGGCATGATTTTAAATCTATGCAGGACAATTACGGGTCAAGGATACCTGCTGTGTCCTGCAGCCACATCTGACATTTGATGAGCTCTATTTTAAACTTTAAACCCTTCTTTAATTTGCAGAATCTACTCATCTGGGGGCATTTAGAAAGAAAAGCTCTGTTGAAAGTTTTCATAACCAGAAGTTGCACATTAGCACAATGTTGTCTATTACAAATGCTGGTTGTTTTTTGTTTTTTTTTTTTGCTAGTAAGAAGCAAATAGCACTTGGTTTCCATCTTGATACTCATGTTTCCACCCCTGCTACTTAAATCTGAAACCCATACTGTTAGAAAAATGTAGAAATATTTTGATTTCTGACAATTTTAAATTAATGTCAGTGCTGAAGTATAGGCATTTCTTTAGGGGTGGCATGGGCAGTTGTTATGTACTGGAATATACCCATCCATTACTTTTATTTCCTCATCCTTGTCTATCTTTTGAAGTGTAAACTCATTTAGTCTGTGACTAGATGAGCTGGGTTTCTTTATGTAAGATTTGAAATGAAGTCACAGAGAAGAGACACTAAATCACTGCCCTGTATTCTATCACAATCCCCATTTTTTTATTAAAATTTGGCTTAAGGATGTGGCCCTCTACAGGGACTTAGTTTCTGTCACCTATTTTCCGTATCTTGTCTTCTCTCTGTCTCTTTGCTCTTGTCCTCATAGAAACTTAGAAAAACATAACAAAAACAAGTTGAAGACAGTAATTTGTCAGAAACATCCCTTCCATAATTCTTAATTCATCAATTTTATGTAGAAATACCATTTTATTAACTAGCATCTAGTCTTCTGCTCCCACTGTTTGAACTGGAGGATGCACTCTGAGATGATTAGCTGTTTCTAGACCTGGGAGCAGTCAGCTTCTACACGCAAGACAGAACAGAGGAAGGATCAGTGTCATTCCTCATGACAAATCTGATGCATTCCCTTAATCCTGACTGCACAGCTCTCTGATGTATGTCATAGGTTGTCAATTTTCTGGCATGCTTGCTAGTTGTATTAACCTGGTCTGGTGCACAGGTCTCTGGACATTAAAAACTCTGCTGAGATATTTGGTCCCATCTAACTGCAAACAGTGGATTTCTAGTACTTGTCTGATATGGAATTAAATGTTGTTCCATGGCAGGTATGCCAGGAAGACATTTTGCTCCTGGACAAGTTGCTCATTAGGACCATTCTAAACAAACATAGGGTTGTTTGTTTGCTTTTTTAAAAATGTATTTTTTATTATTTTACCCAAGCAGCTGATATATATGACAAATGCCAGTAAGCCCCCCCTTTTTACGGCTATTTACAGTAAGCTGGTATTAATATATCTAAGAACATTTTAGAAAATAAAAAAAATCTATGTCTTTGTTTAGCACAGATTAATCCAACCAACTGCTCTTTAAACCCTAATGGGAAAAGTCAATAGGTTTTAATCTTGATTAGGATCTACTAAAGTTTAAATGGACTAAGTTCCCTGTCTTCTTTTGTGTAGGTGAAATCCCTCTGTGAAGCACTGCAGCTCTGAGTAGCCAAACCTCTCACTTCAAATCCCACCCAAACACTACAGAATCATTGACAGAATCAAGGTGAATTCCCTACACTCTTTCTCACAGCACTCTTACTAGTCCATGGGCAAATGACTTAAAAGTATAGTAAGCAAAGGATCCAGTCTTTTTTGATCTTCATTGTTTCCTCAGCACTTGAAACTGCTAGTGAACTGCAATGTATTTGCAACCCGCTTTATATTTCTGCATAACATGGTTGGATGCACGGGAAAGAACAGCAGTGTTTGAGCAGCCTCCTTCAGGCACACGATTTGAGCTTATAGCCCTTCCTGAGCCCCATCCAGGCAGAACAGACTATGGTGCAACTCTTCTCTCACTGCCTAACACTTTTACCATCAGTCACTTTCTTCTCACAGTGCCAAGACAATGATATAAACCACAGAATCATAGAATCATCCGGATTGGAAAGGACCTCTGAGACCATCAAGTCCAACGCTTAATCCACCACCACTGTGGTTCCCAGACCATGGCACTAAGTGCCACATCAGTCTCTTCTTACAAACCTCCAGGGATGGAGAATCCACCACCTCCCTGAGCAGCCCATTCCCATGCCTGATCACCCTCACTGTAAAGAATTTCTCCCTAATATCCAACCTAAACTTCCCTGCCAGAGCTTAAGTCCATTCCCTCTTGTCTTACCGACAGCTGCCTGGGAGAAGAGACCGACCCCCACCTGGCTCCAACCTCCTTTCAGGGATTTGTAGAGAGTGATGAGGTCTCCTCTGAGCCTCCTCTTCTCCAGACTGAACACCCCCAGCTCCCTCAGCCCTTCCTCACAGGACTTGTGCTGGATCCCTTCACAGCCTCCTTGCTCTTCTCTGGACCTGCTCCAGCACCTCAATCTCCTTCCTGAACGGAGGGGACCAGAACTGGACACAGGACTCAAGCTGTGGCCTCCCCAGGGCTGAGTACAGGGGCAGAATCCCTTCCTTGGACCTGTTGGCCACGCTGTTCCTGATCCAGGCCAGGATGCCATTGGCCTTCTTGGCTACCTGGGCACACTGCTGGCTCATGTTCAGCTTCCTGTCAATCCAGACTCCCAGGTCCCTTTCTGCCTGGCTGCTCTCAGACACTCTGTGCCCAGCCTGGAGCTCCCCATGGGGTTGTTGTGGCCAAAGTGCAGGACCCGGCACTTGGCCGTGTTGAACCTCATCCCGTTGGAATCAGCCCAACTCTCCAGTCTGTCTAGGGCCCTCTGCAGAGCCCTCTTGACTTCCAGCTGATCCACACTCCCCCCAACTCAATGTCATCTGTGAATTTGCTAATGGTGGACTCAATCCCCTCATCTGAATCATCTCTGAAGATATGAAACAGAACTGGGCCCAGCACTGGTCCCTGGGGACACCACAGCCACCAATTGGATCAGCACTGTTCAGCACCACTCTCTGGTGGCCTCCACCAGTTCCTAACCCAGCACAGAGTGCTCCTGTCTGAGCCCTGGGCTGACAGCTTTTCCAGGAGAATGCTATGGGAGATGGTGTCAAAGGC
Source organism: Calypte anna (assembly GCF_003957555.1). Lineage (NCBI taxonomy): Eukaryota > Metazoa > Chordata > Aves > Apodiformes > Trochilidae > Calypte > Calypte anna. The sequence continues at coordinate 59,075,491 of NC_044274.1, read as the reverse complement.
TTTGCTGAAGTCCAGGGAGACTCCATCCACAGCCTTCCCCTCATCCCCCAGGCAAGTCCCCTATTCATAAAAGGAGATCAGAGATCAGGTTGGTCAGACAGGACCTGCCTTTCCTAACCCCGTGCTGGCTGGGTCTGATCCCCTGTCCATCCTGTAGGTGCTGTGTGATTGCCCCCAGGATGATCTGCTCCATAACCCTGCCAGGCACTGAGGTCAGGCTGACAGGTCTGGAGTTTCCTGGGTCCTCCTTTCATCCCTTTTTGTGGATTGCTGTGACATTCGCCAACTTCCAACCACCTGGGACCTCCCCAGTGAGCCAGGACTGTTGGTAAATGAAGGAGAGAGGCTTGGCGAGCTCTTCTGCCGGCTCCCTCATCACCCTGGGGTGGATCCCATCTGTCCCATAGACTTGTGAGGATCCAAGTGGCTATTTGCAGGCCACAAACTGTTCCCTCCAGCATTACAGGGGGGCTGCTCAGCTTCCTATTTCTCTCTACAAGCCCCAGAAGCAGCTGTTCTCAGGACAACCTCTTACTGTTGAAAACTGAGGTAAAGAAACCATTAAATACCTCAGCCTTGTCCTCATTTTGGTAACTATGTTTCCCCTCATTTCCAAGAAAAAAATGGAGATTTTCCCTGCCCCTCCTTTTGCAGTTGATGTATTCATGGAAGTACTTTTTGTTATCCTTAATGGAAATGGCAAGATTTAGTTCAAATTGTGCCTTTATCTCTCTGATTTTCTTTCTACATGACCTAACTATACTCCTAAACTCTTCCTGAGTAGCCAGCCCTTTTTTCCAGACTGTAAGCTCTCTTTTTACCCCGAATTTCCTTCCATATCTCCCTGTTCAGCCAGAGCAATCGTCTTCCCCCCCAGTTTGCCTTTGAGCACACAGGGATAGGCTGCTCCTGTGCATTCAGGACTTGCTCCTTGAAGTACACCCATCCCTCCTGGAACCCACCCCCTTTGTTTTCAAGGGCTGTTTCCCAGGGTACACTCTGAATCAGTCTTCTGAAAAGGCCAAGATCTGCCCTCCGGAAGTCCAGTGTAGAGGTTTTAATGTTGGCCCTCCTTGCATCCCTGAGTATTAAAAACTCAATTATTTCATGGTCACTATGCCCTAGAGGGCCTCTGACCACTATATCTCCCACCAGCCCCTCTCTGTTTGTAAACAGAAGGTCTAGTGGGGACCCATCCATGGTGGGCTCATTTACCAGCTGGAGTGCAAAATTATCCTCTATACACTCCAGGAATCTCCTAGACTGCCTCTTCTCTGTTGTGTGGAGTTCCCAGCAGACATCTGGCAGGTTAAATTCACCCATGAGAACAAGGGCTGGTGATCTGGAGACATCTGCCAGCAGCTTGTAGAATAATTGATCACTCTCATCATCCTGGTTGGGTGGTCTGTAACAGACTCCCACCAAAGATGTCAGCCTTATTGGACTTCTCCCTGATTTTGACCCACAGGCACTCAACCTTTTTGTTACTGACCTCAAGTTCTACAGTCAAGAAACTCTCTAACATACAGAGCCACCCATCCACCTCTCCTACCTTGTCTGTACCTTCTGAAGAGCTTGTAGCATCCATGGCAGCACTCCAGTCATGGGAGTCATCCCACCACATTTCTGTGATGGTGACTACATCAGAGCTTTCCTGCTGCACAATGGCTTCCAGCTCCCCTTGATTGTTTCCCACACCGTATGCACTGGTGTACATGCACTTCAGCTGGACTGCTGATTTTACTCTTTATTCAGGCTTTCCATTCCCAGGCTCATCTTTGGAGATGCTCCCCCCGCCCCCCCTTCAAACCTAGTTTGAAGTTTGGGGCATCAGCTCTCCTGATCAGCCCTGCCAACTCACGGGCTATCTGTCACATCTAGACAGATGAAGTCCATCTGATTTGAGGACACCAAGTACCACGGAATTTACCCCATGGTCAAAGAACCTGAAACCCTGCCACTGACACCAGTCCCTAAGCCATGAGTTAACCTGCTGGATCTTCCTGCTTGTTCCTTCATCCACTGATGTCATTAGAGGGATGGAGGAGAACACAGCTTGGGCTCTTGATCCCTTCAGCAGTTGCCCCAAGACCTTGAAGTCTCTCTTGATTGAATGGGTGCTATACAAATACAGAGTATTTGCTTGGCCTTGAATATCCAAGCCCTCCAGCTTCAGACCTGAAAACAATGACTCAACAGATAAATCTTGACAAACTCTGTGCTACTTTAAATCCTCTCCTGAATTATTACAAAGTGCCAGCAAGATAGTAAATAATTCTCCCTTCTTCCTCTGACATAAGGTGCTTTCAGTGTTTTAGAACCTTGTACATGTTAGCATATAACAACATTCCTGTGTAAAAACATACTCTGCAAATGTGCTTCCTGGTGTAAAACTCAGCCCTCCCATGATGAACACCAGTTATTTAATTTAAGTAAAAAAAGAGTTCAAAGCTTTTATTTGCCACAGACATTTTCTCTCGTTTCATGTCTACTTGTAAAGTATCTTGTTAAATCAGTACCTTCCATTCTTTGTCATAATAGTACCTGAAGTTTCTTATAATTTTGTATCATTGCAGCAAAATTTGCCTGAACATTTGCAGACCTCTGGAGACAAGAATTGTCAACACTAGGCAAATCTTTCAAGTAGAGATAATCATGGTAAAATTTAGTAATACTGCCACTTGTGTACACTATGAAATACCTTCTGGACTAAGGTTTTGAAATTAACCACCTTTGGGCTCTGCAGTAGCACAACGCTCTCCAAACAGAGGAATTGCTAGTGTCTAATTCTGTACCAGAGGAAGGGATGCATTTTTTATCATCATTATTAATATTACTATTATTAATATATAATAATTATATATATTGTATATATTACATACAATATATAATATATAATATTAATATAATGACTATTACTATTATATATTATATATTGTATAATAATAATAATAATAATAATAATAATAATAATAATAATAATAATAATAGAGATTCTACATTCTATAATATAATAGGTTTTACCAGATGCTATCTATATCAGGAGCATTCTTGAGATCCAAACATACCAGCAACACTTAACTCTGTAAACCGAGTCCATCACACTCTGATTCTCATCATCTTTTTACCAGTTACTTGGACAGTGACAAAAAGCTTGCTACAGAAAGGAGATACCACCTCATAATCCTCACTTAAAAGGTGTTAAGACAAGAATACAAACATTAAGCCTGCTAATAGCAATGCTACATTTTTGTCATTCAGTGCCCAGCTCAGACACATCCACCTGTGGGAATAAAAAAGTCATAAAGCTGAATTTGGAACCAATTTATCAACACTGTGATTAAAAGGCAAGCTCCAGGCACCTAGAGACCAAGTGAGAAAACCGGGTAGCTGGCTGCATTTGTGCTAATGAACCCAGGACTTGAAAAGCATGAGTCACTTCTGAAGGGATGCAGGAAGGACAGGAGGCAGCAGAGAAGGGCAGCAGGGTAATGAGGGGGAAGGCCAGCTCCTCCTGAAGAAAATCACTTTGTTTTCTCCATGTACATGTCTGTCCCCCCTTCGTTAGTAGGACAACTACAGAGAGACACAACAGCACTACAGCATCACTGGGGTGTAGAGGTAAAGCCTTGGAGTGCCCCACAGAAGGAGCCTTGTGACTGTGGAGGGAGGGGAACCAAGTACAATGGCAGCAGGGGGGAGGGTTAGATGGCAAGGTTAGTGAAACTGGTTCAACAAAAGTGAGAGAGAAACACACAATTAAATTAACACTAGAAGACAGCAAGAAAAGAAACAGAACATAAACATACTCTAGGACATATTTTTGGGTTTTTTTCTTTTTTTTCCTGAGGAGGAGATGAGGAAAGAGGGGTGCATTTTGCCCAAGCAGGGGTAATTTTTGTTGTTGTTGTTGTTCTGCAAGAGGAAGGGCAGATTCCCTAATGGCCAAAATGAAAATGCCAGTAGGATGACAATGCATAGTTCCCAGTCTATGGGTTCCACTACACATTTTTATCTTGGCAAGAAATGTATTGAAGCTCAGAAACAACAATCCCAGAATATATTTAGCCACTAAAGCTGTGGCACACAAATGTCACATTCCCATGAGTCAATCCTTTTAAAGAACCCCCTCTTCACACCCCCACAGATATTCCCCAAGATGCCTGCACTGAATTAAAAGTGAAGCATATGGATGGATGTGACATCATCAAAGCACCCGTGTTACAGAAAAGAAAACAGCAAGTGGATTCTTTACAATTAGTACAGCCAGTAAGAAGTCATTTGCAAGCACAGGAAAAGAAAGAAAACACTGTTCAAGGGATTAGACACAACCAATGAAGAAAACCACAAAGCACTTTGCAAAACAAATAAAAAATGTTGATATTTAAAAAAAATATATTTTTTCTCAGTGAATATGTGAAAGTAAAAGAAATCACAACAAAAGTGAAAACAGAATCTTAATAAAAGGACAGTAAGTGTAACATTTTCTGATTTAACTTTGTGTAAGAACTCTTTGCTTTGCCCTTTTAAAACAATGAATCAATACTAATTCTGGAGCCAATCAGCTCTGACTGGGCAAGGCAAAGAGTAACAGCACACAAGTAGATGGTAATGGTAAACAACCATGCGGTCACCTCTGCCGCCATTGTTTTGATTTTGTGTAGACTGCTTCCAGCTTTGTCAATATTCATAATTAGGCACCAAAGAATGCATGATATTTAAATGGCCCTGTCAAGTGCTAATAGGGCTCTTTCATAACCATCACTCCCTGGGGAAGGGATTGCTGAATGTAAGCCACCTCATCAGTCAGTGAATTGAAGCGAAAATGATTAGAATCCAACAGCTACACATTTATTAATATTTTCACTGCATGATCTTCTGGAAGCTGCCACTGGCATACAAGATGCTTTTAAACACCTATTAAACACTGCTTCACAGAAGATTTGTGAAGTAGGGATCCACACATAACAAATAGTGCCATTAAAATGTGTCTCCACATTCTTCTGGGTACATAAAAGGGACAGAACTTCCACTGTTGGTTGGTTGCTCTGACACTTCTCCAATGGCTGATGCCAGCAGAAAAGCCGGGTTCAAGGATCAATTCCTTCCTTTCTCATCCAATCTGCATAATGACACCCCCTCCACTCAGGGGGGAGATACTACTTACTTTCTTGGGGAACACTGGACTTAGAAACGTCCTCTCACCTCAAGCAGTTTCAATACCAGCTGTTACTAAATGACTGGACATAAAAAGAATAAAAATCCTTTTTTTTTTTTTTTTTTTTTTCCTGTCATCATTATCATTGATTTACTGGTGAGAAGAAAAAGGAGTTCTAGGTAGATCACCTGCTATCTTTAGAAGCACATGCAGGCTCACCAGCCTTCTGCCCTCTGTATATGTGATACCCAGGAATCACTTTTTCTGAATTTCTCTTCTACAGCTGAAAAGTAAGGGCTGAGGAATTAAAAACTGATCTTAAGCAGGAATTAGGAACATGAGCATTTCACTTCAGCACCCTCAGTCCCTTGCATCCTAAATTATGGTTTTGAGTTTGAGTATTGCAGCTGCCTAAATTCTTTCTCTGCTGAGACTCAGCAGCCTCTGTGTCTGCAGAAGCGCTGTGCTTAACTCACAGGTAAGCATGACGAGGTTCTAGTAATTCACATTTTTGCTTTAGGTTTGCAGTCATTCTTTGAGAATGATTACAGGATCAAACTGTGAAAAAAATGGTTTGAGCAGGGGCTACTTCTGAAAGTCAGTTTTTTTTTTCTGAAACTCAGTGTTTTGTTTTTTTTTTAATAGGAAAAGCTCATTGCTGGGAGGTGGTAGTCTGCATCCTTTGCCTGAGAGAATTTGAATCTTCATATCCTATTTCCTGCCACCAAGCCTGAAAGCCACGGCTACTAGATTGATGTTTGCCATGGCATCTCACCAAATTTTACCACATCTCCTGCCTGATTTGATCAGCCTCCTCAGCTGGAAAAACACTTCAGGCTTCATCTCTGGTGGGCCCGCCAGGTGATGTTCATTGCTTTCATGCCCAGAAGCCGTGAAGGCTCTTTGAGGTCAATCTTGGAGAGTTCCATGGGAAAACCATGGACTATCCTAGGATATCCTAGGACTGTGGGAGGCACAGTGTCCAGGGCTGCTGTGAATAACAGGCCCTGAGTTCACAGTCTGGGTCAGGACCACCGTCAGAACAAGATTGTTCTGCAATGTTAATGTGCTAGTTACTGCCTGCATCAGGTCTCCACTGCCAATGAAGACAATTTTTAAGATTCCCTGGGTCAGATGGAGGGGATGGAATATGATTTAGTAATCTACTAGTTTGGACAGACAGTGCAAAGCTGTAGATCTGGCATGCCAGTAGCTTTCTCCAGCAGCAGCTGATGCTTTTACCTAATGAGTTTTTCATGTAAAATGCATGAACAATAGAGGCTGGAATCCACATTTCAATTAATATTTTAAGTGTTTTATATCAAGTATTCATAGCAGAAAGAACTAAAGCTCATGTGTGTTCTTGCCCCTGGTGAGTGCCCTAACCACTCAGTGAGTGAGTTTTGCTCATGCCCATCCTCATAGACCAGTGAGTACTTAATTAGGCCATATAGAGCAAAACATCTTCAACAGAGAAGAGCTTGAAAGAAGTGATCTAAGAACACCCTGGAGAAGAATAACAAGGGCTCAGATCTCTCTGTGCAGTGGAGCTATTTGAACCTAAGTTCCCTATTTACAAAGGAACCATTTTAACCTCCTTGAGACACAGATTAAAAGGAGCTGGGAGAAAAATGGAAGGCCAAGCTGGACTGAGGAAAAGCTCCTCCTTCTCTAAGCACATTCAAGCGGTAAACTTAGATAATTCTCTGCTTAATTCTCTGTATGCCCAGCAAAGGGGGACTGTAGGCCAAATGACAACGCTGTCACTTGTACTAGACCCAGCTGTGCTTCTGCACAGGGATGAACACTGAAACCACACCTAAATCCTAACTTCTCTGTGCTTTAAAAATGCAACACAGAACCTCTCTTCAACAGCAGTCACCTCTGTATCTTTTAAAATATTCTAACTACCTCCGCAGCCCTCATTCTCAAAGGTGCTTGATGCTCAGGTCTCACTGGAGACAGTGGAGCAGCCTCAGTGGCTAGGACTTGTGTCAGCTTTACTTCAATGGTTAAATTAAAGCAGACCTTCAGTATCTCCCTTTGTCATTGAGAGTCAGAAATAACATTAAATTATCTGAGATCTGCTGTGCTGCCCTGGGAATTCAGACAACTAGCAATATAAAAGTGCACCCTCAAGAACAATGAGAAGCCATAGGTCTTCCTCTGCAAGACAGTGGGGTGGGGGGAGCGATCAAGCTTAAAGAGAGCTAAATCTCCACTCCTTCCCTCCTTCCTGTACACATGCACAACACACACTGCAAAAGCATGCACTTCTATTTGTTTTGTGTGGTTTCCTCAGGCAGTGAATTATCTAGGACTGAGTCTGAGATTGGCTGTTTAGTTTCAGGCTTTACGATAAGCTTTTAATTATAGCACAGGAGTTTTATTACATGTTACTCTGAGCCAGCTGGAAGCAGTTACACTTTAGTCCTCCACCCCCACCCCTCCTCACCACAGGATGTCATTTCCAAGGCCTTACCCTTCTTGTCTTGATGATTATGGGATGAAACTGCCACATATGGATCTGTATTTTCAGATGAACCAAGCGGATCCTTCCAATCCAGCATGCGTCCCCTACCATCATAACCCTGTCGAGCGCGAGAGTCAGAAGTGGTCGTGCTTGGGACTAGGGAACTGGAGTGTCCTGTTCATATTATAAATACAGGTAGGGAAGACAAGTCTCATTAGTCACTTACCATGCTACCTCACCATGCTCAGGAATGTACCCACTGCTTTTCTTTCATGATGGGCAAACACCTTCTCTTGGGCTGAGCAGTAAGTCCTTCAAAGCACTGGCCCAAGGAAACAGGGGATTTGAACCTTCAGATCAGTCAGGCAGGGACTGTGAAGCAGTGCACACATGCCTTGGGCTGCTGCTGAGCTCATGTTTGCATGGTTTTACTCAGCAGATCTAAATGCATGTGGAGGAGAGTGAGTGCACTTCATCCAAGTGAAGCATCATTTGACTGAGTTCAGCACACACACCTGACTGACACCGAAGTGTCAGCCCACACTGTCTGAGTTAAAATGCAATTTAAAAGAAAAAACAATTTAAAATGGAACAACTTCTTATTTGGCCAAAATTGAAGGAAAATGCCATCAGAACCACAACAGGGAGATGCCAGTAGCTCTCTGCCCCATGGCCCCAGAGCAATGAAGCACGGTCCAGCAGCAGTTCTGTACCACAGCATCACACTCCCAACAGGAGCTGAGCAGGGCATGCCAGCGACCTGCATCTGTTTGCACCCTTGCCATGGGTCCTGTCTGACCTGATGGCCCAAAGTGGCCCTGAGATGAGCATGAAACTGAATCTCATTTCTCCTCAGATTGTAAGTGAAGACCATGCCCTACTGTGTGGATCTATGATTCCAGTAGCTGCTGCACAGCCTCCTCTGACCACAGAAGTCTCACATGCCCTTTTTCCATTATAGCTGCTCTAGACATTATTACTGTTGTCCTGAATGAAGCCAAGAAGCTCCTCACTAATCAAATACACTCCAACAAACAGCAGATGCACAGGACACACCCCTCTGGTGTGTAGACACAATTTTGGCAGCATCTTTGCTTGAGTAGAGATGTGTTTGTAGACTCATACATCCCTTTCAGCTAGGTCCTGAGAAGTACATCAGCACCCAGAATGCCTAGAGTGCTTGGAGTCTATAGCCTTTGAAAGATGGCTTGAACCTGGACTTCCCAGTGGCTTGGGCTGTTGTGTCACTGCTGGGGAGGGGACATCAACACTCCACCCATGCCACATTTTGACCTTAAAATGTGCACATCTCTGAAAGTTCCCTTTCACCACATGAACCAAAAAGAGCTACTTTCAGGAAGACACAAGCAGCTCTGGGCCTTTACCAACTTTCCTGAAAGAGCTCATCAAAGAGGGGCTTTTGAAAAATGCTCAGACACAAACCAAGAGAATTGGATTATTCAGACAGAATGGCAGAATAACACTTTCTCTTCAGATACTGTGGGACAGACTGACAGCAGTTCTGCATTCTCCTGCCTCCTTTAACATCTCTGCAAATTAATTTTCTTTCCTTACATGTGAATTTCCCTTGGAGAAGAGTCCAATCACCAGGCTACAGACTGCCCTAGCAGGGACCCTCTGCCTGCTCCTTCCTTTGATGTTTTTTTACTGCTCAGAAAAATAATTTGAGGCTTACTGGAGCAGAGATAGAGGAAACCAAGGAGCTCAAATTTAGAGCTTTGCAGTGAAGGCACAGAGCTGGGCATGCAGAGACTGTGCTCCTGTATGTTACATTAAAGCATCACTGGATAAGCATAGAAGTTTTGGAACCTGTAACTCAAAAAGGCTGCTTTAGATGGCTCCTGAAGCCATCAGCCCCAGCTCCCAGCAGTGCAAAGAGCTGTTCAACACAGATTCCTGATTTTACTCTAGCAATCAAAAATCTAAATGTTAGCCACCAATGCTCCCAAGGTTTTTGATGCATCCATGTGCTCCATTTTATCCAACCTTTTCCAGCTTCATGGAATTGAACTACTGACGAAGTCAGCAAAGAAGTTGCAGCTTCTATTATGATTTAAAGAAGTCCTGCTGAATATTAATCATCTTACAGAGAAAGAAAACATCTGTACTCCTTCAGATATTTTTGAGAAGCCCTTTGGATTTACTGCATGGCATTGATTATATCTGGCAGCACTCTGGACTGTGTTTTGCATGGGACATGGACACAACTAACTCGTAAGACTGGTATGCTTAACAAGGAAAATTGGTCTGATTCAAAGTGTTCTCACGATGGAGCCAACCTTCAGCTACTGCTCCTAATCATTAACACAATTTAGCTCTAAACCTCAGGCTGAAGGCTTATACTGACAGAGGAACTGCATGATTTTTTATGACAGGAATCATGGTTTGCCCCAGGTATCTTTCTGTAACATGATAAATTAGAAGCTTTATTTTGTTGAAGACACAAAGCAAATAGAAAAGAGAAGCCAAATATTATTCACTTCTAAAAAGTTTCCATAAACCATAGCATGGGTGGGAGCATTGGTAACATACAGTTAGATGGATGATGGCCTCTGATCCAAATGTGCTGTCTGCTCCACAGCAGCCTTGCAGCAGGACTGCTTGTTTCCAAATGCACAGGTAGAGGTTCAGAGACTGAAAACACAAACCCTCCTGAAACAAGAATATGCTGAAGCATCAAAGCTTTCAGTCCTAAACCATTTTATGTTTGTAAACTCCTGTGCTCATCACCAAGAAAGAAGTGTCACAATGAGACAGAGGACAGGCTAGAGAATGGAAATTATGCTGTTTCCAAGTCTAACAACTAAACCACAGTACCAGCATAGGGTTCCAGGCTCTGAGTTAATACCCCCCTCAGCAACTCCAATAATGTGTACAATATTTGGTCAGCCTACAAACAGAGCTGCACTGAACATAAGAAAGCAATTAGTCATACCTTGATAAGGGGGCAAAAGAGAAAAAATCCTGCCAAGTAGCAATCATACTTTATGCCTGTGTTTGATATGCATTTATATAGTCATATCTCTGTCCAGACACTCTCACTTCAGGTGTGCTTAAAGGGGGAATTCTAAGGAAAAGCCTTAAGTATGGTTAAAGAAAAACATTTCTTAATACAGTAATCCAGAGGAAATATATGCCTAAGGGACACATTTTCTGAAAAAAGATTTCCTGAACCATATGCTGCAAATGCATGGAGAACTTCTTCGTAATGGAAAGCTAAGGCTTTGTAAAGATATTAATGTGTACCAGATGGTCGTTAGGTAGAGAAGGTTTTTACACAAATGCAAGAAATCAATCTATTCGCACTGGTACTAATGTGTTAGCCTAGTACACACTGAGAAACAATCTTCCACATGTAATTGAGATAAACTTTATTCCATTTGATTTTAAGGAAGCAGTGCAGGAGCAGATCAGACTCTAATAGCCTGTCCCACTTGTGTTAGGACTGTATTCTGCAAACACATACCACTGGGCCACGGTTGCTGGTGTGTGCAGAAGCTCTGTGTCCTTTAAGACCCTGATTAGCCAGTCCTGCTGGATGAATTTCACCTCTGAGCAGAGTGATGTGACAAATGTATGAGCTGGTTAAGTTTCTCTCACTGACAGAGAAAAGATTAAACTGGCAGGCAACTCAGGCCTGGCCCTCTTACATATAGTCATTATTAAACCTTTACAATGTGCTGTATAGTTTGCAACATGTAGTGGATTGTTTTTTTTCCATTACACCATTTTTACCATTCTGATGTGTAAACAGTCTTTACTGCAATTTAAAGAGACTTCAACATATCTGAGATGTAGCTAGTACCTTTATGTTAATATCTGTTAATACCTAAACATCTAAAAAGACAGTACTGCCTTTGTTTTAAAACCATCCATTTGGAAAACAGCAGACACAGTGCTTTTCAAACTTAGTTGTTTAAAACAAACATGTAAAAACCGATATAGACATGCTTTTAAAAAAATCTGCTTTAGGTGCTTTCGTTATTTGCAAAGATATTTCATCTGGAGTGAGGTAATCAAGTAACAGGAGAGCAAAACCAGTCAGTGTCTATGGGCATGGGTAATGACTCAGAAGGGCTGCACTTCTGAAAGGACAGCTCATTCTGAAGCGCACTTGTAAAATACACGGAGGTTTTTTCAGGTTTAAAACAAAGACAGGGATTCAATATGTATATGATAGTTGCTCTACTATGCACAAGTCATTAGGATCTCAGAGGTTAAGATATCTGCACACTATCCTATTAACAGCTATAGCAACCTAATTAGACAATTAGAGGGAAAGGCTAAATCAATACTACAGAGGGAGAAAGGATTATGGCTAGGGGGTAAATAAGGGCCCAATTCACTAAGAATTGATGTCTCCAAAGGTAATTGAAGATGCTTGCAATTTTGCAGAGGAATACAGCCCAATCTCCTTGTTTAAATATACAGATCTTGCATAATCTCTCTCTGACATTCTGGTGCCAGACCTTCTGCCTCTGTTCTCTTTGGATATTAAAGCCATGCACCTGAACAGTCACCTGTGTGGATTTCCATTTTACTTGTTTACAACTGATCATGAGTCTGCCCCAGAAAAGAGAGTCCATCTCCCAGACTGAGGAGGAGGCTGATGGAATATGAAGAAGACAAAGACTAAGGGCTTGGTTCTCCTTTCATTCATGATGTTCCAGACTGGCAGTAAATTCATTGAAGTGAGATGATTTATAGTGGAGTAAATCAAGGAAATCAGGCCTCAAGAATTCTTTTTTAACTGTAGTTTCACATGCCTTTGCATATATTGAGCCCACTGGATCTAAAAGCTCCTTGAGCATTCACCTAGTTGGCATTCTGGAATACCTTAGTGTTCTAAGATTTAATCTACTATGAAAAACCATTTAACTCTGCTCAATAACATCAAAAAGCACCACTTAAAATTTTTTGTTTCTCTCAAGGAAGAAAAATGATTCAGAGAAGTCACTACAGTTAGCTAACATAAGCACATTTACTGAGACTCGTTTACTAACTTGGAATTTTTTATACTCTTCATGTGCAAGACCAAAGGAGGTGACTTGCACCTCCTTTGGCTTTTGCATTTTGCCACAGCAGGTGAAAAGAAACACTGGGTATATCAGAATAGGTATTTCAACAAAACTCATGAAAAGAACAGTCAGCTTGCTACGTTTTCAGCATGTACCTGAGCAGGGTCAGTGAAATCATCTCCAAAAGACAGGGCATGAATGGGAACCAATGTTAATGTTAGCTCAGCATTTCTCCATTTCATCTGTCAGTAGAGCTGGGTTTATTCTATCTTTGGACCTGGCATTCCAGGACAGCAGAATGGGCCCCTTTTGTAACCTATACTCCCTAGGACTGCAGCTTTTTTCACTCTTCTGTTCACTTGAACCATTCTTTATGCTTTCTTAGTCAGATTAAAATATCAGCTTTTGCTAAAGTCCCTACGTAGGTGATAGCTGATGGGGTCCAGAACCACAGCCTTACAGCCATAACTATGCAGCTTATGAATGCACTTAGAAGCAGGAAACCTACAATATTTCTGCCACATCAGCACTATGCCCAAGGCCATTTTTTTTTTTTTACATTAAGCAGTGTGGATTTTTTTTCTTACTGTTCTTTTAATTACTATGCTATATAATAGAAGTACAGTAATTTTAAAATGAAAGGAAGTACAAACTGTATGCAGATGAAACCGTGCTTTATATATATATATGTATATATATATACACACACATATATATATATATATTACAGAGTGGCAACTTCTCTTTGATTTTGTATATTCTCTTCACTGGTTTTCATTATCATACTTCCAAACAAATTTCATCTGCACATATGGAGAATTTTATTTTAATTTTACAAATGTTGAACAGTATTAGTGTACATGCAGTTTTTTACACTCTGCTGTACTGAGCTGTCACTGGTTCTGTGTTGTACGTACATTATTTTGCAGGCACACAATAAAAGGATCAATTAAAAGTTCATTGCAATGGCACACTGGCCTACCTCTTGCTAAGTTCAGCCAAACATATGGTAAATTTGCCCTAGCTCTGATGAACTGCAAGTCTCGTACAGACTGACAGAAACTTTACAAGCAAGCTCCCAGCCCACGTGGAAATTTGCCATTGACTTCACTGGGAGCAATACCACACATCTTCTTAGCTTTTGAGTACTTGTCTTTGTTTAGGATGTCTATAAAGAGAAACTATTGCAATATATGTCTAGCTTTGCATTTAAAGTGATTCTTTTTTCTGCAATAATTCCTCATGAAGACATTTATTCTGCACTCCAAGTACCAGTGTAATCCACTTCCAAACAGACAGAACAAAGTGGTGGTAAGTACTGTAAGCACAGATTAACAGCTGCCTCATGGGAAACTGCTCCTCTTCAGCTCAGGCCATTTAATTTGTTTGCGAATACCCCTCTTTTTTTAGACCAGGCACCATTCAGGTATAAAGATATTGCAAGCATGGAAACATCAATGACTCATGCTAGAAATGACAGGAGCTTCCAGAAATCAAGGCATAACCCAGTCTCAGCTGACATAGGTAACAGGGTAATTTTCCTTATGAGACTTTCTTTTATTCAGGAGCAGTTCTGCTCCTTTCCCTAAGGCATCTCTGACTGGCTGCTGTCATGACTGGCTGTAGCAGTCATCACACCAGCTTGGACAACTCATGAGTGGGACATGAGCTGCTATCCTGTTCTTCCTGGTGAACAGATAAGATGCATTACTGTACCAAAGTGTTCCTTTGTGTGTTCAGATGAAGCATGCTCTAAATGATGTCTGCTGCATGCTACTAAACTAGGCTGTATCTGACTGCAAGAGAGGCAGTTTTTAAGGAGTAAAATAGAGTGACTGCAAATCAAGAGGTATGATTTAATCCTGGTTTTGATTAGTGAATCAGGCCCTCAAAAAGAAGACAACACGAGTGAAAAAGGGTAGTAACTATTTGAGTACAGGAACTACTAGCTAACACAAGGATCTGAGTAGAATTTTTAAAAACATCCGTAAACTGACCATACACTGTGCTGTAAGACATTTCATGATCAGGTGAAGCAGTTGAAATGTCTATGAACAAAATAAATTGGGAAGAAACATTAAATACAACAAAAGAATTAAAATACTTAAAAAGTTTAGTAAAAAGTCATTCCTCCAAAATGGATTTGCTGTCAGTAAATAGTGAAACTAGTAACTTCCTTACCATTCAGGGCTACGAAGGCATCTGAAAGACAAACAACAGGGAAAAATAATTATTTCTTTGCCTTTTTTTCCATTTAATAGTTGGCTGCTAGCAACTTTCTATGTTTCAGCTGATATTTACATGTATGTGATTAGTAGTAATACCTGAAAACAATGTCTGGCTTTGAAAGTTGGCCAGTTTTGTGCAAATGATACCAAGTGGGAAGGCCAGCATCCTCCCTGCCACGGCTGTCTTTGCAAGATCAAGTCCTAATCTAATGCGAGGCTCTACAAGTGATGCAGCCAGAAATGTGAGTCAGTGAGGACAAACTCACATGACCCAATACTACATGAAGTCGTAAGATCAGCTGGGTCAGCAGGGAGTGAAATCTACCCCTGTATCATGGTTCACTGCATCATTCAGGTCTAAAGAGGGATTTAAGCAGGGTATGAGCTTTGCTGCTCTCTGCACAGGAGCAGATCTGTCTCTCTGAGCACAACGTGCTGCTCTTGAATGATTTCCTGCCCTTACTTTATATTTAACTGATCCCAGGCACACTCTACTCCTGTCTAACATGTTTGCTCAAGAAGAGCAGAACTAGCTGAAAAGAACAAGGCTGCACCAGATGGGAACTGACCTGACTTTGGTGCTAACCCATTTTGCAGGGGGCACAGGAGGGACTATGTGTACACCCCTTCCAAAAACCTTAAAGTTGGCCTACGTAACACCACTTTAGGGCAGAGAGAGGCAGGTGAGATGGAAGGTATGCAGAAGCTGAAATCCCTGTATTCCCCCAAGCACAGTGACCATCGTAATAAATGGCTCTTGAACAAGGATGCATGAGACATAAGAAGACTGGCTTTCATCAGACCAGTCAGCCTGCACTGTATCCCACAGCACACTCCACCCTCTGTTGTTTTGCTTTGTATTCTTGAAGTAGTGACTCTCTCACTGTACGTCCTCATCTTCAGCAGTTTTATTGCAATTACAGGAATCAGTGCAAATTGCACTGAAAAGAATATGATTCTTGATTTCATAAGTTTATAAATAATATTTGGGGCTCAGAATTAGACCCACCATGGCAAGAACATTTGGAATGAGATCTGCCCTGAAAAAGATGTTGGTATTCCTGAAGGCTAGGAAATCAGAATGCAGTGCAAGCTGTGCACATTTAAGCACCTCAGTGCAAACCATAAATGTATAAAGCTGTGTTTAAGCTTCCAACTCATGTTGTAAGTACTGAAGGTTTACCATTAAAATTTCTTGAGTGGGGTCAGTTGTGCCTGAACCTTAATACCACTACATTGTTCAGTCTGTGTGTAAAATCCACAAAGAATTAAAAACTAAGTAGTTCCCACTCCTTGATCAAGATACAATGCTGAAGATATATTTCACTATTTCCTTGTCCTACGTGGGAATGGAGTCCAAGTCACAGTCTACACCAAGGAACCAAGCTACTCATCTACCAACCTAACCATCATAGGTAATACAGACAATGAACATTATGTTGTTGCTATAACCAATACCTTTTGGAACTGAGGTTTTCTCACTACATAATTGTTTTGAAGTCCAGTGTTTGTATGAATTGCACCAATGGTGCTATTGGCTATACATGCATTTAAAGAACCATTCCTCTTCTCAGCCTGCATCATTAGCTGCATTTGCTGTCCCTGTTGTGGCTCACATTGCTACAGAAGAACGTCCAACAGGTAATGGTGATTTGAAGAAATCATAAGGACGCTGTGACACATGGTAAATAGAGGGTAAAAGCTTTGCTTACTTTGGCAGTCACCCAGGCCATCTGTATTGCCATGTTCTATGTCTTGTTCAAATGCCTGTCTAAATAATAGAAAGAAATAAAACCATATGAATAACAACATCAGAGGCACTACAAGAAAGAAATTACCACATGTACAACTGAAACAAATCCCTGCCATGAAACTGTCCCTTTCTTTGGAACGTTCACACAAATGCTGAAAAATTGCAACACACACATTCAAGTTCTTTGTTCTTGTTTAACAATTTCTTGACTTCTGATGGTGCTCTGTCTTTTTATTACTTTTACTTTTTAAAAATCCACAGTATGCTTCATTGAAGAGGGAGGCAAACTGATTAATATTTTTAAACTAATTGTATAATATATGACATTATGGGGGCAATTATGATCCTACCTTAACTTGTCCAGATAGTACAGAAGGTGCATCAATATTTTGATGTAAAAAGATAACCCATAGGATAGGGTGCTGTACTGGAGGACGACAACCTGCACTCCAGCAATAGTTTTTGTACTAAGCTGGACAAGGCTGCAAGCTGTAAGGTGAACTCAGGGGCCTCTATTGAAATCAACACTCACAGGCTTTTCTAGCTTTTAGAAGAATAGTTAAGCTCTTAACCTCTGCCTGTGATTTTGGGTAACTAGTGAAACTGCTCTTTCAAGTTCCTGTATGGACAAAGGTGAATGACAAGAACCTTGGAAAACCACCAGGACCAGCCCTTGTTTACATGAGTCAGGATCCTGCCGTTGAGGCATAATTGCCTATGAAGTACCTCATTCCCAGCTCCATATTCTCAAAATTCCTGCTCAACAGTCACATACTCCAGGAGGGTACCTAACATCTCTGCCTCCTGTTGTCCAGTTTAGAAGTACACTAGACATCTGCATAGCTGATCTGAATCCCCTTCCTTCCCAAGGGCTATGTGCTGGACAAAGAGCAACCTGCCTTGCCTCTGGACTGCACCATAGTAAGCTGTGCTGGCTCCTAGTGATCTATTGATAAACACAGAAGCTACTTCTAAAAGTAAGGTACAGAAGTTACCCACAGCTTCCCAGAGGAGTGCAAAAATACTCAAGCGCTTTGGGAATGTTGAGAAAATGTGATATGGACACAGGTGCATTATAGCATCATTCTATCAAATACTCAGTCAGGAATAGCCCACACTCTTGTAGTAGAGCATATACAGACAGATGTAGCTATAGGATCCCCAGTGGACAAACAGCTTGAATTGAAATAGCAAATTAAGAACATGACATAAGCACAGGGATGGGAACTCATCCATTATAAACTTAAGACCTATGCAGAAGCAGGGTTAAGCAGGGTCACCTGTGGGGTTATCAATGTGTCATGTTTGTGCTACACATAGACCACTACCTTGAGGAATTGTATCTGCATCTCAGAGAAGGTAAGTGTGAGGTGTGTCAGATGTGGCAAAAAAATGAGATGTTTGAAAGGGATTTGATGTTTGATCTTCCTGCAGGGAGATTTTAGTAACCACATTTAAAAAAACCTTTGAAGACCTTCATTATAAAATAAATAAATTCTATTGCTAAGCAAGGGGAGATCCAGCACTTCTGTGAATCTGCTTTAAGCTCTTACTCTGCTCTGTGATTTGTCTGGCTAATGCACAGTAAATTAGAAGGACTGCTTTTGTTTTCAGTGGACAAATTGCTTCAGTAATTTAATTTGGATTCTATTGCCTCTTTAATCAGCTCTGATGGCTCCAGTGTGGGCTGGTCCAGACATACCCATCCAGTTCCCTCCTTTCAACAACACGCAGACCTTAGTAAAGCTCTTTCATTTTCTTCTTCCTCCTCTTTCAGCAGTTACCAATCAGCTGGGAGTTCACATCAAAAAAAATTGTGAGAAATTTTGGAGTTGAATGCAAATAAGGTAGAAAGAAACACTTCCCACATTTTTCCTTCTGTAAAAGCTCCATGTTTCAAATAGCTCTATCCAAGACTGCCAAGAGCCACAGCAGAACTTCATGGCCTGCTCAGCCAAAGCTTGTACTCACTTGAAGCCAAGGACCAGCTGCATACACACCCCACTCTCCTTCACCCATCCGCAGTACGGGTCTCTGGACGCTATGCAGGCCCTTGAGAAAGAAGAGTACAAGGTGGCATCCATGAATGGCCCCACTTTCCCCATGCCTGCTGGGCAGGTTGCTGACAGCCACCACAAACACATACTTTTTGCATTTGCCATGACGCTCACACCGTCCCATGGGGACCTTGATGACACAGGTGGAGAAGGCGACGTACAGGGCACTGCTGGGCTTGTCAAGCTGCATCCCCACTATCCGCTTGTCCTCCACACCATCGTAGCTGCACCTGATTTAAAAAAATATGAGATAATGCTATAAATGTGTTCTGCTGGGAAACCAGATGAAAACACAAATGATTCCTCAAGCTGAAAAAAACCCCAAACCCCAAACAAAAAAACATCTAAAAACTCCCACTAAAAAAAAACCCTTGAAAAAGGTAGAATTGAACAAGCCAAGGAAAAAGAACACACAATAGGCACTAAAAAAACTCATAGACATATAAATGAGTATTAAAAATGCATGAGACAAGGGAATAAGAAGTGGAAAGAGATAGCACACCAGACAAGGTTTCTGAGGGGCTTTCAATTTTTGTGTTTATTCCTCTGCAGCACTCGAAGTAGTTGAAATTTCTGAGTGATATGGCCCTCTTCAAAGCCCCCTTAGGCATATTTGAGGAAGGCTGAAATGCAGGAGATTTTCCTTGGAGAGCGGTTTGCTCGTTGTTCAGTTATTTAGAGAGGAATCAGGTTTTTTTATAGGATCAGGAAATTAATCTTCCCTTTAAGAATTTCACTTTTAATTATCCATCAAGTGCTGCATAGGATGGGCTATTTTATACACATACTGAATAAAAAATATCTTAGTGCAATGTAGAGACTGATAAGCAGACATCCTCTCCACAAACAATTTAAAATTACTCTAAAAACTTGGCTTTTCTAACCATTTCCCTTTTGTAGGACAACCTACTCTCTGGGAAGTCGGAAGTTCAAAGTTGCTCATACATGAGTACAAAGAATCAGATACACACTTTTCAGGATTGTAAATGTTCATCTCCTCCAGGAAAAGGCTGTCATTTAGGAAACCACTGTTTCCTGTCCGTGCCAAGAACTTTAGGATGATTCCCTTCTCTGATCCCAAGAAAACCACAGTGTAGTTCTGATTTGGCCCAGCAGCAGAGTCCACAGCAATTTTGGTCAGGCGGTATCTAGAATAACAATACAGCATTTTCTTGTCACTTGGAATTAGATTATAATTTATTTTATCAGGAATAAGATTATAATTTATTTTATCACTTTTCCCACTTCAGATAACTGTGTGGTAGCCTTCTAGCAAACATAAAACATACATAAGCACTCCTCCTAGCTGAATAATCCCATAAGTCAAGACAGAATGTACCAGTTCAGCTCCTCAAATGGTAGAGAATTTTTGTGTGTTTGTCTGCATGTCCATACCTCCAATAGCTATCAGAAGTATCTGTGGAAAGCTGAAGGGGTGCTAAGAGTCTGAGGCCATTTAGGAATTATCCTTCTAATCAAAAGCGAAGTACTGCCCTGGTGATTTCTTCAGGCAGAGAAAAAAAATCAGCACAGTGAAATTTTGTTTAATTTCAAGCCCTGTCAGATTAAAACTAGGAATAATGATAACTGATCTACATTTAACTTTTTTGGCAGGAAAAGCTGTGTGAGTGCAATAATGAAACAAACGCCATTTTACTTCACTAAAATAATCACACAACTGCCACTAAGTGAGTTCAGTGCTGAGATGATACTGAATCTTGGGATGACACAATTTATTGAAAATGAGTTCCAGTGATTTAGACACAGTTACCCAGTAAAGGTGACCAAAGGAAAGTTCTCTGCAGAGATACAGCACTTGACATAAAAACCTAACAGAAGATACATTATTAAAACTAAGTCAGACCTTTCCAAAGCTAAACACTGCCCAGCACAAAACTCTACCCTCGTACGAAAAAGTGGGAAATATGGCAAAAATAAGTCACATTATTCTGTTCAGAACTAGAGGGTATATAAGTAGTATAGGGATGTCAGCAGACAGTGGGAATTTACTTTGATAAGAAGGGGATGGTATATTTGAGCCTTGCTAATTTATGAGTCTTTGTTCACATATCTTCATTATTATTTTTCTCTTGTTGCCATGGAAAAGATACAGATTATGTGTTTACTTTTGCCTGTACATTCTATAAACATATCCCAACACACATCTTTATATCCTGTCAATGTATCCTGGCAGGCATGTTTGTATCCTGTGTACATATCCCTAGGCTGTCTCCTGATCCTCACCCAAAGTTTTCTACAAAGTTGTCTCAAACACTGACCCATAAGCCAAGAGGCAGGTCAACCCTTCCAGCATGGCATTTCTTTCAAGATCCTGTTCCAGCACAGCATTGTTGGAAAGGGCTGAGGTTTTTTCCTGCTTTGAAAGCTGCTCAGGGAGCTCTGTGGCATCTGCTCTGTGCTGCCACCATTCCTAGCTGGATGCATGCCCAGCACATGGAGGATGTTTACAGAATTTGAGAGTATTCTGAGCAAGACTACTTAGCACAAATTAAGAGCTATGATAATGATAAGAGTCCACTTGGAGGTACATACCTGACCATTGTTCTGAGAAACCAGGGTCGATTGACAATAGCAGGTACAGCCTCATCCATCAGTGGATGTGTTTTGATGAAGTTCAGAGTATCATCCGGGAACTCATTAGAGGTTACATATTTTTCTAATGACGTAGAGCCAGCACAGCAACCTGGCCTAAATAAAACAAAAGGGTAAGTCCAGAATACTTTTTTGATCCCTATGCCAAACTTCTTTTTGTAATGAGGCCCTCAGTGAAATCTGCTGTACATTACAAGTGTTTCAGTGGAAGATAAAGTCTGGTGGACTTGTTTAGCCCCTCAAGGGAAATTTAAATTCTGCTCTGTTCTCCACTCAAAAGGACCTAACATGTAACCTGAAAGCACAGAGACATTTTTTCTGCAGGACTGTGAGACACTGTAGCTCATCCACTCACATGGAACTCACTCATTTGACTTGACGCTACCCACAGGGAACAGGTACTTTCTGATCTGTAACTTGCCCAGTTGACTTCTCTTTTCTGGAATAAAAGCGTGTGTGAAAGAATGTGGCTTTCAGTTGTGTCTTGTAGAAAGCACAGAAGACAACTGAAGGAGACAATCCAGCAAGCATCTATGTAAGCATTGGTTTTATCCTTCTTTCAATTTGGATGAGATTATTTAAGTATGGTAGCACATTTAGTACATTCACTGAAATGTTACTGATAATTTTTCAACAACTTAAAAGTAAATCTTCTCACCCTGTTCCTAAAATCTACTCTGCTCCTCACTTAGCCTTCCTGCCTGAACCAGTCATCCCTCCACAGGAAGCAGCAAAATGCTTTGTTTGTTACTAATACTTTGTGGGTTATTTTCTCTAACAAAAGGCTCATTCGATCCCATTTTCTAGAGCACCAAGATTATTCAAGCCTTTGAGCCACTGTGAGATGGGAAGATAAAAGATGGACCATTCACTCATAAAACACACGGTATTGTTTATTTTTCATCTGCTCTGACATGGGTAGAACCACTGACATCAACAGAGTAAGGCCAACTGGAACAAAATATAGCACTAGTCCTATCATATCTGTTGTTCAGATTTACATAAATATTCAAACTTTAGGTAATTAAATCCTGTGTGGGAAGGTAGCACAGGACTGGAGGGGACCTGGTGTGTCAGTGAGTGTAGTCCCACACAACTGCACAATGCAGAGGCTCTGCCTCTTTGTATCTGAAAAATTTTGGTTGTCTTGTAAGAGCATATATGATTAGTCATAGAGGGAGAGAAGGAGAAACCAAGGGCATCACCAGCCTCCTAGGTCCTTACAAGGGTACTGATTCATGAGGTGACATTTCCAGAGAAATCTAGGGAGCAGCCTTCTGGCATCGTGGTGCCTAGTGTTTCTGTATATCTAATCTGAAGGTCTATTTCCCACTAAATCCTAATCACATGTTTTGATCAGACCTGTTTTAATCTCAAAACTTGTTCAATCAAGTAAGTATAAACCTGAGTAAGTCCTGCTGTGCACCTCAGCCAAAAAGGGAAGCAAGGTCCCTAAAAGGCTCCAGTATGTTTCTGAGCAATGTTAGGACCAATAGGAGCATTATTGTTTCTGCACCATACTGAGATACCAACTAAAAATTACCTTATTTCAAAGGCCTCTTGTGCCTCTTTGCATTTCAACATCCGTTAGAAGTAATGATTATTTCTATTATGCAGATTGTTGGTCAAATGTTACAGGAAACAGAGTTCAATTCAGTTCAAGTTGTAGTAGCATAGAAGGAGCAGTGTTATCTTCATCCTAACTCCTCGTCTGCTATTGGCTCATCACATAAACTAATAATGTAATATTTTCTTCTTCTTTCCTACTGAAAAAGATTTCATTTTCTGCTTTCCTCTTTCCCTGGAAGTACTCTTTAACTGAGTTAATTCCAAACAAGCAACCTTAGAGCTGTGTTCCAGCCTTGTACTACCAAGGCAGCCCACCATGCCCGTAAGTTGCAGGAACACTGCAAAAAGAAGAAGAAAATCCAGCAGCAGTGGTATCAGATGCCTTTTTAAGGCTCAGACAGACACCTAATTTGCCAAATTTTCCAGTCACCTCCAAGATCTTAAGTGACAAGTTCAGAATAAAGGCAGCACAGAAATACCATACCCATCAACTCTAAATCAGAGGGGCCAACTTTGGATTTAGGCAGAAGCTCAGTTGCCACCACAGAGCTTCAGATGTGTTTTTATTTTGAAATTATGCAAGATATCACAGGCTATGTAAAACATATACTGAGGTAGTGAAGCTTGGCTGAGATAAATGAATTTGCTTTATCTACTTTAGTATCATATGCAGATAATGCAGAGCAAAATGCCCGTGGTGTAAATGAGCTAACAAGTGGCTGTCAACAGCAAATTGTACAAAATGAGTGCTTGCTAGAAACACAAAGTGCATGTAATAGGGAAGCCACATGAAAGCAGGGAAGTGGAAGCAGGCAAACCAGCTCATAGGAGGAATGAAGTAAACAGAATCTCCATTTTGATGGAATGCTGTTTTTTTTTCTCTTCATAATGGATCTTCTGTGGCACACAAATTGTATGTTAACTGCACAACAGCAAACTGCAAAAATGGTGCAAGCTTTGTAATGATATATTTCCATTACCAAACCAATCTGCAACAGGTTGAGGTGCCACTCACACCATTCTTTACTGCTGGATTATTCTGACCAAGTAGATATGATGCTGACCTGATTTATGTTACACAAATCTTAAGTGGAAAAATTCTCATTTGTATACCTTAGAAGTCAACTTCCCTTTTATTCTTACAAGATGCATCTTCAATTCAGAAGTGCATCTGTATTTTAAAAGGCTGTTCAGATTGTGAAAAAACTCTGTATTGAGTGCGGGGAAAGAACAATATCACTGCACATAGAACCTACCTGGGTTTGGGCACTCGCTCATCAGGAACCGGTGTCCATGTGGAATCAGGAGACTTCTGTTCTTTGAATCTCCCAGTGAAGACATTGGCAATGTCAAGCATGTCATAGGCACAGACTGCAGAGCCAGGGATGCTGCAAAATGACATTTCCCAGAAATTGTTACTCATTCTGCAGTTATGCATAATATCTTGAGTGAAAAACATGCTGTATAGAAGTCTTCCTGTCACAGGCTGCTCTATCCTGAACTCTGTAACCTTTGAGTATTGACAGGAAAAGACAGCCCCATGGAACAGCCTGAAAGATACCCATCAGCAGATAGCTCCTGCAAGCACGATTTGTTTCAAAGCCTCCATAGAAAGAAGCACTTGCAATAATCTTGAAAAAGGGAGAGAATCTGGGAAACTCTGTGTACCAATGGAGATGCATGAGGATTAATAGTCAGTCTCATTCATAGCATATTATTTGGAAATTCTAGTTCTTGTAAATAACAGCCTTTTTCAGTATTAATTCTCACAGTTCCTGTCATTCCTCAAAAATACACTGCAGACAGTCCAGAACTTGGTGCTGCTCCAACTGGGAGCATGCTGCAATGTGCCACTGACCTGGCAGTTACATGTCATTACTTCATCCTCCCACAGCCTGATCGCCAATTTTCCCCAGCAGAAAGGAGTTAACTATGCTCAGGAATTTGCTTAAGTCAACGAGGTGTAAAGAGCTTGTAGAAGCAAATTCAATTTTATTTTTAGATCATAAAGTTGTAAATTCCAACTTTATTATTACTTGCATGTAACTGCATGATAGCATTGTCAAAACATAATTATATCTTTACATATGTTCATTCTGAAATGCTTAGGGGTTTCTCATGGTCAGTCACCTAGAAGCATGAATTATACATTTTTATCCACCTTTCATTATTTTTACACATGAACTGCTGTATTTGTGCCTGACTCTCACCTCTTGATTTTTCCAGGTAAATAACTTGAACCCAGCTGACTGAGGCTTTCAATTCTTCTTTTAGCTAGCAGGTTATTATACACCAAAGAAAAAAAAGTAAGAAAAACAATACTGCTAAAGAGAATAAAACTAAACTCATAAAGGTACATAAATTGATAGGAAAATAACTGAATATGAATAAATTTCAAAATGCTTCTAACTGAAGGAAACAAGTAGGGAGATAGTAACAGACTTACTTTGATCTTCACACATTGTGTTTTTATATGGAAGGAAATTTCAAAGCTGTGTACTAAAGTAAAGTTACACAGCAAGAGTTTTAAATGGGGTCAGCCAAAGCTATATTGATGTAAGAGCTGGTAAAGAATATATTAGGCTACACACACGACCTCACCCTTAAAGAGACCTCAAGACCCACTAGAGATAGATGATTCTGCAGTTTGCTGAATCTAGCCCTGAAGAAAAAACAACTCTAAAATCTCGAGGTGTACTACAGAGAACTAAAAGCACGGAGAATTGTGCTTAACATGTAATTCCATAGTGACAGAGAGATCTCTGCAGTGACAAGTCTGCAACTGTTTTTACTCTAGAGGATGACAATTTGTAGGCCCACAGGTAATACAGCCACACATGTGGGTCACAGCCAGGCCATCTCCCAGCTGCTGGACTGCAACCCATCACCAGCTCCTACCCTGGGTCAGGTAAGATTAGAGTGAGGAATCTCTTCTCGCTCACTCTAAGGGAAAGCTTTGTTCCAGAAATCAAAGATGTTTCTTACAGCTTTTCCTCAGTGGAGAAGGAGTAAGAAAGATGCCTCCATGTCAGAGGTAGGTCTGTTAATAAGAGGTGTCTCCAGGCCTACATGCATTCCTGTCATCTTCAACATATGACAAAAAACAGGGCCTATAAAATAGTACCTTGATTTTAACACCAAGAACTTATATTTTAAAATGCAGGGTTTATGAAAAAGTATTATTCGAGATAAACACAGGAAATACTAGCAGAGTAGGAGAAAATCTCAATTTCGAGATAATCTCAAGATATAACTTACTTTCTGATGCTGACTCTCTATTTGTTAATTTTAAGACAGTTTGTAAAAAAGGGGTCATCCTAATTGAAACTATATTCCCTTCTGGTGGCATTTTTCCAGGATTCCTATAATTCTGTTATCAAAAGCAGTGACTCTACATTACAGGTGTGGGCTTACTCTGATTTGAAGTCAGTTTTGTGCATAACCTCACTGAGGTCAGGTTTTGACAAGAGGTAGTGAGTGTACAGCAGAACCAGATGAATTTCAGCAATAAAGTTCTCCTTTCAGTTTGAACATTACTCTGTGAAACATTATTGTATTTGTTAATTAGAATGCTACTTTTTTTTTAACTTCTCTGGGAGACCTCAATAATTAGATACAGTTATTGTCTCGTAACTTCTGGAGAAACAAGTTATTATGTGTAATGGTAATAAATTCTTTGCAGAGGAACTGATCCTTTTGGAAGACCATGTGAACAATGAAATACCTGTGTTCTAGGGACTGGCAGGGCAGTGTAGGTTCTTGGCTTTCTTAGGATAAAATGCAAGAGTCAGTAGGGATGCAGGAAATAGAGGGAAGGAGTACTAATGTGGCTCCTGGGGTTTTAGATGTAAACAGGATAGAACCAGTCTTTTATTTTTGAGAAAATAAACTCATATTTTCTCTTTGAAATAACTTCCTGCAAGTTACATGCTACAAAATCTCTTGGTGGCCAGAATGAATTACTCCCACATAAAAGAAAGCACATCCAAGGAATGTGTCCAGATAGTAAATGGCTGAAAGCTGCTCTTAACTATCAGATATAATAAAGTGCAGTAAGCAATACCAGGGTATCTTAAAATGAAACACAAACTATCAGTAAGCACGTGGCACATAATAATTATACTGCATGAGCAAATAACTTCTTGTATCTTCATAAAGTAAAAAGAAACTGTAATGAAAAGCAAAACATAAAGGAAACAGCAGGCAAAAGGTTATTGTGCCTATTACCTATTATATGGAGTGGAGAAAGTTGCTAAAACAACATCCCGGCCATTGAAATGAATAACATCTGTAACTGCCTGCAGTATGTTAAAGTAGAAGTGTGAATCGCCAGGAACTGAGCAGTTCAAACGAGCCTTGAGAAAGGAAGTCCACTGTTTTTCCAGTACTCTCTGAGATCCTCCCATGTCATTTTTGCAAACCTGAGCCACCCTTGGGAAAACTACCTGGAAAAAGTAGAGCAAATATAATGAAGAAAATTAAATATTTAGTTTGAACTAAAGACTTTGTTGGAATTCTGATTTTGAAACATTTGGGCTAACAATTAATCCCATGTTTCCATAATCTGTGACAAATAAGAAGTAGGGAAAAACTCAGCTTTCGAACAGTGTGCTATAAAAGGTAAAGCTGTGGCATTTACGATACAGCCATAAATCCTTCAGGAGATCTGTTCTCAATCCATATAAAAATTCATTTCCATACAGACTGCTTAGCTTTCTATTTCCACAAGCAAAAGCACATTTTCTATTCACAATCCTTGCAACCAACACCGCCAGCTCTGACTCTTGTGTTTTCAGCACTTAAACACTAAGCAAATCTTTCTTGGGTTTTTATTCCTGCCCTTCACCTTTGTGACCTTGGTCAGCTTTTCTGACTGCTTAGTAAGAAAGCTATCCTGAAATTAGAAAAAATGCAGGAAGTGTTTAATTATTCCTTGCAGAATGGCAAAGCACAAAATTCATGCCATATTTCAGCACTCCATATTTCTTAAAGAGAAATATCTCCCTGCTTTGGAACCCATTTTTAACAATTACCTGCTACACTGAACTAACTACATTGGCCTTGTGCTTTTTATAATCTCAGAAAAGAGATTCCAGCATACATCATCGTGGTAAGAAACCACCCTATTTTCTTTGAAGACACTGCAATGTTTCACTGCAACCAACCTTCTGGCTCCAGCTATAGGAATCTCCTCAAAATTATGACCTTGTCATCATGATTAATGGTTCGCATTTCAAGGTCACTCCTAACAACACTGGTCCAAGAATAGCATGTGTTTTCCTCCTCCTGAATCTGACAAAGTCGTTCAAGGCAATGTTTTTGCCCTTACCTTTCCCATGCTGTTGTACTCTACTGCTATTTCCCGGAAGAAGAAGTAAATGTAATTGCCATAGTCCACAGCCTGGACAAAATATGGTTCTAGAAAAAAAAACAAAGACATCCTATCTAGGCACCATGTACAGCATATAGCACAAAAAGGGAAGCCAAATACATTCACACTAAAACTCCAAATGTGGAATGCCTGGGTTAAGGACAACTGCATAGTTTTCAAAACTAGCAAAATCACACTGACAGAAGAATCATTCTGGGGTTTGCCACTAAAATGTCTGCCCTGAGAGGTGTATGAGGAAAGGTAAAGAGACTGTATGTAATGGTCCAAGAAGTGTCCTTTACTGTATGCAGGCTACATGTGGGGGGAATAAGAAACCATGGAACTGTTTCTGCCCATATGTGTCTGTAGCAGCAAGCAAAGAGGGACAGCTAAAGTTGACACCTGGCAAAACACTTCTGCATGCAGAAAAAGACTTCAAACTAGAGCTTTGCTCACTTATAAAATCACTCCAAATGGTAACTATTCATAAAGCCTACGTGAAGCTAAACAGCACTGTTCTTAACAATGAGGGCATTTAGAGCACAGAAATTGCCTAATTCAATGACAGCTGTACAGTCCCCTAGGAACCATAAAAGACAGGCTTTGTGCAATATTCCCATATTTTTTTTTTCATTGATGAATCTAATTTTACAAGGCAAACCCTCTCGACTTTGTGAAGCCTTAACTGTTACCTAAACACAGTCCTGGAGCAGGAGTATTTTCAAGAACATTGAGCCCTGTAAGTTCCAGAATTTACATCCAACACCTGTAAATTTAAGGTTGGAAAGATTGATGGAATATATATTCTTATCTACTATGCTCACAGTTTCTGTCATGTTCACTAACTTGTGATCAGGAGGAGAAGAGGGAAAGATAAACAGATCAGTGTAAGTAAAAGACGTAATTTAGTTCTTTCTTTCTGCCAGAAAACATTGGTGAAATGAAATGACAAAGAGGTCTGTCAGGAATCCGAGACTCTCCTCAGAAATGCTGGGGGTTTTTTGTTTTGTTTATCTACCTTTCAGCCATTTTGAGTCATGTTTAACTGTCCGCAGGGTTGGGCTGTCTCCAAGGCTCCGGTATATGACTGCATCTATTGCAAGGAAGTCGGTCACTGTGGCAGAATATAGCTTTCCCTCTGGGGAGGAAGGAAAGAAGAGGTAAGAATGCAGGAGTATTAGAAATAATGTAACTGCTTTCTCTCATCAGTCAGATGAAATGGGACAAACAAAATCATCACAATCTCCTTAGGAACACTGAAGGGAAAAAATCCAGCTAGGTAAATGGGGCTGAACAAGTAAGCATCAGTTTTCAAAATGATAAACCTTATGGAGGTTTATAATTTCTTTTTATGGAGGTTTATCTAATTCTTCTCCAGTTTAGGTAAGTCATGCTGAACTATGCTATCCAGTTTCCCCACACGTCTCTGGTTCAATGCCTGTAAATTCTGCCTTTGTATTTAAGCAAAATAAATATGGGGAAATCTGACAGAACTGTTAGTTTTAACTGGAAGAGCAAACCAGACAGGTCTTAGGGACTGTGAGCTAATTGTCACTAATGCAAATTTCTCCCTTTGAGAATACTCCTCTTCTGCCAGCAATCACTGCCAAAGATCACTAGCAAAAACGTAAATAGTGTGCAGGGAGCACAGGTGAAACAGGGATGCAAAGTGCTGGAGGAGGATTGCCTATCTATGTTTCTTTTAAAAAATGTGTTTTAGGCATTTCCCCTCTCTCTTAAAGAACTGAGGGACAAGTGATAAGAAAAGGTCTACAAAATGGAACCTGAAGGACAACCACAAGATAGAAAAGTATCAGGAGGTAAAATCATGAGCTCCAACATTTTAAAGCTATATTTGTTATCTGCTCTGTTTGCAGGTCATGGTAACTGTATAGATCTGTTTTCATGTGTGAGTCAGATCTTGGAAATGATGTCTGATAGGAGCACAAGCATCATGGCACGAGGACAGTGAGATGTGTCCCTGTTTTGTCTACATGAAATACAGAATGGCCTACATCTCCTTTGACAGAAATTATTTGGGTGCCAGGCCTTGAAGGAACCAGCACTGAGGACATAGAGAGGACAAAGCAGAGAGACTTTTTTCGGTTATGTTCTCCTCATTGCACTTACAGATAACATTTAATTTCAGCTCATGATTTAAAAATCAGACTGTTTTAATAGCAGGACTGCAGTCTTTTTCTGAGCCCCATAATTCCCATCATTATTTGTCTAGTGAAAAATGGGCTTTTTTTTTTTTTTTTTCATAGCAAAACCAAAAAAAAAGTAAGTAGAAAAAACCCCAGATCCTAACAACAATTTTAAAATAGAATTAAAAGCTGAATTGTTTAAATATGGATGTCTGAACTCATGTTGATATAATCATACACTGATTTTCTTTTCTGCGAAGTTCCTGAGGCCCATGTGACCAGTTACAATTCGCACATATCAGCTTTAAGGCTGCCAGACCTGCCACATTTATGTAAGTGCCCCAAACACTCAGATGAGCTGGAATAGTGCCCTAAACTGCTCTGAAACTGCTCTTCACTGCTGCCTGAAAAGTTATTACGGATACCAACACGTATGACATAAAACCAGTGATTTCTCTGAAGCCAGCATATTTACAAAGTATATGCTCCAAGAATTTATTTAAAGAGTATCAAAATTATTTTGGATGACCATGAAAGAGTATGACCATTTTTAAAAATATTCTTTTTATTTTCAAATAACATGAGGACTTCTTCAGTGATAGAATAGGAATCATCTTCAGTTGTATGAAAGGCAAATGTTTGGACTGAGTTGGTCAAAAATGCTTTCTTGGCCATTATGGTGAGAGAGACCTTTCTGAAAGGCAATTCAGACTGCCCTAAAGGTAGGAAATCTGATACAGGGGATAAATCTTTCTCTGAAGATGTCTCTTTCTTCCCAAGGCTTGTGAATATCTGATACAATCAGAGAATTTGTATTTTGCATGCTTTTGACTGTAATTAAGAAATTACATACTACCACTATCATTATCACCTTTATTTTTGAAAAGAAAGGACCTATTTATTTACACTACAGAGAGTAAAAAAACTCCAAAATTCAACCTACTATAAAATTACTGCTTTGTAAGGCAGATGATGCTTCCTCAAACAGAGCAGTGTTTAATGCAGCCCTTCAGCCACAGACGTATGACTGCCTGGAATACTTGCATACACTTAATGCTTCAGAGGAATAGCTAGAGGATTTTCTCATGAGCACCCAGGCTCTGCTTTCTAGCATCACACCTGCTGAGGAGGTGACTTCCATATTATCTTTATTATCTATTTCAGAGCCAAATCTCAGAAAAGATCAAAGGAACTAACATTATGAGAAGTTCAATGAATAAACAATTTAATCAGGAATTCTTCAAGAGAGGTACAAAAACATCAGTTCACAATCAGCAGACCAAATTAACCCCATTTGTAAACAGTCAGTTTTTTAAACTATGGTAGTAGAAATCAGAATTAAGTGTACTTTGCTGCATACAGCATAAATCATTATTAACCAACAGACTTTTCTCCTTTGCCTACAAGAGCTGGTAGCACACTGAGATCTTTCTTTCTTAAAGATAAAATTGCCTTTGCTTTCCTCCTAGATCTAATAAAGGGGACATCACAACATGTTCCTTAACTTCCCTATTATGAAGGCTAACTTAAGCTTGGAGTTGTTAAAGAGCACATCCTGCCCACCCTTCGGCAGAATTTACATAAGCCTTGACTTGTCTTGACTTTTTCAAAAGCCAGACAGAGAAAGAAATGGTGCCTCACACTGGTCTAGCATCATATTATCATGAGTCAAGAAATCAGTGAAATACTAAACCAAGAAACTGAGGTTTCAGGCAATGTTTATGATAGCGAAGTTAATTCCAGAGAAGGAAACGTGTCCATGCTAGTGATTTTCTTATGCACCCTATTTTTAGTCATTATTTACTCCCCTTACCATCTTTTAGATCTTGGTGTTCTGGACTCAGGAAACACAGGAAATCCTAGGCTGCATGACAGAAAGCAAGAATTTTATTTCCATCACTTTACCTGCAAACAATGCAACATTGGCATGCTTTGCATCATAGGGGCATCTGGCCATTCCACTGAATTCATCTCCCAAGAACTCCAACGTATCCATCTGAAAAAACAAATGGGAGCTCCTCAGATAGAGAAACAAAACCTTTTACTCTGGATGAGGCTTATGACAGTATTTCTTTTTTTCTTACTAGAGAGGAAGGTCCTTTCTCTAACCGTGCTCCTGACTATGTATTAAGAACCTGACAAAAATCAGTGTTTATTAAAATCAGTCTGAAGAAAGTGCATCCAATAAGTCAGCTATTCTTTTGCAGCTAATCACTCTTGCCCTGACACATTTTACAAAAGTATTCAGTCTATATTTTATCTGTACACAAGCTTCCTGTTGAACCATAGCAGGCTATGTGGTCTGTGGTTCTGGCAAGGGTTCAAAATTTATCCTCAGCAGTGATCCAACAGAAGCGCTCTTATACACAGAAAAGACTGCAAGGCACAGCAGTCAGAAGAAACAACACTAGGATATTTCTCTGCCTGCATTTTTCTCCCTAAGTCCGGAGATCCTTCTGCTTTAGTCTCAACCGTGGTGCTCTCTTCCTTGATTTGCATACTCAGAAGGATGCTCGCAAAGTCTTACTGTATCAGTTGAGTCTGTCACAGAAAAATCCTCTTACCATCAGGCAAGAATTAATCTGTGCAGGAACTGTAAAATCTGAGGCTTAAGTGTAACTCCTGGGAAATCATTTCACCCCAGGTGCAGATAATGATACAAATATACAGATCAACTTTACTAGAAGTTCAAGAGGTTTTAGTGAGCTATGGGGGAAAGATACAGCTCCTGCCTCTTTATGATTCTTATACTACCTTATTTTGGGAATAAGTATCTTTCTAGTATATCCAAGTAACTTGAGCATCTCATACTGTATAAATCACGTACAGTACAGATCCACAGAGCATGAAGAATAATGCACCCAGCACCATGAAGTACTCCAAT
This sequence comes from Calypte anna, assembly GCF_003957555.1. NCBI lineage: Eukaryota > Metazoa > Chordata > Aves > Apodiformes > Trochilidae > Calypte > Calypte anna. Next base: position 59,042,199 of record NC_044274.1, on the reverse strand, counting down.
CAACTTTTAACTCCTATGGTACAGCACCCGACTGTTTCCGTGAAAAATTTGTCATTGTTTGTTTTGTGTCATGTATTCTTCCTGTCCAAATACACTCTGAAGAGAACCAGTTGTGTTTATTCAATGTTTTATTCTGAAAAGCATTTCACAGGATAGTGAAGGGAACCAAGTTACAGTCCTGAGCAAATTTCCCTGCCCCAAGCCCCACATCCTAGGCTCATCCACACTTCTGGAAGTGTGGAGGGATAGCCCCCTTTTCTACTTGGCGCCTCTTTAGTGCTCTCTATATTTAATGCAAAATACATGGAGGAAAAGCCAGGGAACGTACTGGTATCACTATCTATCCCACTCAACAGGTGAGGCAGTCTGCAGTGGCCATGCATCACAGGGAATAAACCACCTACAGCAAGGGTACGGAGGGACATTTACACCCCTCACATCAGGATGCCAAGGAAATCTGTATTTGTGCATTTGTTCCTCAGCAAGGAGACTGGCTGAGATTTCTAATTGCATTAATGGCACTGAGAGCTTAAAAAATTACCAACTCTTCTGGAAGACTAAACACAGCACTGAGACCAAGAAACTTTATTGCATGGTAGAAGTGGCACACAAGGAAAAGCTGAATAAACAGCTGTTAACAGACCAGCTACCTGTACCACAGTTACCATGATGCAGCCTTGTATTTTTATTCAAATGTAATGCTTCTTCCACCAACCAAAATTTTAAAAAAAGCTGTACTTCTGTCCTTTGTTTCCTAGACTATAGCCATCACAGTGGCTAAACAAAGTAAAGCAGCATTGCAGAAAAAGCAAGGAAGGGCAGCAATCACAGGAAATATCACTATGGAAGTTGTTTTTCAGCATGTTAATGTCTTTACTCTGCTTTTTACAACAACTCTGAACCCCATGAAATGAAGGAAAATTGTGACTTTGTCAGAAATAGCATTAACAAAGCTGAGTTTTCTTTTCCAGAAGAAGGATGAGAAACCGTCCGTGGGACACAAGCAGTGCCTGGAAAAGCAGAGTCTGTATTCACCTAAGTGAATACATTTTAAAGCTACTCCAGAGATATTCACTGGTGAGGGTTATATCAGTTTATACTAGTGCAAGCCTGGGAAAATGACAAATATCTGAATAAATGGGCCTTATTAAAGTGGAGATCACAGGGACACACTTTGTCAAAGGAAAAATTTGAGGTCAAGGAATTAACACTGGGTATTCATGGACCAGCACAGTTTTCTACATTGCTCTACATAATGTTTTGGCTTTGCAGATTCTCAGCTAGTGAGGAACACATCACACTCCTCCTGTTCTTTTCCTTATGGAGACCTGCTGTCAATCACTTTTACAGCACACAATGACATAGGATCTCCACAGCTTCCACATATGCTTGGTCCCCAACACTAACTTTCCCATGTTTTGCGTATTAAGCCCTCAAATGTCTTGAGAACAGGCTTTGTTATTGAGAACAGTAGAACAGATACATTAAAAATGTGCTACCACATAGATAACCCTCACCATCAGTCTATGACTTGATGTACATGTCAGTGATGAGCCAAGTCGTTTTCTGAGGGCTGAATACATCCCCAAGTAGAGATCTGAAGGACTCTACACATATGGAGGACAATGCAAAATGGCTATAACCTGTGATGTGCAGGAGTTGCAAAGAAGTAGGTAATAAGTCTGAGCAATCCTCAGAAAACCAATCAACACTGAGTTCTGTAGCATTGAAACAAATGTAGATTAAAGCTACAGAGTTAAATGATGCATTGTTGGATGACAATCTCATGCTGTAGCTACAATAAAGCCAATAGAAAGACAAGGTGTAAATTAAATCCCACACATAGATCACATACCTTGTAGTTCCTGCAAGAAGGGTTGAACGCATTTGTTCCACAGATAAACAAGGTATCCTCATTTCTTTTTAGGAGAACTTTAATAAAATTATGACATTCATCCTGAAAAAAAAATCCAAATATTTCAGCTACTGTATTTTAGGCATCTGGTTTTATTTTTATGCCATGATATTTCACTATCAGGTCTAAAATGAAACTGGCTCGTAGCCACTGTGATATTCTGGGCTTTCTTTCAACTATGTTTAACTCACAATGAGCCAGACCCAACTGATTTATTTTGTATGGTTTCAAAATGGTTACAAGGAACTGAAGATATGGTATTCACATTATAGCTCAGGTTCTGCTATTGTTCACATGGGTGAATTTTGTAAACTTCTGCAGGAGGATGGACAGCAGCACTTAATTTTTGTGACAGTGGTAAGCAAGATCAGTACCCTAAGCACAGAGTCCTAAATTCCCAATGTTTTAAGTATTTCAGGATATTGCTGTAGCTCCTGTCATAATTTTTATCACATTAAAGGTAAACTATTTTTGGAAATTAGTCTTCAGTAAGTTGATGGAAAAAGGAATTACTGGCAAGAAGTGAATGGTATCATCCATTCCACATCACAGACAGTAACTCAAGATAATAGTAAAGCAACTAAACGGAAGTGGCAGATGCAGAAGAAATGAAAATTGCCTACCTTATGTTTTCCCTTCATTCTGCATGTGTCTACATCAGCTTGTCTAGATTTCCACGTCAATTTCTGCAAGGATCAAGAAAGAAATCAATTAAAGTCTGGAGGTTGCATTTGATTTCAGAAGCCCCTTAGGGATAACTAGCTGTTGAACATCTATTTATTGAAAGCTTTCTGCACCATTTCTCCATGATTAATTCACCACAAAAATGAAAGATCAGTGATGTGGAGCATTCACTTAATTTTGTATTGCCATCTATTCATTAGACTAGAACTCTATCACATATTTTAAAAGCTTCAACCAATGGAGTTCAGCCATAGGCTAACTTTCAAAAATATGTGTGCTTTTCTGAAAAGTATTAGATGGTCTCAGTTTAATTTGTTGTTGTTCTGCCAAACAGAATAATCATCTATGCACTATAAATCCTAACTGGATTCTAAATGAAATGTGTATTGTGGAAGACAACACTTGAGATTAGCCAAGAAACCAAATTCAGGTTTATCCCTTCAAGTCAGCTAGCAGGCTCAGAAAGCTCTCTACCTATCATCACACTCCTGTCTTTATCTACAAATGCTCTTCCTCCAGAACATTTACAGGTAAATCCCAGCCTGAGATTTTTTGTGTTGAGTTACACGAGTGCTCAAAATGTAGTTGGCTCATTAATTAAAATGAACCTTTGCTTACAAACATATGGAGTAGACATAGCACCTCAGACACTATAGCCATGAGAATCCTGAGATGGTTACCCACCAGTAAGTGAGGAACTGGGCATTCATGAAGGACCTCAAGCTGAAAGAGTTATCATGTTTATTTCCATTAGCAGCTTGTGCCCTCATTTTTTGATGAGCAATTAGTCAAAAGCTCATCTTTAGCAACACTCACAACAAAACATTTTTCACTCCTACAGTGGGATTCATCAAGTGCCCAAATTCATACAATCTTCTTTTGGATCTAGTATGTGTTTGGTGCATATTACACAATGTCTATGCAATGCAAAGGAGATGAAAGGAGATTATTTCTAGTATGTTTATGTAAATATACAATATTATAATGCAGACAAAGCTCTTCTTAGTTTGCATGCAACTTCCCAAGGAGATAATGTGAATATATCTACAAAGCAATGTTATTATAAGATTTTATTTAGTGAGTACTTGCATGAGTGAATAAAATTTGTGTGCATGAACATATGTAAATAGCACTTGCTTTTTATGATGAAAATTTCAGTATACTTAATTGGGATAGTATAGCTGTTACAGAAAACTGCTGAATATAAATGAATAGATGTTTGACAGATGTTTCATCAGAGACCTCACTGTGTTTCAGTACAGATTGCTTATCAGCCCAGCGAAATCACTTACCAGAAATCCACAGAGGACATGATTTCTATTCTAGCCTTTCCCAAATATGATTAGCAATGCCATCTTACTTGCTTATTACAGTTTTTACAGCAGTGCTTGGCAAGTTATTTGAAACAATGTCATCTTCCTATTTATTTGAAGCTTGTTCCAGTGCCCTTGGTTTCTGGATGATGATAGAAGCTACTTACTTTGCTAAAATAAATTTCTTCTGTATGTGATGTGTCCATATCAACAGTATAAATATGGTCCCTGTAAACAAAGGCAAATTAATGCAAAGTCAAATGCAATAGTCAGACAGTTCATTCGCTATGAAAAGAGCTATCTATCATGAGATAATCCACAATCCATTAAAAAAAAAAAAGATCACAGGTCTTACCAGAGACTGTTACTGACAGCATTGCCCGCATCTCCCAGAAAAGCACATTCATGAACTATCCTTCTTCCCATTAAGAAAAAATTAAGCCCTCTCTGAAGCAAAATTCTTTCCCAAAAGCAATTATTTGAACAAATGAAATTTAGAAAAGGAGGTAAATATCATATAATTTATGTATTTAGGTTCTAGAGCAAATCTAGCATGCAGACATTTTTCTGTATCCAGAAATCAGCTACAGTAGTTCTTAGGCAGCCTCTGTCAGACTCATGGGCCAGCAGTCACTGTGCCACATTTAACCATGCTGGGTTAAAATGAGGTTAATGCTTTTTAAATTATTTTTTTATTTATTTTTAAATTATGAATTTAATCTCAGCTGTGGTAATTTGATTGACAATATGGCATGCAAAAGGCTGATGACCAAGAAACTATTCCCAGAAATTATTCTTCTCTTCAAACACTAGTCACTAGACTAAACTGTAAAATACTCCTCTGAAAAAAGTTCACATTTCTTGCATGCATTTACTTTTCTGTCTTCCTTAGGATATGTTTTTCTCTACAATTAGCTGCCAATTTCTCCTTGGATAGAGGAAACAGACTCAGCTACTCAGGTAAAGAGATATTTTTACACATGCTTCTCTCTGTAAGCTGAAAACAAGGTCATGTCTATGTGGAAAAAGAAAATTTGAAAAATCCCACCAAACCGCAGCCTTGTAGCAACCACCACATCAAATTGGGACTGAGCATCTCACTGCTCCTTGAAACAACTTTGGCTCTTTACAATATGCAGGAAATTGTGCAGCTGGGGCATGATCTACAGCATTGGAGGGGTCTACTGAAAGTAGGATTCAGACTGTTTCCATTCTATAAATCCCTGCACTCAAGGTAAGCTTTATTTTCTTGGGTTTGGGTAAAATAGTGCCAGTCTCTTAAATAAAACAAACACAAAACACTGCTAAAAGAGGAATAAGGAACGCTCTTTTCACATAGAGAAAAGAGGCAGCATTGTTGTGGGGGAACTGGCTTTAAAATCTACTGTCTGCTACAGCGCTTGAGGCTGTTTGCTTAGTTTGATGCCAAACAGAGGGGTTGTGGGTTTTCCTCTCTTCCAGACTGTAAAATCAGAGCTGTCCAAGAATGGCTTAATGCTTTGGTTTATTATTTGCCTGACTTTACTGGCAGAGCAGTGGTCAGGATTGGTGCTGGACTCAAATTACCTATTTGTGTGATACTAGCTTCATAAATTACTACATGGTTACCATCACTCTTTGTTGCTGTCACTCCTGCTACATAGAAGTGGGAACAAAATCTCTTGAATTGCAAATCAGGTGCAGCTGGAACTCCAAAACTTTCTTCCAGCACAGCTCTTGATTTTAAACATCAGTCTTACTTTCCAGTCGTTATAATTTTTTTCTTTTTAAACAAGACAATTAGAAAATACAGTGGTGGTTTTTAGAATGAGGCTTGAATTATTTAGTTCCACTCTCAATAAAACAGCTTTCAGGGGACTTTGCTTTCTGATTCAGGAAACTGTTCAATGAAAACTCGCACGCTAAATTACAGGATCATCTGAAAGAAGGTGAGAATCAGGCAAATTACATATCATTTTCTCATGCCTTACATGAAATGTAGTTGCTGACAATGTCAGCAGAGTGCGAAAGAGCTGTCAAATTCAAGGGAGGGCTCTGTAACCACAGACAATGTGGGATTGTCCTTGCCCTCCTTTTCCCACTGCTGCCCAACTCCTACTATCTGCTAGCTGTGGTATGTGTACAGCTCACTGCTAATTAAGTTATTCTAACACAAATTGACTTAATCCTAGAGCTTCCGTTTTTCCCACCTCCACTCAGCAGAACCGAATTTTGTTGCCATGGCATAATCTTGTGGAGGAAGGGAATTTAAATAATGCCACTGGCTGTGCATGACCCTTGGCCACTCAGTGAATCGTCTGGAAATTTGTAACTGCAAATGAGGAAGGAGGCATCCTGATGCTTCGAGGGCTCAAGAAACCATTTTGAATATACACGAGGGGTGACAGATAATGTGAACAAAAGCTGCCACCACAGAAGACAATGGGAGGAGGAGACACTGCAAACTTAGAAAAGGGTGTGTGAGGGGGGGCGTGGGTGAATGTGAGAGAGACAGCCAGGGAGTACCCTTCCCACGAGAAAAAAAGAAAACAGAGCCGGTCCTCTGCACACTGCAAGCCAGATATTCAGACAGCACAGCTTCATGGGCTTCAGCTGAGGTATTCTAATTTATACTGGCTGGATATGTCTACCTGATTGTATGAAATAAAGCCTTTATTATGCAGAATTTTATTTGGTAATAACTAATACAGAAGTTGCTGTTTCATAACGCAAAATAAGCAACTGACAGAGAACTTTTTTTCTGTGTCAGTTGCTCAGTAATAAAGTGTTAGCAGCTCTCATATCTGAGTCAGCCCTCTCCTGTGCAAGGAAATTGTGTGCAAAGTAAATGCTCAATTTTCTTAAACAAGCTAAGAAACAAAAAACCCCCAACAACCCCAAAATAAAACCTCTCAGTGCTTAATCATTTGTTTTGATTGCTTTTTAGATAACTGGGTACAAATGTGAACTTATCACTATATTACAATGTCTAAAAAACCAGCATGAAAGCAACATCTGATAAGAGAGCTAAGAGATTTATGTTAGTTACAGTTTTCAGTGACTCCTTACAAAACTCTTTGAGAAACACCTTTGATTGTGTACACATTTGCTTCAATCTCTGGATTTACTACTACCTCTAAAGGAGATGTGGTATTGCAGTTATAAACTTTCATTCACATGAGTTATCAAAGGATGACTCATTTTCTGAAGTCTATTACTTAGAGATAAAAATCACCTTTGAATTTTAACTTGTATCGCTTAGGCTTCTCAGCCCAGCAGGGATTTTATTCAGTAACATGGAGGAGGAAAAGAATACGTCAGAGTTTTAGAGTTACAATAGGAAAAAAAGTGTAAGAACTTTTTTTGGCACGTGAAAGGGCAAAACAGACCAGGTCTTTATTCTTTTTATGTAGGTAACTAAACTCTAAAATATATAAACACTCTCATTGTAATAAACTGTTTTATACAAAGTCACACATTATATAAGACTGCATATTGACATACACACACAATCTCACAAATATTACTACTCCTTATATAATCTGTGCACCCAATGGTTTCATATCTCAAATGTTTCTCTGGGTTTTCCTGCTGTAGTACTGGTTGCTTGGGCACTGCCACAGTCTTAATTGCGTCAATCTCAGTCTGGGAACAAACTATGAATACAGCAGTGCAAAAATCCACAAAGTGGACTTACCACCTTCTCACTGCAAATGAGAAGGAAATTTAAAGGAAAACAAATAAGGAAAGGAAAGGGAACTCAGCCATGAAAAGGAGGAAATCCTGCCACCACCTTTCAAACCCCTTCAGCCTGCTCCTCCGCCCCACTCATTATCGCTCTAAATGCATAAAAAACCCCAAGCCTTAAGCTCAGGAAAAGCATGGGGGAGGCCTTACTGTGCCTCAGTCTTTGTGCCCTACAACCAGTGCTGCCGCAGTTCTCAGTGGAAGGTACACAGCTCCATGACACACTTGATACAAGGACTTGGCATGAGACAGAGCCCAGAGCTCTGCTGCCCAGACCCCACACAAACTGGCCTGTGTGAAAGGCCCATAGAAGCTGCTTTTAGCTGTTGAGTCTGCAATACCTGGGTAGGTCAACAGGCATAAGTGTTGTCTGCCTGCAGCAAGAGACATGACCATGTAAAAATGGCACCAGGTGACTCCGCTGCTGTAACCCAACACATTACTGAGTGCTCCGTGGAGATCAACAGGCAGATCACTGCAGAACAAATTCAGCCACCCAGAGGATGGGGAGTGGCTGTTTGAGAAGGAAATCAAGCAGCTCCCAGAGGCTGCCAAGGACTTGAGAACAGGGCTGGGTCACTGGAGGCTGCCTGTTCAGCAGCTGTTCTCCCTCAGCTCCTGGCCATCCCACCCACCGCTTCTCCCATCTGCAGCAACAGCCTGGATCTCTGTGGCAGAAACAGAAGGGGGCAACCCACCCTTGCTAATCTGGGCCCTTCTTACATTCATCCTGTGTCCAGCAGGTTAATTCCCACTCTAAGATTGTCAACCTCCTTTGCTAACAACTTGCAGGGAGAAGAAGTGTTACTGTTTGATCTGGGCTGGGCTGTCAGCTGAATAAACTGGTGGTAGCTCCACTGAAGCTGATGGTGCAATGCTGAGCTGTGCTAACTGAACAGGAGGCTCTATATGCAATTTTTATAAAAAGACATGTAATTGTAGGTGCACAGTGTAGCTCTCCAAAAAGAAGTCCAGACACCAAATTAACTAACCTTGCTGAGTACACCAGAGAACTATCAGCCTTCTTTTTGTCTTACAGAATTAAAACATGCCTGACACTCTTATTTGAATACACATTTGTGCATCAGAACAATCATTCTCTAACATATGCCATTCATAGTGTGCACAAACAATATTGCAGGATAAGTATGGACTCCACAGAGTTGAACAATTTCTCTGGTAACTTCCCTAATCCAGATGCAAAGGAAGACAGTGGTGTTCCTCTCATGTAATCTGGTGTATCTAATGAATGGAATGTCTCAGTACATAGCAAAACTGAACCTCATTTGACTGATGTAACAAGATCTCCAGTATGTGCTACTAACAGACTGCTCTCAGAGTGTTGGAAAATATTAAAAATAATATGTCTGGAGGAGAAGAACATGGACTATCCCTTGCCTTCCCCTTTCTCCTCTGTAATCAGCCAGGGAGAAGTGGCCAAGCAGGACACTACCTACCTAGCAGCAACGTAGAGGGTCCTGTTCATGACCATGACCAGCTGGATGTCAAGCCGGTGCCTCTGTGTGGTGTTCCGCCCTGGTTTGTGACCCACAAACACCGGATACTGTCTTGTATCTGTGGGAAGGGGAAAAAAAGAAGAGGGTTAAAAGAGAATTACAAACAGAAACTGCTAACACAGAGCACTATGAGACCCAGCTGGGCCAAAAGCTCTGATTTTTGTTCTGCACCAGCACCGCACTCTGGGGTTGGAAGGCATGAGCACAGAGGGCAGGAGAGTTCTTCAAGGTTACAGTCTTTGCAGCTGCAAAGGAGAAAGTCATGGCCTTTGTAGAAGATAAAAATTGTGAGGTTTTTTAGAGCATAAAGCTGCTCTGGAGCTCTTGGCTCATAGATACAAGGCACTTTCTCACAGTTTTTCTTTCCCTGCTTAAAGAGCTTAAATGCTCGCTTCTGGCTGCCAAAGTGTGTCTAGCAGGACAAAGCTGTTTCACAGTGGCACATCAACCACCACAATGACTGGTATGGTAGAGGTTAAAGCAAAAGACTTGTCTCTCCTCGGTTCTAAGTGCCAGCTCCCTGGGTTTTCTACAGGATTGGACTACCACCATAGAACAGCTGTGGGGATTTCTGAGAAACAGTGGGAAACCTCCACTTGAACTTTATAAAACGAAAGTCGCTGCATATTATTTTGGCAGCCAATCTCATACTCCAGTTTTTCTGAGACCTGGAAAACAATACTGACTGGAAGCCCTGTACTGAGCTTATGTTACCAACAGGTCTGCTTTTCCTCTGTCAGTCAGTGAGAGCATTTATTTACTCTATTTCTGCAGAGTTTCACTGCAGAGACACCTCAGCATTCATGGGGTGTGCTGCTGTTTCTCTCCAGATGACCTGTGTGTACAACCTGTAATAACCCATAGCAACAGTAACACTTCTGACCATGGGCCATCTTGCTGCTAGACTTTGTTTATGTGACCATGACATCTAGATGTACAAACAAGGGGGGTAGTTAAGCAAACAAAACAAATCAGAAGACATGAGGAGGATAAACTTCTGATAAGCATCATCAATGCTGCATGTGCACATTATATAGAGATAATGTCTAAGCCCTTTCCTCATCAATATGCTTTCCCAGAGATCTGGAGCTGTTTAAGGGAGTCTGTTTCTTCTGAAACCCAGCTACTGCTCTCATGTTTCCAGCTATTGTCCTCTAAAACTATTTTACCTGTTAAACTAGGTCAAAGTATTGATTTGTACCATGGCATTAGCAAAGCATTTGAGAGTGCCATGCAGCAGGAAATCTGGTGATAAAACTGTAAAGAAACAGGAATTTCCCTGCAAATCAGATGCTGAGAAGTCCAAGAGAAAGAAATTAAGATAGCCAATGCAGGATTTATGTTCATCAGACATAGCTTCAACCTTTTGACCAAGTCCCACATGCAAAATGCCAAGTTTAATTGTCAAGAGTTCTCTGTGTGGTACTGTTTCCTCTGAAATTCATGGATCTAGCATAACCTATGAGCTAGTACATCAATGTGTACTTCACACATGAATTTATTCCATGTTTTATTTCCCCAAAAGGACTAAGATTGGCTATTTCAGTGCTAGCAAGAACTATTAGCATCACCCTTCTGGGGGTAAAAACGTTCCTGCTGAGACTTAGTGTTCACATTCAACATGTTCCAGCAGCAGCTTTGCTTCAGAGCAGTTCTGTCCTGTATCCTAGAAGCCTATTAGCATTTAGAGCACTTCAAATGTTTCCTTGGAGTCTGTCTTTCAGCTTGGTCTTACCCAAGACAGACAAACTCACAGGTGCCAAGGTCACCCCAAAACTCAGTAAGAAAGGACAATCAAGAGATTCACTTTAAATTCAAGCTCTTGGCTCAAAGTAGATCTAATCACAAGCCTACACATTGATGACTCATTATTGCTTGGCATACTTTTACAGAACCAGGTGCTAAAGTCTCCCTTTTAAACACCTGAACCCCTTGGACCTCACAAGACTTCTTTTTGCAGCAACTGTAATTGAGGTAATTGAGATAACTGTAAAAGTATCAGTTATGCTGAGTTTGACTTGCATGGAAAAATGCACAGAAAGCTCTTCACCTGTTCAGCTAGCAAATCTCAATACTGACTTGCAGCTGTCTATGTTACCCTAGATTTTGGAGGTTTGCCAATTACTGCTGGTAACAGAGATTCTGTTACAAAAGATTCTTTGTCTTGATTTGTATTTTAGCCATATTTCCAGCTTAGCAAAAAATGACTAATGCTGAAGTGGAATCCATCAGAGCTTAAAGAATTAAGTCCAATTATTTGTACCAGATCAACAAATTACGTTTTCAGACCTCAATTCCTTAGTGTGCTATGCTTGATATTCTGAGTTGCTTCACTGGTTATTCAGGACTACGTGGTCATAAGTCAGGTGAGGGACAATGGTTAATAGGGATGGGTGGGTAAAAGCTTCCTTACTTAAGTGCTGGATAGAGCAAGATATTTAACTTGAGCACGTTACTGAAGTCTCTGAGAAGGAGAAAGTCTATGGTATTGGAAGATCATGCAGTTTGCCACCCAGCAGTCATAAGACAATATGAAAAAGTAATTTTCTATACATTAATATCTGAGAATGTAGATTTGTCTCTCTGGGAGAAATAAAGAAATCAACTTTATTCATTGCAACTGTAACAAAATACAGATTTGAAAAACCCTGATCAAAGTATTAAGCAAATGAAGCCCTCTTGCTTCTTATACTTACAGTTGCCATGCGAAATACTGATTGGCTCAGAATCTTCTGGGAAACCAGCCCCAGCAAAGTGTAGCAGTGTGAAATATAGCAGCAAGGCTTCTGACCTCATAGTAGTTCAGCTGGGAGGCTTCACTTCTTCACTTCACCCTGTGGAAGACAAGCAAGGGCTTAAGCACCTTCTGTCAGTGCTGTTTTAACCACTGCATACAAGAAAGCTAAAAAGAGTATTGGAAAGCAGAGGAGCTTTCCTCCTTCTCAAGCCTCTCATTGTACCTGAAGAGGCATAGTGTGTTTTTAAACAGAAACTGCCCTACCAGACCAGTTCCCTTAAGTGCATGCCCAAGGAGTGGTCATCTTGCTTGATGATAAACTTAAGTATCAGTGAGTTTTAAAGAGTTTTCTAACTCAGTTGCTTGTATGCAATGAAGAAATTTAGCCTCTCCTGAATGAGAACTGACAAGAGTTTTTTTTGAAATATTTTGTTTTCTCCTTCTTTGTTTTATGTAATTAGATGATGACACAATGACACATGCCATAAATAAACCTCCCCCCACACTACATTATTCTGGCTAAGAAGACTAAGGGTTATACTATGGGACTAATTCTTAGCCTGAAGAACTGTTAATCAAGTGAAGAAAAGACTGAGAGATTGAGGGAGCACAGAGAACATGTCATTGGGCTTTACCATAAAAATATGTACCCATAAATTTAGGTGCTGTAAAACCAATAGTATAACTTGTGATAAAATAAGGGAGAACAGAACTATCTAAAAATAGAGCTTTTTCTGTGTACTCCACTGATGCATTCACTCATTCACATTTCCTGTACAAAAATATCTCAAAATCTTGAAGATAAAAGGAGCCACAGGGGCCTTTGGATACAGTGAAAGAAAACAGCATATAATACAGTAAACAGCTCATAATTCCCAGGCAAATTTCACACAGACATTGATCTGCAGGGGAAACCAGTGTAAAAGTGGGGGTTTCTTTTCATCCCTTCCAGAATTTCAAATCTTTTCTGCTGCCTACCAAAGATTCCTTTTGAACTAAGCTATTCTACATTAGTCTGTCAGTCACTCAAGATCTACAGGCAGGAAGTCAAACTTCATAACCTACATAGTCTTTGAAACTTAATTTGGCAAACAAAATGCTAACTTGCCCTTCTGCAACACCATTTAATATTAGATACCTATGTCTCCTTTCTCAATGCCAAAAAAAGCATTAACAAGTCTTGAGTGCTGCATTTTCATTTCTAATTTCACAGACACAGCTGATTCCTCATCTTTTACCAAACTGAAATTATGTCAGAATAATTAATCTGCTTTGTCAGATATTTGCTTTCAAATAATACTGCAACTAATAAACTAAATTGGAACAGGGGTTCTGTTGCAGGCTGATACAGTCCTTAAGGACTAATGATTTATTATACTCCATGTTTGCCTATTATTACTCAAACATACAAACCGGAAAGTTGTCTGATACTCTATTTCTAATAACAAAATAACTGAGAGACTGATCTGGACTGAGACTAGAAAAAATACAATTTAATGTAAGACAATGACTGACACCTTAAATGAACAAAGTGTTGGACGGCAGAGGAAAAAAATAGAGGGAATAAAAGCAACACAATGCAGTCACAATCTGTCTATTATACTGTATGTGAGAATGCATACTAGAAGTTAGTACATACAAGGCCCAAGAGAAGCATTTCCATCTAACACTGGTTAGGCTGATAGCTGTGTACGATTACTGAAACAGCTATGTCTGCCTGCAGACACTTTCTTTACCTGTTTCCTCCATTTGTCTCTTTAATCACCTCTTATATTTTCTCTTGACTGCTTACCCTCTGGGGCAGGCACTTTCTTTTTTCTGTTTATTTCCATGCCCAGCAAACCAATCTTTGGAGCCCTTAGGAATGCCCTAAGTAGAAATAAGCAGCACAAGTACATACTCCACTTAGGAACAGTTTCCCTGAAAAGGTTTAAATTAGAAGGAAGACACAAGCATTAGAAGGGATAATTCCTTCATCCTGACACAATTTTTCTAAATGTAATTTTGCCAGTTTAATTTTTTTTTTCTCCTGTAAGTACAACACAAAATGACAGAACAAAGTCCCTCATCTTAAAAGGAAAATAGAATTAAATTCTTTCCTTCTTGAAATTGTCACCAATCCAATGCAGAATTCTTTTCTGAAATGTGCAACAGTTTAATTGGAAGAAACTTATCAAGCAATCTAATTCTTCCACTTAAGCCTGATTCATCCACAGTATCAGTCTGCAGGCTGTCAATTCAAACCACTTGTCTCACAGTAAGGCTCTGGAGCATAAGAACAGCTGCTTTGCCTTACTCCCCATCAGCACATCAGCCAATATCTAACAACGTGTGTACACTGCCAGGAAAGCTTACAGCACTGCAGACCTATCACTGCCACTCTGCTTTAGAGCTTGAGAAACTTTTCCCATGGGTCATTCTGCACCATCATTCTCTACTTCTCATTCAGATATGTGTACTGCTCTGCATAAATATACATGGAAGACAGATTCCAGGAAAATTAACAATGCCCAGCATGCTTACTTTGTCATTTTATGTATATGCTATGGGGCTTGATCTTCTTCCTTTTACCTGAAAAGAATTAATTGACTAATTCATATATTGACTTCTAATAAAGATTAGCTTAATAAGTTTTTAAGTATATGGAATTCTCTGTCATTTTAAAGAGTTGCGTTTAGGAATGAAAAGAGTGAGAAGAGAGAGAACCGACATAATTCTTGGTGGCTCTAGTGCTAGCAGTTGTTAAAATTCATACAAAGTAAATGCAAAATCTCCTCTTTGATAGGTCAATGATTCAAGTGGTCTATGCATTTGTATCAATGCCTATGTCAATAAAGTAACATTGAGTAGGTCTCAAGTTTCATCCAAAGGCAGCTTCTGACTGGGAGGTAATTATTCAAATATAACATTACTTTTGTTCTTAAAATGGTGGGAAGAGTTGTTTTATTTCAATGGAAATTCAGAAAGTGCTGATTAGACAATGTCACACCCACTTTTAGTACAAATTTCTTTTTCAGCAAATACCCATCTTTGGTTGGGCTCCTGGGAGTGATGCAAATGTTCTCACTTGCAACTGTGCTGAAATTACTTTCTATTCAAAAGTGCTTGGGACTGCAGTGTCTGATGAAGCATAAGTAGCTGTGTTGTGATGTTGAGCGAGTAGAAGCACTGCCTCCAAATAAAAGTTGTGCAAAACCCTCCCTCCAGTTCTCACTATTCAAAACATGATTACTGCTCCTCCCATTCAGCTAGTAGTGACAAGAAAACTGAGTTTTGGTGGTGGTGTGAACAGACACGTTAATAAAATACAGACCTGCAAATGTTTAAGAACATGTTTTACTATCTATGTCTAATGCAGTGACTTGTAGCCATTGAGTTCGCAGATTAGATCAGATTTCTTCCAACCTTTAAAAAACCCCAGCTAATCTGCTTGCATGCCAAACATCAATGCAAATGTAACTTCATGCAAGACATTTTGGTGCTCCAACTGTACTTTATGAAGCTGATGGTTTCAAATACTTATGTGAGACCATGTGTTCTGGTTACTTCTGTTTGTTTTAGTCATATTGTGATTAAGTACATATATTTTTAAAGATTTAGCTCTTAACACATATGTGCCTCAAAGTTTTGCCTTCCTAGATAGAATAAGTTTCTGTATGAGGCAGCACAGAGGTGAACCACCTCTAAGCAGGACATTTGGATACTAGTGCAATATATAATTACCTTCGCTATTGTAATTACTTATTTATAGTCTGTATACATATAAACATACGTATTCACACTTGTATTCTTATACAAATTCATATACATATATGCCACACATATACATAAATGCTTTATTTAGGGGAATTCAATTTTGTAAAAGTCACACTGGTGGCAAGAAGGAGTGTCTTGAAGCTAAGAAAATAATATTCATTCCCAACCCAGTCACATGGAAAATCTTAAATGGAAGAGCTAATTTCCTGGCAAACTCCATACTTTAAAACCGTACAGTCAGATTTGATCTTGTGAACAAATTCAAGAGCAACAGGAATAACTGTATAGACACATCTATAAAAAACTATTGAATGGGATGCTCTTCCCTGTAAGAAAACTCCCATCTTGTTGCTTTGGCCTTGCACCTTCTGTACCTTTAGCTAACTCCAGTACAACTCCAAGTAAAATCAAAGTATGTAACCATGTCAGAATTTTCCCATGACACCATAATCCCACTCTGTAAGGGAAAGATCTTGTTATATTCACTTATTACAAACCTCCTTTATACCATGATGGGTTGTGTTCATACACGACAGCTGCACTTCGATCCGCAAATTAGTAAGCTTAATGTGAGATTTACCAGACAAAACCCAGTGCTCTGTGTTGTGCATGAAACAAGACCAGAAAACCTAATAGCCATTAAAAAACATGGCTGTCTTAAATTCTTTTGTTTCTACAAACAGTAGAAATAATATTTTCTTCAAAAAGACAGTAAGTCTAGGAAGAAGAAACAGCACTTAAGCAGTGAGGAAACTAAAGACTGAAGCCAGATGAATTTCCACTACTGCATGAGGAAAAATGTATGACCAGGAGAAGTAGCAGCCTCTGTGAACTAACTCTGGAAATACTCAGCAAATAGCCCTTCTCATCCTAGTCAGCATTTCTTACCCTGGGAAAAACAAAAGAACCATAAAAAAGCCAGGAAGAAAGTGATTTGAGCTGCATAGCTGAGGCAGCAAAAGGACTTGAGAATCTCTTGTGGTAACAGCTTTAAAGGCATGCAAGTGAACCAAAAAACCCAAGTCCTATTTCAGCATCTCACTGGAAGAGACTTGCAGAAAAAGATCTGTCTACCCATACATAAAAAAACCACATACTGATCTACATAGCACGTTCTTTGCAACACTGAAGGCAAAGCACACAAACCATTCAGCTGGACTGCTTGCATATCTCTGCTATGGTACAGTTTTGGCTGGCAAGCATCCTTCATCTCCTTTGCCTAAGTCTTTGAGTGGAAGATGCTGTTACTACTATTTACCCCTCTAAATTCACAGTTCCTAGAAAGTGAAAGACAAGAGTTCTGTGCAAGTCAGAGAGAGGAATTAGGAATAATGCAACAACAACAACAAATAGAGGAATACAACCTGCAGGCTGCAGCTTCCAGAAAACGAGGACAGTTAGGCCAGTGCAGCTGAGCTGTTCATGAGAGCATCCTTTGTCTACTCCTGCTTGGGTGGTGGGCTAGCTGCTGCTCAGCCACATCACATGGCTGCACCTGGCAGCAGAAGGGATCATGCAAAATGCCCAGGCTGAGTAGTGCCAAGGGGATCAGACAGATGTGAGTGAACAGAAGCTCAGCAGGTGCTTGGGGAGCTCAAGAGAGAGGAGACACAAGTGGCTAACAGAAAGACACAGCATGGAGTGCCAGACATCACAACTGAATTGGCATGTGGCAGGACAGTGCCTGGGATGGCCAGCTCTTTGCTTCTGTTGTCCTTTCTCTAATGACTGCTGCTCAGTCACCTGAATGATGGTGCAGGTGGCCACAGAGACTTAATGCCAGATCTGTGCTCATCATCACTACCAACCTCCAACATCTTTTTGTGACCAATGGTGCAACTATCATTCATCTTTCCTTTCCTGTCCTGCTCCTGTTGTCTCTACAGCTGCCCATTCATTTCATATGGCCAGAAAAGCACTCTAGCACTCCAGGTAGCTGGCCTTTATGCCAGGGAGGCTGGTGCATACATGCATTCAGGTAATCACCTGTTCTCCTTCAAATGATGTGGTAACAAGGAATTTCTCCAGAATGCTGATGGGGGTAAGGGATGCAGTGCTCAAGAGAAGCCCTCACCTCAAGCCCTCACGTCTCTTGTCATCCCTGTTCACCCTAAATTACAAGTATAAAGCGCACTTTCCCTCATCTTTTGTGTCTTTGTGTTCACATGCACCAGAGAATGCATGGGTGCCCTCTGCTATACACACTTTACTACCATTTTAATTGGATTCAGGGCTGCTTACTCATTACCCAACTGCTGTGGGCTGCACGCCAGAAGTGACTATTAGGCCCAAGAGAGAGACACCAGTGAGAGTGATATTGCCTCACATTGTAAGTCACAGCACCTACCTTCATTTTAAAGAATAATACAGACTTCATTACTAGTTTGATATAACAGAGATTCACTGACTCACCATGTGGAACTTCCCACTAAGATGTTCAAGAAAACACATGTCTAAAATAAAACTTCAGCCAAAATACAAAGTACTTTTCAAGCAAGTGTCAGGGGTACTTGCTTATTTTGTTCAGGTTTGTGCAAATGTAAGTCATTACCACCTTCCTTCTCTCTTAGTTTGGAATTTTACAAGGCTGTACATCACACACCATAATGTCAGCTATGATATGTAACATCACTACCTCCTGCTTCAGTAAGCGATAAGCTGAAAAGATCTGGACAACACCCAGACATCACTGATGAGCCTCAGCCTGCCCAACAGTAGTAGCAGGTGTCAAGTCAGTAGGCAAAACTCAGCATGCTTAATGCTGGCAACCTGTCTTGTCAAGATCAGCATTACTGCTCGATCCAGTGCAGTGCAGAAAGAAAATGTGAAGAAGAAATGAAGGCCTAAACAGGAGAACCTTCTTCTGACACGAGTGAGATATCCCCAATGACTGCAGTTAATAGGATGCTGCTGTTCAGAGACAAACAGTCAGATGGAAGATGAACATCTCCCAGATGGAATTAGAAGCATCTCAGGCCTATCGATTTTGGTTGTAACCTTTACTGTAAACAGTCCACAGGGGCCTCATCAGCCACCTGTTCAGTGATATTTGCATTGAAATATAGAGCCAACGTAAATGAGAAAATGGCCACAGTTCCTTGCTAATGCATCTGCTCTGTTCCATCCCTCTGTCTGTGCATCACCAGCAGCATCACAGATACAGGTTTTAGAGGAAAGGGTAATGCAGTGGCAGTAACTCTCTTATGCAGCACCAGAAACAATGAACGCTCCATTTGTCGTGATGCTGACGGTGGTGGTACTGGTATTATACCATGCAATATTTCACTTTCTAATAATTGCTCAGTTTTATACTGAAAACAGGCTTGCCAAAACTGGGAGGAAAGCCATCTGTGCCTGGAGGACGACTGCCAGGAACATTTGCAATTTTATTTTGGGGTTATAAACCTGCAGAATGGAACAAAGGCAATGCCTAAATAACCCCTTTCACTCACCACCCCCAACCACACAGAGCAACATGACCCAACTCTGGAACAGCTTGGTCAGTCATTACAAAGATGTCTTTATTATTTTTAAGAGGTTCACTCATTTAAGAGATAAAAATAGCTCTATTGATTATTTGTGGGACTTCAGCAAGCCTCTGTCAACATTTTGAATTGATTTAAGAGCTAAATGTAGCAATCACAGTCTTTTGACAGGAGAGAATGCCATCTCCAATATATACTTTGCTGCTTCATCTCTGAATGCTTAATAGAAAACAGATATACTACCGGCAACATCACTACTATCCCCAGCTGACAGTTTGCCTGGGAAATATCAGTGCCAGTCAACTGACCTTCCGTTCTCTCATCTGATGGATAGAATAAAAATCAAGTAGCCACAAATGACCCAAAGATATAACAAATGTGGGCTCCCTTTATTTTCATCTCCTTCTAGATAACAAAGGTGAAACATAAAGCCTGATATGTTTTCACAACAATATTGACAATTGTCACTCATTAAAAGTTTGACACAGACCATTAGACATTGTCTCAGCTGCCACATGCTTGCTATAAACATAACATTAGGATCAGGCAGTAATCCTAAAACAAAATCCCTGCAGCTCCTCAGGTCAGATTTCCTCAGATTTTTAATATTTGCTTCCTCTCATTCTGGTATGTATTTAAATGAATTGCATTCAGTCTTCTCCCTCTAATCCGGAAGAAAGACTTTTTTTCCAGTTCCCTTGTGTCTGTGTGATGGATCAGATGGATACACATGGGCACAGGTTAACTTTGAAGAAAAAGTTAGGATACCATAGAATATATCACTGTGTTTAAAGCTCAATATAATCACAAACAAATCTGCACTTTTTGTTAGTGCAAGAAACGTTCATGTATCTAAGGCAGGAACCCCTGCTGTATTCTTCAGGAAACTTGTCCTGCTTATTTGAAATTATAGTTTCCATTTTTCAGGTGATAAAACAGTAGAGAAATGCAAATCTTTACATTTAAGTCAGCTGTCAAGTAATCAGAGCAAACTGCCTAGCTCTCGTGCAGTTTGGCCAGTTCTGGTCCTAAAACCATTTATGCAAAAATTGACTTGTTAACCTAGCTTCATTTACCTTGAGTGAAATTGCAAGAGAATTTTTTTAAAAGGCATCAATCAACTTTGGCAGTAAGTGGTTTTATAAAACATCAAACTATACTCCTAACATTCAAAATGTGAAAATGTGCAAATGCTAAGAACAGACATTACCATTTCCATATTAATTACTCTACCTGTGGGACGCCATAGTACCCAACTAATTCATCAGGATAAGTTGTCCTGACAAATAAAAAACACAAGTAAGCAAAGAGTTCTCATTGTGTATTTATAATTTTAGCCCCTCATTTGTTAATTAAATCAGTTTTCTCCGGCTCCTCTGGACCTTGAAAACAGCATGAAACAGATTATTGAAAAAAATTTAAAATGTCCACAAATGTAAAACCTGAGGGAAATTTTAAAAATGCCTATGGATAAGCATGACCAGGAAGGTGAAAAAAACAGAAGACAAGTGATTAGAAAACAATTGGTTAACCGGGAACATTGCCTCTCAGCACTACCTCTGACATCTCTTTCCCTCAGACATCCATTTGTTCACATATACCTATACGCTTATAGACATTCACCCCAATTTAAAAATCTTAGTTATCACAGGAAAGGTTTTTTATGAAAACTTTAGAGAAATTTCATAGATCTCTGCCTTTCATGATTATTCTTTGTTGCCCAATGTTTTTTTTGCTACAGCCTTAAAAGAGTAGATTAAATCTGAGACAGAAAATCCATGTAGTTTGCTCATCCTCTGAGTTGAGCATAATGCTTGCAGTAATCCAGTTCCTGCAGTTTCCTAGTAATTGCTAGCTGCAAATGGTATACACTGAGCTTTGCGCTGCCTAGATTCATGCCCAACAAATTGCCAAATTTTACATCATATATAATCCAAACAGCTTTATGGGACAAGTTAATATAAGAAAGTACTCTATCCTCAGGAATGTGTTTTGAGTAAAGGGATCACCTCAATATGCCAACATAACACATTTTTCACTCTTCATTTCACCACTTCAGGGTTATGAAGAAAACAGAAGGCAAAGCAAGAAGCCAACAGATATATAAGAAAAATCCTACTTCCAAGGCACTGCTGAGACAAATTATATTGTCTGTTAATCTGGACATAAGGTTAATTACTGTGATTCAACTTACTTTAAAGGCAGGAAAATGCTATATGCAGATATCATCAATTAACCTCTGAATATAAACATCACGATTCCTGTAATTAATAGAACAGTGCAAGATCACTCTAATTACTGAGGGTCTGTTATTGAGAGGAAATATGAACTATCTGATGTGATTTTGAGGCCAAATTTAAAATTGAGGTGGTGTGGGTCAGAAAAAGTGAAAAAAAAAGAAAAAAAAAGATTAGAGTTGGACAGAGATAAGCTGCAGCACCACATAAATACAGTACTCTCTTCTCCTGACACACATTCACCCACACACTGAAGAATACAAGCATCATTTGTTCACACCTGCTTCTTAGCACAGCGTGAGGGAATTAGAGCAGCATAGAAAAGGAAGTCAAAGCAGCATTGACAAATGCCTGTAGTACAAGTTACAAAAGCAATAGCTCTGTTACTTTGTGCTTTACTTCTTTGGAAAAGCTGTGGAGAAAAAGGTTCAGTGTAGCAAGAGAGAACAAGCCCACTGAGTATGACTGCCTGAATGGTGCATGATGGATGAGCTTCCTTGCGAATAGGAAAAGCCTTTAATCCGTTCTCCGGCTCATTGGTAGAGCAGGGCAAAGTCGTTCTCTTCTTCTGCAGGAAATATCCTCTGCCTTTTCAATACCACGTGTAGGGTTTTTGCAAAGGACAATCCAGACTGTCACCCAGATGAGAGAGCAGCCTGTTTCCAGGTCTTGTGCTAGGGCAGTCTCAGCTATGCAGCCCAAAACCCTGCAGCGAGACAAAGACGTTTCTATATTGCTTGCGTTTCCTACAGCTATTTTAGGAATGATTGGCTGCATTCAGGTTCCAACTGCAAATAATGAGATACACGGAAAGAGGAGTCATTTTCACAGCATCAGCACACAGCTAATGACTGATGCTGAAAACATCATTACTAATACTCCAGCTAATTTTGCAAAGTTTAAAAAAACAATGTTGTGTGCAAGAGACAGAATGTTGGCATCCTCCCAGAGATGAAGTAACATCCATCAACACCAGGATGGGAAGACTTTTGCTCTGGTGTTCTTTGAAGAAATTTTGGCTCTAACAGATATGCTTAGCCTTTTTCAGACAGCCAAAGACCAATTCCTAAACCTCTTCCACTTCTCCCCCACCCCCTGCAACTTAATGGAAAAGCAATGGTTCATTAGCATGAAGCATCTATAAGAATTCAGCAAGACAGCAAGCACATACAGTTTTTAACAGATTTGCCAGGTGTTTCTGAACCTAAATGAATCCTTCCTAGCTTGCCTGACAAGACAGAAATTCCTGTGCAGGAATTGGGAAGAAGAGAGTGTAGCTGGCAAACTGCTGCTCTGATTTCTTACTCTGCAGTTCTACTGCTTATGTGATTTATATGCAATGCTGCAGAGACAGTTTCCTCTGACTTTGGGTTGGCCTCAATAATGTGGACACACAGCTGGTCAGTTGCCAGGAGTTGATCTACAGCCAAGACTCCAACTCCTGCCAGCAGATAGAAGAAAAAAAAAAAAAAAGCATGAAAGACATAGAACAGAAAATCAAATTATTTTTAATGACACTTAAGGCTGTATGCATGTACCATGCTGAACTCACTAGAAACACTTGAAGAGATGCAAGCTGTCATCAAGGTGTGATGTTCACAACTGGACACAAACCTAGCAACTCCATGTCAAGCCTTGCTTTGTATGAATGATGCCTCACAGATTATGCTTTCTTGCACCACAGAGCAGCAACTCTCCAGCTTGCAGCACAGTCACATAGTTCGCAGTTACAACTAGAGGGCAATGACTTGTTTTTATTTATGCCTGTGGAAATGCTGACACTGACATCTGCTAGATTGTGGTGTACTGATTCCTACTGGAGTAAAAAAAATCCTGTAGCTGCTTTATAGATAATGCCACTTGCATCAGCTCATAGGTGGTGTTGCTTTACCAATTTACAAGCCTTCCGCTTTCAAAGAACTGCATGTATTTACTACCTTCAACCTCATCATATATCCTTATATAAAGGCTGAGTTAAATTCTAAGTTGATATGACTTCTGAGCAAAGGAAATGGAAATACTACATTCAAATTTCCTGTGAAATCAGAGGCTATATTTAATCTTATATAAGATATTATTTTGGTTTGAATTCTTGCTTTCTTAGAGTATGCAAATTAGATGCTCTTGGTCATACTCCATGTTGTATTTCTTCTTCTTAAAATTTGTCTGTGAGCTATTCAGAACAGAATATCCTGCATATTGTTAATCTGTGGTATCACATCACTACACCAGCTTTAAATAAGAGGCTCTTCTTTGCACATGCATGGCCTTATATGCAACCTGTCTGCCATAGAATAATGTCCATTTTGCAGTGTCTACAACTATATGCATCAGTCATTTCTGGTGTCATGAATAACAGGGTGAATACCATCTACAAAATGGCCTGTGATAGCTCAGTGAAAAAGCCTTTTGAAGAAGTCCTCTCTCAATAACTTGCAGCAACAAAGATATTTGAAACACATCTCTTCAGGCATTTCCCCTCTTCTGATGGAAATATGTAACTTTGAAATAAAGCACTTCATCTACAAAATCTTTTGGCAATGTCTGAGGGATTCTGTTACTTTATATTTGCTTTATCTCAGGATTATCAGCAATAGCTATTCCTAGAGCCATAGAGGTACCTCAGTGAAACAAACAGCCCAAAGCTTCTCCACACTCCTGCAAAACTTTCAGAATAGAGAAAGACCTTTATTTAGTTCACTTACTTACCAGTAAGCTACACCTGCTGCATGTGGAATCAGAAACATGTCCAGCCAGGGAACAAATGGCACTCTTGGAACTTGCTAAATATTTTTTTTTTTTTTTTTTTTATGGCAAGGGGGCAAAAATATAGAAATTCATTTATAATTTACAGTTAACCCATTGCATACTAGTGCCTACCACAACTCCCCTCCTTAATTTAGAGTTGGAAACCAATTTTTTTTTTCCCTCAGCAAAATCATATACATTTTTTCCGTGTTGTTGTAAAAGTACAGGATGTCATGCCCTGGTCAAGATAAAACAACCTGCACAGAATCTGCATGGAAGAGTAGGCAGCCAGGACAGGCAACATGAACCTATGACTAGCAAGATGAAGTTTCAAACTGGCAGTGTTCTACAATAAAGTGCTTTTATAATTACCAGAATTGGTCTGTGAGGCTGAAAACTCTGATTCCTCCCTGGTACAGGCTGTCAGAAATGCTTGCAGGCTTCCTTTCTGAATGCTAAGGAGCTCCCTACAGCCCCTCCCTTCCTTTCCTTTCCCTTCCCGGCACTTACATACAGGAACTCTCTCTCGTAAATGCTTGGCTTCCCTCATGCAAGAACAGATTTGGCTCTCCTTACGCTGGAACAGATTACTCCCCTTACTCACACACACCCTTACATTCACCAAAAGCTGAGAACAGTATTTCTGTTGCAAGCTCGTGGGGACAGATGGTATCTTCCTTCCTTTTTTTGGAAAGCTTTAAGATCACTACTGCTTCACATAAATTAAAAAAAAACTTTTGATGATCAAAGGATAACTAAACTTGGCACATACCTCCTAATGTGCATTTTAATAAAGCTGACTTGTGACATTTCTCTTAGCTGAATGGTGGTAAACTCTGAAAACAGGTGTTATTTGGAGAAATTCGAATAGAGAGATGTGGTAGCTAGCTCCCAGAGGTTGGAAAATGAAGAACATGAAGAGGAAGCTGCTTTCTTCAGGAGCTCTCCAGGCATGTTCTTTTTCCATCAAGGATACAGATCACCTGCTGTGCACTTTCTCAGCTGATAGAACTGGACACCCTCTTCTCCCCTGACCAACCAAACGGAGGTAAACTTTTTCCCTCAGCCAGGAACGGAGCGGGTCACCCCTGCTGTGTGTTCCCTGGAGGCAGAACACAGTCATCCAGAAGAATTTTGCCTGACTGGAAACACAAATGAGGACAGAAATCTTTCCATAACAACTTCCACATCAGTCTCTTCTCCTGCTGTGGTTAGCAATGGACAAGACCGAATTCATTAGGACAAAAGTGTTAAGCCATATGTGCTCTATAGGGTACTCCAACAAGAACTCTCCCAAATAAGATTAATTGTACTGCATGAGTCAACATACACAAAATCTATAAAAAAAAAATTATTAAAACCTCTTTCATTTCCAATATGCTGCTTTCAAGGTATTTCTAATATAAGCACAGACAAAAGGTATGCTTTCTTTTATGACAGGCCTGAAATAAAGAAGCTGTAATTAACAAAACCAGATACAACTTTAGAGGTAACAGTTTTGATTGTAAGGATAAGAAACTTTCCTTTTAACTTACTCAGCAGCAAGCAGTCTTCCACCTCTCCTCCTTCCTATACCCTTTTCTCTTTGACTCTGCCAAGCTATACAATAGACAGATTGATTATTTTCTTCTACAGAAATTTGTTTACTGATTACTGCTTTGTCAGAAAGCAACCACACACGATCTACACTCAACCAATGTCTTGCATCAGCTGAACAAAGTAGTCCACTTGTACTGCTGGTTGGATTCAACTATACACTAGAAGACTAACACAGTTTGTGGCTGTCACCTGTGTGATTATAAAGTTTTGGCTACAACCCCTACAGCAAAATATAGCTGGGGATTAAAGCAGCACTACCATCAGAAAGAAAATAATATCTTCACTGGCAGAAGATACAAGTGAACTGGAGCTCCTTTTGAATATTTCTTGCTAAACTTGTATTTTACCCCAGGAATTCTAGGTGTTCTGCAAGTTTTAAGAAAAAGGCCTTGTCCTGAAAGATTTACAGTTGACATAGACAATAGATACATATGTGGATAAGGGTTTTCTTTTTAAAATTTCTACTGGTACAAGAAAAACCTGTAGTTCCTACCTATAGTTCTCTACTGAAACACACAAGTCTTTTGTCCCATTTCCCCAGGCAAACATTTTAAAATGCTTGGCAAATTTAAAATAGAATTTTAAAATAGGAAACTGTAAAAAACATTGACAGCACTTCTATAGCAAAATAGACACAGTAATAATTGACTTCCAACACCCCAAACTGCTCAGAACAATGTTCTGGTCTCAAATACATTCAGATGCTGAACTCCAGTCCAGCACCAGGTTCTTAACAAATGAACCACTCACATATACACATACACGGGATCCATTCCCCAAGATAGACGAGTTATTGGTTGAAGTTTCTGTTTTGGGAGGGACATCACTTTGGAGCAGTTTTGCAGTTCAAGGAGCACAAACATGATGATTCATCTCACTGGAACTATTCAACTTATAATCATGCATTTGCTTAGTTTTTCCATTATTACCAATTGGTCAGTCAGAGCTACATGGTTTTTTTCCTAGCTGTCCCTACAAAAGCTACCCAAATAACAAAAGAGTTGTTATGGAATCTTCTTCCTAAAGAGCAGACTTTAGAAGCACTGATGTTTGAAAATCCCTGCCCCCAGTGTGGGGAAAGACTGCAGAATTCACCATTCAGTCTTAGTTCAATAACAAGGGAAATGATGTTCCACAATTTTCAGTTCTTATGAAAGTTTTCCTTCATTCTGTCAAATCAATCAACTTAAATTATATTTAATTATTAGACTCCAACAGCTGGGCTTAACCAGAATAATCTAATAATTGCAGCAAATTCACACTTAAAAGCAAACCTCAGTCACAATGTCTTGGACAAATTGAAGGTTTAACATGCAAACAGTTTCCAGATGATACAAGTAAAAAAAATATGGTTTCACTCAACAGTCATTAAGTTTCAATTCTAGCAGTAATGAAAAGGAAGCAATTAAAAGGTATTTCTTAATAAAGGAAGAAAGGAAGACAAAAATTCAGCACTGAAGCAGGACAGTGTTATGATCATTAGGGGCAAAACAGAAGAACAAGAACACTATCTCTGGTTGCTAAAGCCACAGCCAGAATTGGTATGATATAAACAGCAGCACTAGGTCCCTTGAGACTACAGTGTTGTGTGAAGCCACACATAAAACATTTCACTTTTGTCTCTCGGGGACCAGAGAAGGCTGAAGGTCAATTTTAGCTAACTATTCAAATCCTCCCATTGCATCCTCCCGAAACAACACTTACCTTCCTTTCCAACCTCAGCAGCAGCTAAAAGCCTAACTATGCACTGCTGTGAAGATCTTGCACTTAATAAAGCCCTGTAAGTTTGATTTTTAAGTAGAGATCACTAAAAAAAACTTTATACTTATTAGCCTTTAACTTTGGTATCCAAAAATAATGAAAGCTCCTGAGAAACTAGTAGGTATCTCTGAATAAAAGGAATGAACACTACCCCATCACAGTCTTGCATTGCTTCCCATTTACTCCTCCCCTCCCCTTATTTTGCGGACAACAAGATGGACAATACATGAAAATTTGATTCTTGGTAAGCTGAGTCATGCAAATTAGCTTAATGAAATAGATGACTTCGTGTATGTCCCTTGGATACTAATTAAGCTCAAGTATCCACTCAGCTAATGACTAAAGCAATACCATGAGAGTTCTTGTGGAGGTGTCACAGCTATACTTCTTTTATTTTTTTTAAACAGCCCTTTACTCAGCACGTATTTCTTTCTCAGATCCCCCTGGACAGGAGAACAGGCCAGCTTCTAAAGAGCAGACAGAAACAGTTAACAGTTTAAGACACAACTGATGCAGCAGAAAAATCTGCACTTTGCACAGCTTGGGCCTCAACATACAAAGGAGATATGCCTTCGTGCCCCCAGTTTTCCAAAGCAGATTACCAGTGCACAGCAAGGGGCTGTTTTGACTCTGTAATTATAGCCATCTTAATAATGATTTGTTCAATGGATGCTTACTGCTGGTGCCCAGACAGTTTAATCACTATGCATTCGGCTGTAGAGAACCAGCTACCCTTCCTGTCATTTGCAACATGGGACATGTTGTGTGAAGGCGGTGTAAATGAGCCTCCCCTGAGCTAGCTGGCTAATATAGTTTCATAATTTAAAGCCTAAATTATAAAATAGACCAGGAAAAGTGATAATGTGTTGCCTCTTTTTACAGAAATATGTTTCACCTCGGGTGCACTGGATGAACAGTCACTCCTTACCAAGCCTATACATATATTATTTATTGAGCACCAGCTGTGTCCTCAGCACTGTGCAGACACAGGGAGATGTGCTCCCTACTCCTGAGAAGCTTTTATACTAAAGTATTGGAGTTTCACATTCATTCTGCATGTAGGAATACCACTGACTTCGCTATGGGGAGCAGTTGCAGAAGCAGATATTAAGGCATCTGTACAAGCTAGTGTATCATCAAGTGCTAGGTACAGTGAGAGACAAAATTCAAGCAGTGCTCCCACACAGACTATGATATAGGCCTCGTGGAAACTACTGCGAAGACTGATACAGAAGAGGTATGAATACCTAAGCATATGTGAAAATACAGAAAGATGGAGTACTGTTTCAAGTTCCAACAACCCTTTGTCCTGATGCTGCCTGTATTTCTCCACACACCACTGCTGCGTGGTTCCTGACTTACTGTGTTCTTAGATTATTATGCTTTTAAGGCAATACTGATCCAGAAACATCCATCAATGAAAGAACCATTTCCAATGTCTTCCAGTGCCAGGGACTTGCTGGGTACTAGTACTGCTGGGTAAACACATGGAGTGTGCCTAATGTGAGAAGGAGGTATGAATCACCACCAGAACCTCAAAAATGTATTTCATATTGAAATGAAATACTACTCTCAGATTCCTACAAAAATTTCTCACACTAAAACCAGAAGTGGCTGAATGTACAGTTATATTTACACATGGTGGATAAAAGAATCTGGAAAAAAATTGGGGAAGTAAAAGGCTTAAGTGGGGATAAAAGGGTGCAGACCTGAGTATAGCCACTGGGAAGCACAGAACAAAGACTGTGATAACTGTGAAGCTGGAGGTACAAATAGGTGAAGCAGGCTAGGGCGGGAGAGCTGTTGTGTATCTGTGCATGGAGGGAGAGAAATCGTCAGTGGGTGGCAGATGGAGTGAAAAACACAAAGATGAGAAGGGTATTTCAAAATGAATATAGCTTTAAAAAGAATCTGAGGCAGAAGGATAGGTGTGGATATATATAAAAACATCTTTAAAAGTGGAGAAAGGCAATTACAGGCAAAGGGAAAAGATTCAGAGAAGATTCATAAGGAAATGAAAATAAAAGAAAGGCATCAGCTGGATGGAAAGAAGTGAAGGATACTGCTATGTATCACACCCATTTTCATTTGAAGTCCATGGTTGGACATTTGGTCTTGTGGGTGTGTGTTGCTTTTTTTTCATTTACTTTTCCATCAACTCATAATCTTACAGAAATGATTCAAAGAGAGGAAAGGACACAAGGAAGCCTTCTGTCTACCAATTGATGCAGCATATTAAAGGAGGCAATGATGCTGCCCTTCTAGCAGTTGGCTTACAGAAAGACTGAAGATCCCAATCCTATGGCTACAACCAATCCTATGGCTACAACAGGTTCATAGTTGTGTACCATAAGTGGATGAAAAGACAATTTCCCATCACTACAGTCAGCACATCTCTGATCAAAAGACATCTAAATACATTAAATATATTTTAAATGTACTCTTCACTGTCAGTAAACACTGCAGTTGCCTCAGAGATGCATTTTAATCATAAATGAAAGGGAAAGTAGTTTTCAGATGATGGGTGGGAAGGCAAGTAGTCTACCAAACAACAATATCACTCTTGTGAGATCCAAACTAAAAAACTCCAAAACCTGCAGACATACTGAGCCAAGGGAATTTTGTCTGTGCATGAGAATTGTTCTTATGTTTCAAAGAGGAAGGATTTGGAGTCTGGGCCCAGCTTACTGTGTGTCCTCATGTGTGGCTTGATTTATATAGTAATTCTGTCTGTTGCCTCTGGCATAGAAGCTTGTTATAAAAGCACAGGAAAATGCTCTCCTGCAAAGCGCTATTGTACACCTCAGTCAGCAGATGCATTGGAGAGGAATGACAAGTGGGCCATAAGAAAGGGAAAAGACTTGTAAAGCTCAAGGCGGAATGGAAGAAGAGCAAGTCCGGAATGATGGAGTTGGGAAAAAGCAAAGACAGTGGGAAGGGAACCTGCAAAAGATAAGAGGCAGAAGGATATACACAGAAAGTCCAACAGGATATGTACCTACCTCGCTTCATGGCAGCTGGGTAGATAATCTAAATGGAATAGGCCTTTATTTTCCTATAGCTGCAAATAAACATCCTTCCCATGAAGCCATTATAAATCTCTCATCTTCAGGGTTGATTTAAAAATTGTAACTCAGCTGCTGCAATTTGTATTGGACTGGAATATGGCAGTCCCAGACATTAAATCAATTCCACTCAAGAAGAGGATCTACAATGCTCCAGTTTACAGCCTCAAATTGTACTTTCAAGGATTTAAAATGTTTTCTACACCAAAGAAAGACTAGGTAATTTTTAAAATGAAGAATCAGTTCAGTCCTCAGTAAGAGTCAGTTGCAAGATTCCAACTGGACTGAAATGATCCAGTCAGAAACACAGATGCTGTGCCTTCAGCATTCTTCCTCTCACAAAACTACCAAAAAAAAGAAAAAGCAATGGACAAAGAACAGCTCTTTAAGATGAGAAAACACTTAAGTCCTGAGCACATACAATAGATACTTGACACTGGTATCTCATTTACCAGTCTACCATGCTTGTTATCCAACACATTGCTGTTGCTTGCACAGAGTCATTCATCGATTTCCATGCATTTTTCCATGCATTTTTTTTTCTAATACT
Organism: Calypte anna; assembly: GCF_003957555.1. NCBI lineage: Eukaryota > Metazoa > Chordata > Aves > Apodiformes > Trochilidae > Calypte > Calypte anna. Next base: position 59,011,106 of record NC_044274.1, on the reverse strand, counting down.
GTCTTATTTTAATGGAGTTACATCTCATGCACAGGGCTAGTATGCCATATGGCAAAGATCAGGACCCATGCACTGTTATACTTTTAAACTGTTAAAAATATGCAAACTGTGGGTCTGGATCCTGAAAAATGGAGGCAGGCAAAACCTTCCATTTAATTTAATTTAATAAAGTCAGTGGGAGTGTAGCCAGCAAGTCAGACCTTATGAAATTAATATTCTGCACTAGCTAGTCTACTAGTTTATGTTATAGGATGTGTCGGGCACTCTGAAATGCAACATAGCAAATTCAGCCTCATACAACCCTACAGAAGGAATGTTCTGTTTATTTATATGTAAACGTTACTACTAAATAAGCACTGAAACCAGCAAAGCCCGGTTGTTAGGGAATTTGTGTTCTGCTGCTGATGACTTTAGAAGGACTAAGTTCCCTGCACACCCTTTGCTTCTCTGCATCCATACTCTTTCACTGGCTTGCCTAGTTTCAATAGGAACGTCGGAAAACCACTCTCTTGCATCCTGGGCTGAGGCAACCCAAAACCTCACAACTTACTGGGAGGTGACAGCTGTGTATACACAGACAATATGATCACACAAGACTTGTTTCTTTAAGACGCCTGGCTAAAAATATACCCATTTGCATTAATTGCCCAGAAGAATTTCAGCCCTGAACTACAGTGGGAATTGTACCCCCAGTTGCAGAGAGCCAAATTTAGCCCTGGAGGCTGAATGAGGCTGATCTTATTGCTGACCTCCTTCCTTTCTGTGGATTTCAGACACTTCCCTGTCCTCACAAAGCTGTTTGTGCTTAATTGAAAGTTAATTGAATTTCCTGTTAACTTGTAAGCAAACAAAGCACCCTCTCCACCAGCACTGGGATCCCTGCTTGGCTGACTATAAATAGATGAGGCTGACCAGATACTGACCATCAGTTCAGTGAAGAAAGGGCATTTGTGTGAGAAGGCTGCATTCCCCCACTGGGGGGGATTCCCCCACATTCAGCACAGTGCTGCCATTGCCCAAAGCCCCACTGTTAGCTTTGGAGAGGTGGAGAAGAAACAAGAGGAGACAAGAAACATGGACCTTCATAATGCCAGGAAGACATCATCATGCAAAAATCCTAGAGCAGACGCTGGCAGGGGGACAGAAAATTGCTACTTATTTACAAATATCTTAGAATGGGAAAGATGCAGGGGGAGAAAATACCTGAGCTCTCCGTACAGGGATCTGGCAAATCCCCAGCCTAGCTCCTCCTGAAAAGCTCAAGTGCCAGTGTTTCCTACAGGTACTACTTCAGTGTCAACAGCAAGATGTTCTCAGCAGCAGAATAACAGCTGCACAATACAAGCAGCAACTGAATGGCTGAACAGCTCGTCATACAGGCATAGTGTGATAAAAACCTGTTCTTTTGTGCTTCACAATGCCTCTACTTTGCTGACTCCAAGTTCAAATCTCACAGGCTATTAGAAGAGGGAAGAAGGGCAATACATTAACATGCATTGTAGAAAAGAATGTGCTTTTTTTCTGGAAACCAAGCCTGCACAAGGCGTTGTGTTACGTACTAAATACCAAGCCAGAAGCTGCTTTCAGGTCAATTAGAAGGTATGTATTTTGGCATGCTACGACCAAGCACTTAGTCAGAGTGCAACTCAAGCCTGCTCTTCATGATAAGGTGTAAGTGGAGCATTTTTCCCTCAGTAGTTGTGATTCTCTGTAGGGGGAAACACAGGAGATAGGAAGCTGTCACCAACTGGTGGTCTTGGAGCTTAATTTTTAAAGGTTGGGAAACATATTTTTCCTAGTTCCCAATCTTTTCTACCTAAAGAATAAATGATTCATATCCAAATAACTGAGAGGTGGGAAATTCCCTTTGGAGTGCTGAGTTGAACCCCATGTAAGGCAGAGACAGTTAAGCTGCTGCTTGCTCATTTAAATTGCACTGGAGGAACAAAAAGAGAAACAGAAGTACCACCAGGAAAGAAAGACAGAACAGCACTGGACTGGCTGTTCGAAGTGGCAAGCTAGTAGCCAACAGCCATATCAGGTCTCCAAGCTTGCTTGGTTTTGGGGGGTATTCTTCAAGGTCCTCCACTTTCAAAACCAATTTTCTCCAGGAGAGGGATGCCAGGCAGTCATGCCAAATTAAGCCTAAGTATTGTATAGGTAGTTCTCCAGTACGAACCAGTCCATAGTACATTAGGTCATCTCTGCTACCCCTTTCCAGTCTTCTCTTGAGAATATTGATGACATTGCTGAGACATCCAGGACTGTACAAGGCCTTAGTTTATTGATTTATGAATCAGTATCATATCTGCGTCACAAGGAAATTATAAGGATCCATTAAATCTCATAATGTGCTTCAAGATAATCTAAGGTGCTAGGCAAGTGCATGGTAATGTTATTGTTCCCTGGAAATTCCCATTTTCCTAGTTGGCTCATTTCTCCCTTTTCCCTGCTTAATTTTAATCTCTCTTAGTCCTTGGGCTATGGCTTATTGCTCTGTTTCTAAACTGAAGCCAAAAACTATTTGCAAATAATTTTCCACAAGCAAAGCTGAGCCAGTGTCAGAGTTTTTAGTGTAAACTATGGGAATTAAAACAAGCTATACGGGCAGTAACATAAAAATTCAGTTCTCATACCTGCTGCAACAACTCTTTATAGAGCTCTCTAAAAGGTAACAAAGTGTTTGAAGGTCAACAATTGGTTTTGTGCCATATGGTCTGAAGGCTGCATATCCCTGTGAAAATTTGCACAGATTTGACAGTGGGGGGCAGGTGCAGGATGCAGAAAAAGCCCTGCAGTTAAAGGAAATTTGAATTATATGCTGGCCTTGCTGAAAAAAATTATTAATTGTAATTAGCTTAGTTTAAAAATCCTGAATTAATTGGAAATCAAACCAAACAACATAGTCCTTCCATCTAGCAGTCTTATAAAATCAAGGTGTCCATTTTGAGAAAAGAAAAACTGTAGAGATATTTCCTCTATGAAATGATGTTGTAAATGAGTAAATCATGAAATATGATGTACTAAAATATAGTTGAAGTAACTGTTATAAAGGAAATTGCCATGGACATAGGAAAGGATTAATAATTACATAAGATGATAGTCCAACCATAGACTTTTTGTCTGCCAGTACTTAACACATTATTGTCATTACAGCTTCAAGCACTGTAGTAATTCTATCACACATGCTGCTGTCTTATGCAGGGCTGGATATCTAGGACAGGAAAAAGCTTTAAGTTCTGTAAGCCTTGAAGAAGACTGCTATATCCACATGGGAGTTCTCTTGCATAGTTTTATCACGCCCTTGTTCCCATGGCTTTTGCTTTCAGTAACCCCCATTACTAAATTAGAGTTCTTTTATTTCATTAAGTTATTTTACTCTCACAGATTTCATAAAATCCCTTCAATCAGAAAAAGAGCATTCAAAAACGCACAGCAGACCCTAGACTGGTGGATTGCATAAAGCACTTCTGAGGGCTCAGTGACTCTGAGGACCTTGGCCCTCATGGACATGGTTCTCCTTTCAGCAAAACAAAACACAATACTTCAAGCTTCAATGTACAGAAAAATATGCATCCTGCTACTCCCAGCAAAGTATACCATGCTACCAGTAGTGAGAACTGCAGGAATTCTCACTGTTTAAATTGTGCTCTGCAGGAAAATGTCACATTAAGTTTTCACTGAAATAAAGTTTTCTTACCTAACCACCACCAGGTTGGTTCATACTCAGTGATGTTTATGCCACTGACTACAGTGGCATAATTCCTGACTTCCTCTGGTGAGGGAGAGAAATTATATACAACATGCTTTCCACTATAATTCAATGGGTGTCTAACCTCCACAGATCTGATTAGAAAGAATACATTTTTAGCCTTTGCCAGGCCTAATAACATGGAGTTTTGCTAAGCCAGCATTGAGGTCCTTTTCCCCTGAAATAATAAATTATAAATACAATGCACATTGCCCATTGCCCTCACACTCCAATTTATTTGTTCTCCTTGTCTTTGCCTATTGAGCTGAGAAGCCTGGTCTAAAAATGACTATGAATAACATGTAAGTTGAAGCATAAAGTAATTATTTTTTTTAGGAATCACACAAATTACAGTCATGGAATTTCCCAAGTCAAAGAATTTCCATAATACCTCATTTTATTTTATTTTTTTTCTGACAGATTTTGAACTTCATTCTTTGCTTCTTGAAAAAGGTCAGTTATTCCAGCTACACGTGTCCCTTCTCAAGACTTTCTGAACTCATATTTGTTGACTCTGCTTGTGATGAATAATCAACATGTTAGAACAAGCTAATAAATCTGAGTCTCTATAAATTCCAGCATTGTGACTAGAGACCTGTTTGAGCCTAAGTGGCATTTTTATTTACTTGAAGATTTTAAGAAGTTGTGCAGATGCAACATGGGGAAAAGTGTATGCCTTCACCTTTTAGCAAGACGTTCTTTCAAAGGCAGTGAAGGTGATGACAGGCTTGAATAAGTGCCAGGTGCAACTGGCCCAACTTTAAAGAGTACCTGAGGGTGTGCTGGTTTTTTTTTTTCTGTCCAGATCTGAGCAACTCTATCTTGGATACACTCCTTGTAAATGTACTGAAACACCCTCCTGTCACGAGGGATTCCAGCTGGTCTGCTTCTGGGATCCACCTGCAAGATGGACCTGGAATATGAAAGGTGATCTGACCCTTCTGTTCCCTCATCTTCCATTTCTCTTTCCCTTTCAAGAATTTCTTTTCAATTGATGAGTTGCCCCTATCTCTACTTTCACCTTTGTCCATCACTAAAAGCAACAGAACAAACTATAAACTATGTATGCACCCGAGTAGATATAACTAAACTACTTAAACTACTACAGGCTTTCCAAACCAGGAAGCAGTATATACTGCTCCTAGACACACACACCCCATGTGGTCAATAGTACTTCTGAATTCCAGCTTTCAAAGCAGGAAAGAAAGCAGCCTTGATCCAGATGTGAGCAAGAAGAGACGGATCTGCAGAGGCACCTTTGACTGCTACCACTTCAGAGGGCTGAGGGCACAGACCACTAAGACAGGGAGTAATAAAGGGCACCCCAGCTGTTTCATCCCCAGAACAATCCATACACATTCAGAACAGTCTAGCAAGAACTGGAACAAAATCACAGTTAGTATGAGTTTTTCCACTGGTCTCAGAAGAGCAAGTATTTCTCTCTTACTGTGAGGCTCACACTCACTCTGAACCCATCAGGAAAGCACACATTTTTTATTAATCACAGAATCACAGAATGTCAGGGGTTGGAAGGGACCAAACCCCCCTGCCAAAGCAGGACCAAAACTAGGGCAGGTCACTCAAAAATGCACCCAGATGGGTCTCTGAAGTGACCAGAGAGGGAGCTCTCTGGGATCTCTCCGGGGAGCCCATTTCAGGCTCTGTAACCCTTACAGTAAAGAAAATTTTCCTCATGTTGAGGTGGAACTTCCTGTGCTTTATCTTGAATCCAATGCCCCTCGTCCTGTCACAGGGCACAAGTGAGAAGAGGTTGTGTCACTGAAGAACAGGAAAGCACTCTGTATTTTAAGATGGAGATTTGTTGGTGGATATTTCTGCCTATTTTGTACATAGAGATTAATAACCTAAACAAAAGCTTAAAAAGCTACAAGCTTTGCAGCTAATCACACAGACTGACCTGTAGATGACTGATTCCTCCAATGCTCATTTCCAAGCATACACTATACATTTCACTTTCTGTTGCTGCAAGAACAGGCATTATTTAAAATTATTCAACTACCACAGCTCTGTTAGTGATGATACTGTTCACATTAGCAGATTATTTATTCGTTAAAGTATTTTCAGTGGTTCAGAAAAATGACAGGCGGATTTTTCCCCTGCAGAACAACAAGAAATTTTTGGTTGAGTTAGCAGTATTTGCTTTTGTCTGGGGAAAAACTAAGAACCAGCTAAAACTGTAACTCCAGCTCAAATCCTGAACCAGATCCACATTTTCTTTACATTTGAGTAAATAATACTTCATCTTTATGCCAGACTCTCTGTTTACAAAGAAACTGTGTTTATTAATATAATGTCATTGGCTTCTAAGACCAGGCTGGATGAGTCTTTGAGCAATCTGGTCTAGTGGGAGGTGTCCCTGACCATGGCAGGGGGATTGGGACTAGATAGATCTTTAAGGTCCCTTCCAACCCAAACTGTTCTGTGATTCAGTGAATATGAAGATCAGAAAATACCACATTGTCTTCTTCTCAGAGACCTCTTAAATATCAGATGATTCAGATTTTCCTCAAAAAGTGATGGTAGAAGGCAACAAAGAGTCTGAAGATCAGACCTCCCAAGATGATGTCATGTATTGGCAGACAAAAGTAAGGAAGAGGTAAAGAGTCAGAAACTAAGCAAAAGAATATGGAGAAATGGGCACTTCTGCAGTCAAGAAGGAAAGAAAGGCAGCTGCAGTTACAGAGAAGAAAGGAGAAAGGCTTGAAATATGAATCCTTCAGAGGAAGAAAGGATTTGGTTGAACTGCAGTGAAGATTAGGAGCTTGTCAATACTGGGATCCTGAGGAGTGTCAAGACAATTGAAGAAAGATGTGAATTCAAAGTTAATTCTTAAAACATGCTAAATTTCTAAAGCATGCAGGCCACTTCAGAATAAGATCACTCATAGAGCAATCAATGCACTTTATTTGAACCATAGTTGTAGATAAAGTTACCTCCATCTGGGAGAACAGGGACATAGTGATATAGAGAAAAGAATATTTGAGAAGATAAAAGACAGAAAAAAGGAGAGACCTCAAAAAGTCTGGTTGGCAGAAAACAATGGTAAGACTTAATCCTAGGTGACCAGGTCTTTGGCGTCCTCATCTGCACTTTGTTTCTGCAAAACAATTCTGTAGGAGTAATGTTTGCCATAGATTAGAAGTTGCCAAATTTTGCTGCAGGTGCAGCAAAAGGCTAACATCCTAGAAGGCTTCTGTAAATGTGAAGATCACATAGCCTGCTGTGGCAAATGAGCTGGATATCCTGTACCATTACTACAGGAAATAATGAATGCAGCAATGGCATTTCAAGTAAGAGCACAGGATATTTCATTTCCCTTGTTCCAGTTAGTTAAAAACTTAGTTGAGGCAGTTAGATAACAGGACTTTGACAATAATCAGACTGTTCTTTCACACACAAACCCACTTCCCACCTCATTCCTACCTACCAGTAGTTTGCAAGTTCCACTAATTCCTTTTCAGCTATCCATGTGACATCTGTACACACGAGGTGTTTGTTTCCCTTGCTTCTTTCAGACAAAAGCTTTTTGAGATGTTTTTCAACTATAAAGTACAAGAGCTCACTGAACAAATAAAATAAGAGTACCTTTCCTCAAGTAACTGTTGTTGAATTATCTGATAAGGATAAAGCTAGTACAAACAAATGCCTGACATGAGGTCCCACTATTTCAAGCCAGCCATGTGTGGAGTCTCTGTTTACTCTGGTAGGAGACGGCTCCAGCCCTATCTACAGAGGACTCAGTCCAGTGGAGTGCAGGTACTGTGCTCTGTAAGGCATGCAAAAGTGTTGAGGTCCACTGTAATTAGTTTTCAGACTAAGTCTGGTAGTTTAGTATGTTTTATATAAAATATATAGCAAAAGTAAAAAACGTGTTCTAAAACTAAAGGGAGTTAGGGGTGGAGGGATGGGAAAACAACACAAAAAAAGCTAAGAAACATTTCTTTATCCCCTTCATTTTATGATAAAGAACGATTTTTGATTTTTGAACTGTGAGCATGAACAGCAGGTTTTTGGTCAGCTCACAGGAAAAGGGTTTTTTTCTTCACCACCCTTTGTCATCCTGGATTTGAGAGTAAACTGGACATAGACCTCTGCAGCTGAGCTGCAGTGAGACTTTTTCAGAAAGAGACTCGTCTGATACTGGCACAGAACAGCCACTTGTGTCCTTAGTTACTGCTTCCCAAAATACCACTGTATGGGAAATAAAGAAGGGAAAGAAGCAGTGAACAATGCATCTTTACATCCTACTGATTTCCAGGAATAGTACAGACGGCCTCTGGCTGTGGCATGGTTTTCACACACCTCTCACCAGCACATCCACAATCCAGGCTTTCGTAACCAAGGGCTGCTTTAAAGGCTCATAATGCCACGTGCAGGATCCCCACAGGCTTCCACCACTCTTGGGGACCTTACAGGCACAGGAGGCTCAGGAACTTTCTTCTGTAGTTGGCAGTCAGGGTCTATAGCTTTCCCCTGTCCTTTCAAACCCTGAAAAATCACAGTATTGTTACTTCTCTAAAGCAAGGAGTTTCAAAGATCTGTAAATTGGGTATGTGAGACTGGGATGAACAATACCTTCCAACCACTGTGTATTCCAGTAGGAAATTAATTCCCACTAACTGACTTTACTTCAAAAGTGTTCACAAATTACAATGGTTGGCTGCAAATACTGTTACTAAGTGAACTGAAGAAGTAGTTGGTTTGGGGTTTTTTTTGTGACATGTAACTATCAAATAGTCTTTCTGTAAGGGGAGATACCACTTAGCATTGATTTAACATACTTACTTTACCAGGAGCCCTTCTTAATATTCTAACATCCAAAAGTATATCTGACTCATTTTTGAACATCACCAGAAAATACTTCTGTGTACAGTTTTTATATTCCTTTTCAGTTTCTATACAGAAATACTTGAGTAAGTTGATTTCCTAGAAAATTCTATAACTATATTAACTATATACTATTAACTATATATTAACTATATTAACTATAACTATATTCCATAGGAGAAGTAACAGTAACTATTAGTTTGTGCAAGCTTCATATATATTGATAACAACACTAAGTCTATATCAAAGATGGAAGTGAGTTTATGGCAAGACTCTAGAAAGCAGTTGCAAGATACCTGGCAGAGCCCTGTACTGACAATTCTGAAAAAAATCCCCAAGTGTGAAACCTCTGTATATTGACCAGTGGTGATTCTCCTCCTGTTTCTACACTCTGGTACCTACATACAAGGGGTTAAAAATGCTGTTCATTGTCAGTATGATCTACAAAAGCACCTACCTAGTGCGGGCACTGGGCTGCTGTGAATGCATTCACCATACAGTGAATATACTTGCAGCAAATTTACTTCACCAGTTTTTATTTAGCAGATTTATAATAGAGTCATTGCTAGATGTACTGGTGACTGTGAAGCTACCCTAAGCCTATTCAAACTGACCTTCATTTTATATATTGTTTTTTTTCCTCAGTGAGCTCTGATTCAGTAGCTATGGTTCCTACTTTCAAATACAATAGCACTGTCAATCAAATACAAGTTCTGAAAACTTTTTTTTCAAAAAGGGCTCACTGCAGATGATACTTCTTTCCCCAGTGACAGTGTGATTGCTGATGACAGCCTAAATTTCTTGTATAAAGTTCAAGAATCAAACTGCAATGTCACTTGCTCTTCATATTCTTCATGAGCTGTAAAAAACTATTTCCCAAGTCACCATCTTACCAATTTCACTCTCATGCTGCCTTAGTACTCCTGAATTATTAAAGTTATTCTTAGTTTCCTCTCAGAAATACTTGCTGTTTAAGAGACTCACAGACCTTGAGGTGCTTTTTCTTTTTTTTATTTTTGTATTTAAATTTCCAAAGCAGATGCAGATACCTGCTTGCATTTTTCAGCCATATGCTTTAATAACTACAGGATGGACTCTACACTGACCTTGCTTTCCAGTCCCATAATCTATGAATAAAGCTGTTTAAAACATGACTAAAATGCAACAAGTATTTTGCAAGAAACCCATAACTTAGCAGGCCTGGAATCTGAAGGAACACTATTAGTTTCACATCCTGTCAGCAGGATACAGTGAATGTATCCTTATTTACTCTGTCCTACCTTACAATGAATGAATATAAACACACATTATATAAATATAAACTTTCTATAAACTTTCTATTTCTTTATTCATAAGGCAATTTTTTGCATTAAGTGACAGCTGATGAAAACATACACCTTTTTTTAAACAACTTAAGAATCACCGGATCACTTACCCAAAATCACAGAATTGTCATGGTTAGAAAAGACCTCTAACATCTCTTCATCAGAAAATAAAAATAAAAAAATCACCATGCCCACTAGAGTATGTCCTTAAATGCCACATCTACATGGTTTCTAAATAACCCCACTACCTTCCTGTTTCAGTGACTGACTACTCTCACAGTAAAGAAATTCTTCCTCATATCTAGCCTAAACCTCCCCTACACTGTTATTTACTTGGGAGAAGAGGGCAACACCCACCTCACTACAGTCTCCTTTTAGGTAGCTATACAGAGCAATAAGGTCTTCTCTCAGCCTCCTCTTCTACAAACTAAAAAATCCCAGTTCTCTCATCCTCTCCTCATAGGACTTGTTCATTCTCTAAATCCTTCAGCACCTTGGTTGCTGTTCTCTGGACAAGTTCCAGCAGCTCTCTGTCCTTCTTGTCATGAGGGGCCCAGAACTGAACTAAAGCTATGGTCTCTCTAGCGCTGAGTACAGGCACACAATCACTTCTCCTGCTGGCCATACTACTTCTGATGCAGGACAGGATATTCTGTTGTCCTTCTTGGCCACCTGGGCCCACTGCTGGCTCATATTCAGCTGGCTGTCGACCAGCACCTCCAGGTCCTTTTCCACTGGGCAGCTTTCCAGCCACTCTTCGCCAGGCCTGTAGTGCTGCATGTGGTTGTGAGCAAAATGCAGGACCTGGCAATTGTTCTGGTTAAACTTCATACAACTGGTCTTGGCCCATCGATACAGTCTATATGGGTCCCTTTGCAGAGCCTTCCTACCCTTGAAGATCTTATGATCAACACCCCCACCCAACTTGGTGTCATCTGCAAACCTGCTGATGAAGCAGTCAATCCCCACATCTAAATCATCGATGAAGCTATTGAACAGGACTGGCCCAGCACTGAGCCCTGGGAACACCAGTGCTGACCAGTTGCCAGCTGGATTTAACTCCACTGACTACAGCCCAGCCATGCACCCAACAAAGAGTATACATGTCTATGCTGTGAGCCACCAGCTTCTTGAGGAGAATGATGTGGAAGATGATGTAAAAGGCTTTACTGAAGTCCAGGTAGACAATGTACACAGACTTTCCCTCAACCACGAGGCAGGTCACTGGTCATAGAAAGAGACCAAGTTGGGTGAGCAGTTCCTGGAACCTGCCTTTCCTGCCTTTGTCATGATGGCTGGGCCTGATCCCCTGGCTGCCCTTCATTTGCCATGTGAGTGCATATATTTGTATCTTTAAAAAGGTTTTCCTAGGTGTTTCTGTTGCTAACTTTAATAATTTTTATCAGCAGGGTATATGTCATCAGGTATTTTCTTTGATGCTGTAGATCCTGGAATCATGATATTAAATTAATTTCCAGAAGTCAGAGAACTCTTTAACACCTCAGTACATGTTGCACACTTCCCTATTTCATAATTTTGAAGATCTGATCAGAGGAGCTTGGCAACACTGTGTGGTCATGGTTCATATTTCCAGAGACTCCAGAAAAAAAGCCTCTCCTGAATTTACAAAAAATTCAGTGACGTTTTTTATCTCCACTTGTCAGACCCAGGTTAGGAATTCACATTGCTGATAAAAACTAGCTTTTCAAGTACTGCTTCTTGCAGACAGAGGTGAGCTTGCTCTGGCCCTCATGCAGAGCTCAGCCCAATGCAGCAGACTCAGGTGAGGGGAAGAGTGGGCTGGGATGGCTGGACCAGACAGGCCAATTCAACCTGATGCCCATGGCCCAGAAGGATTTTGCATCATCAGAAGTTGAAGAGTCTGGCTAAAGAAAAGACCTGTGCTGCCTATTCTTCTAAGCAAAAAGTACAGCTCTCTGGACCGCCCTTCGAAAGCATGCTGCACCTTCCAGTCCCATCAAATGCACCGCGAAGTCTTGAATATTCAGCAGTTCTGAAAGTTGTGATATCTCCCTTAAGCCTCCACAAAGGCAAACAAAGCTAAGCTGTAAGAGCAAACCCCTGGAGAAAAAAAACATTAAAATATCTTTCTTTTTACGAGAGAAAATAATGAAATGCATCTCCACTAGAACATTCCCTTTAGTATTAACCTTTATTACTAAGCAAAATAATAAAACTGATTGCTCCGTAGTATTTCCACTAAAATACAGAAGGCAATTAATATTACACCTCTTCATGTCCCTATATATAAAGAATACTTAATTTATTTTGTTTGTTTAGAAAAATCTAGACAATAGTTTTAGTGGTTAGCACCAAGTCATGACCACCAAAGGGATCACAATGAAAATAGCCAAAGTGCATTCCCTGACAGTCCAACTGTCCCATGTACAGCCTGCAAATAGGTCTCTGATAATTAACTTACACTCCTTTTCTACATACTCATACAAAGAAAAATTTATTTAGCCATATTTTGATTTTACTCTACAATGCCTAAATCAGTTATCATGCATACTGAATTCTAAGCAAGTACCAAGAAACAATTAGAAATATCATGTTATGTAACATCTTTCAATACCTTTCACCTGAGCACAAATATTACTGTCTCCAGATTTTTGCAATCTCTTTTAATACAATCTGTTCCTAATGCCAGTTCCTGAACCTGACATTTTCCCATTCAGAAGATAGAAAGGTAAGCAGCACTTGTCTGCAGTTAATGAGTGTGGCTGAAACGAGCACTTAGCCTGCTGGTCGCCATTCAACAACACTTACCAGGGCTGACAAAATGTTACAGAGATCTACTCTCTCAGGTATTGGTATCAGTAGACATGCAGTCTTTTAATTCTTGGGCTTGAAATTGGCACTACAAAGTAACTGTGGGATAACATGAATCATTCTGCTGTATGGAAAGTCTATGAAAGTTACCATGTCATTGTATACAGTTATCTCAGCCTTTCCTTCATAATTTTCTTTACCTTGCCCCAGTAAAGTGGCTGAGTTAACAGTTAATCTTTTTCATTCAACTTGCATACAAACCTTCACCAGTAACTTCTTGCTCAAAAGCAGACCAAGGTACTTGGTGCCAACTCTCCACACCGTCAAAACACTGTACTGGACATGCTGACCATCACAACCAGAAATGTAAGTACTCTTGTACCAACACACATCCAGAAAATAGCCACAAACAGACAAAATGTTACAAAGTGCTTACAGGATTTCACATACTAAATCTCACTGTTCATGGCTTTATACCATATTTTACGTATTTTTGTGAATATCCAACTCTGGTGCTTTACCCATATATCTACAGAAGTGGACAGAGAGGGGAAGGAAGGAAAAAACAGTAACAAATTAAAAATTATAAACTTTGGAATGACCAGTCTAATTATTTTAGGCACATTAATGATTCATATTCTGATATCTAAGTCACACAATCAGAAGGCAAGTAGTATTTGCTTCACAGGTATGGAAGTCTCCTGCGCTGCATATTGCAAAGCACTGATGCTCGATAGGGAGCACTGAGTGAGCAGATACAAATCACCTGGGGGTCCAGCCATCTGTCTCTCACCCTACCAGATCAGATGATCTCTGCTTTAAAGCCATTTTCTACCTCAGCAAAAACCACTCTGTTTTAACCTTGTTTTAACCTTGTTGTTAACCTTGTTTTAACCTTGTCAAATATATTTCTGGATAGGACATTTCATTTGCTCATAAAAAGGTTACCTTCCTATCCTGGACTGTTTTTTGTTTGGTTTTTTGTTTTTGGTTTTGGTTTTTTTTTCTGTTTTGGTTTTGTTGTTTTTCCCTTTAAGAAAATGACAGCTGCCTGAAACTGTTTAAGAAGGCTGAAATGGCTGAAGTACTCTTGAGGAAGAATTAGGAAGCAAAGTGAAAGGTAGTCAAAAGTGTGTAATAAATGCTATTTAACCTCTGACATGTCACTGAATATCTATGGCACATACAGAAAAGTTAATAAATTTAAAAAGGACTGGCCCATGTGGCTTTTTTTTGCTTCTAAATTGCAAGTATCATGTAGTTAAGTTACTTTTAAAAAATTATATTGCATTATCTGTCTCAGAAGGAACAAAACAATATTTTTCAAACTTTGTTGCAAAGTTGATAAAGTGTAATGTAAACTCAGCAATCGCTTACCAAATTTCTTCCTTCAAGACCACCCTGGAGCTCTAAATAAGTCACAAGGGCCACGCTGAGAATAAATATCAAAGACATTGATGACAACTTCATCTTTCTATTTAATTAGCAGACAAGCTCATTAGCAGAGCTGTGAAGAAGAGTATGCCTGCAGCTCTTGCTCACATCAAGGACCACGGAGAAGTAGGATGTAGTCACACATAAAGCTGTGCAGAGCTGGCAGCAACAGCCCTGTATGGCAGAACTGGGAACAAGGAAATCCATCCTCCCAGTGAAGGCAAAACTCAGCAGCACGCTGTGCTGTAAAGTCAAATTTGACGTATCTGAGGGAAACCAAACACTGGGTTCAACAGCGGAGAGCACAATTGGCAGAGCACATCCTTGCTCTGTCAACCAAGCACTTTATCTGCATAAGCAAGGGGCGGGTGGGAAAGACAACCCATGTCCTCGGTATCCAAACAGTGCCTTGTCCCACAGAGCATGGCACTGCAAACAAAGCAACGCAGACAAGGGTGGTAAACAAATGCTACCATCAGAAAACATATGTGATAAATGTGTGTGTGGGAGGGAGTGAGTGTATGTGTCTAGTCTGTGTGAGGTGGGGAGATTAATTCACAATGCACCCACGGTAGCCTGCTTCTGGGTTCAAACAGCCTGTCACTGAGCAGCACCATTTATAACTTAGATCTTAGTACTTGTTCAGCATGCAGGAACTAATGCTCACAAGGAATGCTCCAGGAACAGAAAAGATTATTTATCTGAACTAAGGCAGCTCATTGCAGCCCCTCCAAGCAGGAACATGTTCACCTAATTACTGGGATGTTATCAAGCACTTTTCAGCTTAAAGTACAAATAAAATCTTCATTGACAATAATTTGAGGATTTCTTCAACTCTTTTCTATTGAGAAAATAAGAATTGGGGGGAGGGTTGAGGAATCACAGCTGTTACTAATCAGATTTCTTTCAGAGAATAACATGAAGCAGCATGTTTGCAAAAGTTCATAATCACAGCAGAATTAAATCATTTTTACAGAGCTTTTATTTGAAAAGTTCTGTACACAAAATTGGAATATGGCAGAGAATATTTCCCTTGCAGCTTAGATTTGATTTCATTCCTGGAAACCACTATAAAAATCCTGCTTGCTCACAGCAGGGTTCTTTATTTACACTTGGTTTTAATTTTAAGACCTGTGACAAACACCAGATTGCTCACGTTCATCACGACGCAGGCAGAGCCGCCACACATACTGCCCTGCCTCCTGGTACTCCCCAGCTGGCCAGCATGCTGCACTCTTGGCACACTCTGGTTGCTTGCAGACACACAGGTCACAAGCTTGAATAGAGGCTTTGAACTTCACATTCCTCCTGGCACATCAGTAGTTACAGCCAGAGGGTGACACTTGCACCTTAAATGATAGTGGACGCTCACTCTACTACAAAGACCAACCCTATACCTACTGCTTGCACAAAGACCCATCCTGTCATCAAGAGTTCTGGGTCCAGCTGGGTACCTTCTGCCTCCAGAGCCACCAGCTTCTGCCTTTTCCTGCCCCTTCCACAAAAAAACTCTTTAAACAGGATGCCTTTTTTATAGAAGGTATTATTTATCAAACTCTAGCTCTTGGGAATTTGAACCTCTGTGTTGAGCTAGGCTTTTGCTTCCCTGCTGAGGCTACCAACAATTTTCCTTAGCAGTGCCAGGTGCAGGGATTTTTTTTTAAAGGAAGTTTTACTAGTTCAGTGGAAACTGGCCAAAAAACCTGAACTTGTTTCAGCCAGCTGACAAGCCAGCTGCTAAGGGTAATGCCAGTGCCCTTCCCTCATGGCTGGCAAACACATAAATTTGCTGATGACCTGGCAGCAAGAAGATCATAAAACCCATGAGTAGCTTCCTCAGAAAGCACATACTGAAAAGCCTACCACCATCACTTTGCCCAAGATTTATTATGACAAAACTGCTTACTCTGTTTCTATGCCCCTTCCCTCTGCACTGCTACATGTCAGTCTTTACCACAGAAGAAAACACCTTTCCAGGCCTATCACTCAAATCACTTTTTCTCAAACAATGGCTTGTGAGTCTCATGAGATTTCCCAGGGGCAAGGAAGCAGGGGTGGGTCAGAGAAGAATCCCATCTAGGCTTTTATTCTCCCCCTGCCTACCGAATTCTGTATGAAGGGTAAAGAAATAAGAGAGAGAAAAATTATGTCACTCACATCTCTCTTGTGCCATCTTTTTTTTCCACTTCAGACTTCCTAAATACTTTAGATGGTTACAGCTCATCAGAAAGGCATTGTTCTGAGGAATATTTCTGGTTTGAAAGGTAGAGAGAGCACCTTCATCCTGCTCTTCCCTGCACTTTCATCAGCCCATTGTACCAATATGGATATGTGTCTACAGCTACTCCCTTAAGCCCTCTGTTTCTAGATATCTTTCACTCCTAAACTTTCCAGATACTTTTCTTGCTCCCTTTACCCATTTTTTCCTTAAAAGTTACTCTACCTATATATATGTGCTTGTCCCACCACTTGTGGATAATTGCGATTCAAACAGAGCAGTGTGGTACCACAGCTGTACTGACTCATAATTGTATCAAGGATTATGGGTTTCATGTTGACTTAGTCATGATGTTATCTTTTCAAAGATAATGTTTTTGAGCAATTACACATACCAAAAGCACTGATAAGCCTCCATAAATTTAACTTCAACTTAATTAACTGGAGAACACCTATCAAAACCATCTTTCTTTTCATTAAAGTATTTTGAGTGGAGCTTCATTTAAAAAAATAAACAACAACAAAAAAACCCAAAACAGGTTACATTAGTGGTTTTGCTAAGGGGGAAAAACCCTGCAAATTATTTATGGCTTTCTTCCAATATCTCTCACAAGCTCACAGAGCATGCATTAACCTGACATACAAACTTTTCCAAATATTATTAACAGTTCAAAGACACCACAAATATTGAAGTAGATAAATTCTCTATTACTTATTCTCCTCCAGTGTATCCTTCAGGAGGATAACACAGCTTCCCATCTTCTGCCTGCTGAGTTAATACTGAAAATGTGCATTAGGTATGAAGTACTTGGTTCAAGAAGAGGTTTTCATTTAAACTGATAAAAAGTAAGGATATTTCCTGCATTTAAGTGAGATATCTTGTCCTTAATTTTCCATTTAGCCTTGTAGGTTCCAGAAACCTGTTTCATCTTTCTGTATCTCACACTAACATTAAGTCTCTATGGAGTTTAAAGCAGAGAATGACAGCATGACTATTAGACATCCAAGTGTTTTCAAATACAAAGCCATGGCCAAAGACAGTGTCTTAGTTTCATACCTGTTAATGTAAACAGCTCCCATTTTCCTAGATCAAAGGTTTACATCATGAGAGCATAACATAGAATTTTTTTAGTTACCCTATCTGTTTCTTAAAAAGATAATCCGTCGAGTTAGTATGAGCCGCCTTGTTACTCAGTGGCACCTCTGTTTCATACTAACTGGTTTCACCACAGAGCCTCAGAAACCAGCTCTCCTTATCTGAATCTGGGAGAACTGAGCTGGAGCTGCTGAGGCACCACACTAAGCAGGATGACTTGGTCCTATGACATAATTCTCCAACTCTTCACACCTTGTGTTGGCTGCACTGAAAACCCAGAGCTGTATCCAACATACAACTTCCATGTTTTCCAGGCTACTGTGGTGGAGTCACCTCCCTAGAGGTGTTCAGGAAGCATTTAGACATGGTTTAGTGGTTGTGGTAGTTGGATTATGGTTGGATTTAACAATCTCTAAGGTCTTTTCCAACCTTAATGGTTCTATCATTCTGAGCCTGTGATGTGCACTGAGAACTGGAAGCTTCCAGTCTTAACATCTCCAAACCTGAAGCTGCTACCTTGCACAAAGCAGAAATCTAAATAAGCAAATGTCTGGTATGAAAAGTCTGGTCTGCCAGCATGTAACAAGTGTGAAAGAAGCAGTCAGGCAACACCTTTATTTGCAGATGAATTTCCAGTGCAGCAGAACAAGGAAGAGAAGTAGTCTTTCATAATTCTTTTGGAACATCTGATTTATTTATACATGCATTTAAGTTGTTTCTGTTCTAAGGCTTTAGACATTTTAGCCATGACACATTTTAACAGGTCAAGCACACTTCTTTTTTTTTTTTCAAATAGTGAGACCTGATCAGATAAGAATGAAGAACTGAGGGCTTTATTTGTGAGCATACTGCCTTTCTTCTATGCACAATGCCAGCTGCTTGACAGCATCTTTCTGTGCAAGGCTTTGCCCAAAATCACCTGCAGGCTTACAGATCTAACAGTGAAGTGTGGATTAAACAGAGGGCAAAGTTGTGGACTGGGGTCAGAAACAAGCATCTGTCCATAAAGCAATCGCAGGATGCAAAAAAACCACCACCTTTTCAGAGCAGTCTTCTCCAGGGGGGAGTTCACTGTAGCCTGACAAAACGTATTCAAGGGAAGCATAAATTTAAAGCCAAATTTAAAGGTAAGTCAGGAGACCCAAAATCAGCATGTGAGCATGGGCATCTTGATCTGACAGCTGTGTCCTTCTGCTGATTTCTTAGACTCTGTGGATACCAAGAGAGCAGCAGGAGTGGAAGCAGTGTTACTTCAGTGTGTTACTTCAAAACATTTTGTTTGTCTATTGCATAGACAAACAAAATAATAAGAAAAAAAAATCCCCAAACAAACAAAAAAAGATCCACCATACTAAGCCTGGCAAGTTCTTTTTGTTAAAATCACCTGGGCTTAAGTCCTAAATGCAAAAGTAACTCTTAGATGGCTAAAAACCATTTCCAGAATCCACATTTTACCTGTTCTGGATCCATGAAAATGAAGGCTGAAAGATGCTGTTTCTCAAGCAAGATATAAATTAAATGGTTTAAAATAAGCATTGAGTTTACATGGCAATAACTGGAGGCAAAATCCAAATCCAAACGCACATGATTTCAAGAAGATAAAAAAAAACTGGTTGGAAAAGTGAAAATGAAAATGGCGTTAGATTTGTGGGTCGAACCCATTTCTAGCTGATTTTTAAGTCACTTTTAATATAAAGGATTACTTGAATTACTAATTATTTTTTTCTTCTAAACACTGGAACAGCACAGAGCTGCTGCTGTCTATTTTTTGTGCATCTTTCAAAAACATCATATATTTCTAAATTCTGGAAGTTCTTTAAACATGAGAATATTTAAATATTCTCTTAAGATACAGAAAACATACTTCATATGAGCAAGGCAAATGCTAGAACTACCGCCAGAAACTATTTAAGAGCTTGAAGCCATTTCTACTCTCTTGTTTGAACAGGAGAAAAAATGTTTAAAAGATATGAAATTTCTTTCTGTTTTTCTGTTTCTCTAAAATATCCAACTAATTCGCGCTAACTTCTTAACTTAATCTGTGTTTTTACCTTCCCTTCCCTATGAGTATTATGAGTATTAAAGAACTAAGCAGCAAGAGAATAAGAGCTCAAGAAAGACCAAGTGCATGTTAGCCTGGGACACTGTTTTGCTAATATGCAACAGGCAGTTTCTGTTCGGTACAAATTATATTGCGTTCAACTGGTTGCACTCATATAGTTGTCTTATCTATCCTGTAGGGATGAGCAAAACAGTAAAACTAAACACAAATTTATTTTCTGTAAAAGCAGGGCTTAGACATGAAAGCTGTGAAAGAATCTTGTTAGCAATTCCTTGTGTAGGCAGCATGTCTCACTTTAATCATATGCATTACGGCCTTTACCCATCACTGTAAATTCACTCCTAGAGCTTTTCTGCACATCGGTTTGGCTAACCCACTTTTTACTGTCTCTGCATAAGAAAGTTGAAAATATATATTGCTTCTTATACTGCACACAGCAGACAACACATGCACCAAAATCAGTGCCTTTGAAGAGCATGGCTTGTGTCCATCACTTCCTGGTTTTGTTCCATGTTTTTCACTACTGCAGTTATCATCTGGGTGGCTGAAGCTTCTGCACTGAGATTCTGAAACACAAGAGGGCAGGCTACATGCAAAGGAAAAAAGCACAGCTGATTTTTCTGTAAGGTTTCACACTGTAAAGAGCCCTGCTAAACAGGCTTCCACAAAACTTAGGAAGAGGTGCCCTTCTTACTTTCACCATAAAAATTTGTGACCAAGCTCTTCTTTGGTTTTTCTAGACAGTGTACTCTTAGTTACAGCTGTACACCCTGTGCTTAGAAACTGCTTGAAAAGGTGAAAAGTCTTTTTCTCTTGAAACCTGGAGCAGTTTCAAAGGCTGCTATGTAATGGTAAAAGTTATTTGCCCCTTCTAGGCCTTGACATACAATATACTGAGAATACAATGGATTCTCTCAGTAAATTCCATTCGTTGACATCTTTAAGGCTCTCCTCCACAAATGTATTTTAGTAAAAGCGTTGCGTTCACTCTTACACAACTCTGTGTTTCTTAGTTGCTAGAGCAGGCTGTCATATGATGGTTGTCTACAAGTAGGCAGTGCAGCTGCGAAATAGCACTCCAGCCCCCCTACTAACATTCTCTGCTGCTTTAATGTTGAAAAATTTCCTAGACTTTTTGAAGCTAAATCATCAAGTCAGTGTACCAATGCAATTACAGTACAATGCCTTCTTGATTGTTTTCATATTAATTTGCTCAAGAGTTAATTTCCTCAAAAAAATTTGTATTTCAGTAAATAACAACTTCCACTGAAGAGAGAAGAGTTTATGACGCCAATATGAACAAGTCTGAGGCTACCTTTTCTAGACAAATCCCATGCTTGGTGAAAAGAATATGGACACGCAATCTAAAGCAAAACTGTGCCCTCATTTTTCTGCTTGATGCTGACAGATCAGAAGTTAGATCCTGCTAACCTGTATTTTTGCCCTTGGCCCAGTTTCCCTGCATGTATCTGCATGAGCAAGGTAATTGGTTCTGATGACATATACATGTAAAGTAAGATGACTTGTTTGAATAGAGGTTTACAGCTGGAAATCCAGACACTCAGATCTTGGGAGTCTGGCACAAATGAGGCAGTCAGGATTAGTCAATCTAAAAAACCAGTGGTGTAAGCATCTGTGTAGGTGCTCTGAGTTTTGAAAAGTTCTTTAAGTTCTTTGACTGTGACAACAATTAATTCTTTCATCTGTTCCAAACCAGAACCGATTACTGACCCTTTATGGCAGGGCAAAAAAAAAAAAAAAAAAAAGCCTCAGGAACTGATTTGCTATTCAAGGTAAATCAATGAGAGCATTCATACAGCCCCCTTCTCCAACGCTAGCAGTCATTATACAGTCTGTATTTTCTACCCTTCTGCAGCACATCATCAGCATTTAGTTGCACCAACTTGTTGCCAGAAGGGTCTGTATGAACTGCCTCATTGTAACAACACTTGAGTTGGGTACCACTTCGGTTTTCTTTGCAAATGATGTTACCTCCAGGATCTCAGGTACACAAGAGAGCTTATGACAGAAACACAGATGAACACAAAAACCAGTAAGTCAAAAAATGTAAACGGTGCATGGAAAGAAGTTAGAATTCATGTGACCAAGAACTTTGTTCCACACTTGGTCTCTTGTTTTCCAGATTTCTCCTCTGATAGGTACTTTAACACATGTGTACATTATTGTCTCAGTCAGCCACTCAGTCATCAGCCTTCATTTCACACCCTCAGGCTATTAGCTCTAGGTTAACTAAATTTGCCTTTTGGACTATGCGTGTTGTTGAGCAAGAGCAGGATTTTATTTTTATTTTTTTTATCTTGGGAAAGGAAGTGTTCTGGCAGTATCTCTAGGTCTTATGCTTAGAACAGGATAAAGCAAAAAAGACGACACCACCCTACAACATATGCGTCTCGTGACGGAATTAATCAGTGTATCTGAACACGCTGAACTTCCCTACAACAGAATTAAAAGGAAACACCTTGCAGATAATAATGAAAAAGTGTAGTAGCTCATGCAAAAATCTTTCCTCTTCCCACAGCAGCTCTTTAAGGATTTGGTTCTTGATTTCTTTTTAAAGAAAAACAAAATCCTGTTCAAATTCAAAAATAAGTTTTCTGGGTGAGAAAAAGAGCAACCCGAAGAACCTCTAGAAAGTTTGCCTTCTCACCCCTTCACAAAACCTGAAAAGACTCTTCTCTTGAATTCCTTTTCAAGAACATGAAAAATATGGCACACTGTATTTCTAGAAAAGGAAGAGTGAATGCATGGACACAGTTCCTAAAAAATACATTACATAATTACCTTCCTATAACAGACTACAGCAAATTTAAAAAAATCAATTTGTGGACATTTCTAATTAATCTGATTAGGATCAGTAAGCTCTCACTTCAAAAGCTGTGCATTTGTAAATAATAACTACAAATTATTTAGAAATGGAAGAGGTTGAATGCTATCACAAGTTTACACACACAGTATCAAATTCTGTTCCCTCGGAAAAATAAATTCAGAACTTGATCTTAATGCTTGATACCCTTTTTCATTAGAGAGCTATGATGAAAAGCCAGTACTATGAAGACTATGACCTGACGTTCAAGATTGCAGCTCCACAGCGTGTGACCCTCTCTATATAATAAAAAACCTATTTTGAATCAAATACCAGTCTACTTTTAGCCAGGCTCATGGAACTAAGTACTACTCAAGACAAATAATCCTATGGGACTCAACCTCTCCTTTGCCATCAGGAGGCAGACACCAAGTTATACCCTAGGCAAGCAGGGGAAAAGGGGCTCCAGACAGCACAAAGGCATCCTGTCTTTTTCCCCTGATATCTTGGGACAGGATGCTGTAGTATCCTCCTGGCCCATGTCAATTGCAGCCACAGCATTTCCCACGCACATTCAGAACAGGCCAGGGCTCTGGACCCACTCCCATCCCTTTTCCTCACCCACTTGTTCCATGGACCAGAGGGCAGGGGTGTGATCTGCCCACACACAGGGACTGGCTGGAGGCACCAGTGAGCTCTGTGACTGAACAGGAAACAACCTCCCTCTCTCACAGGTCCCTTGGCAAGCCTGCAACCCAAGCCAAGTTTTAGCCTTCCAGGAATATTCAGGCAGTAAAATGCTATTCAATATGTGTCAGATTTGCAGAGAAAACTCTGTAATGTTGCTGTAAGGACACAAATATAACAATCGCTTTCCCAGAAATTATTGTTTCATTTCCTTGATGAGATATTTGATGATAAAATTCAGCTGTTTGAAGATGCAGGAGAACTCTAATGACCAACTAGAAATAAACTGAAAGAAATATACTGAACTATAAATGTTGCTGAGGTGTTTGGCAGAACAATTTTTTACTCTCCAACAGGAACATGACAGGGCCTCTATACTGACTACACAATCACTTACCACTCACTTCTCTGTACCTTAGAGGTAAAATAATATCCACCACATTCATAATGCTAAAGGAAATAAAAATGAACCTTACAGCACTGCTTAAATAAATTTATATACGAAGTGATTCTGTACCTAACCTGAAACTAAACAGAATACAGTAAATTCTGAGAGGAAAAACACAATTGAGTTTGCACCTCTACAGCTTTTGACCTAAGACATATTCCACTGTAACAATTTTCTTATGCCTTCCTTCCAAAGGCAGTTCTATCGTTGTCAGTCTGTTAGGTACACACTATGAGTTTAAAAGGGCAAAGGCTGAGATTAATTTCATGTAAAATATCCATATACAACACAGTATGACAAAACGAGACAATAAAATAGAAACATCCATAAACTGTAAGGGTATAAAATTACAAATACAAATTTTCTGTATACCTACTCACAAATAAAGCTTTGTAAGGTTTAAAATTTGTATGAATTTTCTGGACTTCAATTTTCTTCTGTTGGGAAGTCTCCTGAAGGTGGATTATAAGTAACACACATGTCCTCAATCTGCTTGTTGGTCTCACTTGAAGAAATGACAAGATGCAGTAGTCATGTCCCAAGCTGGAGCTTTAAAACTCATATTTGAATGCAATCTAACATTCCGAAAATTTACAACATGGCTAATTTTCCAATTACTTTCTGTTATAAATTAATTTTTAAATCCAAACTGAACTGCCTTTAGCATGATTTTTTGCTTGATGTGAATATTCAAAGATGGTTCTTTTTGTGAACAAAAGATATGTATCAAGCTTATGTGTGCAAGAACTAAATTGCTGTATTAGAACTGCAAGGAAATCACTTGATTCTGGTGACATTGTAAAGTGCAAAAGAAACGGGATTTAAATACCTGCTATAATGAAATGATGGAAATTTTTTCTCAGTGAGGAAAGAAACAGAGACCATATTTTTCTTAGTGAATGATATTTGTACATTATTTTAAGATACACATAGCTAGCAAAACAATTATTTTTCAGCACTGCACTGACAAGTCAGTCTTCCAGCTGCTTTCCTGTTAGACCTATTTACTACTTTACCATTTTTCTCATTCGCCAAAAAAGCTATTTCTGACTACTCACACCTCCACATTTCTGAAGCGTGCATGTTTTAATGCTGAATTTATGAACAGATATTGAAACATTATTAAAAAAAAACCATACCAGCACAGTGATGAAAGAGCAGTATTTTCTGGGGAAAAAAAGTTTACTTCTCCTTTTCTACTTTGTATTTCAAGCTGCTCTTCAGCTAACAAAAGGATACCTATTGTCATTTTATTAAATCTATGGTAACAATAAACATTAACTCAGTCTCAAACATGATGTCATGCTGTATGTAGCCAGGTTAAAGGAGAATGTAAAACAAATTACCTGGATTGCTTAGAGAACCCTAAATGCCCTAATTTACTGAACCATTTATCAGCAGAACTAATAAAAAGCTTTTCTTGCTCTTCTAAGGGGTAAAGGTAGCCATTTGTCTCTGAAGTATACAATTTCACCAGAAAGACAAAACAAAAAGCAAATCTTGGGAATAGGTATCAGCTGGACGTTCACATAACAAGGTCCAGAGAGATATATCCAGAAGTTTCCTTTTTTAATCCAACTCTGAGTAATATTGGATGCTGTCCCCCACTCCTTCAGAGCTCTACTACTGCCAAAATAACTGCAAGGCTTGCAAGTCCGAGTGTATCTCAGGCCTTTCCCAAGGCACCCCAACATTATCTGAGGCACTGAAACTATGGCAACCGAATAAGAAAGCAGCTTCCATGATTAATAGATGAAGATCCCAGCGACAGTGCCTACCTAGGCCATAATTCAGGAATGCAGGATAAATTAGCATAGAATTAATCTCAATCTACCAATAAAAAGTAGATCTCAAAAGGCATCAACAAAACAGCAATTTTTTTCTGAGGAAAAATATTCTGTAGAACTATAAACTGTTCAAATTCTCATTAAGACTTCAATGAATGGCTGCCTCGAGTGCAAGTAACAAATAAATGTTCATGAACAATGATGAAGGAACCAACATAACAAATTTCCCATATGACTATCAAAGCCATACATCAGAATACTCAATATATAGAAAATCTGAGTTAAAATGAGCACAATAATACAAGAAAGTAAAAGTAATGTTTGCTACACTCAAGAATACATTTGGACACGGTTCTTCCCATTGTGTTAGGGGATTCCTATAAGAGAGTACTTTTTCCAACCACTGAACTGGAACACCTGACCATATCTTATTATATACACATTTTCATTATTAGAAGACCCTAATGTGAATCAGTCAGGGTAATTTCAAAAGTGACGAAGGTTAGGAATAGCATTTTTAAAGCATATAATCAAACTTCTGCTATTATCTCCAGTAAAAATGCTAATATTATGGTCCTCATCCACTAGATGGTCTCAGACTAAGGTGAAAGTGCAAAATAAACATATTCTTTATTTCATTCCTCTTTCATAAACATTAAGTTTTCACTGAAGGCAACTGGCTACAGAGACCTTAAAAGCATAGGACCTTTTTTTCCCATATCACACAAAGATATGGGCAGTCAAGGCATGGCTTTACCTGGGGAGAGTAAGAGAGAAGGAGCCAAATGCTGCCCACACTGAGATAGCACATATGCTGCCATGTCACAAGACATGCTGGAATGCTGTCCAGCTGCCCCAGAAACTCTAACACCAACACTGTATGCATGTTGTAAACTGAATTTCTGTTGAAAGCTTTTCAGCAGTTTTGTCAGTAGCTAAAAAAGAAACAAAAAACACAACTCAAAAACAACAAAAAAAATTGTATGGGGTAGTACCTGATATGTGAATTTCAAGAGTCTAGTATAAATGCTCCATATACAAATGCCTATAACTAACAATACTTTTGAAGGAAAGGTCATCACGGAATGTAGTGAATTACCATATGTCTTCACTCCAGACATACAGCAACTGGCTGGTCTGTTCATAGCTGGTTTATCTACTTCATTTTACATCTCCATTTCAGCTACTAAAGAAACACTCTGGGGCCTGGGGAAAAATTCCTTTCATACAAAAATGACTATATTTACACAGAGCATACTACACCCCCTCCTTTTGGCTGATAAACAAGTACAAGACTGGGAAAGTCTTCAAGAGGTTTTGCAGTGAATTACAGGGCAATTCATGATGTTTTTTTCTCATTTTCTTCTACCGATGGCTACTTCATTTTTTAATTAAACTATAACTGGAGCTAAACTTTAGATTTCAGAGTGGGTAACCCTAGCAGCCTCATTTATGTCAATCTAGTGGATGAAAAGTGAGAATATGATTATTTTATGGGTGGAGGCATAGATCTCTCAACCCCTTCCCCATTTCCACTGGCCCCACTATTAACTGTAGCAGTCTATCAGTCTGAGGAGAAAACTGCAAATGCCTCTATGCCTGTCTTTAAATGAACCCCTCCTAAGGCTTCCAAAATACCCTGATGTTGCAGGTACTTTACTTTTATTATTTTTCTCTTGCTCTGTTCCCATACATTGAATTTTGAGTCCTTTCACATGTTCCAGATGTTAAAATACAAAAGGTAAAAGAGCGCCTTGCAAAATCCAGAAGACACACGGACATGCAATATATGTAATTACAACACGGTAGGTGGCACTCTTCCCTTTAAATCTTTAAGTAGTGCCTCTGAGCTGTGCTACCATACTTGCCATGCTGCAGTCAAGACATAAAACCCAAGTACCATTTACGATGGACACTTAAAAATCCTTCAGTACTGTTCAAACATGAACATTCAGTTATTTCCATGGCCACAGGTAATGGTTTAGTTGCTTCACAAGACAGCACACATACACACACACAAAAAAAACCCCAAAACCCAGACATGGAAACTCTGGTCTACCAGGTTTGCACTTGAAACTGGTGGAGTGTACTTCAACCTTCACAGACTCTACACACATCTAAGCTGTTCTTCCCTCAGGAGACTGGTGCAACAGGCCAAACCCAAAAATATTCCAATAAAAAAATACCAGGCTCAGGCCCAGACTTCCCCCCTAATGCATTTTTCTGCCTTTGAACACGGCTCATGGTTGTTGTGTGCTGTTGATCAGAAGTCATACCCCATGCTACTACTGACATCATCTTACTGCCAAAATGATCTCTGTGTGCCTCACCCCCCTCAGAGTAATTCTGATAAACAGAATTAATGGGCATAAAACGCTAAAATGGTCACCAGTAAAAAGCATTGCTTATTCTTCTTATTTTTCTGTTGCCCCATAAGATAAATCATGTCACAATTTGTCAGACGTGACTTGATCTGTAACACTCAGATCTAGGTCTGACAATGCTGAAGGTATCCAGAGCATATGTACTTGTACTGTAGCTTTGCGTCCTCAACAATTATTGATTCCCAACACACAACAGTAGTTTCAGATTGGTGCCTAAATGTGAAAAGAAGTCCTTTTTGGCAATTGCCTTTCCTTTCAGAAAATTACGCAGGCAAGCGAAGCTTCACCGGTGAATACAGCTTACTCGGGTTAATGAAACTGGGAAGGACAGGGGACTAAAGATTTATCTCCTCAATAAACAAACAGTAGGATGTAAAATACTGCAGCATCTACATCGAATAAGGATAGTGAATTCTTCTGGGTTAGTATGGTTCAATTTTCTGTAGCATATGCTGCCCTTAAGAGTGTTAAATGATATTTTCCAGAATTTGCCCAGTTGCTCATTTTCAGCACTCTTTCATAGCGTATGGGAATCAGGTACTATTCACAAAAGATTTTTTGGGCAATGCAACAATGTGCTCTTGCAAACAAGTTGGATGGAGGCATGTATTAGCTCAGGTCAATTAAATCCTAAAACATTTTATGTCTCCCCTGCTGTAAACCCCTTTCATGTGTATTTATGTATGGCTCTTCAAAATAAGATGACAAATTTCCCCTTCCCTTCACAGAACATGCACAAGGTAGTTAACAATCACCTACCTCCTTTTTCAGGCAAGCAGTTCTAGCCTGGATTTATCACAGGTCATTAATTTGATCTCTTTTTTTTTTTTTTTTTCCCCAAAAAAAATTCCATTGAGGCAACCCCTTAGCCTTAGTCCAACCTATCTCCTTCTTCATTCTTAAACTCCAATCATTCTGATCCTCTATTTACAAACAGTGAGAGGGGACTATCTAGCCACAGATGTTAGCTAGTCATGTTTCTCATAGATGTTGATGCCCAATTATGTTTTGGTTCATGCAGTGTGATTTCAGTTGATACAGCTGGTTTTGCCATGAAGTAAGAATATACAGCTTTCATGTAGGCTGAGAGTACATAAGCCATGTGTGATCCTGTGATTCATCTTCCCCGAAAGTGTTCACCCATGCTTCAAGTATTTTATTCCTACTACATGAAAAGCAAAATATTGTGAGTATACTTTATGTTATTAGTTACTATTGAAAAATTCCTTCGTGATAAAATTATGCCCAGGACAGCTAAATGTGTTGGCAATTCTACCTTTTTAAGAGCAATAAACCTTCCCAATCTCACTGAAGCTGAAACTTGCTTTCAGTCAAATGAAGGGGTTTGCTATAGCAGACACAAATTTCCTCAAGAAGCAAAAGACTACTCTCACTAAAAAAACAAAACAAAAAACACCAACCCTCTCAAAACAAAACAAGACCACCACCAAAAAAAAACAACAACAAAATACCCCAGATAAAACTAATCCAAAAAACAGCAAGACCATTTTCCTTTTCAGGTATGAAAACAAATGACAAAGGACAACCTCAACATGGTAATAGATGCATAAATCTCAGTCTGATGCCACAGACTCCTAAAAATCTGAGTTCTGTGATTAAAAGAGACTGTCTCTGCTGGACTTTCTCACGTTGATACCAAAGGGTTTACCAGCCAAGTAAAGATTACTCGCATTGAGAATGGGTCACTGTATGACACTTACACTAACGAATGCAAACCAAGAGCTGTCACTGGACTAATTTTTGCAAAGACAGTGGCTATATCAGTAGCCTCTAGCTGCTATTTTTGAGGTTAGCTTAATAATTAATATCACTGTTGGATAATACTAAGCGAAAGTTAGCAGAATCTATGTCAAACAGTAAGTAGTAAGTCATTGTAGGCAGCCCCGTAACAGAAAACCATTGTGGAGATTCAGCTCTCCGTTAATTACACCACCTGCAAGGCGTGTGTGCCCCTTAGGAAGATCAGGCATTCACCTTGCAGAGTCAGGAATTAGCGTCTTTTACAGTTTATTACAGATCTGACGCAAGCCTTTAATTTTTTTGCCGTTCTATTAATGAAATAATTTTCTGTCTATACCAGCTAGAAATCCGCGCTGCACAGACGCTGGCACAAACGCGCGTGTTTACAAACTTCAACAGCAGTAATTAGCTTGGGAGAGGAAAAGGAGAACAAATTTCCCTCTGAAGAAGCGGTCAAGGTTAGAAAAAGACAGAGACGTTTGCCTTAGGAAAACCCAGCAGTTACCACCTTGCGACTCACCCTGGGAAGCGCCGGGCAGGACGCAGGCGGTGGCGGCGGGCAGAAGGGCATCTCCTCTGCGACTGACCGCGCTCCAGCCTCCGCCCCGCTACCACCGCCAGCCCCCCACCCGTGGGCCGACCGGAGCCACCCCCGGGAAACGCCTCCCTCAGGCAGCAAGTAAGGAACAGGCGGCGGAGCGGCTGAGCCTTCGCAAGAAACAGGTACTTTCTCCACGCTTGATAAAAAAGGCTCAAACTTTTCGCCGCCTTCCCAGCGGCGGAGCATGGGGCGGTGCTGACCCTCAGCCGGCCCCCTGGGACCTGCACCGCCGCCTCCCGCCCTTCACCGCCTGCAGGAGCACAGACCGGAGGGGAGGAAGGGTTCTCGCTCCTGCCGAGTCGCAGTTGCCTACGCACCTTGCCCTCATGTGGGAGCCTTCCCTGACCCGGCGTGCACGGGGACTCTATGCCTGTAAGGGGAAGTCCCTCCCCTCCTCAGCATCCTTTACCCTCGGCCGCATCCTGTCCCCTCCGCATCATCCTTCCCCACCGAGGCATCAGCGGCACGAAGATGCCCCCGCCCGGCCTCCCCGAGCCCCCGCCCGGCGGCAGGGCTGTGTGTGCGGGGCGCCACGACACCAGTCCGTAGCTAGTCTGGGGGGACCTGCCGAACAGGAACTCCTCTGTGCCGGCCGGCCCTGTTACTCCCCCTTAGAAAAACTTTCTCCTTGATGCCCCTTCGCCCGGCTGCCCCGGGGACACAGGGAGGAGAGGGGAGTAGGGCGCGGGCGGAGGCAGAGGAGTCGGGCTGCTTCGCGATGCTCCCCGCCCGCCCCGAGGGGTCCATCCAGTCTCCGCCGCGCTCGGCGCCGGGACCAGCCTGCCTGCCCGCGCTCACCAGCCGCGCTCATCGCGTTACCCAGAGGCGGCTGGTAGCGCCACCGGCCCGCGGGGTAAAGGCGCCCAGCAGCAAGGGGCAGAGAGCGGTCCTACCCGAAAGCCACCCCTCTCCCCGGGACTGCGGGAGGGCCGCCGACAGGCCCCCTTCTCCGAGGCTGGGGTGGTCAGGGGAAGGCAGTCGCTGTCCGCGGGGAGGGGAGCCCGCGGCCCCAGCCCACGATCGCGAACAAAGCCTGCGGCAGCGCCGCGAAAGAAGTTTACTCGGTTCCCGGCCCTTTGCCCAAAAATTAACCCTCCACCTTGAGAAAAAAAATTAAAAAGTAAAATTAAATAAATAAACAGCAACCCAACTACTCCCCCATGGAAGAGCGCAGGGTTACGCCTCTGCACGGAGCGCCCACATTGCCCCTGTAACAAAGACAACCCTCCCCCAGCCCCACACGATGCCCGGCAGTCCAGGGGACAGCGGGCAGCGGTCCTGGCCCCGGCGGCTGCGTCCCGCAGTCGCTCAGCCGCCGGCCCGTTGCGAGCGAGGTCGGGGCTGGGGAGGAGAGGCGCCCCAGAAGCGCGCATGTAAACCATGGCAAGGGGCTAGGGCGGAAGGCTAACACGTTTAGCAGTTTGGGTAGGAGGAGTTCGTGTTAAAAAAAAAAAAAAAAAAAAAAAAAAAGGAAACAAAAGAGGAAAAATAAAATAAAGGCGAACCACGAGATGCCTGGAAAGTGGCAACAGCAGCGTGTGCACTTGCAGGCGACACTTCTCCTACTAGGCGATGCTAACGCTGTCGAGACAGCAAGCAGCAGCCAGCCTTAAACCATACTCGCTCCTCCCGAGCCAGCCGAGGCGACCCAAGCACCTTCCCCTCCGAGCAACCCCGAAACAGCAGAGAGGGATACGGACGGACGGAGTACTGTACCTTTTCGGTGCATGTATCTTAGCAGCTAGAGGACAGAACTAGCTGATGTAGTGTCCCATTTAGTAATCCATTTAAGGGGATCTCTCTGGGAAAGTGGAGCCACTCTCTCCTTTGCAATCCTTTGTCATTACTACATGTGTGCTTCCCGGGGGATGGAATATTTAGTATTTCTACTTTCTGAATTGCAGATGCAATTTGTTCATTTCCAATGATGGGCGAGAAGAGGGGAGGGAACACGGAGAAGAAGAAAGAAAAAAAAAACCCGAACAAAAAAACCAACGATAGCAACTCCTCTCCAGACCCAAATTCCACTACGGTTCCACTCCAGTGAGTCCTCTTTAGTCGCGCCTGGGAAGGTAAGTCATTTCGGGGTCTCCTCCTGCTCCTTCTCTACCAAAAGTGTTCCCGCTATGACGGCTGCTTCAGAAAAACTACTAGGCTGGAGGCACTCGCCGTGTCACGGAAGAAAAGCGCAGTCGCTCCTCGCCCCGGTCTGCTGGGCATTGGACTGTGCGCGGAGAGGAGGTGGAAGCCGCTGTGAGCTGCTGCCCTGCCGGCCGCTGCCTCCCCTCGGCGCCCGCCGCTCGCCCCCCGGCCCCTGGGACGCGGCTCCGCCGGCGGAGGCGGAGACAAAGCCGGGACTGGAGCGCAGCGGGCGGGCGGACGAGCGCGCCCTACTACCCGCCCCGCCACGACGGGAGGGGCAAGTGCTCGGTGTCCCCGCCCCCCTGGGCGGTGCCTGCGCGGGGCGGGGTCCCTGAGCCACCGCCTGTTGGTGTGGGTGGGGGCGGCTCCCTCGCCCGGGGCTCTGGGCTGGCGCTGTAGTGTCTGCTGACGGCTCCCAGGCGTCGCGGGGCCTGTAGAAGTATTACCGGGCTTGTGTCGAGCAGGTGCAAGCGGAGGGGGCACACCGGGCCCCTCCCGTCCCCCTGGGAACTGCTGCCACCTCCATGCCCTCACGGTCGTTCCGCGCCCACCGGGGGGAGCGAAGCCGGGGTTGCTGCCAGAGTAGCCCGGACCGCCCGCTGTAGCTGCGAGGGCACGGTGCCGGGCGGCCGCCTACAGCGGCCTGAAGGACGCGGGGGTACCCCATGGGCAGCAGGCGCGGCGACGGGGCCCGGGGCGGCGGCGGGGCCCCGTGTACGCTGCATCCTGGCAAAGGGAGCAGGGCCGAGCCGTATACCCCGAGCGCATCCCTTGTTCCCCCTCCCCCACCCCCGGGGGAAGCAGGGTCTGGGGCCGCAGCTGTCGGTTGGCGCTTTTCTCTTTTTCCTGCTTTCCTCCTCCCGAATCCCGCCTCGGTGTTCTCTCGCCGCCCTAATCCTTGTCTCGGAGCCGATCCAGCCAGGGCAGGAGCGAGCAGCGTTAATACATTAATCACCCTCTCCCCGGCCCTGCGCCGAGGTCCCCCGCCGCCAGTAATCCCCCTGTCCCAGCTACGGGACGATGCGGGGGCTGTGCGGGGGACCGCTGCCCCTCCGCTGCTCACGGGCTCCCTCGCCTTCCCCCCGCTACGCCGCGGCCCGAGGCAGCGGTCCCGAGAACGCCAAGGGGCCGCCGGGCTCGCAGACCCCACTGCGGGCGAACGGAGCTCCGCCGCTGTCCTCCGACGCGGCCGCCGTGGGGTCCGACCCGACCACCCGGGTCCGTCCCTTCGTGGCCCTGCTGACCTCTCAGAGAGCTGCGGGAGCGGACTACTATAAATTCGACAAAATAGCCCGAAGTTGGAGCGCTGGAAATCCGCCTGCACGTTTCTTTGGTGGCGGCAAGCAGTCCCTCAAGAGTTTGAGCAGTAATTTCCACTCTCTAGATATCTCCGGAGTACCGCTGCGAGGAAAATCTCTAGTTATTTCAGCGTGAAGGTATTTGATTTCCAGAGGATTCATTTACATGTGCAATTGCTTTAACATGATTTATACTTTTTTTTTTTTTTTTTTTTTTTTTTTTTTTTTTTTTTTTTTTTTCCTCCTATACATCTGAGTGAAAGGACAGACTGGAGGATTTGCTGTCAGGCCATGAAGTGTGGCATTACAATTATTATTACTTCTTCATGGCAGCCGTTTTCCTGACTTTTATTTTCAGATAATGAAAGGACTTTGATTTTGAATCGACAATTTTGCACATGTTCATTCAATTTCTAGTTGTTGTATTACAAGGGAAAACATTCATCTGTTTCAAGGAAAAGTTTGTTCTTTCTGTGCAGACAGTTTGAGCTGTATATTTAGGGTAATTTTCTAACCTAAGGAACTGAGACTTAATATATATTTTATTTCTTTCCCTGAAAATCTAAAACAGAAGCAAGTTCTGCACCAAATAGAATAATTACTGAGAGCAGATAAATTTTAGTGAAACAAACTTACCCTAGATCTGAAAGCAATTAGAGAAACTGAACTGGTACAGATAATTCCTGGGTACTTGAGTGTGTGTCAGGGGGGTAAACCAGATGAATGTACCTTGATTTGCCAATACCCCTAACCCCATTTCCACAAAGAGGCCCCCATCATCTCATGGTACTACTCTGTCAGGAAATGAGAACAGAGACTAAAAGCAGTGAGGATTTGTGGGAAGTACACATTTGAAAATACAGAAGGTTGGCAGTCAATCATTACATTATGCTCAACCACTGCATACTTTTTAAGGTGTTCAAAACTTCCACAGACTTTGTTGTGGTTTTTAACTGTAAGCAGATCTAGATTGAGCCCTTACTGTGTGCTTCTGATACTTAACAAATATTTCTGCAATAGTGAATGGTTTATTTAACACTTGAATTTCTTCATTAAACAAAAAGGTTCTCTGTCATGAAACATTTTTCCTCCTATATTTAGGGTTTTGAAAAATACAGACTATATTTTGTACTAAGCAAGTTCTGAAAGAAGCAGAAATCACTAAAAACTCCTATTTACCATACTGGTACCAGCTAAGGCATCTGTTGCCAGAAGTTTAATATTTACCTTCTTTTATGAAAGTGTTTTCCATTCATTGATATTATTTCCCTGTCTGTGTTTTCCAGACCTGCACTGCCTGTTTTCTTCACTTAAATCACACAGTGTTTCAGTTGGTGTGCTTAGCCCTATCCTGTATAGGTATGTATTCTACTCTACAATTTCCCAGACCCATGTCAATGGTGGGAACAACATCCCATTAGATACAGTTCTGAGGAGCTGGCATACTGCAGGAGTACAATATCACCTTCTTGTTTGGCACATCCCCATTCATTATCTTCCCACGTCAGAATAACCTGTGCAATGTTCACCAGTTTCTGTGTAAGTTACTGTTATATCCAGTTAAGTCCATTCTTGCCTCAATTTCAAAGGGTCAAAGTCCAGCAGAGGCTTATGTTGACAAGGAACAGCACACAAGAATGACGGAGCTAAGGATTTTGACAGAGATTTGAGAAATTAGGTATTTTGCTCCTGTGTACAACATGGACCTGATATTCAGAAGGAGCTCAAAGACTCTCATTGTAGAAGGGATTGTAACTCCTTTTCCCCCTCTCTCATTCTGGCATCAGAGATGCCTTTTACCTATAAGGATATATCTCTCCACAAATAAACTTAAAAATGTTGAGTGTAGGGACATTGTAATGTAAAGTTTTAGTCTTAAACCAATAGTGAAAACTTATCTAACTGTACATACATTTTTTGTCAAGACAACATTATTGGATGCCTGGTAAAGTAATTACTCTGACACAAAGAAAAATAAGAGCTTTTTTTAATCACTTGAGTGGAACTCACCAAGCTCAACTGTACTCTGAAAATGTGGTTAAAAGTGGGTAGGTTTTTAATCAGCATGAAGCTGCTTCTTGGGCACACTATAGCAAAAGGAAAAAAGATTCATAAAAACCAATACACACCTGTTTCTCAGTCTCGTGGTATAAAATGACAGTGAGTCTTTTCCCCAGTTAACTCCTTCTGCGTCAGGGTGAGAACTGAAGATTACTAGTGCTAGGAATTTTACAGACTGTTGTAAACATTTAACCTCAGATGGAATGGGTACTCCATGATTTTCCTTCATGGATTTGCTTTTTAATAGTTGGTGAATCCCCACAAAATTCGTTGTGTAACTAAGTATCTTCCTAGAAAAGCCACATTTTTAGCTTGCTGGATAGCATATCTGAATTTGCTCTTCTTAATCATTTTGTTCAGACATCTTCCAGATACCCAGGTGACTGTAGGCTGACCTGAGGTGTGCTCAGCAGGGGTGCTTAGAGTATTAAAAATTCAGGAAAGTAGTTAAAAATATTCGCTGGAAATAACAAGGACTCCACTGAAGGATTTTCTCCCGTCTGTGATCCCAAAGGGAGTCTCTGTACCAGTTCTTTGCAGGTTGGTCTTACTCAACTATGAAGGCTTTTGGAAGGCAAAAAACCACTGCAGAGCAGATGTTTTATGCAGGAGGCTGCCCTGGTCAGCTCCAGCTGTACAGTGCCAGAAAAATCAGCAGAAATTCATGTTGAGCTGTGAGCAACATTCACATGTCACTGTGTCATCTAGCTCCCAGAAGAGGAGAGTGTTACATGATGGTGAAATAAGCAGAGAATACTGTGGATAATGGCTGGACCATATGGTGAAGGGAGTGGTTTCCTGTTAAAAAAACAAAACAGCAGAGCATGGAAGATCAATATGGGAAAGTGATGTAGAGTTTAACACTTGTTAAAACCAACATAAATTTAGTGAGATTCATTATCAGATTACTCTGAACACACATGGGACAGATCCTTCTGTGATGTAAATTATATAACCATAATAATATTTGTGTATCTATATACATTTCACCTGCTGATGATCTCTTTTGTAAAATATGACCAGGAAGAGTGTATGGTAATTTTTAAACTAGCTTCTAGAACTCCACAACACAAATGTAAGTGATCTGGTTTATTCCATAGGCAGTTGTTTAATTGACTAGAAAAAATTATTTGCTATTGAACTCTATTGAATTTTCCATGAAGAGAGGATTGCTTTCTTCACACATTGCATGTTGATGATGTCACATTAGTCTCTTCTAGATGAAGTCTCTGAGATGAAAATTAATCAGAAACTGTAGAGAGAGCATATGCAGAAAGTTTTCAGAGGTTTTTTCCCCATCAGTATAGGAGAAGACAGTATGCTCCTTGGTTACTCAATAATGTTTTAAGTATTGTGCTTTACATTTTAATTTCACTGTTTCAGGAATACAGGAATACCCCTCCTACCCCAGCTTTCCAGTGTTGTAAGTAAATGTTGCATCCTCTCCAGGTACAGTGAAGAAATGAACAGAATAAAATTTGTCTCTCAGATGCAGATTAAGGTTTGACACAAACTACTGAGCTGCTTGCACAGAAAGCAAAGAGGTGAAGAGAAACTCTCTGAAAGCACACCAAATACCTTTTGATTGGAAAGTTAAGTGAAATTAATGCCAGTTTCTTGGTGTAAATCTTCTGTTCTCATCAGGACTGTAAAATCAGAGACTTTATCTAGAGCTTAAGGAAAACAACGAGAAAAGAGATTTATTATGGCTTTTGCCTGTGTTCTTGCAGTGGATAAATATAGTTCAAAGTTAACCATTGCAAAGGCTCCCAAAAAGCAATGCATATTTGAGATCTAGATGGGGGAACTAAGTGTAAAAGTATCATAATTGAAAAGACAGCACTGAAAAAAGTCAATATTATAATAACAATGTTTAAAATACAATTACAGAATCAAATTGAGAGCAAATTCAATTTAAAATAATAAGAAGTGGTTAGTTTAATAAGTAAAAATCATTGCTTTCAGTATCCCTTCAGCTGAACTGAGCCCTTAGGAAGACTCAGTAAGTGGAATTGCCAAGCAATACAATATTACCAAAGAGAAACCTTTAATTGCTTCAGTATCTGAAAGAAAGAGGCTTTATTCCATCCTCCTCCCCAACACACACACTTTAATTCATAACATTAAATCTCATCCAGCTGACTGCTTTTTTTTTTTTTTTAACCCTCTAATTGATGGTAGTGTGGAAAAAAAAAGGGTCTGCAACCAACAGGGAAAAAAAAAAAAAAGAAAAAAAAAAGAAGAAGAAAAAGAGAGGGGAAAAGAGCAGCCAGAACAAAATGGAAGAGTAAATGAGAAGGCTCTAGCTGAGAAAATTTGTGAAAGCAGTGTGTGCAGTGGGGGAGAGAGAGAAACCAGAGAGAAGATTGCTGAATTAAACCAACAAGAAATGAAAGGCCGAGTTGCTCTAGGTTTACGCTTGGTTTTAAACAATATGAATATTTTTACATACTAAAGGAGAAATTAATGTCAAACACATTATGGACTGCTAATATACAGAAGAGTGACTGAAAATGTGTTGAAATACATGACTATTTGGGAAAAAAAAAGCATGTCCTGCTTTTGGCAAAGCAGTTTTCATCAGTGTCAGTCACCTCCACATATAGTCTGATGAGCTATTTGGATCTAATTTTGTGTGGAAAAAGCGACACAGGAGAGCCAGGAAAAAATGGTGCTTCAGGACACAGGTCAGGTGGTGGATTGGTCTGGAAAGACACCTGGGTGACCAGCAACCATCATCCCTGGTTGGATGGCTGAAGTTTAACTCCTCTCACACCTGTGAGCATGGCAAAAATAGGAGGAGGCAAGTGGAAACATCTCTCCTACTCTTCCTATGCATCTGCCCTCAACAAGGGTGAGTTAATATCCCTGGTGTCTCACAGAGAAGAGCAAAAAATTATTCCTCTGCAAGGGACAAGGTGGGATAAGCCATCAGTTTGTAGCACAGGGTGGCTTGTTTGGAATATGGTGGGGGATTGGGAGTGGGGAGCTGATGGGGTCTTTCCAGTGATTGCTGAGTATGCTTTATCTAGAGCAAAGATGTTTTTAAGGAAAAAAGAGTTGGAGTGGATATTTCCCTCTGTCTGCTTGTCTTTAATCCTTTTTTGAAGTAGGAAAATTGATAGGATGGCATTTCTAGCACTAGTTCAGTTAACAGGCATAGAAAGGGCTCTTTCCACCTTTCACTGTGTTGCATCAAGCCTGGAAAATTAATAATAAGAATGCTGGAGATGCTAATTCAGTAGTTTAGATTTTTTCCAGATAACTACCTATACACTGCCAATGGTACTTGTATTTCAAAGGACTTACTTCACAAGGAGTTGCACTGAAGCCAGTGCAGGTAGCTGCAGTTAGATGTTTCTTACTGTGTGCAGAGGTGAAAACTTCTGACCCATTTGAAGATGATTATGACAACAGCATTACAGCCAGGTACAACCTCACTCCCTCCCTTCCTCCAGGCTAGTGGTAGTCTGGAGTTGCCTGGTGATTATTGGAGCTGTAAAGCATTTGCTAATGAAGTCTGCAGGATTACAAGGGAATGGGGGAAGGTAAAGGGTGACTTCCCGTGTTTGCTCATTCCTGGCAATCATTACCTAGCCCATGGTTCCGGGTGTGACTGTCCCAGGTAAATGACAGCCTGGACATTCCAGCCCTGCCTACATGAGTTTCAGTCACTCAGCTGTGCCTGATACTGATGCAGCAAAATTGGGAGGAAGTATGGCAAAGCTGTTTGGAAGGTATGTCACTGATCCAACAGAAAGCGCAAGAGACCACAAAGAAACTAACTGCTAGGAGAAGCCTGTTTGACTCACCATGGATGGAGAGTTTCCATTGCTTGGAGGCTCATGCTTATTTCTGAGTCAAATCTTTGTCCTTTCCTTAAACCATCCTATCAAACGTAGTGTAGTACCTTGTACTTACCATTGCATTTGTGAAAGTTTAATACATAAAGAATGATACCTTATAGATGCAGCAGTGGTGAGACTAGGTATAAAAAAGAATACGGAAGAAAACATCGACTTGCATGAAATGAACCACAGGCGTCCTCATTTTTGTGCCATCAGTGATGAAACTACCACCAGCAGAAAAATGAATTAATGTATTATTGCCAAGGGTATCATTTATAGCAATATTCTTGGTGACTAACTCTTTATTTGGGCTGTCCTGAAGACATTATTCCTCACTTTTGGCAGAGACTTCCTTGTTTGGATTATACATTCAGCCCTGTGTGGAATATGCATTAGCCTTCGCAGAAAATCAGCAGAAAACATATGTGCATTTTAATATCCACTTACATTCTATGTCAAAAATACAAATAAAACTTGATTTGGGAGTATAATGTTTTTTCTGCTGAAAACCTTAATTTGGTTGTTCAGTGGATTAAAAAAAATGGTAGATTTATGTATGAGCTATCGTTGATGTGGGCTGAATTGCTCAGGGTAAAGAAGTGTCCTTACTGACTTTCATGGACCTTGAGGTACAAAATCTGTAAAAGTATCCAGTTTATAACCATGTCTCCTCATTCTGTGAAAGCAGAAAATTCAAAGATCCTAACTGTAAATAAAATGAATATAAAACCCCAGGCATTAAAATGGAAATTCTGGTTCAGTCCTTGGTTTCATAGGGATCAATGGCAAAACTGTAGCAGACCTCAGTGTGATGGAACACTGATTTTTAAGTCCAAATTCAGATTTTGGCGTGGTCTTTAGCATGTCAGGTAAGACATAAACAAGCCACATTTTTTCACAGTCTACTTCATGATAATGAAATGAATATCCCATTCCTCCATTTGGAGACTGGCTTCAGAGTGACTTCACCTGTACTATTTACCCTTGAAGAAGTGTCTAATACCAACAGATAGATGTGGTTTTGTGTTTGTTTTTTTTTTTTAAATGGCATTTTAATTGTTTTTTTTTTCTTTTGCCTGTCCAGAACTTAAAAATAGACAAGACTACTGCAAAAAGTACTCCTTGGTTATCCTTAAATTTTCCAGCAGAATTACAAAACCCTGCAAGTAGGGGGTTTATAATGAAAACTCTCCAGTGACCTTAATGATGGTGACAGATTATAAAATGCAGGTTGCTAGCATGTCCAGTTAATGAATGTCAGTAGAACTAGACAATGATGAGGGCACTTTTTAAGGTCTCCATGCTGAGGTAGATTTATATAATTAATAACAATGAAAGGTGCACAGTAATCTATAGACACTGCCTCTTTCCTCCAGAAATCGGCACTGTCTCTTATTAATTAAATTGGATACAGAACAATATAAATCTCCCAGTGCTTATTCCACTCATTTCATACATACTAATGAGGATGAGCTTCTGAAGCTGGTGGTTGGGATCACTTATTCATTGGTGGGAAAAATAACATCAGGATTCAGACCCCCTACTGACTTTGCACACTGTTGTGCTAGATTTATATTGGCCTACTAATAAGTAACTGAATACATTAAAGGAGGTGCTCGTCACTCCAAGGGTTACAAGGGACTCCTTGTTTTTCTTCCTTGTGTATTCTTGGGTGAGGAGATTAGGGGAGATGGGCCCATTATGTAAGTCTCTCCTCTTTGTATTTCATCCACCAGTTCAAAGCCCTTCTTTCCAAACAGAAACTATGCCAAAGCTTTCATCAATCATTAAAAGTTCCAGCAGTTACAAACTTGCTGGTTTTTTTATGTGAACTGCAACAGTACTGCCCTTTTTTCATGTAAGAAAGTGAATCACCCTATGCTTAGCAGTTCGAACTCTGCATCGAACAGTATGCATGATTAGTGAAGAGAGAAAGTGCAGCGTATTCATCTGCCAAAGAAATGTCCCTTTAGAGCTCCTCTGTAGGAGGAAATACAATGGAACAAGCAAGCTGGATATTGTGTGGCTGAAAAAAAAAAAAAAAAAAAAAAAAAAAAAAAGGGAGAGTCCTATAGCTCCACATTTAATTTTCAAGGCTCAAGATTTAGGATAAGAAAACAGTATACACTGTGCTGCCAGACACACGGCTCATGTTACAAACTGAACCTTCCACATCACTACCACACTTTGTAGCTAATGCCCTGGGTCCATGTGTGCTGGTTGGGTAGGGTAACATTGAACCACACACTGTATGGCAATCAGCAGCCAATGAGGACTTTTAAAATCTATGACTTCTGTATTTTTGCTGTCCATCACTTGTTAGAAGATACCCAAAATGCACCAGCTATTTACATCATCAGACGGATCCCTTGTGCAAATGAATTTATATTGTAATTTGGGGAACTCAATTAGCCTTATTACCTCAGCATGCATCACTGCGCAGGTAATTAAGTAAGGGTGGCCACCTCCTTGAAAAGTCCCAGCTACTCTGTTTTGCTGTACACAAGACTGGGAGGGGCTTTTCGAGTGTTTTGCAAGGAAACTGGAAGTAAACAGACAATTTCTGAGGAACAGGTAACTTAAAGGATGTAGATTTATGCAACTGGGGCCCCAGAGTAACCATTGTCTCCAAACTGTCTAAACAACTAACTTTTGGGGGGTAAGTTGAAGAGATGGTTCCCGTACACATCTAATTGTCCTCAAGTGATGTGACCAGAAGAGGAGTAAATGAATTCACCGATGAATTAGGAAATAAAAGAAACAGTGAAGAATAAATATTTATTCCTTTTTTGTGTCTTGTGTGTGGCAATATATAGATGAAGCATTGTAAGTGATTTTATTACAGGTTGCAGTTGACTGCACTGTGCATAGCACCCTCTGAAAAAAAACCTAAAAACTTAAAAAGGCCATCTCAGTAAATTTACTTTACATTTGTCCAGGCTTCTTGCTTGCTACATTTCCTCCTGCCTGCCATCTCTTCTTGATGACCTATTTTGTGATGAGAGCTACTCTTGCCTTTGAAGTTTTCATTTCCCTTCAAAGA
This sequence comes from Calypte anna, assembly GCF_003957555.1. Taxonomy (NCBI): domain Eukaryota; kingdom Metazoa; phylum Chordata; class Aves; order Apodiformes; family Trochilidae; genus Calypte; species Calypte anna. Next base: position 58,968,696 of record NC_044274.1, on the reverse strand, counting down.
ACTACCCGGGAAATACTCTTTTTATTGCTGGACCTGGAAGCAGGGTGGGGCTTGTTAGTCACATTTGAGCATGTGGCTAAATCACAAATTGTATCTTTTTCCTTAGTAACTCAGCTTAATGTACCTTCTTCCTTTAGAGGTGATGCTTGCTCCTTCATACACTTTCTGGTTTATGGAACTTAATATTCCAACAGCAGCACTAAATGTGATTTATTTAGAACATATAGCATGTCAAATGCTGGTATGTGCAAACAGTTGTTAAGAAGTAGAGCAGTGTTTAGAAGAATTAGGTGAAAAAATAGACAACAGTCAAAATAATTTTGCTATACTGATAGAAGAAACTTGAATATTTTTTTTATATGTATCAGACCTTATCTCAATGAACTTATCTCACTATTCTGAGGTTGTGGGGGGTTTTATTTTTCTGTTTTGTTTTGTTTTTCTTTTTAGTTGTTTTTTGTTTTTATTGTGGTTAGAATCACAGGTTGTATATGTGTTTAACCATTTGGAGGAGACACTTGGTAATAAATGACTTTTCAAAACTACAACCTCTTTGTTCTGACTCCAGCAGCTGTAGGACAAAGTTTTTATACTTTGTCAGTTGTATACCCACGAGAAAAGAAAGAAAAGAAATTCATGGAACCTCCGTTACTTAAAAGTATGTGTACTGAATATAGAAGTAAAGTCTTAACATCTTTTAGTTCACCAATCTTTTCTTTGCAATCTTAGGAGTTAGCTGCCCTGTGTATTTACTGCAAACCCAAAGTATGGGGCAGAAGGAAAGCAGTCAGCTGTGTGTATGAAGCAGAGGTGGACGTTGCTATGGTAAGTCTGTAAGAAATTGCAGAAGCGCAAAATCTCTGGATGATGTCCAACCCTGGGATGCAAATTTTCCTGGCTGCAGTTTACAGCATTGAGCCGCTAAAATTATGGCAGATACTTAGTACTTAGAGCTACTTCCTACTCAAATATCTGATTCTTAGACTTCTGGACCACATCTAAAATTACACAATTGCATGCTGAAGATTATAATCCATTCTCTCTTAAAAGGAAGTCCATTAGAACTACATATGTTATTATTCACTTATACTTGCAAGTCTTCTGCATATGTGCACTGTTTACCTTTTGCATGACAAAGACAATGTGAAAAATTATGTTTAGGTATTTTCTTCACAAAATAGCATATAGAAAATGGCACACAATACACAGAGAGCAGTCAGGCAGAGCCAGATCCAGAAAAGGACAGAGATATAAACATATATATACATATATAACATATAAACTTTTAATGCTAGAATTCTGTTTTTCAGATCTGTAAAGGAAGGACTGAGCATCAAAGCTAGACTGAGATCCAGTGCAAATTTCCATAAAAGAATGAGCCTATCCAGATAAAGAGCTTAGCACAATTTCTACAACTCAAATATGTTTTAATCATTACCAGACCTACTTTTATATAACTTTGAATTTGTGAATTTTCTTGGCATTATTCCTGATTTCCACCTGTAGTAATACACATTGTATTATTAATATCTCATATTGGATAAATGCACAGTCCTCTTTGCCTCCTTCTATTTTATGTGTATACATATACTAAATAACATACAGGAGATGTCTTCTTTTCTGAGGCTGATATAAATTCTTAATACATTACAGTGGGGCTGAATTCACCTGTTTATTCAAGCAGCACACAAATGTCACTTTGCTGGGTTAGGTCTCCTACCTTGGCTGTTTTCTGCAGCTGTAGGACTCAAAAGCCTCCTAGAAGGGTGAGATAGGCAGCGCCTCTCATGGCCCTCGTCTTCTTTAATATTTTAGGATAAATTAGGAAGTAGTAAGGTAAGAATATGCCCATATGCATGATCAATAGGCCCTCTGGCAGGTGAGGTGCTTAATCTCTGTGATGTGGGTGATGTCAAGCAGTTCTTGGAGCTGGATGCCAGCACTGTCCCTAACAACTGTCATTTGGATGTGACCACAAGCTAAGCAGACTAGATGGACCTCCAGAGTATATTTTTTAACTGCAAGTAGTAGCAAAACACTGTCAAAATTTTAAAGGATTTAGCAACATTTCTGTGCAAAAAATTAAGGGGTCTTATTAAATCAAACATTCTCATCTATTTCAAGAATCTTTCATGTCCTGGGTCTGCAATGTTTGGTTACACTTTTGTTGTTTGGTGTAGAGCTTCAGATCTTCAATTAATATGCAATTCAGTGTTCAGTGAGACAATGGCAGGATCTACTCAGCATTTTGGCGTCTAGTGAAACTCAGATAAACTCTAACCTTTGCCAAATACAAAGGATGGTAAAAGCTGCTTTTTCCAGCTGAATTAAAATGAGCTGCCAATGACTTTGTAGTTTTCATCTTTTTTTGCTGCTTTACTGTGGTAACCTTCAGCTGGCATTGCATGGCTCCAATAAAATACCCACTGCAGAATTAATAAATAGAGCTGCAGCAGCAAGCGGGAAGCCAGAGACGTGAGTCTCCCTCAACTGCTTTACATCCATTAGATTCAAAATGAAACATGTTGCTAGATTTCTCTAAGCTGTCCCTGGAAAAAAGTAAGGAGTCAAAACTACCTTAAAATGCCATTGAGTTCAATGGGGTAGGATTTCACTGAGGCTGTTAACTGGGAACAGATCAAGATACTACCATGAAGGTCCTTTCATGTGCACATCAGGGCTGAGATACTGGAAAAGCTAAGTACAAAAATCTATGAAAATTTGTTTTCCTCTAAAATCATTTGCAAACCAAGAGATTACTGTTTTCTGCAAAGAAGATCAAATATAAGGTTATTCCTTACATGGGAGTCAGTAGATGGTACAAAAGCAGAAAAAAAAACCCCAAAAAAACAGAAGCAAAAACAAAGACCTAAAATATGGTTGAGGGTTTTTGTTCTGCATCTTATGACAACCTGTGTTTGTAATTTGGGAGTTTATGACTACATCTCAGGGCTTAGATCTGGTCCTTTGTAGAACAGGACAGCATATTTATGAATACCTTTTTTCTCATTTTAGCAGGGGGGGAAAAAAGGAGTTCCAATGACATGCTATTTTTAGTCACAAGTCACAACAGTTCTACATTTTTTCTGCTTAGTGCAAGGTCTGTTTTGTCTCTGAAATATTTCCAGAGAGAATAGTTATGAAAGGTCCTCGTGTGCCTGTTTAAACAGTGCTTTATCTGACTTAAACAACTAAAGTGGTATAGTTTCACCAGCCTGACATGTCCAGATTGAAATGTATTAAAGACAGAAACACACAAACAGCTCCCTTGGAAAGTTGAAGAGGATGATCATGTAGGTGAGCAACAGAAAGCTGGGTGATGGAGTTTTTAAAAGATCAGGTGATTAACCATGGTCATAGGGACTGTGCATCCAGTGGTTACAATGTGTGTTACAGCCTGGTTTAGCAAACAGGAGGCTGAGGGGTGGAGAGAGGAAAACTTCACATGCTATACTTCAAGCCGAGCTGTCTCCTTTTGCTGGGAGAGTTTTTAGAAGTGGTACATTGGTGCTGATGCAGTTGCATGAGCAGCTTCATCCATCTGGTCGTCTGTGGACTGGTCTGCTCAGTGGCTCAGGCATGGCTCAGGTTCAATCCTCTCCTTTGTCTGAGAAGATTTGGAGCTCAGCAGCCCTGGGGGAGCAGTGCTGCTGCCGTGCTACAGGATATGAGAGACTGAACTACTGCTAGCCTCATTTATGACACTATTCTACTTCATGTGACAGGTCCACAGAGCCAGTGCACCGAGGCAGCAATGAGGCTGACAAGATATGAACAGGAAGATTGATCATCCTGGAGTAAACTTTCTCACATTGGTAGAGGCAGTGTGCTGTAAAAGATGTCAGCTGAAATCCCCACAGGAGGATGAGTGAGCTGATCTCAGGTGAGCACATGTATCACTAGCCCATGAGATAAAAAGGGGCATAGGTAGACTCAATAACTCTTCCTTTATTTCCCAAAGCCTACTTTGAAGTTTAAGTGGTTTGGGGTTTTTTTTTGTTTTGCTTTGCTTTGTTTTGTTTTGTTGTTTGTTGTTTTTTTTTAAGTAAAAATGATTCAGCAAGTTTGTAACTAGTTTCAGGACAACTAAGCCAGAGATATAATTTGCAACTTGTTTCAAAAGAAAAATCGTATCTGGACATAATTCTCTTCCTGTCTCTTGCATAGATCACTTGCTACCAAGTGATCACTTCAGGAACCATGCTGCTCGGAAACCAGTTTGGATGTATAGGTTATACAGAGTTATTTTACTACAATGATACGAGGTTAAATGGAGACATTTATGGAAAAAAATATTTTAAGATTATTTTTACATATGATTTCTCCATGATTTTAAATTAGCTCCTCTTCAACTTAAAAACGATAGATTTTCAAGGTTTCGAGTGAGTTTGCTGACCAGAAGAATCTTATAAGAGGCTCACAGTAAATCCAGTGGAACAGTGCATTTTGTTAAGTGCTTGTCATTAAAGATTGGAGTTCACAGTATACTTGAAAAGAGTTTGGAAGACTGATTCAAGTAGCAGCATTATTTTTCACATGAGTGAATCAAGAAAGCATGAAGGATTTTAAAGAAAAAATGCAGCCATAGAAAACAACCCTATTCCTGTTGTCATCTCTTTTTAATTAACTTGACATCTTTTTAGTTTTTGTCATTTACACATAGCCAGCAAGGCATACCTTGTGTCCCACTGCTTTGACAATAGAAAACGTAATTAATTTGTGGCAGCATTTCTGCCTATATAATACTTATATCACTGAAACAGGAAAAAACCACCTATGAAAGCTTGAACAACAAGGAAAATAAGTCATCTAGAATAAACAAGAAGACACTGCTGGTTGACTGACATGGATCTGTTCTGCATCTGCTGAATATTTTTTCCCTTTCTCCTTTTTTACAGTGTCTGAAATTATTCACCGAGCACCGTCTTTGCAGATTTTTTTGTTATGGAATCTTCATCATAAAGCTGTGAAGTCTGCAGTATAAAGCTTAAAACACAGAACTAGAACAAATCTTCCCATCCAGCATTATGTGCTTTAGCTGACAATGACAATTTCTGCCACCAATCTGCGTACCTGAGAAACCATATCTCCCTGCACAGCACAGCACAGCCCAGCACATTAATGATGACATGACTGGAGCAGTTTAATCTGTTGCTCTGCTTATTTAAATCATAGGGTTGCTGGTGGGGCAGGCTGGTGGTACTGTAAAGCCTGCCTTCTCATTCCAGCTTTTGGGAGTGATAGATGTGAGCAGTGCAAGCAACCACAGTAATAGCTAGAGACAGAACCACATCAAAACTGACACCATAGCCCATGATTTTCACACCAATGCCTTCAAGCTGTGCTTTCTGCTTCCCCAGTGGAGCTCTTCATAGCTGACTGCTGCTAATAAGTTGCTTTTCTCCCCTCACCACCTCTGCTCCTGTGGTTTGAGCAACTGGTGTCTCATCCTTTTGCCACTTCTCTCCCCCTTATTGTCTCTTCTTTTATCTCACCACCTCACCTTCTCTCTCTCTGGAGAGCTCCGTGGTGACTCAAGGGGTTGAATGTTGCACAGCCACACCAGCTGGCAGCATCTGGTACAACTGTGGCTGCCCAGATACCAAATCCTTCTTTGCAAGACCTCTTAGCTACCTTTCTCGGATGGTGAGATATTGCTGCTTCTAGCCTGAAGTTGGGGATCAAGTGAAAGGCATTCTGTTTAATATGAAAAGCATTTAATATTATTAACGCCTCAGATTATGAATGCTTACTACATGGCAAAATATACAGTTCAAAGACTGCAAAATGAGTGGACTTGTAAATGAAAAGAAATAAAAATAAATTCACCTCAACAAGTTCACAATCCTTCTGCTTCATGAATTAAGCAATGCAGGATAATACACCTGTATTTATTTCAGTTTTTAACTTGTTCACCTCTTTTATCTGACATAACTCCCTGCTTTCCAGCATTTGATTCATCCAGTGAGTCAGTCAGTAAAAACACAAATGCCTTAATGGGATAGATCCTCATCCAAAAAAATGGGCTACTTTTGCCATGATACTCTGTCCTTTCTTGCTGTTCCGTGTGTATATCCGTGTGTATATGACACACTGGATGTGTCTATCTAATGGGTACTTTATGCAGTCTAAAACAATTTTCAAAAGCCAATGTGTTTGTGTGTTGTAAAGTGGTACTGTTATAGAAGTGGTGATAATGATAAAGCTTGATTTACTAGGAACCCTTATCAGAGATTTTGTCATCATAAAAGAGTCTTAAAAAGAGTGACAGTGTTGTGGGAGAGTAATACTGTGTATGAGCCTTAGAAGTCTTTATGAAGGTTGAACTAGAGGGGACATATTGAATATGTGCAGATTTTTAAAAGCTAAGTATCTGGAGCTGGCTTTATAGACAATGGCACTCCTATTATAAATCTTGAAAAAAGAGCCTATATACAGCCAAAGCAAGTGTAGAAAGTGTTGAATAGGAATCAAAATAAACCTTGCACAAATAGCTGCAACAATGAAGAGGAATATCTGCTGCACTTTTGATTTATGTATATTTTTTCTTATCACTTAAAACTGATTACAGAATCTCCTATTATGATCTTCAGTTCTCAGATTTAGAATGTAATTTTGTCAGGGTTTACTTACTGCCAGGAGTAATTGCCCAAAAGAGAAAAACAGGATGGAGATAAGTCCAACAGAATGGATTTATTAGGAAGAAGGTACTTTATAGCTGTATACTACCTTGTGACTAAAAAAACCCAAACATAATGACATGATAAACTAGGGATCAAAAAATCAGTGATTTATATTCTCCATGAACAAGCAAAACTAAAATATCTAAGTGTATCTTAAGAAATCCAGATCAATCTTGAGATATTATCTTGAAAAGAGATTTATTTACATGAAACAGTCACTACTTTTTCATATGTACAGATGTTTGTCTATTCTGAGGGCTAGGAAACATACAATAAAAGGACTTATAAAGAAACTTTCTTTTATTTCTAAGAGATCTTGTGAGCTCTGAATTTTAATAATTACCATTGCAACTTTAGTTTGCTGAATACCAGTCATGTGCATTTCTCCTTCCAAGATCCTCATTCAGTTTTACATACAAACTCATAAATCAAAGAGTCCTGATGATATTTTTTTAGCTCCTTGGACTAAAATCAAAACAATGGCTTGGCTGTCAGCTGTGAAGAGAAAATATGAGGGGGAAAGGTGATGTGGGGACAGGTGTGAACACAGGAGAAAGAGAAAATGGCTCATCCAGAACTTATAAAGTGTCATGAAAAGCTGCAAACTTGTGTTGTGGGTTGTGTGGGATGAACACATGCAATTAGCTAAAGTACTTGGTGGTTATAGCTCTGACCACTGTATTTACATCCCCTTTGTTACAAATGCAGGAGATTCACAAATTAATTTATGGCAAAAAACCTGTCTTTCCTCAAATGACACAGTGTGAGGTTGCATCCTGGTGCGAGCTGACCTAACAAAAATAACTAGATGGCAAATATGTGGTTATGCCAGCATAACTCAGATAAGACCATCCCCCAGCCTCTGCCCAGGGTCCTCTATGTATGTTTTCTTTCCTCCTAGGTACTTTTTTTGTGAGCTTGTGTTTGCCAAGGACCAGGGAAGACAACACAGAACAAACCTATGCAGGAGACCTTCACAGAGCAGAGGCTTGCTCAAGTACTCTTACTGTCTCTGGACATGGACCTGCTACCAAACAAATCCTGGCTACACTCTCATAGTACATGCATGCAGGTACAATACAAAAATCAGTTGCAATAATTGATTTTGAAAATGATTACTATGGAAACTGAGGAGTAAGAAAAGTTATTAAACTGTTTGAAGCAAGAAGACATATAGAATTTAAAAAACCAGAGTTATGTGAAGGAAATAGTCTTCTGTTCACAGCTCTGCAAACTACAGCCATGGTATCAGCAAATTTAAGAGGGCAAGCAGTCTATAATAAAGTTTTCACAGTCAGGCAAAACTCCTGACAAGAGATGGAACACCGAAATTACATGAATACACAAACACATCGTGCCCCAAACTATATATGGATGCGTGACTCTCAATTGCAGTTTGTGAAGATGTTGAGTGTAAGTTTAAATTCCAAGACATATATTTTCAAAATTATCTATTTCTTCTAAAATCAGTTATTTCATAGGCAAGGTCAACATTATAAGGTTCACAATCCCTGGGTTCAAAAAAGATTGGAAATCTCCTAATTCCCCTGACAGTTTGAGAAAGCATTCTCACTCTCTGCCTAACACCACAGATGGTCTTACCTCTTTGTAAGCCACCCAATGATTCAACCAGAGGGCTGAACAATACCATGCAAGTAAGAAGATTGCTTCCCCAATGAGCAAGGAGAAAGGTATCCTCTCAGAATTTATGACAGGAGGCAGCCGCAAAAGGTCCAAGTATCTGGAAGAAACTGAGCTCTTTAGTACAAAATTTCTTAAAGCCTCAATGCTTCCAATTGTTTACAGTTGTATAAGTCAGCTAACCAAATCTTTTTTTGAGGTGGTGGTGGGAAAGCAAACAGTATCTTCTTATCTTCTTTTAAATTTGAGGAATGAGGAAGTCTGCATCATATACCATGAAGCATAAGGGTGAGATGGTAGGTATTCCTTAAGCAAATAAATAAGATGCAACCACCCAAAACAATAAATATTGCCAATTAACAGCAGAGTTAGACTGTGCCAAAGAGAATCATTGATTTCTTTTTAATTTGCAACATTACTCTGGTATACTTATTGTTTAGCGGATTGTGAGGCCCATTGATTTCCACACATATAGCATTATTTTTTTCAGTCCAATCCATGTAAAATAAAATCTAAACAAAACCCACTTATATCAATAGGCAAAGAGATTTCAAAGTGAAAGCAGAATAAGCAGATTTTTTTTAGTAGAGTTTGTTCAAAGTTAACAGACAAAGCCTGTGTGATTTGAGATCTGCAGCAGCAGCGAAGCTAGTGACAGGAAATGACCAGGTGCTTGACAGTTTCTGTTGGATGCATCAGGCTGTCTTCCTGTAGGATGCAGCTGTTCACCTATTCTTTAGCAAAAGCAGATGGAAAATTCATGTAGTTAATTGGTACTGCTGACACGGGAGTCAAAGAAATGTGTTGTTGTTTTTTTTTCCCCTTGACTTCCTTTTCTTCATGCTGAGTATCAACATTCCAGATGGGAAACACTAAATAATGTAGAATTTCAAACATAAAATGTCTGAAAGTTAATGAAAAATGTCCATAAATTTAATTAAGGCTGCTGAGGTAAACACACATTATCTGTTTCTTCAATTAGCAAAAAAGTCCCTGTGATATTCTTAAGGAAATGTGAGACCTTTGACTGAAACTTTCATTATTTTTGGGGATACCTCTGTTGCATAAAAGGAAAACAGAATTCCCAAACTGAGCTGTGGAAAGACTCTTCTTTGTAGATGCAGACATGCTGGTAGCGAAGCATTGTATAAATATGCTTAATTAAGTATTTGTAAAATTCTTTCTTGTTAGGATCCTAAGTGAGTATTTTAATCTGGTGAATTGGAAGTAAGATTTTGCTTTCAGAGGAAGAATGGATTTATAAAAAAATAAACTTCTAAAGTATACTGAGTCTAGGACTTCTTAATAATGCCTTCCTCAGCTTAAATATATGCAGTCATTAAGAACAGTTCTAGAAATAGAATTATGTGGCTTGTCTTTTTCCATATAATTTAAATACTAAACAATATTCAAACATTTGTTTACTTCTGTTCGCTCAAAGTAAAGCTGAATGGAATTAGAAAAAAACAAAACAAAACAAAACAACAAACCCACCCCTCTTTAGTTTTTCTTGTGTTTTTCCTTTTGGTAAATCCCAGATAGAAAAATCACCAAGCCTTATTTTTCAGCAAAGGACCTGGTAAGATTAGTAGCTTTACTTACATGAAGTGTATTTTTTCTAGTTACTTGAAATCACCATGCAAAACACTGAGGTATCTTAGAAACCATAATTCATTTACAATGAGGGTCTGGATTGCTCCCCTGAGAAACCTGTAATGAAGTGACCTGTTTGATTTTTTTTTCAGCCTCAGTGAAGGGGGATCTTAATCACTTCCTCCCCCAGCCTTCCCCCACCAAATCTGTTGGAGGTTGCTCTGCTAGAAAGGACTATAATAACAAGACAAGACAAGATGAAGCAATGAATAGGAATGACAGCATTATTTTTTTCCAGAGTTTTCTTGGACTCTGGCTGTTCCTTAAAAGCGTCATACATTTTGAGCTTATATTATTTTGATAGGTTCCTGGGAATTAAGGACTAATCCAGAGTTACACTTCTTAGGAATGAGGGAATGGGAACATTAAGTAGCTGGGAGACCTCTTGACTTGTCTTACCGGGGAACTATACAAATCTTGGAGAAGGGTTTACTGACCATTTTCTGCAGGTCTGCCAGCTGTGTTGTATGAAATCCTTAGTGAAGGCAGGCCAGCCTCCACAGAGGCGATTAGCTGGTGTAAAGTCAGAATGAACTTCTCCAGCTTGTTAGTGCAATGCTGATAAATATTGAAAGTGGTAATGGTTTGGCACAGAGCTTTACTAGGGCTTTATGTTTCACTTCAAAGCTTAGTCAAACTTGCCTAAATGTCTTTGGATGAGAAACAGGCCTGTAAATTTCTGGAACTGTAACTCCACTAAAGATTTTTATCTTTTGCAATGTTTTTCTGTTTTCTTTAACTGAAATTAGAAAAAACAGGTTGCTTAAAGAAAGGAAATGGAAGAAGTAATGAATACATGGTATCATGCAATAAAACCACAGTTATGTAGAAACAGAGAGTGAACAGAGTTCAGCAAAACCCGTCACAATCCCACCCCCCACCCAGTGGATGCAATTCTGATGAGAGACAGGAATCATCAGCCAGAAAACTAGGACAAGTTTTAATTAAACATACATTCAGCTCCATTAAAAAGTGAAAGTTGTCAGAGAAGGCAGTTCAAAGATACAAACAGGGAGAGGAAATGAGCGAAAGAAAAAGATGGAGAAAAGGAAAAGGGGAAAAAAAGGAAAAAGGGAAAAGGGGGAAAAAATAAAAAGGAAAAAGAGGAATCTAGAGAGATAAGAGTATTACCACCCGAGGATCCCGCGGCATCCCTACTTCCTGGGGTGGTGGTCCAGTCTCAGGCAAGAAAGAATGAATGCATTTGTGTTCCTTTCATGCTGCTGGAGTTGAGTTTCCCATTGCTCCCATGGTAGATTCAGACTTCAGGAATGCTGCTTCTTCCACATGTAAGCACAACGGAGCTATTGTCTGGACTGGCCCTTATCTAGCCCGGTCGTTTTCTGTCCTTTGGTCAGTTAGCCAGGGGAGACAACTCACTTCTGGCTTTATCTGGGCAAGACCCATCACCTGAATGTTGAGTCATGGGGCTTATCACGAGTCAATTGTCCAGCATTCAGCTTGCAAGTTTGTTGTGTGAGGCAAAAGCCTGACTGGAATCTCACACCAAGCCACAGCCCCACTTAGAAATTAAGCTATTTTGGAGAGAAAATTGTATTCCATATTATTATATCATCTTAAGTTACTAACACAGAAACTTTGCATCTGGCATTTATGAAAAAACTCAAGCTTACTGTTTTCACTTTTAGCATTACAACCTATATTTAAAACTAGAAAATGATTCATCATCAGAAACAACATGACAGTACCTAATCTGATCTGCTTTTTAAAATTGATGGACAGTTTTTCTCAAAAGCCTTTCAAAATTATCATACTTTTCATTCTGGAAAAACATATCTGTTTTTCTACCTTTGAACACACCAGTATCTGACAGGCAGTGGGGATCCACATTTATGAAGAGGATTTTACAATATCTATCAAAGGCAGAGGTAAATGCTAGTAAATTGTTTTGCAGGACTGCTCCTTACCTTAGTTGGTTTGCCCTTTTTTCCAGTGGTGGTTTGCACTTGGTGCTGTATGTCCCTTTATTTCAGGACCATTAATATCACCTAAGCAGAGGACATATACAGGCCTGCCCCTGGGAACTGCCACCATTACTGATATATAAGCATATGTTGATGACCCATTCATTGCAAGCTGTTGCTTGCCTGTCTACAGACTAGCAACTTCCCTTCTAATCCTGGTTTCACAAGAAAAAACACTAAATATCAACCCTGATGCTTTTAAATGCAGCCTCTGTTCTGAAGGGTGTCATCATATGCTGCCATTGATACGAGCAAAACAAAGCAAAGAATAAGACTCTAAAATAGGCTCAGCTGTTTGCAGGTTCCACTTATATAGGTAGATCAAAAATAGGCAGCTTTTTATACTTGAAAGGCAGCCTTTCAAAGAGGTTAAAATTAGAGTTGATGAACAAGGAGACAGACAGTTGCACCTGGGCATGCAGCTCCTCTTGCACCTCTGTTTTTGTTGGATCAAACTAGGGGTATTTTACTTGACAGTGAAGCACTCTTGAGAATGCTGTTTACTTGTTTTCAAGCAACAGAGAAGGCACCTTCATGGAACTGGCACACAGTACAGAGCTGCTGTTTCATTTTTGGGTAATGCGTTCCCTATTATACTTATTGTTCTGCATTTATTCTATTGCCTGGTACTGTAATACACTGCTCTCAGTATGCTAATGGGATTTCATGGGGCTGCCATCACCAGCTTGATTTGTAACAGGAAGCCAGGACAATAAAGGCTTTGAGAAGATTAATGTGAGAAATGCATGCTTCTGTAGAGGGGCATCGATGCAAAATGAAAAACAACACTGTCTTCCATTGCTTGTTACTGCCATCTCATTTTCACCAGTATATAACTAGTGCATTTCTCTCCACAATGAACACCAACAAAAGGAGGACAGCCTTTAACAACAATGGATGTACTATAGGAGGGGACAGAGAGAGCAGCATTCCTCTCAGACATTCCATACCTATCATTTCTCACTATCCCACAAGACTGCTATGGTTAAAGAAATGACCCCAAATTTTACCTCCTGGTCATCTAGTAACAACCTGCAACTTTCTGTCAGAAAATTCACAATGGATTAACAAGGTTTCTGGCTTTTGAGGAACAGCTCATGATCATACTTTAGTGAAGCTATTTTGTCTATTGCCATGGTTTCGATGATAAGCCCACTTGGTAGCACAGGGTGCACAACTGTGCAGTTGACGCAAAAACAGCCATCCAGCAGCAAAGTAAGATAGCCTCAGGAAATGTGTTCTTAATTTTCATGGGACATTATCATTATACACACTGATCAAAAAAGTCACTGGCTGTTTTCTGAGTCACACAGTATTTTTGCATTAGAGAAGACAGGTATGTTTATAGATTTCTGTCTTATCTGTTTGCATTTCAGTTATGTTGTAATTTAAGGGCAAAAACTGCAGCAAGAGACTGGAAAAAAACCCAAAACCAAGCAAACAGACTAAAACTAAAAAACAAACCAAAACCTAACAAAAAAAAAAAACAACAAAAAACCCCCAAAAAACAAAAAGCAAAAAAACCAACCCCCCAAAACTAAGCAAAACAAAAAAAGGGAAAAATTATTAATATGAGGTTATTTCCTAGCAGAAGGCCAGATAAATCTTCTAGGAGCCCTCAGAAGGCCACACATTAAGTGCCATCTGAAGGCATGAAAGCAGAACCAGGTGGTATGGCAGGTATTCACAGAATGTATGTGCCCTACAGGCTGCCACGAAAAGGATACATGAATATGCTTATCCCAGACCAGTTACTCAACAGTTCAGATAGCCCTGGAGTCTTTTCCTTACCTTCCCCCCTTGGAGTCCCACAACTTTGGGGTGGTGCAACAAATGGCCACAGTGCAAACCATTCAGTCTGGACCACACTTGCTCCAACTTAAGTCTTCACAGATATCTCCATATTCTGTTATCTCCAGGTTGTGTATTATTGACTGCTTCCAAAGGTATTTTTACGGTGATGTTTCTGTGTTAAGTCTACTTCTGTTTAGCTTGCGTATTTCTTACCTCATGTATCTTCTATGCCATTGGTCTCACTCTATTTACTTGTACTGACTTTGGAAGCTCAAGGAGCTGTGCATTATAAAGAAGCAGAAGCTGCATCTGGTACAGATCCTCCTGGTTTTGATAAAGCTGGCAATGTCAAAATTTATTGTCCCAAGACACACAGCTCACAAGCTAGTTCAAGTCTGCTAGAAGTAGAGCTTGACTGTGGTAGAGAAAACAATATTTTTACCAGTGCCTGTGTGATAATAAATTAGCAAGTAAACAAATAAAATCTAATGAGAAACTGGGAGAGAATTTCTGCCTCCTGTCACAATAAAGCATGCTGGAAGACTGCTGTGAGTCCATTTGCTATTTCTGGTAACAATGCAGAGTGCTGAGGTGTCACATATCTCATGCATTCTGGATAAGCATGCATGATAGCAATACCTGTAATGTACTATAGTACCTCTGCTATGAAAGTAATAACTAACAAGATACTTTGTGATATTTTTCCCTTAATAAAGCTAGTGTGGTCCTAAACTGATTTAAGCTTGACTTAGTTAAACTGGATTAAAGTCTATAGTCCATTAATATATAGAAAACTGAATGCCTTGGCCCAATTTTACTTTATGAAAGAGGCTATGCCTTAGAGGTGACCTTTTCCAAAAGACTGACTTTGCCCCATTTTTTCTTCATCAATCTTATACCATCTAGATTTGCATGAATTCATGAGCAAATAACTAAAACCTGTGTCTGTTTCACTGTTCTCTTCCACAGCTCTGACATATCTGTAGCTTCTTTCCCTTTACTCCATGGATGTACAGATGCTCGTAACAATTGACTGCCACAGACTAGGAAACTTTTTTTGATTTGATGAGGCTGAACAGAGAAGACAAAGTTGGCTGACAAAACCAAGTTGCTAAGGGTAGTATTGATGGAGCTGCCTGTACAGAACTGCAGAAGAACTTTATGGGACTTTGTACTTGGGGATTAAAACGGTAGATTAAAATTAATGTGATAAATACAGACCGATGCACACAGGACCACACCTTGCTCCCCTTTCCCCTGAGTTTGTGGGGAAAATAAATAATAGATGGTCTGTGAGCTCACTGTAATGAGTCAGAAATGAGTTCTTGAGTTCATAACAGAAAGTTTCATGACAGTGTTAGGTTAATGGTCAAAAAAGCACAATGACTTGCAAATTAAGGAGGGAAGTAAGAAAGAATAGATAGAAGAGAATTTTGCCACTGTATGGCAAGCCTATCATATTAGGCTATGATGGGTTCCATAGATTTTGTTCTCAAAAAGTTTGTTTTAGATTTAGAAACTGTCTATAGAAGGACAAAGGACACACACAAAACAGGTAATTACACAGTGGGAACTGGGAATTCTTCACCACAGGATCCTTTGGAACCTAGCATTTCACATGATCTAATGAAAATTGAACTTCCAAATATATGAAAAATCACCTCTGACTCAAGAACCCAACAAGCTGAAAATTCTGGGAAGCCAGAGAGAATCTGGCAGAAGACTATATCCCTACTTTGGTCTGATGGCACTTCTCTGGGGAATTACTTTTGGCCTTTCTTAGAGAAAATGTATTCAGCTGGAAATTTTGACTCACTCAAGCAATTCTTATAATATTATGACATAAAATGCCCCAATAATCCTAAATCGCCTCCAAAGAGGAAAGACACAAAATTACCAGAAAGGCTCAGGCTGCTTATCACATCTCTGGATGTGATAATGTTCTGAAAATGTATAGTACAAACATAAAGACTGAAATTCAAACTGTTCATAAATCACTGATTCTTATCTTTAGATAAGAATTCCTCTAGGTGACAAAAGTTGCTCGAATAGTGTAGTTCTAGCATGGATTTGTAGAACTTCTTTGTAACCTTAATGTTTATTTTTGAAAACACTAAATCATCCCAGAAGATCAAGCTGACGAAGATTTGTCAAATGCTTGTCTTCAAGTGGAGAAAAAAATACGCAATGAAAAAAGAATAACAATGTTGAAAGAGTGGTTTTTGGTTTTTGTTTGTTTTTTCTTTGGTGGGTTAGGGTTTTTTCCTTATGGTTTTGTCTTGGTTTTTAACCATGCATAGTTAAAATGAACTCAAGGTTGTGTTGTAATTCATTGTCTTGTCCTTGGACTTGCAGGGATCTTTGGTTTTCTGCCAATTTATTTCCAAGTGTTATTTGATGTATGCCTGGCCAGGAAGTATTAGCAAATAGAGCTCCAGTGAGTCTGTATTCCTTTTATTTTTAGCCATCTATTAATGGAAAAGTTATTTCTAATCTACTAATAATTATTTATGTAGCTTCTATTTTCCTCTGTATATAACATTTTGCTCCAAGATGGCAAAATTCATAATGCTGAGGTCCTGAAGATCTGAAAATAATAGTTTGCATAAAACCAAGGAGACAACTGAAAGTTAGTGCAGAATACATTCCTGCTCCTCCCTTCCCCCACCCCCCTCTTTTTTTAAAGAATATTTCCCCGTATATTCTTATTTTGATGTAAACATTTTTTTTCAGTGAGTATCTGTCAATGAACATCACATTTTGAAAAGCCAACAGCTACAACATCACTAAGATATCAAAGGCTGCTTTTGTCTTAGAGGTCCTGGTAGATTTAAGCATGCATATAAAATTTAAATCTAATATAAACATTCTCATCTTAGTTTTTTTAGTCTCACTTTTAAGAGATAAAACATCTGGAAACACATCAAATGTCTAGAAAAATCAATGATTTTTCATCACAGTTCAACCTAATTTGAAGATCCAGCTGTCCGTGCCAAGATGACAGCATGAACTATACCAAAGAAAGGGCTTTGATTGGTAAACTAGAAGTTGGAAGGAATTGTGGCATGAAAAACTGAGGTCCACATATGCCCTCTTCCAGCCGCTGATTTCTTAACCCTGTGCACATCCTTTGATTTCAGTACCCCTGGTGTGCCTGGAGCTCTGCATCAGAGATCCTCCTGCAGCTTAGTGCAGCTGAGTGACTTGTTTCTGTCTGGAATGACACAGGGCTCCGCCCAGCTGCTGCACTCTAAATGTGTGGCTGTGTACCGCTGAGATCAGAATCTCATCCAAGTGCAGATGTGATAAATTTTTTTTGTCTCAGGAGATACAGGAGAAACCACTGCTCATTACATAACAAAAGCAGTCAGCCAGCTCGTGGGAGACTTTGGTTCAGCCCTCATCACAGTCTGAGAAGGCTTGCGTGTCATTTCCCGCTACTGTGTATCCAAAACACAGGAAAAATGCTGATTGTCGTCATCACCCTCTAGTCGTTTACTCTCGAGGGAGGAGGCTACGAGAGCAAAGTGCCGTGCTTAGTGAAGGCACAGGGTTCCTGTCTCTATTCAGCACCATGTTATCTCTTCCCATAGCTGTGACACTCAGGACTGGAATGAAACTGTGGCACCATGGTGAGAAATTCTCTATTATTCTAAGGAATAGGAAACAAGAAGTAACAGGGGGGAACCCTGTTCATCCCTCTCATTTTCCTTTGTGTCTCAGTAAAACAAGTTACTTTCAACCCACTCACTAAAGCTATCCTCTGATCTGGAGTCTGTGGACAGGGATGCCTGCAGACATAACTCTAGCACTTGCATCTGGATCAGGTGAAGTTTCGGGCACACTGACTTCCTAATTACTTGTACAATTTACAAGATTCTCAGAGATGTTATCCTGAGGAGATTCTGTCTCTCTCAGTGGTACCATATAGAGCAGAAGCACCTAATGCAGGATTCTGCATCCTGCCCCTGCGGCCTGCATGTTTCAAACAGTTTATTACAGATAATTGCACATGGCCTTATTTGGTTATTCAACAGTCTACATATTGTATGAGTTTGTGTTTTCTGAAAGCTCTTAAATGAAATACAATAGCACAGTGGGAGTACCCTGCTCTATTTGGACAGAGTGTTATCATTGTTGGACATGCATCTCAAATGCATGATTTTTTTTTAATTTTTTTTTTTTAATGAAAACTACATGGCATAGCAGCTGTAATGAAACAACTAAAAAATAGAAAGAGGCAGCTACTGGCCAGTGGTCATCTTGTGTGCCATAATGTGGCAGCAGTGTCTCTAAGTCTACCAAAGGAACCATTTGCAGCATGTTTGGTTAAACTGCACTTTCAAATCTACAGTTTATTCATATCTATGGAGCTGGCTCTTTTTTGCTTATGTTAACAAGAACTGAACTCAGTTGGCATACATAGATGTAAAACTGGTAGAAGAGGAATTAAAATAAAAAAATATATATATCTGTGTATTCCCACAAGAATGTTAGACCTAGCACATGGTTCGGATAGAAATTACCATAAGTACTATGCACTACTGAATTATGATACATTCTCCTTCACGAAAACTGAAGCTTGTTATGATATTGCATTTTAATGCATGTTTGAGATGGGATGAGTTTCTATGTGGTCAGTTTTCTAATATTCTTGGTTCAGTGTGTTAAGTGAGGGCAGCACATGCTGTGGGGTGTCTAGGACCTCAATCCATCATGGTGTCTGGATAGCTTGTGGGGAATCTGGACTAATTTTGCAGAAAGCTCAGAGAACCTTTTCTTCTTTGCCCCTTCGATGGTGCAAGAATAATGTTCAGTAAAGCCATCATCTACACTTCCTTCTCCACAGTTCTTGCAGAGGAAACACAGAGATCACTTTAAAGACAGGGATGACTGGAATGCCTGTATCACTTGCTGAGGATAACTCTATATCCTCAGCAGCTATGACTCTACAAATACCAGGCTACCTCTCTGGTGCT
Source organism: Calypte anna (assembly GCF_003957555.1). Lineage (NCBI taxonomy): Eukaryota > Metazoa > Chordata > Aves > Apodiformes > Trochilidae > Calypte > Calypte anna. The sequence goes on along the minus strand of NC_044274.1, from coordinate 58,949,961 downwards.
AGACAGGTATTTAGAAATGGTATCTAGTTAATAGCCTTTGATACACCTAAAGTAAGCTGGAATTAGAGAAGAATCAAACTCTGCAGATATGTAATTGTAAATATTAGTTCCTTGTTAGTTTCAGAGATTTGGGAAGTATCACTGTAAGATGTAGAGCCTAGTAATATAACACCCTTTCCAATATTTCTCTCTTTACTAGAAGGCCTGAAGTGGGACTGCCTGCTCCACACTGTTGTAACAATCAGATGCTGGTTTCTGTTGTAGCTGCTTTCATTCTGGTAAAATGCCTAGCAAATAACTATTCCTGAACATTATACCTCTTTCTGGAAAATATCTACTCTGTTAATTCAAGCTGTGTGTGCAACTGCACAATTAACACAAAGCACTTTTGCACCCACTGCTCCAGGAACAGTCTCCCACAGTGTTTCCTAACACTGCCATGCCTTATGTTAACTGCTTCTTGGAGTGCAATCTCCATTTTTCTGTTAATACTGGATATGTTTGCACAGAAGAATGTGAGGACATTTCATCATTATGGAATCTAATCAAGAAATTAAATCAGCCCTTTGGTGGTTGTCCTTTTAAAAAATCAGTATTAAAGGTTTGGCAAGTTTTTGGCATTTTACTGTTGAGATGATTGTTTAGTTGGTTTTGCTCATTGAATGCAAAAGAAAAAAATTGCCTCTGAGGACCTGTCATTTCACACTACTCTTTTTTCACTGGGTTGACCCAGGCTGCACTTCAGGTGCCCACCAATGCTGTGCTATTATTCTCCCTCCATCAATAGGACCAGGCTAGGAAATACAACAAAAGGCTTACGAGTCTTATTTCCAGGCTTAACTTAACTCAGTTAACTTAACTTAATTTCCAGACTTCCTCCACCCCTTCACTTGGGCGGTGCAGGGGGACAGGAAGTGGAGGTTGCAGTCAGTTCTTAACACTTTGTCTCTGCTTCTTCTTCTTCTTCTTCCCTCTTACATTTTCTCATGGATTTGCTGACATGGGATACAGTCCTTCACAAACTGCTTGGGTGTGCCCTTCCCATAGGTTCCCATAGTTCTTCAAGAACTTCTCCAGCATGGGTCTTCTTCATGGGTTGCAGTCCTTCAGGACTGCTCCACCTTGCGTTCCCCTACTGAGTCACAGGTCCTGCCTGACAATCACAGATCCTGTGTAGGCTTCTCTCCTTGGGCTGTTTTCTTTCAGGATACATCAGCCTCCTGCAGTGTGGTGTTCTCCATGGGCTGCAGATGAATGTCTGATCCAGTGTGGTCTTTCATAGCCTGCAGGGGGTACAGTCTGCCTGACCATGGTCTTCTCCATTATGCAGGTGAATCTCTTCTTTGGTGCCTAGAGCATCTCCCCCCTCTCCTGCCTTGGTGTCTGCTGGGCTGTTTTTGTCACGTTTTCTCACTCTTCTCTCCCAGCTGTTGTTGCACATCTTTTTTTACTCTTCCATAAATATGTTATCCTAGAGGCAATTCCAGCAATGCTGACAGGCTGAACTTTGGCCAGTGGCAGGTCATTCTTGGAGCTGGCTGGAACAGGCTCTGTCTGGCATGGGCACAGCTTCTGGTCTTTTCCCACAGACACCAACCCTGCATGCCCTCTACCAAAACCTTGTCTCAAAAATCCATTAGACTGTAACATATAAATACACTGTAGAGGCTAAAAGGAAATGTAGCAGCATAAAGTCATGCATTATAAATGAAGAATGGCCATTTGTCCCATAACACTGGCTGTCATTTTGTACTTGCTAGTGATGGCCCAACCTCTGCAGGAACCTCTTGTGCACTGAAGTTCAGACCTCACATTTTCCTCAGAGGTAAAAATGAGTGTGTCTTACGCACTTTACCAACTTGTTTCACACAGCAGATGATGTTATGACCAATACTGGCAATAATTTTAAATCATGTGGAAACACATGGTCTGTAATCTATTATCTGTTCTAGGAACCACACTGTCCTCCACCATGAACAATTTCGTCACAGACCTTATTCTATCTGTATAAGCAGCATATAATGTATATTCCATGTTAGATTTGAGCTCTGTCAATTCAAAACATCTGCAAGACTTGTGTTTTCTTGTGCCTCTATAAAGCAGTGAATACATTATATACAGATCTCAAGTCTCACATCAAGCTCCTACAAGAATTCCAGCAAAACTTGTTTGCTGACTATCATGCTACTGCGTTTCTTTCCACCTTCCTAAAGTCACCTAATTGTAATGAATTACCTAATGAACACATAATATAGAAAGCTTAACAATTCAGCACAACCCTTGATTCAGCTTTCCTTCCTGCTCTTCAGCTCCTGAATTTTTAATACACCATTCCTTGCTTGAGTAGAAAAGTTTAATCTCTCTCATACAAGACTCATTTTGCAGTTTGTATCTTTCCATCCTGCCCCCTTCCCCCGTACTGTTTGTACTCTGGGTGAGATATATTTTTCCCTGCTGAATGGCATATGCTGCATAATTGGAAAGATCTGAAATAAATGTTCAGTTATAATTTTAACAACAGTGAGTATTATTAATAGTGTGTTATTTCAAGACTGCACAATATTTGCAGTGGTTCAATTGCATGGAATGGTTATCTGCTGGAATATTGTCCTACAAGTATTACTACAGAATGTAGTAATAGAATGTAGTAAAGGTACATAAAAGTAGTTCTTTATGTACCTTTAACTTACACTGTTCTCTTATGAGACCAGGTTCCACATTTTTACATACCTTTATATCAAGCTGATGACATCTGTCTTTGAGAGCAATGTTGAACTTTAATGGTATGGTTAAACACTACAAGTTTTGTGTGTAGACAGACCCTCAGGGCTCAGACAGACGCTAAAGTTACTGCAGCTCAACAAGTTAGTGCACATCAGCAGAGCCACAGCAACTAATCATATACATGCACTTAGTCTGTCCCAGCTGTGAGATAAAATGTAAGTGCTTAACTGCACTCTTGCTGGGTCTATTTTTTCTTACTTAGCCTATAACACAAGACTGATTGATTTTTGTACAAGTAAGAAAAAAAATCAGACTGAATCTTTTAACATAAACTAGATCACTCTTTAAAAACTAAAGGGTGCAGATTTCCATGAGACAGACCTCCGCCATTAAAAAGGAACAAAACACAGTTAGGGAAAATAACTAAATTGAAAGTCACTTTTAAAATTAATTTACTGATCTTTCTCTCATGTCTGTAATCTACTGTAAACTTCAGATCTGGGATGCATAGTGATTACAACATGAGGACGTTATGACTCCAACCCACACTTTTTATGAGGATACAGACTTCTTCCATTGAGAGAAAAATACTTTTGCCCAATTTTTTCCACAAGTATGTATGTTGTGAAGGCAGTTTTAAAATCAATTGAAACTCTGAAAATGGGCCAACACCATTCCCTCAAGTCTTGTACAAAATGCTGAGGCTGTTCAATCTGAATTAAGACCCTGACAACAGCACTTTGCACATGTTAGAATTTAGGCAGCAGGATGTAGAAAGCCATAAAATGAAGAAGTACCATAGTTCATCTTACAGATCACAACTATCTGTACACCATCTATCTGTGATGATAGTTTTGGCTGAACTCCATCTGTGTGCTGGGAGTGACACAGTTAGACATTAACTAGACAGGCTAGTTAATGCCTGTTAGTTAGTTAGTTAGACAGGCTGAGTGTAACCTTCCTCACTCTTTGCAGACAGACAGGGTAACCTACTCACATGCAACATGTTGAGGAAAGGCCTCCATGCAGTAACTGGAAGCAGGAAAAATCAGCAGTAGCTGAAGCACTAATTGTCTCTGAAACTTAGAATAGTCCTAACAGACGAGGGATTTGGGTAAATAAACCACTGTCCTGGTAGTGGTAGCAGCTAGCCCTTAGGTGTAATATCAGACCAGTTCTGCCACTGCAGATCCTGAATGTTCCTCTAGCTGTCCAAAGTGTTACATTAGCCTTTCTTAAACTGAAGAGTGCTTAGAAAAAAAAGACATTTCTGCAAAATTATTGGTTTTACATTGTCTCCCTGTGCTTCACATTCAGCTTTCTGCTCAAATATTTCTCAAGCCTTTCCTGTCCTGCCCTGTGACTGAGTTTAAAGGCAACAGTGCAGATTATTACGATCACTTGTAGTGAAGCCAAAAACTGTGGGCTGTAGGGTTATTTTCTTTTGTGTCTACTCACCCAGCCCGTTACACATATTCTAGGAGGATCCCTTAATAAGGTATCTTAAAAGTTGCTAACAGTCTCAGACTGATAGAGGATTAAAAGTAATGGTACATCTTCAATATACTGGGCTCACTGTTATTGCGAATTCTCAGTATACAGTACAGAAATATCTGTAAATTGAAATTATTTTCTCTTCAGTGTTCTTTTTCATATTTATACATTCAGATATTCTCAGGTACTAGAGAAATCTTCATAATACATATTCTCATGGCAACTGCAAAAATTTTGATGACTTGTTTAGAAATTGAAAAATGCAGTTTTGAGACTGAATTATCAGTACTATTCTGAAAATAACTCGAAGATGTTATTTGAAGCTGGTACATCATAGCTGTTATTCTTGCAGAGATCTAAGCCTGTTTAATATCAACATTCAATATTTCTAATTTTTCTTAAGTACCAGAAGAATAGTTTCTTACAATATAGCTGTACTGGAGTAAAGACAATAGTATAAAAACAGTAGAATGAAAATATGATAGAGGTATCTTTTGACTATGTACAAGTCTGCACAGCTGGAACCAGCTATCAAAATAATTTTGAGACTGTCAGGCATGTATTCTGTGCTGGAGAACAAAGAAAATGTCACATGAAGTTAGACCCTTCCACAGACCATGTGAAGCATCTTTACAATTAATTTGTGTCAGCATCAGCATGGAAGCTGAAATGCATTGTTATCAAAAGAAAGAAGACTGTGTCGTTTGCATAAGAATAAGATCTGCTCATTCTCATATGAGCCTAAACAACTGCAGGCAGAACTGTAATGGATATGGGAATAGGAATGAATTAATATTCAAAATTACATGTGGGCATGTGGGGATTATTCCACTACAAAAATAATTTTGATCTATTAAAAAATTAGAGGCATCAGAAACATTCCAGTTTAGAGATGATCGTTACTGGAAAAAAATGTAGCTGTTGATATAGCATGAAATCATTTGTGTGTAGTATATACTTACTCAGTCTTAATCAACATCACAGTAATCTAGATCATGATTAAATATTAAGGTGAAAGCTTGAGGTCATGGAGGACTCTGTTATTTCTCCTTCAAGAACTCAAGGGACAAACAGGGCGAATTACGTAAGATAAAATCCTGCACTGCTTCACTTGTCCCCTCCCGTTCCCACGTGTCAGTGTTCCCCTAAGGGTCTCTTCCTACAGGAAAACAGCGTGGCAGGTGGTCTCCACATGGCTTCTCCAATTGCTCTGATATCCAAGGCAGGATGCATCAGGAAGGTCAAGTGGCAGTGCCAAACTGAGCACTCCTCACCCCAGCTCAGGTGCTGCTTGTGTCTGCAATTGTGACACAAGAAGGCTAAGGAGAAGAAGACAAATGCTGTTTGCAAAAGGGGAAACCAAAAGCATTTTCCCTGAAATTAAAGTCAGGGGAAGCTCTTCTTGCCAGTTAGGTCTTTCAATGAAAATAGAAAGCACAAGCCTGAGGGTGGTGGGAGGAAGACATCCCCCTATGGAATTACACAGGATAAAAATAAGGGCTTGAATCTGAAACCATGGCTCCTTTTGCCTCTTTTCCTACCTCCCACAGAGAAATGGGTAAAGCGCAGTGAGCAGAATGTGTGTATCAGCTATTGCCACCAGAGAGTTGCCAGATGTCTGCTTTGCAATTGGAAAACAAGAGGAAAAAAACCATAACCAAACCAGTCCAGAGGCACAGGGTTTGTGAAATCTGATAGTTAGTATCAGAACCCAAGGAAAATTAGCTAATGTGTATGTCGGAACAAGAAATCCTCAATTCATTGCAATTACTCAAAATATTGGCTTGCCATTGAGAATGCATTTTAGAGCCTGGCATAATTAAATGGGGAGCAGGAGCCAAAAGGGAGACTGCAAACCCCTGGAAAGGAGAGCTAAGAGACTAAAATCATACTTCATTTACATATTTTGCCATAATTTCAGTGAGTTTAGCCAAATTACTTTAGGCCAAATTGATAATGATGTTAAGCAGCAGCAACACTACTGGCTCAAAAAATTACTCTGGACTTGTGCTGTAAAACCACAATCAGAATATGGCCCAGTATTTGAAGAGTGCTTTGAACACATATAAGTTTCCTAGTGTTACAGAACCAAAATTTGCTGAAGAGCTTGTGACTGAGCTGCCTTTCATACTGCTGTCCCTGCAGGGAGGAGCTATTAGTTCAACAAGCACAGCGTCACCCCTCTTTTTCTCCTTTCCTGGGTGCCATCAGACCAGCCGCAGGAGTAAAGAGGGACCTTCCTTCAGCTCTTCATTGTGCTGACTTTTAATTTTATCTTGCTGACTCTTAAGCTAGTGCAGGCACTTGGAAGGCAATGCAGTGCATCTGCATCCTCTCCTGACACTTTGGCTGGGAGAGAAAAGAAGGCTGGGCTCCCTTGTCTACAGGCCAGGGGCTCCCCAGTGCTGCAAGCCTTCAGTTTGCATTGAGTTCTGCATTTAGCAAAGAAGGTTTGGCAGAGGAAGCAGAGAAACTGCAGGTTTGAGGTGAATCTGATCCTGGCTTTGGTTTCACTAATCTGAAGCCAAAGCTGGTTAAAGAACAGTTGCTTCACCAGAGCTTAGCCATGAGATTTGGGGATTTCTCCAACAAACAAAAAATGCCTATCAACTCATGTGAGTTAAAAGCCTAGTATTCCACATAGCTGCATATAAAGGTCACACTTGAAGGACCAAATTGTAGGGCTGCTACAATGAACAGTGTTCTTTGTATTCTTGTACTGAAAAGCTAATGAAAAAAATTAACCAGGTTATTTGCTATACAAAAGATTCAGTCTTCACCCACTGATGGTTATAGCAGCTGAGAGTTAAAATTAAAGTTTACTGCTGGTGTGTTTTTGTTGCTGTTTTCAGTGGCAGGATTTGATGTCTTTCTGACTTAGCAGCCATTCGTTTTCGTTTATAGAATGGGAAGGGGAAGTACCGTTCAGAGTATTATAAATGGTTAATTAATTGCATAATATATATTTTCCAGGCCCTCTGCTTGTCACTGAGTATTGAAGAGATGCTGCAACTGACAGAGCTGTTTCTTCAAGAAACAAAATGAATTAGTAAAAGTGAAATTAAAATGACCCATCTTTCTCCATCTGAGAATCTTAGGAGAGGGAGAAGGAGAGCCAAGTGGTCTCACCAAGGTCTGAGTATCAGCAGAAAGAATAAGAGGCATTTTTATATCACACAATGAAAGCTCTCCAGTCCCACACAGTATTTATTGTTTGTGTCACTATTAGTTAAATGGGCTGCTAATTTCTTTTCCTTCTTCTGGTCTATATCCACTGGATTGTTACTTTTGTTCAGTTGCAGCTTCAGAGCATTTAGTGATTAAACCTCCCCTAAGGATTTGTTTTTGCAAAGCCTAGCAGTCTATGCCATCTTTCTTTATAGACTGGTATACTTTGTGGTTCAGCTAATGGGAGGGATGCTTTCATTGCATTACTGTGCATATTAAAGAATACATATATAAAATCCAGGCCAGGGGAATTAGTATGTGAGCTATTTTAGTCAATGTTCAACCATTTCAATAAAATCTTTAGAGCCTGGAGCCTAGTCTTGTAGCGTTTACTCTGCAGGCATGAGACAACCATCTGTATCAAAAGGAGTTACAATGGGTAAAAATTGGGAAAAAAAAAAGATGTTAGAATATGGTCCAGCATGCATCAGAACCAACATCCTTGCATGGAGGCCCTCCATTCAAACATGCAAAGCATCATCAAGCCTTTGCCCTCACAGGCACAAAAGAAGGACAACATACCTAGTGTTTGAAAGTCCCCAAATTATCCCTTCCTTCCAGGGCACTCTGCACTGGTCAGCCATAAAAGTAATCTACAAATATTCAAAGTACAGAAATGCCTGGTATTTGCTGTATTTTTGACGAACTCAAGAGTTTCTCTGTCTTGTGAGATTGTCTCAGCTGGCCAGTCAATCTCCTAAAAGTTTCTTCTTGTGTTAAGTCACAAATGTCACCTGGTGCTGGCTAAGACAAGAAGCTCTGGAAAGTAGGTTCCTGCACCTTGTTCTCTTATTGAGGCATCACCTATGAGAAAAAGGCTGCCAGCATAATTTAGGTAATAGCAAAATGCTTCTCTATGATTCAGTTGCAGTGCAATGTGCAAATATATAAGTAAAATGTTGCTATTTCATTTTAATGTGTAAAATTCTCAGGTAATAGCTGGGATGAAATAGAATCTACTCTAGGATGATAACCTAAATCTATATTAACTACAGAATTTTTCATGGTTCCTTTCACTGATGCTTGTGTTCGAGAGACAGGATGCCTGAGTACAGAGCAGAATTTCCATATATCTTTTTGTACCATCCCTGTTTCTCAGGACAGTTATGAAGATCTGCTTTACTATCACATTTTCCAGAGAAGTGATAAGTACAGCATGTAAGACCCTTTTCATTCATGTTTCATGGAAATAAAAACATGAAAAAGATACAGTAGGCAGGACCAGATCTTTATGGATACAAGTTGTTAAATGTCTTTTGGAGGCTCTGTCCTAAACTCTGTTAGGTTCATATTAACTTAGGCAACACAAGGAAGATAATTTCCTTGGCTTTGCTTTAGACTGACTGTGTGGTATCATCCTTGAGTTTATTGATTGGCTGAGTTTGCTGTGACTCGAGTCTGGGGTTTAGGCCTGGGTTTCTTTTCTGTAGAAGCACAGCCAGACACGTTTGTGATGGAGACAACATACACTTGTGATAAGTGTTCTAATTTTGTAGCTTTTAAGTTCTCCTAAAACCCATAATTAGACTCAGCCTTGCCTTCTCTCAAGTGAGAGGTGGCCCTTTCCAAGGAGTGATTTAACAGTACTCTGGATTGCTCTCTGGAAGAGCTGATTTTCTACAGAAAAACTCAGACTTTGCTGAATGTTTAGAATTTTAGTTCTTTGATCATTTACACCTTCAGCACTGACAGATTTCAGCCCATGCATACTCAGGAAACAAGGAGCCCTTGACCTGACACCTGGTGAAGGAAAATGGCACAAGCAGAAGTGCAGGGACTAGAGCAGTTCAGGTCCCCCTGCCATGCTCACCAAGGCACCCATCAACACTTGCCAAAGGCTTTGTGGTATGTTCTCAAGAGGAATGTGGCTGAACAGGATGGCCATAAGGAGTGGGTGTGTGCACTGGTCAGGCTAGAAGCTCTTGCATTACCTCTGCAAGTTGGGAAAGGTGCACCTGTGTCACATCCTCCCATATAGTGTGTTTTAATTATTGCCTCAGATCTTTGGGCAAAAGCAACCAAACGTGACTCCAGTGGAACAGGTTACCACAAGTCTGGTGCTGGTCATGGGCTGACTGTGCAGGAGATGCAGACTGGACACTCCCTGGAAGACAGCTGAGGGGACAGACTGCCAAACTGAGGAGTGGCGATGGCCCTGGTGCCTGTGCAATGACTGCTCCCTACCACTGAACTTGTTTCCTTCCCCATCAACCATACTCCTCCCCTCTCAGGGTGGCACTTACCAATGGCAAGGATGCAGATGCTAGTACTGGGTGCAGCCAGCCAGCAGGTTGCTGAGCCCTCTCTTCAAAAACAGGGGCTGTGGAAGAGACAAGAGGTGGCAATGACTTTCCCAGCTGCCATCCCTGCTTGGGTCTCTCTCAGATTCACAGCTCAGGGAATGGCAAAGTCCATCCCACCTGGCAGAGGCTTTGTCTCAGTTCTCTCAGCTGAATAAGGCCTCCACTAGTTCTGGACAAACTGAGAGTATAATTTGCTTTCCACCTTCCTGCCAACAAAATTTGGTAAGCCTGTACTGCCAAGAAGACTTGATAAAGTAACCACTTCATGCCTCAGTATGCTGGCTGGGAGGAATGCAGATTGTGACAAAGTCCTTAGCCATATCTGATGGGTTCTGGGATGGGGGTATGAAGCATGAAAAGTGATGGTGATATCTCCTTGATCTTGTAGCTGGAATTGCTTATGCTCTTTTCCCCCCATTTTAATTCAGGCCAACAGGCTTAAATCTGGGAATTCAGGTATGGATTGGTGGAAAACCGTGGTGTCCCTAAAGCACAACACCCATCTTTATTTTGTCCCAATTCTTCTGCACTTTAGGCTTTGCATCACTGTGGGTTAGTATGAGCTTCTTGGCTGTGATGGCTGGTGTTGTGACATCCCAGTGTCCTTAGGTGTGGTGAAAGAATCTGGGTCATGTCTGGTGGATCAGCACAGAACAGTTTCTCCTCAGTGGTGGCAGAGCTAGGATCACTTTCAAGTATGATGTGAAGCTGTGACCAGAACCATTTGTGGTAATTAGAAACCTCTTGGCATACACTTGGGTAGTGTTTAGGATATGCTGATGAGATTTTCAAATTTTTTTTTACTAAAATGGAGCTGGACTCATGGACTGCATATGCTAATTTTGGGGAAGGTGTGGTCTAAACCCAGTTCACTCCAGTGGTTTGGGATAAGGCTAAAAGAAACGTCCAATCTGTGTAGGCAAGAAGTGAGGAACATCATCTTGCATTAATTTTCCACAAATTGCTCAATATGGTATTAATCTACAGTAGGACAAAAGCCCTTCCTTTTGTGGAAAAAGCTAGAGGACCACCAATGAACTCTATTTTACCACTTAGGAAAAGTTCAGCACTGCAGTGCTAGCCATAGTAGTACAGCTGCCTTAGGCAAACAAGCACATCCATGTTTACAACTGCCCAGCCTTCTGCCACAGGTTTTAACACTGCTCTGGTGATTCTGAGAATCAGCATTGTACATCCAGAGCTCCCATGAGAGAAGGAAAAGTCACAGCACAGTTTACATCTATGACATAGCTCTGTGGGCACCTCCAGAAGTTCTACGAAGGAAGAAAATAAAAATCAAGTATGTCTAATAGGACAAAGTGACAAAAATGTTTTGTTTCCTGTTTGAGAAGAAAACCAAAAAATCCACATATTCTTTGCAACTGTAAATACACCATAGAGGAATAAATGAAAAAACTGTAGTTACTGTCAATGGATTTGATTCCCAATAATTTGCTCAGTATCATGGAAGAAGATGGTCAAGTTTTTACTGCATGAAGTATCTGGTCTCTAAGTTATTAGTGCCAAGATGGATCACTCACTGTCAGTATCATGAAAAGGTGCTCAATCAAAGAGATTGAAAATTAAGCCTTCTATGGTCTACTGTCCATGGGTGAGTCTATATGCAGCTGCCCTGGCATAACTGGGATACTTAATGGGCACAATGGTCTTCTAATATGGATGAAGTTATGGAACTGGGATCCAAGTAGACAGGAAAGGTCATGAGAATTAAAATACAATGAACAGCTGCCTGCATGTTTTATTAGCCTGGCTTCCATTTATTTTTCTGTTGTGCCCTCAAATAACTTATGATGCTGTTGGCTTGTTTCAACTACATTTAACAGAGACATATAGGCCTTAGATATATTACATTCCTTCAGGTTTCATGAAAGCTGGCAGCTAGATAGGGAAAAGAGAGCTGAATTACCACTCCAAATGAGAGGAGGGTTTCAGAGTGAATTAAACAATTACCTGCTCTGTTTTGCCTGCCAGCTGACCAGCCAGTGTGGCCAAACAACTTCAAGCCCATCAGAGAATAATGAATCAGGATTTTTTTCACTTTATGTGGAACAGAACTATAAAGGAGGAAAAAATAGGTGTATGGTGCCTGAGGGAAGGTACAGAACCAAGTAGGAAATGGTAAGGACAGAATGGTGCAGAGGATACATGGAGGAAGAGGAGAAAGTGGGCTGAAGGGGCTGTAGGAACAATGTGAGGGGAACTGAGGTAAGAGAGGGGCATGGTGGATGGATTGGGAGTTATTGCAGGGCAGGCAAGTATGAACAGAGACTTCCTGAAATTAGGTTTAATTAGTGCTGCTGCTCACAGGATGGCCTGTATATACAAAGCCTGAGGTGAATAGATTACTAGCCTAATTTCAGAAGTGATGAGCACTCTTAGCTTCTATGGATTTCAGTGGGAGTTGTGGGTGCTCAGGATCAGTAACTCGCAGGTCCTGTCTATATAATTTTAGCTAAATAAATTTGCAGCAGCTATACCTGACTGCTCTGCTGCATGAGAATTATTAGATCATTACGGTTTCTAAAATCCATCACAGTGAAAGCCGATCTGCAGAGGCTATTAATTTATATACACTAATAAAAAAGGAAAGAAAAATATACCACATGCACTGTCATCCTTATTATTAGAGGTCTACAGACTGCGTTGTACCACTAGATACTCAATTCTTATTTCCTTAATTGCTGTAAAATATACAGAGAGTTCAAATCAATTAAAAATAAGTGTTTGGGCAAAATCAATAGTGAGTCAGCCACAGCAAGATTTAGCAGCCACAACTGAGTTTGAAAGCATTACAGAATTATAAGAGCTGATTCACACCTAAATCAGGTTTCACGCTGGAGTCACTTCACTGGCTGAAGCATAAACTAGAGCAATAGAGAAGTAAATAAGGCCAACAGAATGAGTAAGACTGGCAAGAGACCTCCAGGAAGGACTTTGTCCTCTGTGTGATAACTAAAATCCATTATCCCTTGAGGTAGCTGATCAGGCATCCATACCAAGGTTTCCATATTTAACTTTTTTGCTACTTCTTTTGGAGGCATGGAAGCCTGTAGTTAACTCCACGGTTCTAAAAGGAAGATGTGCTGTAAAACATATTGCTAAAGGCTTGGAGACCCTTGTTACAATTTTGCCATCAAGTAACTTTGGGCTTTCCCTGAGTATTTCTCTCCCTCTCGTGCAGTTCATCTCTCTCTGGTTACAGATGAATTATCCTTGCCAGAGATGACTTCTCCCAGAAGCTTGGGTTCTGGCTGTTGGAAAAGACTGACTCTCACCAAATATCACTGTCATTAGCACATATTTCACTGGTACAATATTTTTGTCTTAGAAGACTGACACTCTTAGAAGATTGACACTGCCTTTACATTAAGGATTGAATGCTAGGCAATACAATTTGGTACATCTGAAAGAATCATACATCATCACTTTTGAAAAGTCCTGCTAGGGCTACATTTTTCCAAGGGCTTTGAGGGATGAAAAACTGAGTTATGAATGGCTCTCTGTACACCTCTTTCTCTAATTATTTTAATTATCCCTCTAATTACACACACAGAAGAGCAATTTTGCTGATTTACTCCTATATTTAAATTGCAGGTGTAGATTCCTCCCATGGCTGAATTTTGAAAACAATCTAGGGCTGAAAATGGGTCTACCCATATTGCTTGATATGCTTGTGTTGCTCTCAGAGACAAGAAGCCTCTGCCTTCAGAAGTTTTACTTGTTGGATAAACTGTGGTGCCTGCTTTTTGGTTGAGAGAAACTGGTTTTGTTTCCACTGAGTACTTTCCCAGCAATACAGCTTGACACATAGAATACGCAGCCAGCTATGTATGGAAATGTATGGGAGATTTTGTCAGACCAGTCATGAACACATATCACCATTTAGAAGTTTCTCCTACCCCGATGTATATGTAACCAGATACCAAATGTAGAAATGTAATTTACTCTGGAGATTGTTTTTCAGGTAACTGAGGGATGCACTATTTTGTCAACATTTCAAGCAGCTTAATTGAAATGCTTTGTGCCACAGTTTTCATCAGTGTGCCAGTCTGTTAATTTTTTTTGCTGTATAAGCTCTAACATGCTGAAACAACATCAGTGGGACTGGATTCTTCTCTGCTGGTTCTTATGTGTCTTGGAGAGTCTTGGAGAACACTACAGGACTTTACAAGGGACATACACTTAATACAGTTTTTAGAATAGTAAGCTCTAAAAGGGGAAGTAGCATCCCCCATTTGGCAGAGCAGTTAATGAACAAATATAGCAAGAAAAATAACCAGTGAATCAGTCTAGTCTACCTTGCATGACCTGCAATAGTGTGCTGTCTCCATTAAGGATAAGAAAAACAGACAAAAGAAGTGCAGCATACTAAAGCTGCATTGTCATCATTTTTCTAACTGACTTGGCAGAGCACAGGCCAATCTGGATGTCTATTAAGTTTTCAAATAAGAGATTGTGATCTTTATTTACACTCAGTTTAAACTTCTGAAACTCTGATGTATTCTTAGCAGTTTCTGCTTGAGAGTAAGCAAAATCTCAAAAAGGTGTGGAGTGAGCAGCTGCACCAATCTCAGGTAATAAGGAAGCTGATCAGGAGACTATGAGGTATATCATGGTGTGGATGCTATGCAGAGTATTCTTAAAAAAATAAATCAAGTCCATCATAAATCAGTGCTTTTTTCAGGCCTAGAAGCTGGCTAGAACTGAGCTGAGAGGTGGGACTAAGGTATTTGGCAGTAATTTTAATTATTAGCTAATCACTTTACTGGGAAGGGTGTCATAGGCATACATGTGAATCTACTTACTGTGCTGCACACTGCTCATCAGCCATGAAATCCTTCAATGCACTCTTTAGAGCACTTTAAGGAAGATGCAAATACAAGCTGACTTCATTTGCATAGCTGTGAAAAGTGGATTTAAACATAAGGGCCAGATTTTCAGCTCTCAGCAGAGGTACTCTGATTTACACCAGCCAAAGATCTGATCCTGAAGGCATGTGTATGTGTAAACTTGGGCATTTTTACTGGAATATATGCACACACATAACTTGCAGCAAGTTTTTAATTGCATCTGTAATTCCAGATGACTAATTTTATACTCATACTGCAATCTGAGAATCTTTCTGTTGCTGCTTATTTATCCAAGTCACACATTCAGGCAAAAAGACACAGCAGCATGTAATTTACCCAACTAAATGACACTTCTTCATTTCTGAATATTTGCAGTGAAGTACTGCTGTATGTGCTTTAGATTAGAAAATGATTCATGGAACACATTAGCAAATACCTTTGCCTGCTTTTGAGAACATAAGTCCTTGTAGATGGCACTTGAACAGAAAAGAAGCAGTATTAGTAGAATAGTTTAAAGTTTTTAATTAGTCATCCTTGTCTAACAAATATGTGCTTGTAGAAGATTTAAAAAAACATGTCTACTATGGGTCAAAAGTATCTGAGAACCACATTTTGAAATTGATTTAAACTTCTAAAGAACCTGTAGATAAGATGGGCCTATTTCTGTTTTCAAAAACATTTACTTGCCTACTTTATATAAGGTTAACGTTTACAGGTGTTTGAAGGTGTCCTGTCATTTTCACATGCAATTTTTATCAGTGAATGAATGGATTGTGCTATTTTAAATGCTTGCTCAGTCAGCAGTAGATAATAACACCTTGGTACGTGTTATTATAGGTGAATAATATAGGTGAATAATATAGGTGAATAGTATATAGGTGAATAGTATATATATAGTATACAGGTGAATAATAACACTCTTTAGGTGAGAAAGGGCTAGCAGTGCACATGCAGACCATCTATTATGCTGGTAAGTCTTTGTTTGTTCACAGCAACCTGTTTGTGTGTCTGAGCTCATATTTTTGTTTCTGAAACAATGTCTTAGGCAACAATGTCTCAGGAAAACTTTACCTCATGGCCAGGATTTTCAAAATAGCTCAGCATTCACAAATGTTTTTCTCATCATGCTAAATACTGAAGTCTTTTGAAAACATGGCCACAGATACTACGTGGGGGAGTGTTAAGCACTTGAATACTTTTGGAAAATTCAGCTTTCATTTGAAGTCTCTTTTTTCTGAGAATGCTGGCCTAACTGGGGAAGTTAAGATCCTTTAAACATAATCATGTTAAGACGTGTTTTAAAATTAATGAGAGACAGTGCAACAATTTTGCTTCTGGTTAATAAAAACATAATCTTCTCAATTCATGAGGTCATACTGTTCATGATACAGTTAATTGTATGTGTGTGGTTATGCTAGTCTAAAAGTGATGGATGTTGGTCTTACTGTTTAATTATTTGTGTAATGGAACCAAGAGCATCTTCTATTTAATCTGAAGGCCTATTGTTTCTGAGTTACTCATGAATAGTTTTTACATGAACCTCAATAGGATGACTCACAGAGTAAGTTACTCCCAGCTGTCACAGCACATAAAGTTGGAAGAATTGTACCTAGGGAGATTATATGGTTAGCTGTGGTATGTATGAGATATAATACCCACTTTTTTTGAAAATACAGATTGACTGGAATTTACATAGAATTAGCCTAATCCCAAACAAATTGACAATTTCATACAACTTGCAGATATGACAGCTCCTCTCTAATTAAAGAGTAAGGGCCTCTGCACATGGCATTATATTGTCATATCACATTTTCACAGAAGTTCAAAAATATGTTGTTGGACTTGTTTTCCATGCTACCTTCTTTCTCTTTTTCAATCTTTTCAGAAAACGTTCCAGCAAATTTCTACTGTCAGCAGATTTCCAACACAAGAGAGAGGGAAGAAGAAAGGCTTAGGAGCGATGAGGGAGATTTCCATGTACGTACCCAAATACCGTTCTGAATTTTTGGTCAGCTTTAAAAAAACCCCAAATGTATTTTTCATATAAATTGATTTCCTAATGTCTTTGACTACAAAAGAAAATGAGATGGAGGGGAAGAAGTTGTATCTAATCAGAACTTAAATAGCTAGTGGCTGCTGGCTGTATTTTGTGTTGCATTTTACCTCTGCAGACTGTCACTAATTGTTGAGTGTTTCAGACACCATAAAGTGAATGATCCATAGAGTACTGTCTTCAACAAGATTGGCACAAAATACAGAAAAAAAAAAAAAAGACTTTGTCATTGAGCTATTTACTTATGTTGATCAAAGAGGCATTAACAGTGTTAGACACACACACTCACTGTTAGTCCCTGACATACTGATATGAAAGACATGGTTCTGTGCTCCAGGCAAAGAAAGCAATAGAAAATAAAATAATCCTCCTAATTCATTTTGTCAAGTGGCCAAATGATTTTTAGAAAGTTACAGAGGAAATTAAATTCTTAATGATTTTATTTATTTAGAAAAGTAGGGTGGTCACTAAACACAGTGTTGGTGTATAAAAAATGCATAACAGTATGTTGCCCTCCTCGGGGCTAGCACTTAACAGTAAGTAATGTTGCAAAGATGCAAAGCCAGGTTTCTTAATGTCTCAATCTTCACCCCATTCACTCAGGCTCGAATGACAGCTCCGCCTCTCAACGGAGCTCTATGGGTCTCCACAGCTTGTGCCCTGTGCTTCGACTGCAGCAGAGATTTTAGGCTGGACTGCATGGGGTGTACAGCAAGCAGAGCAGTTTACAATTAATGAGTGGTGTAATATGTCTCTCCTGCCAAGAAGGCTGTCTTTGTCTGAGACTGCCAATGGATACTAAGGGCTGAAGTGTCAATCTCAGAGCTGGAGGCAAATACTCATTTGCACAATAAAATAAACAAATGATTATAAAATGCATTATCTGTTACAGTGCAGCATGTTGTAAAGTTTCACAGTGTAATTTGCTATTGCATGCCAGTAATTGATGATGTATTACCTCATACTCATGTCATTTCATGAGGTATAATACTGCAGTGTTACAGGAGGGAAAATGGGAAGAAAAAAGGCATGCTTTAAGCTGATGAGCTGTGTAGCTCATACTTCAACTAGCATGCCCTTTTTCCATGACCTTACATGTCTTGGCACATAATTTATCTGCCTTTAATTATTTTTTTCAAGTGGAAGTACCATGGTATACCATTAAAAAAATTTAACCTGAGTAACACAAAATTGCTGAACTTGTTACTGATCATAACAAACTTGGTTATGATCAAGCTAGTCCCCACATACACAGCAAAATACTCTGGAATTTGCTCGGAATTGTATGGACAAGGCCTCTGAAATTACTGAAAATTTTTCCTGCAAGTACTGTGGCTTTTGATTCAAGACAAAAATTTATAGTGAAATGTAGCTTTACACTGTCAAATAGAAGTCATATTGACAAAATCCTCTGAAAACTTTCAAAATCCAGTACTACAGTTTTAGAATCTAATATTAAATGCAGTGAGAAATTCGAAGGTACAGACACAGGAAGATGAAAATATTTTTTCATACAGGTTTTGAAGGCCTCTAACGTGAGAAAGTAAAGGGCATGCTGCCTCAAGTGTGCCTGCTGTTAGTACCAGTGAGAAACACCACGAACCTCAAGCTATGTTAAATTAAGCTTCTTCTAAGCTCAAGTAAAACAGGTATTCTTGGTAAGCTCTAGCTACATTGCACAGTGAATTTCCTTCTAACATGAACTGTCTTTTTGGTAAGCATTTGTGCAGGGGACAGTGCATAATTTATGAGTGGGCCCTCAGGCTCAATACTTTGCAGAGCAACATCAGTAATAGTCAGATATGCTTTCTAGGCCACAGGAAATGCAGAAGTGAAGGCTCTTTTGCTGCTGGAAACTGATGGACACATTATACCTTTAAAAAAAAAAAAAAAAAAAAGGGAAAGAATAATAAATATTTTATGAGAGCTGGAGGTGAGAAGTTTTTAGGATGATTTGGGGGTTTTTTACATTGTGTATAAGAAAGGCCTGTCTTACAGGGGGTTTGAAACCAGCAAACATGCAGAAAAAACCTGGTAGGATATAGGATTGCTGGTTTGCTAGCTTGAAAACTCCACCAGCAGAACCAGGTTCTGTTGCTGGATCTGTGGAAATAACAGAGAAAAGCAAGGTGAAAGGTTTTCAGTACCTAAGATTTTATGCGAGATGTAAAATATCAAAATCTTAGTTTCTTGCCTCAATTTCCTAGTCTGTAAAATGAAGATAATAAGACTTGCTCCTGCTTCATGGTGTTTTCAGGATGAAAAAATCATTATATAAGTGCTAATGATCAACATTATGAGGTTTTTTTTAGGTATTATCAAGCTTAAAAAAATTGAAAGGAAGTCTTTCCATGAGCTGTGGCTTTTGTAAGCATGAAATCTCTCCATTAATAAAATAAAGTTAATAGAGTTGTCTTGAACACTAGTTAGATATGCAAAATTCTACCTACATAAATATCCTTTCTTCCAAAATTAAAACTCTTATGCAAGAATACAGCTTCAGATAAATGTAACATGAGGGGCATTGTTGCCTAGCCAAGTGCTCTTGCCTACATATGTTGAAATCTGTTTCATGCCTGTGCCATGCTGCAGTTCAACAAAAGAAAACATATGTTGGCTTTTACTTGGGTGCAGCTCGTTAAAGGTCCCTATGCAGTTTTGCAGCCTATGGTGACTAGAAGCCTTCACAGTTGAAAACAGGGAAGACTGGTTTGTTGTGTGCTGTCCCTATGTGCTGACATTATGAATAAACATCAACCTTTGGCCCAAAAAATACCTGGTGCCTTTTTAATGCCTGAATGTTTTACATCCCTGAAACAGCTTTTATGAGAAATACACAGACAAGAGCCACTGGTGCCAGTGTGCCAGTGCTTTTAACAAGTCAGGTGGGAAATATGATTTCTTCTCTCCCTTTTCCACCCCCTTAACTTTTGCCACTGGGTCCCTTATTATTCTGTGACATCTGGCACAGAGATATCAAACTGCTATGGAAGTTCTATGTTTGTGTATAAATACATAACCAGAAGTAGCAATTAATTACATGAGAAAAAGCTGCAAATTTGTTTGCTTTTCTGAGGTCAGGGCTTGTCATTTTGGTTTTGTTTTGTTTTCCATTCTGCTTTTTTTTTTTTTTTTTTTTTTTCCCCTCACAGTGAAGTACAGAAAACCAAGATTACATTTAATTATCCTGTGACCCCAGGTGGCACACACTTTTCCATGCTTGTTAGCCATTGAGCACTATCAGAACTGCTTAGCTGAAAGATGCCTTTTGCATGTTGATGGGCACTGCAAATCCTCCTGCAGAGTTGTCTTTCATGTCAAGACAATATCAAGCACATCAAAACATCACCGTATGTCCTTGCCTCCACTTCTCCCTGTGCTCTGCAGGTTGTATTCTCTTTCTCTGCCACGTGACCACTTTTTTTTTCTTTAGTGATGATTGTGTGTGTGTGATTATGCACGCACGCTTATAAATGTGTGCTCACAATTGTCATATTGTGATGAGAGAGGGGTGGGATGCACACTGCCTTCACTCAAGATTTTCCTTTTTAGCTAAAAAGAATAGCCACAT
Organism: Calypte anna; assembly: GCF_003957555.1. NCBI lineage: Eukaryota > Metazoa > Chordata > Aves > Apodiformes > Trochilidae > Calypte > Calypte anna. Next base: position 58,929,717 of record NC_044274.1, on the reverse strand, counting down.
CTGCTGCTTTGTCCACAAAGTGCCTAGTATAATTGCTGATTCCAGTTCTGATTTATTAATATTTAGATCCTTAGATATAGAAATCCTTCTTTCAGAGCAGATAAGTGACTATTTCCCACCTTTTTTTTCCCTGCTGATTAGCAAGTGTCATAGCATTCTTGTTTCTTGACAGCAAGAATTAATTGTGCCACAGAGCCTGATTCTTTGGGGGAAGGAAATTCCTAAAAACAGCAAGGAAAAGATGAAGAGAAACAACCATGAACAGCTTTTGAATCCTATTCTTATTAACATGATCTATTTTTGGATATAATATTTTTTCCTACAAACTCTAATTTAATGTTAATACCAGAATCACAAAGATTGGAAGGAGGAGAAAAGAAATCCCACTTGGGAGCCTTTAAATGGTTCTCTTGGAATTGTGCTGAATTTTTCATTTTGTCATTTGATTGAAAATTTAAATCATTTTGCATTGCATGATATTGGTCATCTCATAAGAGACAGAATTTGACAGCTTATGGCCTCAATTCACAATGTCTTTAAAGGGAAAGTAGTAAAAATGAAATTAAGGACAACATAAATGTCAAAATCCTATGATGGTGCATATTCTAATTATCACATCTGCTATAAGCATATGAAAAATAGCTCTGGAAGGCTGCCATGCTGCAAACAACTCACACAGTGAAGGGGAGGAGGACAGTAAAGGACAATTGATTATGAGATTTTCAAATGGACTTTTAACCTTGTAGCAGGAGGTCTTACCCTTTCTATCTTTTGCTCCTTTAAAATTTTAACCTAAGAAAATATTTTCCCCTTTCATGATGCCCTCTGATGTCATGTTTGGAAATGTGATATGGTAACAAATCCATCAGTGCCAAGAATGGAGGAATGGCTGTAGACTAAAGAGCGAATTAATTCTTCAAGTCCCTGTTTCACATAGCATTAGCTACTGTCACTAGTTGCCTTTGTCTTTTCATTCAGCTTTTTCCTAGGGTTATAAACTCATCTGCAAGGTTTCTTAATGTAAGGCACTGTGCCCCTGGATGCAACTTCGTTTGCCTTTTGTTACATGATGTTCAGAGTGTGAGTTGCTTCAAGTAGTGCTATTTTGTGACTTAAGAACCTGCAATATAGTTTTGGCATGGAAAGCTTTTTGGAATCACTAGTTGAAAAGAGCTGGAAGTGAACTTGAAGGGAATTTGTGATCTCAGCCCTTGATCCTCATATTACTTATCTGTGGGGAAGCATGTAAATTTGCACATAATTGCATGTTCAGAACATCACTGCAAAGCATCTTTGTTCACAAATGACTCATCAGTGATTTGGACTCATGCTTTTAATGCCTTTAAAAAATAAAAATTGACAAGATGGTAAAAATAATAATTATGTACCCTGAATAATCAGTTTTCAGTAAATTTTTCTACACTCCTTATCTTTCCTACTGCCACCATTTTGGCACCATAAATAGATTAGGAAGTAAAGTACTACTTCTTTTTGAGTAGGGCTAGAAACATTAAGGTACCTGTAGGGGGACTGAGAAGGATGAAGATTCTAGAAGGTGTCAGAAGAAGGGCTAGCAAGAGTCATTAGAAGTATTCTCACTGTCTCCCATTACGAAAATTTGTTTTCTGACCTTCTGTGTTCAGACACGTTGAATTCATTTGCTATGGGCTATTAAGAGAATTTCCCTCTGACAGCTCAGGCAAAACTGGGAAGAATTCTGGGGCAAAACCTTTGTCCTCCTGGGTAGAGAAGAAACAGACAGTGCATGTTTTGCTTCTGCTTCTAGGCATCTCAATAAAAGGTTAAGAGCAGCATGTCCTTTTTCTCTTCTGCTGGCCATGCTCTGATAGACAGGAGGGAACCCTGCTCCTTTTCCCAGAGGAGGCAGGTATCATAAGCCTTAGAAGATGTGGAGCCTGACTTTTGAGATGCATGGCCTGCTCATTAGAGCACTTGAAGCATTCCACAAGCCACTGTTAAATGTCTCAAAATTGCTAGTCCTTGTTTTGTTGGGAAATTTCAATTTACCAGATGTCTGAGAGAGATATCAGATCCATGGACAAAACAGCCTAGGACATTCATTGAGTGTATGGAAGATAACTTCCTGACACAGATGGTGAGTCTACCAGGGAAGGTGCCTTGCTAGACCTGCTGTTTACAAACAGAGAAGGACTGGTGGGAGATGGGGGGTGGGGAGCAGGGGGATCTGTCTTGGGCTTGTCATCAACTTCAGGAGGGCAGCCTGTTCAGGACACTGAGTGTGACAGCACCTTGGGAGACAATCCTGAAGGTCAAAGGAGTCCAAGAAGGCTGGGCACCTTTCAAGAAGGAAAGGAGGGAGCCATCCCCAGTCCTTTCACATGAAATGATGGGGAAGACAACCAGTCTGGCTGAACAGGAAAAAAAGTTTGCCACCTTTGGAAAACAAGGGCGGCATCTCAGGATGAGTGCAGGGATCTCATTAGGTCACGCAGAGAGAAAATTATAAAACCAAAAACCCATATAGAGTTCACTATGGCCACTTCCATAAGAGAAAACAAAAAGAGTTTTTTACAAATACATTAACAATTAAAAAGAGCCGTGGAGATTCTACATCCTTTATTGGATATATGGGGTAACATTACAAACAAGGATGAGTAAAAGGCTGAGGTAATGTCTTGAGTTAGTGCAGTGGCATTGTGGAAGTAGGAAGGCCACAGGGGTGGCTCCTGTGAGAAGCACTGGAAGCTCCCCTGGTTCCAATTCTGGCCCTGCTTCTGTCCAAAGCCAAGCAGATCTGGAAAGCTGGATCACAGAACTGATGTGGCATGGAATGATAGACACCCATGGGTCCTTTTTGAGCATCAGCACTTTATTAATGAAACATCACTATTTTTATACTTGTCATTATCTTGTTCATGACTACAGGCATAGTTCATGTTACTTTATAATTGGCCATTATGAGATGATCATACATACTTGTTGCAAGCTGATAGGCTACAACTACTTTGTTTACTCAAGGCAGAGCCTTCTCTAACTATTTCTTCCTAATGTCTAGCTTAAACCTGTCCTCTTCCAGTTTAAAGCCATTACTCCTTCTCCTGTCTATAGGTGCTATTGTAGGAAGTGCCTCCCCAGCTTTCTTGTAGGCCCCTTCCAGGTGCCATAAGGCCTCTGTAAGGATTTCCCAGAGATTTCTCTTTTCCAGGCTGGACAACTCTAACTGTCTCAGCCTGCCTCCACAGGAGAGATGCTCCAGCCCTCTGATCATCTTCATGGCCCTTCTATGGACTCCCTCCACAGCCCCATGTCCTTACTGTGCTGGGACTCAGAACAGAGTTGGCTCCAGGACTCAACACTGCACTCCAGGTGGGGACTCACTAGAGGGGAGTGTAGACCCATTCACTTAGCTTGGTGTTGTCAGAAAACTTGCTGAGGGTGCACTCAGTACCACTGTCCATGTCTCCAACAGAGATGTTAAACAACACTGGTCCCAGTACCAACCCTTGAGTAATGTCATATCAACACTGGTCTCCATTTGGACATAGAGCCATTGACCACTATTCTTTGAGGCCTACCATTGAGACAATTCCTTGTCTACTGAGTGGCCCATCCCTTGAATCCAGATCTTTCCATTTTAGAGATCAGGGGTGTTTTTATTCAGGTGGCCAAGTGGTAGTTACATTTATGGATACCCCCATACTTTTCAAAATGGGATGGGAAAAAGCAATATTCAGTAAAGCACAGAAAACGAAATCTCAGTGTACCACATGTACTATGTTTCTGCATGTGCATTCCTCATTCATCCCAAGACACTATTCAGCCTAGGAGTATCACTGCAAGAACATTGCTGGGTGTTCCCTCTCAGCCATGACTGCAAACGTAACAGATTCATACAGATTCACTGCCACATTTCTTCAGAAACCTCTGCAAGGACCTGTTATATTTCTGACCCAAATCTTTGAATACACATTTGTGCTGTGGACTTCATCTATGCCATCTGAATCTATTACTATTTCAAATGTTGCTTCAGTTATCTGCAGCCAGCCTGTAGCAGATTTCTGGGAGGGAGATTTGGAAAACAGCCTACTTCTGTGTTTTGTTGGTCTCTTTCTATTAATATCTTGGATCATTTTAGCAATATTTATAAATATGAACAAAATATTAATCTGCAGATTAAATACTAAGACCTACTTTGAGATCAGTTGTACTACAATAAATCAGGTAGCCTGAAAAACTGCTCTGTATCTATATCATGTAATTTAGATCAGAATCTGTCCAACTCTGAGACTCTTCTTTTGCAACTAAAGCTACTGTATTTTCTCTGACAGGATAACGATGATGTTCACGATAAGCTGTCATATGCAATTTCAAAGACTTTTTTTGAAAAGCCTTTGCTCTTCTCATAAATGAAAGATGGGTAACGACCTGACTTCACTGCTCTTACAATATAAATGTCTGAGCAGTACACTGTCTTCAGCAAATGCAGCAGGATCAGAAGTCAACCCGGAAACAAACCAATATGAGAAAGCTCAAAGACCTTGGGATTCAAGATTTATATTCTTTTATTGTCCATCATATCATGATGTTATGGGAGCCCATGAACACCTCTCCTCTTGCAGACTTGTGCACAGATACAGAACAGTGTATCATAGCTCCAGTAGTGTGAGTGCAGAAGAGCTTTAACTAGGAATTAATTAGGGTTTTGCAGAGCTAAAGCAGAAACAACAGATCCTTAGAAGTTTCTATGTATTTAATTATTAATTATTATGTAACTATTAGATAGAGCACAGATGTGACAATGTAAGGAGCAGATCTCAGTACAAGCAGAAAAGGGCATGTGATCAAACTCTGCATCTAATAACCTCTTGGGGTTGGAGACTGCCTTTATAATTCACACTTATGTAATGTTTAGTACAAAAGAATTTTTATCACTGACTGGGGGCTCCAGGAAGAACAGCAACATGAATAACACATGGTTACAGCAGTGAAGCAGTGTAGGGGTTAATTCCTGGCTACAGCTATTATAGTTAATGCTGCAATCCAGGAAGTTCCCTAATTGTTGGTGCAGGAGGATTATTTTCTGCTGTAATTGTTGTGGTAATCTTTATTTTTTCTCTACTTCAGCTTTTTAATGGGAAATCTTAAAAGCTAATTCTTTGAAGCTGGAGATTTGGCAGGAAGACAGCAGAATGTGTTGCCCCATTTTCATCCAAGCAGTTTCTCAGGAAACAGCCATAAGAGTCCTCTGTGCTCAAGAAATGACTGAACTTACTACATTAAACCAGAAAGTAAAAATACTAGAATGAAATAAAGATATAAACACAACTCCCTTGTTGCTTGACTGCTGGGAACACTGAGCACCTGTGTGCTAATGATCATGAGTTCGTACTGCTGACTGGAGGAGAGGTGAAAGCATGGTTAGCTCATTGATGTGATATGAAAGCCATCCTTCCACTTGTCAGGCAAACATATTTTCTTAATTCTGAAGGTGAAACTGTAGGATATTTTCAGAAACTGCTCTCTTGTCTTCTTTTTACAGAAGAGAGGTTTGTTGTAATCTCACAGTGACATATAACTGCTCTGAGGAAAACTGACAATGGCACAATGCTGAAAAGGTGCTTTAAGTTATTTGCTGATAGGAACGCTCAAGTTTCTACATCTCAGCTCCTGCTCTAACATTAATTACTGCTACATTCTCTTTAATGGGCCAAACAAATAATGAGAAACAGATGGGAATTACACTAATGCCATATTTGGTTTTGGAAAACAATTATCATCAGGAAAAACACTTCAAACTAGGCAGGTAAACCAGAAGTTCAAATAAAGTAAAAAGTCTTCCTACAACAAAGGACCACAGATGAAAATGACAAGTTCTATAGACCTTGTATTTTTTCACTGAATTACCTATTCAGCATGGTTGCTCCCTTTTGCCCATCTAGAATGCAAATCAGAGATGCAGACACCTAAATGTTTTTGAAAATAGGGTAACCTGAAAGAGATATGTCAGTAAAAGTCTTCACATAGGATTGCACCTGTGAGCCTTGACAAAGGAGTACTTTATAAGCCCTCCCAGCTGACCTTACAACAATTAAGTTTTACCAGTCATGCCTTTGTTTCTGCTTTCCCTTGGTCTCAAAGGGCAGGGAACTGGACCCGTTTTTCCCACCAGACCCCACCTCCTGCTAACTGAGTACATCATAACTTTCACTTGTGTTCTCATACCTACTCTTTCTACTGTCTCTGCATTCCCAGAGACAGCTAGAAGAAATATGGATGGCAAGTTAAGACAAGTGACTCTGGGCTTATGTTTGTGACCATGAGCTGGCTGGCCATGCTTGCCATCCTCTGCAAGAAGGAAAGATGTGAGTTGCTCAGAGATTAAGGTTGTCCTCTGTACCTCTGCACACCATCTGGGGCTGGCATCTCCACCAGCCTCCTGTCCATCCATGGAAGTTGGGGTGGCCTGGGTGGGAAGCTAGGACCAAATGTGCAGGGGCTTTGGGGCTGCAAGGAGAGCCTGCAGGGTACCATCAGAACAGATTTGTTAAGAGCAAATAAGTATTGTGGTTTCCTAACATTTATGAAAATGAGGATGGTGGGCTGCATGCTGTATCCGAAGGACTAACTATGCTCTCTGCTCACTGTACCTATGTGAAATTCACTTCAGGACCTGATTAGAATAGGATAGAACAGAATCATAGAATAGAATGGTTAGGTTTGGAAGGGACCTTAAAGATCATGCAGTTCTAAGCCCCCTGCATGGGCAGAGACACCTCCCACTAGATCAGGTTGCTCAAGGCCCCCTCAACCTGGCCTTGAACACTTCCAGGGACAGGGTAGCCTCAAATTCCTTGGGCATCCTGTTTCAGCATCACACCACTATCACAGGAAAGAATTTTTTCCTAATGTCTAATCTAAATCTTCCTTCTTCAAGTTTCAAACCATTGCCCCTTGCCTTTCATTTCATACCTGTACAAAAATCATTACCCCAGCTTTCTTGTAGACCTCCTTCAGATATTGGAAAGCTTCTATAAGGGCACCTCAGAGCCTCCTCTTCTCTAGGCTGAACAACCCAAACTTCCTCAGCCTGTCTTCATAGGGGAAGCGATACAGCCCACTGTTATTTTTTGTGGATCTCCTCTGAACACACACTCAAGGAGCTCTTATGCTGGGGACTCCAGAAATAGACACAATAGTGGGGAGTAGAGAGGAAGAATCATCTTTCCTCAACCAGCTGTCTGTGCTTCTTTTGATGCAGCCCAGGACCCAGTTGGCTTTCTGGGCTGCAAGCACATATTGGTGGCTCATGTTAAGCTTCTTGTCCAATATCACACCCTAGTCCTTCTCCCCAGGGTTGTCCTCCATTCATTCTCCTTCCAGCTTGTGTTTGTGCATAGGATTGCTTTGACCTAGGTACAGAACCTTGCACTTGGCCTTGTTGAACTTCATGTGGTTTGCACAAGCCCACTTCTCGAGCCTGTAAAGGTCCCTCTGGTTAACATCCCTCAAGGCTGTTGACTTTACCACACGGTTCAGTGTCATCAGCAAACTCTTTGAGGATGTGGTCAATTCCACTGTCCATGTCGCTCACAAAGAGATTAAATAACACTGGGCCAAGTACCAACCCTTGAGGAACACCACTCATCACATATCTCTATTTGGATGAGCCACTGAGCACAACTCTTTGGGTATGACCATCTAGCCAATTCCTTATCCAGTGAGTGGTCCATCCATAGACTCCCTATATATCTAGTTTAGAGATTATAATATTGGGCAGGACAGTATCAAATGCTTTGGACAGGTCCAGGTAAATGGCGTCCATTGCTCTCCCTTTTTCTGCTGAGGCTGTGACACCATTGTAAAAGACCACCAAATTATCCAGACTGGACTTACCCTTCATTAAGCCATGCTGGCTATCACCAATCACCCCTTTGTTATCTCCTTGCCTTATCAGAGCCGTCAGGAGGACCTGCTCCATCATCTTGCCAGGCACAGAGGTGAGACTGACTGGCCTATAGTATTCTGGGTCTTCTTTATTTCTATTTTGAAAATGGGGATGATTAGACAAAATAAGTTCATGTTGTGGTCCCTAATATAATGGTCTAAACTTTAGTAACAGGATAAAATTCTGATGGGATCATCAGGCATGTGAGGAGTAATGTTGTCTTAGGAACCAAAAGGACAGATTAAACACTGAAGACTCAAGGAAACTGTAAAACCTTGTCCATTTCCTCCAACACAAAGCCATTAGGTATTAACGAAACAGATTTTTTTATAATTCTTGTGTTACTTTCATGCCCAAGGGAGAATAAGAAATCTAAATTTTATTGTCCAGCTAGTGGACAGACTTTGCTCACAGTTTTTAACAAAGCCCAGTCAATGTGCAGCTATCTGTGTTTTCTGCGCACAACACGCAATTTCACGGTATTTTAAAGGTGTTCTGGGTGGTCATACAAGCTGAAACTCTGCTCCAATATCTGAATTTGTGGCCTCTTCCTAGGGGCCAAAGCTGGTACTAGATAACTTCCCTCTGCCCTAAACCAAGTCATTAGTCTTGCAAGGTGAAGAGGCTTAATAACTGAACTCCAGTCTCTGTGACCTACAATCACATCACATCACATCACATCACATCACATCACATCATATCAGCCATATGTTTGATTGTGAAATTGAACTTCTTTAGTCTCAGTTTCAGAAGATTTTTATATTGGACCCAGAGAGTGTAGGGGCTTTATTTTAAATATTTTTAATATATAATTATTGAAGCACTTGCCTGACTTTAATAAAAGGTTTAAAAGGCTGAAAGAAAATAAACTGACAGTTATTTACATGTTAAAAAAAAAAAAAAAAAAAAACCAAAACTGTTGTTATGCCATAACACATTTTCCTCACCTGGAAATACCAAATCACCTCGTATTAGCATCAGTTATGGAAACTCTGATCAGGATGGATAATTAAGTACCAGCTACTATAGAAGTATGGGTAGAGATATGACCCCAAATTTATTTTCATTGTACCTATAAAAAAACAACCTGTATCTTTCAATCTCATGTCATTGCTTAAGTGTTGATATGAATCTCTAAACCTTCCTTCTTACACCTTTTACTAAAGACTTTTGGACATATTACAGAGGAGCAGAGGAAACAGTAACCTATGATGTTAAACTTTTGTATTTTTAGCACCCAGCAGTCTCAGTACAGAAGCTAAAATTCAGGGCTTTTTTCTCATTTACAAAGGGTTCCTCCAAGCACAACCATGAGTCATGTTGGCAGGAGATCATTTAAAGACTGAGTGGTTCCTAACTCAATTACTTTAATTTACTTTCAAAGCCTTACACCACAACTGTTATACCACTGGGGAGGGGTCATAAAAGCTGGGAAACACTGAATATGGTACCATGAGTAAATAGTGTTCCTGGAGAACAGACAGATCCCAAAATCTTGGCTGCTCTGAGATATAATCTTCCTGCAAAAATGAGGTTTCTCTGCAATAGGAGTCTTAAGTTATGCATCTAGGAGGGAGAGCACCAATATCCCTGCTCCTCTTGAACAGCTTTGTCTTTTTCATCTGTTTGCAATCCTCTGAACTTCTTCAGCTTCCTACATAGCTGAGTTACAACACTGAAATATCCTTGCAAAGTGGCCAATTTTGGGAGCATAAGCAGCCAGCGCTTATCTTTTGCCCTTACATCAAAATCCCAATGAGCTGGTGCCTGGTGGGGACACCTTCACATGGCCACCTGTGCAGCTCCTTGATTAGTGGAAAAAGCTGATGCTGCAAAAATGTCACAACCAAATCTTATACTTTCCCTACGCATCAGCTGCATTATTTAGTTCCAGAAAATGTAAAGAAAGGAGAGAGACAGTAGAAGGAAAAAAAATCAGCCAGTCAATAAACCCTTCTATTTTGAGGACAATAACATCTTTCCCCTTTACCTCACTTAATAGGGTTGTCTTGGTCCAAATATTTTTTAAGAGTCAGAATAATATTTTGATTATAATTTAATTTCATCCTGGTAAGAGAGATGTTTCCTTGCTAACTTTATATAAATGAAAGATTTCCTCCAAATTTATCAAAGGATGCACTTCATACATATGCACAGTTCTTAGACGTGTCAAATTCTCATGTCTTTCAAGGTATGTATTTCTAAAAATTGACACATAGGAGGTTGTCTGTGATGTGAAATTGCCTGAGCCTGCAGATCCTGATTTTAAGATCTGTTTATATTTAAAAAAAAAACTACCTTACTTCACACAATACCCTTTTTCTTGAAAATGCTTCCCTGGTATTGTCCTTTATTGTAGAATGCTATTTGACTGTAGAATAGATCTTTATTAAAGTGAATTATTCACTAATATAAGACAGCAAACAACAGATTAAATGGGAATATGGATAATCTAAAGTTGATGTCGGGAAAGGCTTAAAAAATTACCCTATTCCTTCTGCCAGCTTGGTATATGGTGGTGTCTCTGCTCCATGTCTTTCCTCCTGTTGCTGAGAAGATCTGATGACCCTTTTAATGATAAACATCTGCATAAACCAGTATGTCATTGTCATGCATAGGCTCCAATTCCTCTCCCATATTGCTGTACTGTGTACTCTGTACAGCAATTTAATTTTGTCATTCTACACCGCATCTGATACATAATCCTTTTCTACAGAATGTTATCAGCCTTTGCAAGGTGAATCCTGGAGGCTTTTGGCAACTTTTTGGTCCTATACGAGCTCTGATGGTGTAGTGACACTGTACAAAGCATATTATCTGGTATCTTCTAAGCTAATTAGTTACAACCTGGAAAAGCATTATGGTAATGAAATGGCTAATGCAGATGAAATGAAAAAAAACCCCACAATCAACCCTCTTTCTTACAACACCCATGAATGTCATATTTCTTCCAATAACTTGTTCAGTGATTTATGTTTTCATATTTTATTTTTTGTTTATTTGATCCTAAACACAGAAATCTTTTTGCTTGGATTTTTTTACTGGCCATATAATTTTCCAAGTGTGTCTCTATTTATATATAAGAAACAGCCAATAGAAATTCTACTGGTTATACTCTCATTTTCATGTAAATGTAGCTTGCAACTGCCTAAATACATCAATTAAGCTGAGAGCAACCTCAGAAGCCAAAAGGTAGTCAGTGAATGTCAGCTACATTGAATACATGGAAATATTGGAAAAGCACTTACAGACATCACAGACTGTCAAAACAACGACAAAATAAACCTTGGAATCTGGATACATAATCTTTTTCATTAGCAAGCGACCTATTGTTAATGGAAACTATCCCTTCAATTTGAACCATCAGGAAAAGACTCTTTACAAAGCATTTTATAGTGTCAAGTGAGTATCTTTTCCTTTCACAGTTCACATAATTGTCTCAGTCAGTGTTTTCTGCAGGCTTTCAGCTTGCCACATCTAACAGCAATGGGATTTAGCAAGTCTTAACTTTTCTGACTTTGCTCCCATGCCTCACTCTGCAAACCTTTGAATAAAAGAAAACCTGAAAGGTCTTCTTACTGAGAATTGATTGACCACAGCTTTATGAAATGGCAACACACAGATGGTTCTGGAGAGGATGGGGGAGAAGGGGCTAGCACAATGAAACAGCTTCAATAAAAACTGAATAATGAGGAAACCCTTCTGAGCAATGAAAGACAAACAGAAAGTAGACTGTGGTGTACCTGGAGAAAGAATAATGCCATTAAGGTGTTGTACTGTGATATGTCAGTGTCTCTCTCCCCAGCAAGAAAAAAAATAAAATTCTTATTGTGAGAAAATATTAATGAAACAGTTGCATTCCCTTGAAAGTTTACACAGTAATTAGGTGTTTTGTAACCATCCTCATGAACAGTTTTCTTTCTATCACCTTTATTTAGAACTGATGTACAAAGTGAGCCTCTTGCGAATTAGCAAATGATGTGTTTTTGTTACAACATTTCAGGGATGATAAATGATATATTTAAGAGTTTACAAGAGTCATGTAGAGGGAACAAATATGTAAGACTCAATTTGTGTTTGTAGGTTCTTGCACTGTAAAAGCAGCTTGGTCCACTGGCTAGGTGGACAGAAAACTTATGGTCTAGGAAACTAATACAATTCCTGTTAAAACAAGATGAAATTTTAGTGAAGGAATTACCTATACATTCATAAGTATCTATATCAGCAAATGGACTGGCGACAGGCCTGGAAGCTAGGTATTCCTCTGTATTGAGCTTGTCACTTATTCCACAGACAATCCACAAAAGACCATAGTTTTAAACACAGACAATCATTGGTCTGCATATTTTCAAAACCAGCTTGTGCAGCTCTTGATTTGTGGAAACTAGATACATACTGAAGTTGATGATAATTACAGGTTCTCCAAAACTTTGATGATTAAGCTGTTTGTTTATGTACCAGAAATCAGATTACAGAAATCTAAATATAGGCCTCTAGGTCCAGGAACTCTGGACTTGTTTTCCTCTAAAGGATAGTTAAAAAAAAATAATAAAGGATTAAAGAAAAACACAAATACAAAATCTAGCAGAAAAAAAGAGGAAAGCACAGAAGCAAAAAAAAGAAGAAATGTAAAGAAAAAGATAATTGAACTGGAAATAAATGTGTTATTAATACTGCGAAGAGCAATAACTTTTAATCAGGAAGTGGTATAAACAGGTAAACTTCTTGTACATAAGATTCCTGGGTCATGATACAAATTCATGATACACATCAACTGGAAGAACTATAACATGAGTCCAGTCCAGAATTAAATGGGCAAGATGGTTAGTGTCAGACACGCTCCAGACATCTCAGTGATGATCACAGCTCTGCATGTTTGCATGTGTAATTGCTGAATTTGCATTTACGTATTACTAAGTACATATGTAATTACATACAAAACAATGGTTTATACTTGCAAATATATTTTAAAGGGGCTCTTTTAATGGTGTAATTCTTAGTCTGAAAAGGTAATGGTGGTAGCTATGTAGACTTCAAATATTCAGAGAGTTTTGGCCTGTACAGTCTCCAAGTGAGATAATAACAAACAAAAGCTAATGACATTATTGCACGTGAGCTGAAGGAAATTTTGAATCCCTGATCAAAGTCCCCACCAAACCAAAGAGTTAATTTCATTTACCTGGCAAGAGTAACTGATACATGCTCTGCCCAAAGTGTAGAATAATTACACACAATGTGTTTCAAAGACATGCTGTCCTCATAAATGCTTTTTGCTGATGGTGATATATCTTCACATCTTTGTGGATCAGCTAGACAGTGAATTGGGTGCATGCTCTATGGTCCTGTCTGTTTAGCTCTTGTGGCTGCTCAGGTACCACAGAATAAGTCTATTGCAATTTCTAGATGGACTTATGACAGCGTCACAATCCTGGTCAATGTCACTTTTCTCAACAATGGTGATTTCTACTGCCTGCACGTGGTAGAGATGTAATGAGAGAAGTGTACACAGTGAGCACTCAGTTCACCAGCACAGTCACACAGAATGCACTTCCGCAACCAAATTTGACCTTCTGTCCTGTGCCATGCTCTGACACAAAGCCATGTGCTTTGGTGGTGTGTCTGGGCAGTGTGTCTGCTCTTTTACAACAAGCAAAGCAGGAACAGAGTCAGGTCTCTGCTGCCCAATGCAACCATGTGGAAAGCACTGCATTACATAATTTCAGGCCTCTCATTTAGTTTGTCTACCATAACACTATATGTGGTTAGTCTAATAAATAACACCAAACATTTAGCAGTTAGAAGAGTGCAGATGGTATTACCTGGCTTAGTACTGATGGATTAATGGTTTTACATGTAGATATAACAGCCTGATCAAATATCAAAATGGAAAAGTATATATTTTTACCAGGAAGTTTTAAAAAATAGTTTGTGGAGATTTTCCTATGTCAGCCCATAAGCAACTCCTCTCGGTTATTTCTTTCATGAGAATATGAACATTCTGATAAGGCTGAAACATGTCCACTTTCTAGATTTCTCAAGAAACCAGATTCTCCTGGGGAGCACCAAAAACTTATCTAATCAGTACCTGAGTAAACTTCATGTAAATTCTCAGGATACCTACACAAATTCAGGATGATAAACCTTAGAAAGTACATATGCTGTGACAGACTATTTTCAGAGGCCAGTCAGGGAGAGAGGAGTTTTAAAAGAGGCAATAGAATTATTGCCAGTGATCATCAGGTATTCCAAAATGGGGATAGGTTAATAGTTCAAATTTTTGCATTCTTTATAGAAGTTGGTACATACCATTCATTGTCTCCTCCTTATTGAACTTAACTCAGTATTCTTGCAGTGAGACACAAATTGTGTGTGGTTTGGTTGAATTGACAGAAAAAAGTAATAGGGGTAAGGAACAAGAAAACAGGCTTGTCAGTTATTAGAACACTTTGTCTAGAGTTCTGTGGAGCCAAGGGTGGATGCTTTAGCTAAAAAAGGAGCTACGGACTTGCTGAAAAATGACTGGACATTGTTAAACAGTTTATGTCATAGAGATGAAGTGGCTTCAGGAGAAATCTGACCAGATAATAATTTTGCTCATGTCACCTTGAATTTGATTGATGTTTCTATTTCAGTTGAAGTAAGCTAAATTGGAAAGGAACTGGAACCTCTTTAAATATCAGAGAAGTGAAACTAATCCCTTTTCCAGGGCTCTAATTAAATTTCTTAAGGTTTTCTTGTAAGTTGCTTGGGAATTGTCCACATATATCTTATCAGAAAATCAGTCATAAGATCTATAGTTTCACATACACTACCAGAGTTATATTCTATTATTCACAAAATATTGCCAACCATTTCTCTCTTTGCTCCTAAATATATCTGAAAAGAGGGTAGAAACAGGTGGAAACATCTGCAAGAGACAGTCCCCTGAGCTAAAGAGGCTGGTTGCCTTTTTCTCTCCTCTGTGCTAAATTTTGCCCTCTGGTTTCTGAGGATCAGTGCCAGAGTATACATTAGCACTATACTTGTCCTTCTGTCCTCAGATTTATAAGCTGAAGCTACCACTGAGGAAATGCTTGGATGTTGGCATTTTTGGACTAACCCTGGCACATGGCCTGCTTAAAAGATGGTTTGTATTTTACTAATTAATTCATCAGTGGTAAGTATGCCTTAATGACAGGTTTTTTGGATGAGGCTCAGAGTTTCATTAGCCTTAATTATATTAACTTAATACAGTTATTTATATCAGGCAGAAGAAAGTGAACATTTCACCAAAGGACATACTTCTGTAAAGGTAATATCAGCATGGAAATTAAAGGAACTTGTAATATATGGAACGATAACGTCAGACAAAGGTGAATTCAACATCTCTAATCCTTAAGTGTTTCCATGAAAAAAAATTCATCATGTTGGTGAAGTGGTTTGTCCTTACAACATTTTAAAGTCAGAGAGCATGGTCATTACCCCCAGCATAAGGACACAGAGCTACTATAGTTAATCTAGAGGAGAGTCATGAAGGTGATCAGGAAGCTAGAGCAGCTCTCCTATGAAGACAAGCTGAGTGTTGGTGTTGTTCAGCCCAGAGAAGAGCAAGCTCTGATGAATCCTTGTAGAGGCCTTATATTTCCTGAAAGGGGCCTACAGAAAAGCCTTCAAAGGTTCTTCAATGTTAGGACAAGAGACAATGGCTTTAAACTGGAAGAGGGTAGATTTAGATGATACATTAGGGAGGTTAGAACTGGATGATCTTTAGGGTCCCTTCCAACTCAAACTGTTCTATGATTCCATGATTATATACTTAATACATACATACTTATATAAAAATTTGTACAAGTCCTTACATGTAGTTAAAGATACCAAGTAGACAATGCATCTCTTGATGTTTAGATTGTTTAAGTTTGGATCAGATGATATCCCAGATGCCTAAGTGATATTATGGTTTTGGTTTCCTAGATACTAAAAGAAGGCTGGGGTGGGGATAAAAGAAACAAGAGAAAGCTTATTTGAGAGAAAAAAGAAGCAAAACTGACAGGAAACACCCAAGAGCAAACTAAGTTAAGGATTAAGTTTGTAAAAGACAGTCTCATTAGCAGTGGATTCATTGCAATGTGCTCATTCAGACATATGACAGACATAAACATAGCATTCGTTCTTCATCTGTAATTTTTTCAGAAGTTATTGCTCAGCTGAACAAGGCTTACTTGATTGCTAACCCTTAAATATCAAAGCTAGGGTACAATTAAGGACTTTAATCAGGGCTACTGTTAAGAAGTAAATAGAAACTTCAGGTAAACGAATCTGTAGCAGCTCAGTGTTGGTACTCTGCTGTGAAGTGCTATTTGTCACCAAATTTCATTTGAAGCCATTAAATCAATGAAGTCCAAAAGATCTGTAACACAACCATCTTTTAATTATCCATCATAGTGCTCTCATTTTTGTTGGGGTCTGAGGGTAAACTGGTAATCTCCAAGTAACTACTCCATTCGCTGTGGTGTTTGCAGCTCCTAGATTTGGCAAGCTCCAGGAGTGAGAGCTATCTTTGTGGCCTACCTCTTTTTCAGCAGCTACCACTGCAGCTAAGCTTCTGTGTGTGTGTGGTGTATGTGTGTGTGTGTGTATGTAGGAGCAGAAATAAGAACAGAGCATTCATCTTGGGAAACTCACTTACAGACTCATATCCATCTTTAACCTTCTAAAGAAGCACCTTAAGCGTGAAAAGAAAAGTACAAAATAATAAGCTTAGCATTGCAGTTCCATTATAATGGAACTTAACATAGCATGGGTGTTTGACTTTAGACACTTAGCATAGGCCTTTGAATACCGGTAGAACTAGAACTAACTAGAATAAGCATTAGGCATTCACATTCCCCCTGCAGCTTAGTAAATCTTATTGCTAAGTTTGAGAGCTGTGGTCTAATAGTTGTGAGATGTCCAGATCTCCAGAAGATAAACACCATTTAAAAGTTCTGAAGTTCTAAAAATTAACTCAGCAATTAGGAGTAACACAAAAGTGAAGTGAAAATAGCTTTCATGTAGTGTAGCCTTCCTGGCTACACTTTTTCCCTTATGCATACATAAGTTTTTCATTTTTCCAGTTGGAAAAAAACCCAAGCTTCTAAAGGAATCCACTTTCTCAAACAAAATTTGTTGTTCTATCTGTTTTTAGAAGAAGGAAGTAGAGGCTGATTTTTCATAAGGAGTGCTGAGGTTTGTGGCTGTTTGACTCTGTACTACAGAAGGTGTTCAATATAGTTTTGAATGTGCAGAATGACATTTTATGAAACTTTTCCCCACTAAAGCTTCAGCAATACCTAATGTTTCACAATTGTTTTTTTTTTTAATTTTTAAAAATACGTTACTAGTGTTCTGTGTTTTGTTTTAGCAGGAGATAAGTGACAAGGTGGAACTGATGCAGACCTTTGGGCAAGATGATTTAAAACCATGAAAATAATAGGCTAGTAAAGCTGCATTCAGGACTTATACAACAAGTCTCCATCCCACCACAACTTCCAGAGGCCTAATTATGATTAGAGTCTTTGCTCTTCAGCTAGATCCTCAAACAGATCTGCAGGGAGAATGTTTCTGAGTCTTGAACAAGAGAAGATTTTGAATAAGTTCAAAAAGTCATCACTGACTCCTCAGGTGATTTTCCACTCATCTTGTCCAAGGCTGCACTCATTCTCCTTATGAAATATCATGGGAAAAAAAGTCATGATGCCTACTGTACCAGTTGCTAAACTGAAAAGATGAAAGATGAACTAACTAGGTAAGCCTGGATGCTGTGGTTTCTTGCTGCTTTCATCTTCACCTCCAGAGTCACCCTCACTCTGAAGGGTATGAGCACCCTTGACAGACTCCCCACATTCTCTTATGTTTATCATATTTTCAAGATAGCAACCTGTGTGGAATAGGAGCAACTCCAAGTGCTGTGTGTCAGAGTGGAGGAGCAAGAGAAAGGAGCTTCCCACCCCAAAGAAACAATTGATTTACCACCCAGAGCCACAGGCCAGCATGCTTATTGAAGGAAAAGAGAAGGTAAAAAGTTCAGTCCAGGACTAAGCTTTCAGGAGGCCAGGCAGACATCGTACACAGAGTCACAGCTTAGTCTTCTCTCCTGAGTTCCTGCAGGGATCCTCAGCATATTTGTTACCTGTTTCTACCTGCTCCTCTCCCACAGTCCCTGCTGGGATACAATACCTCCACTGGACTGTTCTCTGCTAAGGGTTGTGGCCTATTGCAGTACCATCTCCAGTTTATGTTGCAGCTCTCTGCAGCATCAATACAGCATGGCCATGCAGGCTTGAGAGGTACAGCACTCTGTTTTGCAAAGCGTACTACTCACTGGTAGAGGCTGCAAGCCCTTAAAATGAGCCATCTATTTCTGTAAAAGCAAAAATGCACAGGCAAAGTGAACATGAACATTAATCTGCAGAGTAGCAGCCCTCAGCCAGTGACCTTTTATGCCTAACACTTCATTCCCTTGACTGGAAGAACTGGACTTCTTTTTTGTATCTGTTGTGCAAGAATTTGAAGTGAAACAAATGTGCTATTGGCTTACGCTGAGACTTAGAAAAACAGCAGGAGAATTAGAAACAACGGCAATCAGCAGCTAGAACAAGCTGACCCAAGAGTCAAGCTCTTCTGCAACAGCATTCCAAGCAATATCTGTCAAAATGCTCAGAAAGCATAGCTAGGAGAAGATGAACCTATTCCAAAGGAATATCTGTTCATAATGCTAATGCTTACCTCTCACTTGCTTTTCCTTGCTATTGTTATTAACTTTGGTCACAAAGTGAGTGCTGCATTTTATGTAATAGATTTTCTTGAAATTCTGGTTTACCAGAGAGAGCAGCAAGGAAGATACAGTGCAGCCCAGACACAGGCATTCAAGAGTGATTTGCTTGCTTTCTGTATGCAGCTTTCTGTGACATGCCTTGCCATGCTATGAATGTGGTTTTAATATTCAGACTGCTGGTACAGAGAGGTGAAATGAGAACCTGTCCTAGGAGGGCAGCTGTGTTGTTGCCTGCTTTGTGAGCTCATAGCCACCTGGTGAGTCCCAGCTTCTCAAAACTAAAAGGCAGACATCTGTAACAAGCCCAGGCCCCAGATGACCTGAGTATGTTTCTTGTTATTCACTTCTCTGAATCCAGGCTTTTGGTGGACAGTCATCAACTGGATGATGACAGTGTTTCTAGAAGCACATCTCCTTTTTTCCCTCTTCTGGGTGCAAGGGTGCAAGGGACAGAAGCTGTAACAACCCCTGTACATTGCTCTTCTGGACTGAATTGCACAAAACACTCTGCTCCAGCTCTGCATCACCTGCCCCAGGAAAACGTGGACTGCCTTGAATGGCACAGCCAACAGGGACTTCCTAAGGGTATCAGTGCCAGGAGTCTGGGAATTCTCCAGTGCTGCCCCCACAGGAGTCTTGTTGTCCATGGCATCTATGTTTATTTGCTAGCAAAAGCTGTGCAATGTGGCGTTAGTCACACAATGATTGTAGCCAGCCTTTGTGCTTTAGAATAACTTTATTTTTAATTATGCAAATATTCCCCTCAACCGTTCTTTATCATCATTGTACCTTTCCTAGCTGGAGGCAGCCAAGGTGTCTCTGGCCAAGGAATCCAGGCACATTTCTTCTCCCTATGCTTCAGAAGGAAAAACAAAAAATGTGCTCTTTCTCATCCAATAAAGCCTAATAATGAAAACTGCTTAAAAAATGGAGCACCTTGACAGTGCCTACTCCACCGATAAATTGTGGTAGATAAGACTCCATGGCTAAATATGAAGGATTATGAAACAAGACCTTTATCATCTATGGTAGTAAAAGCCCACGTTGCCTGCTGGCTCACTGAGAGAATTACTTGGTGCTGAGTGTCACTCTTGTCCAGAGTGTGTGGTACTCCTATCTAATTACAGATTGTAACCTTTGTGAATGAATCATTGCCACCAATCTCAATGAGGCAAGTGGCTTAGTAGAATTCAAAAAGTAATTAAACATTTATGTAGATAATTAGACCACCCACAGCTTCATAAGATAAGTTAACATTATAATTAAGGGTAACTCTTCATGCTTTAAGGTGTTTTAAAGCCAGCATATAGCCTTGATCTATCTGATGATATGTGTTTATGTAGACAAACAGCTGGGATGGTTGAGGCCCTGCTATGAAAACCAGTCCTTAATAACTGTGCTGCCATGTTTCACTCAGGTATTCTCAGATGGTTTACATGATGTGTTTCACAGCTTCTGGCTCCAGTATTGTTATAAGTAGTCCAGATGCTGTCTTGAGGCTGAGAGGGAAAAGTAATGAGTCTTTCAGACAGACCATCAACTATAGGCCAAGTTCTGATCTCAGGCTCACTGATGCAAATTGAAACAACTCAACAGGCTTTAGAATTCAGAATTATTTGGCTTCAGGGCTAGTCCTCAGGAGTGCTGAGGATCTGGACTTCAGGACTGAGAGGACCCTGCTCTGCGATGGGACTGCAGAATTCCTCTGCAACAGCTGCCAGCAAAAGGTTTTCTCTTTAGACCCACACTCCTTTGCCATCCTAATGGGAACATTCAGGCTGCATAATAAAGAGTTTTTCTTCATGGGAAAACAGCATTCAGTTTGTGAACTTAGAAGGGATTGTTTGCTACATTTACTTGGGAGGTGAACAGTTCACTGGAGCTTTCATGCTCACCCAAATTCACCCACATGGTATTACACGGATTACTAACAGCGATTCTTATTTTTTTTAATTGTGTATGCACAACTCAGTTGTTAGACATTCTGCTATAAATCTGAGACTGAGCAGAGAGGCGACATTTTTTAAATTCATGGTGGGAAAGGTCAGAAAAAGCGGTGCATTTTTCACAGAGAGGATTCAGACTGACTGTAAAACAGAAAAGAAGTAAAACTGTTTCCTTTTCCCTCCCTCATCTCTATGTGCTATAAACTTAAGGAAATGCTGAGTCTTATTCATTTTTTATGGCTTTACAGTTCAAGAAGTAGGAACCCATTTGGTTTTCAAATATGGGGGAAAAAATAATTCCTAATATGCCACCATTCTTTTATGTCTTTTTGTGTTTTCAGCTAAGGCACGTTGCTAGTTTTATACCCATGGTTTTCAGCACTTTGTCAAGAAAGATAAAAATTCAGGTTTCTAGAGAAAGCAAATATGACTTTTTGGTCACACCTGTGTAAATCCAGTTGTAACTCCAGAAAGGTAAATAGTGCAGCTCCAGATTTTCACCACCATGAATGACACCAGAAACCGCATCATGCGAACCTAAATAAGAGAGAAGTGATTTATAGAAAAGATCATTTGACATCACCTTTCTTTCCCCCTACCACAACCTACACATATGCCTGTGGATTTATAAAGCCCTGATGGAAGAAGCAGAGACTGCATGACAGCTTGTGCAGAGGGCCTCTGCAGAGACACATCCAGCTTGGCCAGTGAAATCTATCTGTGTGGCACCTGTTAGTTACGCACAGTGGGATTGTCCATCATCCTTTCTAGTAGCTCTGCATTTCCATAGTACACTGTGGTGCAAGCAGAGGAAAAATTACTCTTTAACTACAAGGCAGTGAATGAGAAATTTCCCTCCCTCTTTATGCTGTCAGACCACCATCAGGGATGCTGTACATCAGCTGAAGAGGGGGAAGGGAATGTAGTTCATTTCAAATGCAGCTGCCAAACCTTGCTCCTCAAAATAGGCTCTCAGGCATTTATCTTTGCTTTCTACGTCATGAGATCCTGTAAAAATATTGTTAATGAGTAGAGAAATGTTTCAAAAGGAACATGGAGCACCTCATGCCTTTTAAAAGGGAAAATCACCACTAAGTGTAGAGATGTTGTAGTAAAACAATGAGCATACAGTGTCTATTTTGTGACTTGATGCCTGGATCACAAATGGACAGACAGGCTTTTCCACTGCTGAACTGCAGCACAATGCTTGGATTGGCTGCTCTTGCATGAAGACCAGTAGGAAAAAAACCCCAAAAAACATATGCAAATGCAACAGAATCCCCCCCCCCCCCCCCCCAGGTCTTGTCTGCACCTTTGAGAACTTTAGCTTGGTTTGCCTTCCAATGGCAAGGAAATTTGGAAGTGAGACCGCTTTTGGCTTTATCAGTTTTTTCAAATGGGAGAGGGAAGGCAGAATTCACCTCGAAGACCTCCATTATGCCTCACCTATATGACTACCCAAAGAACCCCCCAGTTTTGCCCGTTTGGTTAAACCATTATCTTTTTCATCTTCACCGATCTTCAGTGACCTGTATATCTCAGCCCCTCTGTACCATCTCACGCATTACTGTGATCATAATAGACCCTGAATACAGCTTCTGGGTTGAGCAGAAACTCATTGTGATATTGTGCATTTCCAAAATGGGACACCAGCTACTTTTCCTCTTTCTGACCTGATCAGAACAGCATGAAGAACTGATGACTTTTTTCTGTGGTAAGGGGGTCATGGTTTCAATGTCATTTAGACACCCCAGTTGAACTGAGTGTTTACTCCACCTGAAAATTAAGCCAATAAGACAGCATTTGTTACTGTGATTATTCTCAGATTCCTGTGAGTACTGCACTATAAAGCTAGACCTATATTTAAGACATTATTTGATTGCATAATCTGAAGAAAGAAACAGGGTGGATAGATAGTCATGGCATTACTTAGGAAAGAAGGGTATTTGTCCCAAATTCAAGCCAAAGCATCTGAATTTTGGGCACTGCCTTTTTATCTGTCTTTGTTGGGTACCAGTGCATTACTAATATGGGAAATAAAAATAGACTTACCAAGGAACTACACTATTCCTGTTTACCATTGGGAACTGAAGCTCAGAACAATTTATGAAGCTAGGCAAAGTATATGCCCTTCTGTAGTCTTTTCTTTCAACCTGAAATGATGGTCAGAAGATGGTCTAGAATAGAAATCCTAGAAGCTGTGGATGACATTTCTGAGAAGGAGAATGTAAGTTCAAAGTACGCTTTTTATCAGATCTTACCTAACCCTTATCTCATGAGCCAATGCAAACCCAGTTTGTTCAGTTATTGAAGGAGACTGCATGTGTTGTACTGGGATTACCTGTTGCACTGTTAACTGTGGTTAAATCTCTGATTTTCTAACAGATAGTAAAATAAAAAATTACTAAAAGGAAATGTATTACAGAGGTTATGTTGCTGCTGCTAATTGGTAATTTTTAATTGAAATGCAACAATTCTGTTAACAGCACACGTAAAAGCAAAAGTAGTGAAATACTTTTTTTTCTTATGGAAAAATTAAATGTTGTGACCTAAAATGCTTAATCTGTGACTGCTAAACCAGATGATATTGAAGTTTGAAAGGAAGGGTGCATCAGGAGCTAAAATGCAATAACTAACTACTCTGTGTGATTCTGATAGGAACTATCAATTTTTAACCAAAGTCTTGAGAAATGCTACTTAAATTTCCAATTATCCTTACATGTTTAAAGCATTGCTGGAGTGTTTCAGCTACCTGATAGCACAAAGAAAAGAGGGAAGCGATGTCACTTGCAGATTATATTCCAAATGTAAACATTTGTATCAGTTTATTTTGTTTTTTCTTTATATCTTCTCTGAGTCATGTAAATAGACTATACCTGCAGTGCATTAGTAGAATGTCTGTGTGTCTTTTATTTATCTGTGGATTTTAGGTGAAACTATACCACCTTTGTTCTTCCGGATTATATTGTCACTAAAGTCTGTTTATCAGAATCCAAATTCATATTACTCTTCTGGCCATGGTTTACTGGAGGAATTCAAGAAGTGACTTTTGTGAAACCACTCGTTCACATTTGATTAAAAAGCCTGATTTATGCATTCATGAAGGAAGGCTTGGAAACTAGGTTTGAAATCAAGACAATAAATGCTTAAATTTTAGGAAAAACTATTTTTAAAATCAAAGTGAAAAAGTACTATAAGAAATTAAAATGCTTTTAGGTCTGCAAATTTTCCTCAGTGGAGTTTCATTATTATGGTTACTGATTGTTCTCATACATGTACCAGGCACTCTGCAGTACAACTAAGACATTGTCTTTCTCTCAGGGGACTGAAATATTCGATCCACAATGTGTTAGTTGATACAGTCACTCAAGGCAGTGGGGTAGGTGTCAGACATTTGGGCTAAAGTTTCAGAATTTTGACCAGTTTGAAACACTGCAGATGCAACAGAGGGTAAACCAAAAGAACAAAACCCCATTCTTTCTCTCCTGTCTCCTCCTTACACACATAGCAGGAAGCTAGAAGCAGCAGATCATGAGTGAAAACAAAACCAAGATTACATGGTCACTCAGGAAAGGCTACTGTCAGAGAACAAAACCTAGTGTTGGTTAAATGGCACCTTATAAGCATCACAACAAGCAAGTGGCAATTTACAAGATGCATTTGAAAAAAGGAAAAAAGCAACAGTGGGAGAACATTTAATCAAATTAATATGTAACATTTTTTCACTTGCACTGAAGCATTTTTAGGGTTCATGGGTGAAGAAAAACAATCTGCTTACCAGGGATTTTTAAAAAGTAGTTACCCTTTAAAAATTTGATAAACTATTTATCAGTATTTTTACACTTGGAAAAGATTTGACTACTGTAAATGATCTGACATGCTTGTGCTTCCTATGTACATGTTAACTTGCAGCACAAGAGACATGTTTTGCTTTACATTATCTTTCCAATAATGAAATTCATACCTAATTGCATATGAATGATTTTATTGTCCTGATCTAGACAAGCCACCAAGGACAGGAACTGCAGGCTGATCAGTTTCCCCCATGACTCTGGGTAGTTCTATAATGATGCATGGATAACCAGCTGTAGCTCAGTTACAGCTCAATTAGATGTCACTATTAATCTAAACTTGGAAAACAGGATATCAGCTGTAACAATTTTTAGTGGTGAGATTTGCATAAAATGCTTTACATATATTTTTTTCTCTCATATATTCTAATTAGCAACTACACATAGATACATGCACAGCTAGACAGCATAGAAAACCCAAGACAATTAACAATGTGTCATTCATGCATATGAAAATACTTGGTTTCTGTTCTTGGTTGAAATGCATTTTGCTGTCTTCATTAGAAGCTACCTAGTACCTTTTTTCCTCCTCTTTCTGCAGGATTAGCAGTTTGTCTAAGCTGTGCTTTTTACCTGAGATGCGTTTTCTCAGGGCTAAGAGAAGAAACACATCAGCTTTGTGCCTGTATACACAATCTTTGAGGTTACCATGATTCTGACTCAGAGAAGGACAAACATTTGCACTCTGAGCAGCACTGAATATCACCTATACTTTGGATGACACGATGTCTTGGGGATGTGGGGTCTCCTCTCTTCTACATTACTCTGTGATACGCTTCCAGATTTTCCGGTTGTAATCACAGTTGAATTGATGATTTTTTAAGCTTCCATTCACACCAGCAAGTGTGTTTCCTTAGTGCTGCCAAGAGGAGCAGATTGAAAAAAACTCTGTCTGTCATGGCAGTTTGAAAGAGTTTTGCTGGAGACACTGAGAAACCTTAGGACTCAGTTAAAAAATGTTGGAGATGTGTCATTCAGTCATACTGGTGCACTTCAGCTGAAAATAAGTTGAAAAGTCCCTCTTCTGGGAGTTTAACTAAATAAGCATAACATGAAAGAACTCACCACATGTCTACAGTCAATGTAGATATATATAGAGTATATGTATACAGATATATATAGTATACGTATGTAGATATATATAAGCATATATATTTTTTCCATAGCGACAGTGCTACAAAATATTTTTGGAACAGTGAAAAAAACTGTCAAGCCCAACACTCCATTACTGTCACATCTAACAAATATTTACTATTAAATTCAATAAAGAGATTAATGAGTGAAATTTCCTGTCTTACATCTTGGAAGAGGTCAAATTACACGACACAGAATTCCCATTTGGCCTTAAAATCCATAACTCTACCTCAATAGGATTACAGTGACTTACATCACCTGAAGATCTGGTCCTCTGCCTTTGTTAGACCTAAATAAATAATTTTCCATACTGCAATTTTTAAATTTCGTCTCCTTTCCTCCCTCCCCTCATGCTCATGACAAGTCAGAAGACATCTTGCTTCTTTCTGTGATTTATTCTGTACTCAGAGGTATTCATCCCTTAAGTAGCTCCTGGGATTGCCCTGGCTTGCTGCACTATTCAGAAGTAGACTGGAGTAGCTGGTCATTCAAATCACACAAAGAGTGTAAGTTACAAGCCCTAGGGAGGCGACAGCTCATCCAGCTCCTTAGAGACTTGTTAGGGCAGAACAGCCATTTCTCAGAGGACATCCTCTACGCTGGGCATGCCACAACCCATGGCTGCAGCCTGAAGTGCTCGAATATTCTGCACCCTTACTGTGCCAGTTTGTGAGAAGACAGGGTTGTTGAGGGGGCAGTGTTTTTGAGGTGGAGCAACACCCCTCCTGTGCTTTCCCTGCAGGTGCTCAGGCATGCAGTGCATACATCAAGGAGACAAAAAAATACATGCCAGCTGGTGGGAGGCTGGAGACGCTTGGATCAGAAGAGGGGCTTTCTTGACATAGAGAACGGAATCAGCAAATGAAGAGGGGAGGGAGCTTCAGAAATTAAGGGACTGTAAGATAGCACACTACTGAAAACAGGGAGTGGCTGATGCTGGACAAGGAATGCCAGAAGACCTAGCAACAAAAGAGAACTGACAGGAGGGAAAAAAATTATAGCATATGAACAGTGGAATGGTCTGGTTGGCTGGGGGCAGAGATCCTGGGAGGAAAACAGACAGTGGCCTGAGGTGAGGGAGATGAGACATGGTCTTAAATTGATCCCTTCTTAAAGCAACAGAGATGGCATTAATGCAAATTTGTTACCCTGTATCACAGTGCGGCCTGGTAAGAGCCTCTGGTAAGGCTGATTGTCTGAGAAGGCTGCTACAGAACAACCAGGGTCTAAAGGAGAAGCATTAATGTAGAGGCAAAAGCAAGAAAGAAGTTTGCTAGGCTTGTTCCCTGCACATGTGCAACTCACAGCAGCAGGGAAGTAACTCAGAAAGATCATCAAGAGATTATAAGAATGTGTAATTTCCCTTTTAAGTGAATTATGTCACTGTGATTTTCTTGCTAGTGTCAGTAAAACCAGTGGGTTTTCTTCTTAATTTTTATTCTTCCAAAACACTTTTTTCCCCCCTGCTTTCTTGCCTTGACTTTCGTTCAGTGTTTGTATTCTTGCTGTTTCAGCTGGCAGTCTGCAGAAATCTTGATGAAATGGGTTTGCTCTCTTTGTACACACCCATACATGCACTCACAGAGGCTGCCATGCACACACGCCCTGGGATACAATAGTTTTACGTACAGGATGCTCTGCTTGAGGACTGCAGGTCACACAGCCCTGGACTTGGCAGCTTCAGCTTCAGGGGACATTTTAAGGGATAGGTTAGCTGCTATCAGTCAAAGTCAAGTATCCTGGAAAAGGAAATTATAGTCCCTAGTTTTGTATCAGGAAGGAATCTCCCATCCTGAGGAAGAAAGATTAGCTTAACTGTGTGCAATTGCTCAGGAACAACTTCCCAAATGACAATGCATGAAAAGATCCCAATTCAGTACATTATGGGAGTACAAGGAGGGTGGTGCATGCAGATTAAAGCTCACATTCATTATTGTTACTAAGTAGTCTAATTTTAGAAAAACTCCTGTTTTACATGAGGCAAAAGCACAGTGATGTTAAAATGTATTAAACAGAAATTAGAATAATAAAGGTCATATCAGTGTATGTCTGAGAAATAACAATACAGTGTAATAAGAACATATGATTATATATTACAGTGTTCTGTGCTCACAGCACTGTCAACTGAGTACAGTTTGTTAGTATCTTCATGAGTAATCACACACACACATACATACAGAACAACTAACTATATACTAACTACAACTATACAAACTATATTTCATTTTACAAGAAAATTTAATGATGCACTCACTCCTGTAATACTGAGTGATCCTTGTAGATCATAATCAGGTACCCAAAGTCTGTGAACGTTAAAAATCTTAGTAAGCT
The DNA here is from genome assembly GCF_003957555.1 of Calypte anna. Lineage (NCBI taxonomy): Eukaryota > Metazoa > Chordata > Aves > Apodiformes > Trochilidae > Calypte > Calypte anna. The sequence continues at coordinate 58,901,736 of NC_044274.1, read as the reverse complement.
GGGGAAACTGACCTAGAGAAACTTTAAAAGAAGAAAATTGAAGCAGTGGATAGTACAGGAGCAAGTTCAGTGCATTAGGAAAGTCCTGCTCAAGAAGAATAGAAAGTCTGCAGAGTGATAGAGGACACAATACTTCTTCATATTTTAGCCCAGAAATACATTGAGTATTGTAATCTTAAGAACAATTGTTAGGCTGCTTCACCACTATCAAGTCTCCTCAGTCAAAAATGATAATTTTTTCACATTAACCATAAATGAACTTACTAAAGAAAAACTGAAGACATAAACTCTGCCCCATATACAACCTGTGCAGTGGGACTTCCACCTACTCATGCTCTCTTCCTGTGGGGTGTTATTCTGAGGAAAGCTGGAAGTGGTCAAGCTAATGAGAATGGTCACACACCATGAGTCAAATTGTAAGGACATTTCCTCACTATCCCTCTTCTCTCTCATTATTTTTTTCCCCCTCAAGCCTTGTTTTCTTCCTGATTGAGGAGAGTCTAGAGATGCCATTGTACTTCCAGTCCAGCCAGATGGTCAAGGTCTGGCATCATGGCAAAGGGACTGCATTCAAAGGTTTTACATTCCCATTAGCTCCCAGAAAAGCAAGAAGCAGCATAAACAATGCATTTGTAACGCAACGTGCATTTTCTGAAGCACCAGCATCCTAATTTCAGTAGTGATGTTGCAGGTTTCTGGTGTTTTCCTTCAAGGAAAGGGGCACTGGCCACAGAAGCAGGAAACCAGACCACTTGCCTGACAGTTTACTCTTTTCTCAGTGTGATTATTACACTGCAATGGGTCATCATGGCTCTTCTTAGTTTTCAGTTCCTTTTTTGTAGAACTTGATCAATAATCAGTGTGTCCTTCCCACACTTCTGCTGCACTGCTTGTTCAGCTAACAATCTCTGTCATGCAGTTTCTTACACATATCACTAGTGAAATCAGCTCAAAGGATCCATGATCTTGGACACAACTGCCTTAACATTAATAAAAACACTAGTTATGTAAAGATGCTCCCAGTGGTCTCTTCAGATAAGCAGTATGAAAGCAAGTTCCAAAGGTAATCAAGGTCATGAATATTCTCTCCTTCTGCTGAATAAATGACATTTTTCCCACTGTGAGTTCAAAATCTCACATACAGTCTCTCTTTCATTACAGAAATTGTCTTTTCTTTCTGCCTAATCAGAGACTGTTAGGACAAGAGCTTTAGGATGGAAGGTATATACCTAATGTTTGTAACAAAGCCAATGACTATTAGAGGTTGGCTGATTAAAGAAGCCATAGGTCTCAATGATAAATGGCTTCAAGTCTGAGATAAAGCAAAGGCACTTCCAAAGGAGTCTGTCATGTCATGGAAAAGGAAGCAAATGTGTGAGTGGACATCAAGAATTGTTTGTGGATGCTCTTTACAGCCAGTGGTACAGGAAATTAATTAGTTGTTTTTCATCTGTGCTCAGTAGGTTAAATCAGCTGGATCTGATTGGAAAAAGATTCAAGGGAAACTGGCTCAAAACATTAAAACAAAACAGAAAAAGGAAATATTTTTACTATAGACAGTGATGTCACAGTATACTACCTGTGACATCTCTATGAAAGCAAAAGAGAAAAATGAGTACTGTAACTAAACACTGCGCTCATATTTCACATAAAGTAATCGAAAATGTGCTTTTTGTCACATTGCTTTTGGAAGGAATATATATTTTACATTAAAAAAAATAATCAGAATTTATTAGAGCTAGCCTTATATTTCAGTTTTAAAGAGGAAACAGCCTGATGGTGATGATGACACTGCAAGAGATTAAAACTACAGTCCCTATCCTAAAAAAATTAAAATTCTGAATTTGTGCTGGACTGGATCAGAAATCCTTCAGAGAGATGACGGAGGACTGTAAGAAAAGGGCAAAGACTAATACTTACGATTTCATGTGCCACTCATTTTCTCAAGAGAAAGAATTAGGGAATAGTCTATATGTGCAGTTAATTTCTTTACCTTGCATAGTCATTCATACATTTATGAAGGGTGTCCAGCTCTGTGCACAAGACAAAAAAGTGCAAAATCTATGCTAATGTTATTGGAAATATTTTATATGTGTTTTAGAATGGCTCAAAGTGAGGCAAGAGGTAAGTAGGTTTTTGCCATGAAAACTTCAAGTATTGAGTTTTATAAACATATTGAATTTCAACCGCGGGGATAAAAAGTTGAAGAAATACTATTTATCCTGCTGGTCCTGGTGCGATGCCTTCTGCTGAATGCTGTTGGTGTCGGGCAGGTATAACTAATCAGTTTCCCATAGCTGCATCCTCCACAAAAGAAAAAAAACCTATTCCACTGAATTCATCACTGACTGTAAGCACACAAGCTGATGAGTTTCCTTCAAACATCCTCTGAAAGAATAAATTGAAGGCATATATACTACTGAGAAGAGCTTCCCAGATGGTGAAATAATTTTTGAGTAATTTCAAAGTGTGGTGTTCTCCTAGCACTGCCAGTGGGCTGGCCTCTTAAAAGGCCTGGGAGCTGCTGGGATCCCCAGCTGAGAAGTTCCTGAGCTGATGCTGAACATGAGGACATGCTACCTCCTCCAGGTCCTTTTTGAGGTTTGGGGACAGGGATGGCAGGGGAATCTGGCACCTCCATGAGTGGCCAAGGTGGCTCCAGGGGAGCTCCTCCATGGTCTGTCCTGCAGGGTTGCTACAGAAAGGATGGTCCAGGAGCAGGAGTTCCCCTTAGGGAGGGAATAGGACAGGAGCTGTCCAAGGGGCTGATGGTGGAGATGGTGACTCTCCAGAGTCTCCACTTTCCACTGCTGGGCTTCAGAGATGACTTACAGCTCCCATCACTGCCAGAGAAAAATCACAGAATCACAGAATCACAGAATCCTAGGGGTTGGAAGGGACCTCGAGAGATCATCTAGTCCAACCCCCCCTGCCAGAGCAGGGCCACCTAGAGTACATCACATAGGAACGTGTCCAGACGGGTTTTGAATGTCTCCAGTGAAGGAGACTCCACAACCTCCCTGGGCAGCCTGTTCCAGGGCTCTGTCACCCTTACAGTAAAAAAATTTTTTCGAATATTCAACTTGAACCTCCTATGCTCCAATTTACACCCATTACCCCTTGTCCTATCACTGGTCATCACTGAGAAAAGCCTAACTCCATCTCCCTGACACTCACCCCTTACATATTTGAAAACATTGATGAGGTCACCCCTCAGTCTCCTTTTCTCCAAACTAAAGAGACCCAGCTCCCTCAGCCTTTCCTCATAAGGGAGATGTTCCACTCCCTTAATCATCTTAGTAGCTCTGCGCTGGACTCTTTCAAGCACTTCCCTGTCCTTCTTGAACTGAGGGGCCCAGAACTGGACACAATACTCCAGGTGCGGCCTCACCAATGCAGAATAGAGGGGGAGGAGAACCTCTCTTGACCTACTAACCACACCCTTTCTAATGCACCCCAGGATGCCATTGGCCTTCTTGGCCACAAGGGCACATTGCTGGCTCATGGTCATCTTCTTGTCAACCAGGACCCCCAGGTCTCTTTCACCTACACTGCTCCCCAGCAGGTCAGCCCCCAACCTATATTGGGACATCGTGTTGTTCTTCCCCAAATGCAAAACTCTACACTTCCCCTTGTTGAATTTCATCATGTTTCTCCCTGCCCAACTCTCCAGCCTGTCTAAGTCTCTCTGAATGGCAGCACAGCCCTCTGGTGTGTCAGCCACTCCTCCCAGCTTAGTGTCATCAGCAAACTTGCTGAGGGTACATTCTATACCCTCATCCAAGTCGTTGATGAAGATATTAAACAACACCGGTCCCAGCACCGACCCCTGAGGGACTCCACTAGTCACACACCTCCAACCAGATTCTGCCCCATTGGCTACAACTCTCTGACTCCTTCCTTTCAACCAGTTCCTGATCCACCTCACTACCTGATCACCAAACCCATACTTGATCAACTTATCTACAAGGATGCTGTGAGAGACGGTGTCAAATGCTTTACTGAAATCAAGATAAACCACATCTACTGCTCTTCCATCATCTATCCACCTAGTAATTTCCTCATAGAAGGCTATGAGGTTAGTCAAACATGATTTACCCTTGATAAAACCATGCTGACTGCTCTTGATGGCTCCCATGTCCTTGATATGCCTGGAGATAGTGACAAGAACAAGTTGTTCCATCACCTTTCCAGGGATGGAGGTGAGGCTGACCGGTCTATAGTTACCCGGGTCCTCCTTCTTGCCCTTTTTGTAGAGGACTCATGGATCTCTGAATGTGTCCAAGAAAAAGGCCATCCAGATTTCCCATCAGGTCAGTCTGGCTATGGCACAAGTCTCTGGCAGAACTTTGTAAGAATGCTTTTATCTTTAAAACATCTCACTGACTGAAGCTATTTCCAGGCCCACAATAACTCTTTCCTAAAATGAACACATGCCTCAATAGAGAATTTGTTTTTCATCCTTCCTATTAAAAAAAAAACAATCCCAAAACAAACTACCACATTCAAACTGTCATAAAAATTAAAAAACTTAAAATGTTTGTTTCTGACTAAAGTTTTCTACTTACACTTGGCAAATTAAATGAAAACTTAGTGGAATGAAGGCTTTGGCATGACCAGTGAACTGTTAATATCAGTGAACTGTTAATATCAACACATCCCCTTTATTTGGTAGAGAGTGGGTAAAGATACTGTCATTCAATGTGAGAAAAAGCATCTGCAAAAGCATTACTTCTCAGCAGTGCAATTTGCACCTCAGTCTCTCTTCAGAAATTTTACCCACTGGTACATATCTGCCTTAAAGTCATCTGTCATGCTGTACATCTGTGTGCCTGGTATAGTCATCCATCTTTAGCCCTTTCTTTGAGACAGAGAAGTTATTTCTATTCTTTTTCTGTTTCCACATATGTAGCTGTTATTAAAAAAAAAAAAAAAAAAAAAAAGAAAAAAGAGAATAAACACATAAACCTTTAAAGCAAGCAAACAAGAAAGCAAGAAATAAAGAAAGAAAACTTAAATAACTATATGATATTATCATATAGATCAGTAGGGACATTTGGACACCCAACTGCCCAATGATATCAGGATCACCTTAGATAGAATCACAGAACGCTAGGGGTTGGAAGGGACCTTGAAAGATCATTGAGTCCAAACCCTGCATACCAGAGGTGGGTCACCTACAGCAGGTCACACAAATGTGTCAGATGGGTTTTGAATGTCTCCAGGGAAGGAGGCTCCACAACCTCCCTGGGCAGCCTGTTCCAGTGCTCTGTCACCCCCACAGTGAAAAAATTCTTCCTCATATTTATATGGAACCACCTCTGTGCTCCAGTTTATAACCATTGCCTCTTGTCCTATTGTTAGTCATCCCTGACAAGAGCTTGACTCCATCCTCCTGGCACTCATCCCCTACATATTAATAAACATTAATGAGGTCACCCCTCAGTCTCCTCTTCAAGCTGAAGAGACTCAGCTCCCTCAGTCTTTCCTTATAAGGGAGATGTTTCACTCATCTTGGTAGCTCTGCACTGGACTCTCTAAAGCAGTTCCCAGTGCTTCTGAAGCTGAAGAGCCCAGAACTGGACACAATATTCTGGATGTGGCCTCACCAGGGCAGAGCAGAGAGGGAGGGGAACCACTCTCTCCACCCTCCATTCTAATGGACCTCATGATGCCATTGGCCTTCTTGGCCACAAGGGCACATTTTTGGATCATGGTCATCCTTCCATCCACCAGGACCTCCAGGTCCCTGTCACCTCTGCAGCTCTCCAACAGCTCAGTCCCCAACCTATAATGGTGCCTGGGGTTGTTCTTTCCCAGACGTAAGTCTTTACACTTGCCCTTGTTGTAATTCATTAAATTTCTCCCTGCCCAACTCTCAAGCCTTTCTAGGTCCCTCTGAATGGCAGCACAGCCTTCTGAGGTGTCAGCCACTCCTCCCAGCTCTGTGTCATCAGCAAACTTGCTGATAGTACACTATTCACTCATCGAGGTCATCAATAAATGTATTGAATAGTACTAGTCCCGGTAGACCCTTGAGGGTCTCCACAAGAAATAGACTGCCAACTGGACTCCATCCCATTGACTACAACTCTCTGGTTTCTATCCTTCAACCAGCTCCCTATCCACCTCACTATCCAATCATCCAGGCCACACTTCTTTAGTTTAGCTCCAAGGATGCTGTGGGAGACGGTGTCAAAAGCCTTACTGAAATCAAGATAGACTATGTCCACTGCTCTGCCATCACCCATCCACCTGGTTACATCCTCATACAAGGCCACCAGGTTGGTCAGACATAACTTCCCCTTAGTAAAGCCATATTGACCATATTGACTGCTCCCGATAAACCTCTTGTCCTTGATGTGCCTGGAGACAACACCAAGAATGAGTTGTTCCATTGCCTTACCAGGGATAGATGTGAGTCTGACCAGTCTGTAGTTACCTGGGTCCTCTTTCTTGCCTAAGACCCTTGCCCAGTGACTTTCTTGGAGCCTTGTCTAGGTGAGTTCTCACTGTCTTCTTATGATACATTGGGTGAAACAATAGAACAATAAATTAATATTTGTGAGTATAAAAGAAGGTAACAGAAAATAAATATTTTATTTGGTACATAGTGCATCTCTGTTAGTATACACTTTGACTAACTCCATAGATAATTTTTTTTGCTTTATAAGAAAATATTTAATTATGCCATCATCTACTGAGAAGTACAAATTATCTAAACTGATATGTTATGTACCTTAATATGCCCATATCCTCTATAACAAATGCTCTTTTATCATCTTTGCTGTGTTTGAGGCTGGTGTTCAGCTTGAATTTTCATGAGGGAAAAAAAATAATACAATGCCCATCTGGAGTATCTCCTTCAAGTAGCTCATTGTCGTAAGAGGCAATGATCAGAACTTTCACTGTTAAAAATGGGATATATTTTGAATAATTTCAGTCTTTTTTCCTTGGAAAGCTACCTAAAGAAACACAGCCCAAGTGTATCCCAAACAAATGAAAACTATGTATTTTTTGCAAAATTCAACTGGTTTATGAATATATCAGTGAATTTTTAATGTTGTAAAAGATTCTGGATAAAAGTAGTCATTCAGTAAATCAGAGCAACAAAACATCTCAAATGGGAATATTTTAGCTCAGAAATTACTTTCATTTTAATGAGATTAAGGAGTTTTTGTCTTTGACCTCAGCTAACACTACATTTTTTCATCAAAACAGGCATCCCAACATCATCAAGCTGCATGAGAACTAATTCCTGTGTCTGCAATTCATTCTTCTAGAGACATGTGAGAGTTGCCCTTTTTGTTCAACTTATTACCAAGGGTTGCTCAAATAGAATGAAAGGCTCACCCAAGCTTAAAATCTCTTGAATTGCACTTACTTCTCAAATAAAATGGAATATAGGTGACACATAGACCTTGTGACCACTAATGGACTGTATTGCTTGAGTAGCTGCAAAGGGCCAGAGTTTTCTGAGGAAAAATCTCCATGACTGCTTTTTACAGTTTTGTTCCCTGCTGTTTTTGTCAAGGGAAAAAGACCTATATATCCACACTGCTTTTTTTTTTGCCAGGCATCCTGTCCCTCCCTACTGGTAACTTTGAACCCACTAGCCAATTTCTATAGAACAACAAGACATTTCAGAATTACCACTTTTTAAGTTATCACAGGTTTCCAGAAAGTCAGTGACTGAATTTTCCCAGTTTATGTTTGTTTGCTCAGTGCTCTTTCTGTGCCTTTCTCATTTTCTTGCACTCTCAATTAGCGAAACAACCAGGCAACATGCTTAATAAGACAAATCAGAAAACGTAGATACCTGTAAATTAAGTGTGAGCCTTCCTGTTGATTTGGCAAACAGGCAGGAGAGTCCTAGCTGGGTATAATGTGATTTACATCATGAAAGTACACAATAGGACCATTTTACAGTGAAGAGCATCTCCAGTGGTTCTTAAAAACAAGGAAAAACTGAACAAGGAAACATTAAGCTGCTGCATCTCCTGCAGGAATTAACTACACTTTAATATGTATTCAGGCAGCAGGTTCTTGTTATTGTGTGGGGATTTGAGGCAATTCTACTGGTTCTGCAGTAATAATAGTAGTGATCTGTGACAGCAGACTTAGGGTAGTGGCATCAGGATGGATCCTACATTCTATCCCTCTCTGAGCATGCTGACCAATTGATTGCTCCCAAATGGCAGCTGAGGCAAAGTTTTCCAGTGCTGAGCTGCAGCCAGCTACTGTTCCATGCATTTAATAACCATGAAACTATGGAAAGCTGAGAACGACGGCAGCAGCAGTGTTGCCATCAGTAAGAAGCTGAAGAGCATTCTGGTGACAATGTGGCTTTTGCTCTGCATTCTCAACTGTAAGAATAAGTGTTGAATTCACCATAATTCTTGCTTGTGGGTTTTTACTTCTCATGGCTCTTTATCAGAAGATCTTCCCCTTCCTCCCTAACTCCCCATTTATCCCAGTGGAGAATTTGCTCTGATTTCTAGGGAAGAATCCAGTCAGAATCTGAGCAGAGACTTCTGTTCTTGGACTTGAGCTCACCATATAGGGATTCTTTTCCTGTCTGTGAACTGAACAGGGCTGTCTTAATATTCCAAAACAGAGAGAAATCTAAGCTAAGTAGTGAAGTTAAACTTGTGAGTCTGGTGAACCAAAACATGTCTTTGCAGAAAAATATTACATATGTAATCAACCTGTATTTTGTGATTGTAACCAAACATCTTCATGTCAGCTGTATCAAAAAGGACAGTGAGTCTCAATTTTTCATCTGAATGTTCCGTTGTGCATAACAGACTCATACTGACAATGAATACTGAATATGTTGTGTAATGTTCCTTGTAGCTTGATTAAAACCAGTAGAAATATTTCTACACCTCACCTACCTGAAGCACTTTGCAGAGCTGCTTCCTTTTTTTCCTTTTCATCTATACATTTTTACACAACTCAGTTCCTCACAAATCCAAAATATAATATTTTATACAACTTTTTCTGTAGATGATGGTTCTGGAATTTCATTTCGCTCATAACTGCATTGAAGGCACAAGAATATATAGCCCTCTAAATATCCACCTGGAGGAGCTGAAAGTTAGCAGGTTAGCTACATATACAGAGTTGGGCATTGTTTGTGCCCTGTATGTCAGTATGCCCCCTGTGTTTCTTTCCTCACATGGGAACTGTATAAAGAGTAGGATGGATGGGCTAGAGACAAAGAAATGTAGTCCACAAGAACAGAAAAGCTACAACGTGTTTCTAAGATAGGTGGAAATTCTGATCCTATGGTATTCAGTAACTAAAAATATCCTCCACTCAGTACAAGAGCAGAGCTTCCTTTCTCCCAGCTTAAAGAAAAGGTTTTAAGTTGCTCAGGTAAAAAGAACTATAGTGATGCTTTCCTAATCATAGATAAATATCAGCTACTTCTGATCTGCTACATTGTGAACTAAGTAATGACTCATTTTCTGTGTTTTTCTCAGTATGTGGAGGACAACAGGAGAGAAAACATTATCCACAGGCTTCTGTTACACTCTGGCATTTCTTTCAGTCAGAGGCAGACATTATGAAACACAGTTAGTGCATTCACAAATTAAAAGCAGAAACACAGTCAGCAATTCCAAAGGCTGTTGATACACCTAACTGATTGTCCTGTTGTGTTTCAAGACTGTATGCCTTTGATTGGATCAGACAGAAGAGTAGTAAGTAGGTCTGCAGGTCAGTTTAGTGCCCGAAAACTAGACCTTCTTTGAAAGTGTCTTCTTTTCCCCTTATTTATACACATATTTTGCAATTTGTCACAAGGTAAGCAAGATAGGATGTTTTCAGCAAACTTTTGTTAACCTGTGCCTCACCTGCTCTTGACTAGACTGCCCACTGCTAGTGCACAGCACGCATCCTAGCTCATACTCATTCAGCTCAGAAAAAGAAAAAACTCAGGGTGTCTTCTCTTTCTGGAACATAGATAACTGGAGGGCCTGCCACTGCTGTTCACTTTGACAGTCAGAAAATTCAAGAAAAGAGATTTACTGGGCATCTGCTATGAGACAAGTTACTTACGGAGCTACCCATAAAATGCTTTTATGCAACATGTTTGGCACCTGAATAGGAGGTTAGATTTAGGGCTGAAATCCAAGGCAAATCCCTCCATTGTGTAAGAATGAAGCAGTAGATATGCCTTGTGGGAGTTCTTGAAAAGATGTCCTTATCGGATTTGTACCTATTCCTATGGGTGGTGCCTCTATATGTCACAGGCTAAACCTGTGAGGACTATCTAGTATTTTCTGGTAAATGCCAAGAGTTTAAAAAAAACTTTAACATGCATCAGGTGGTTTGGTTCCACTCCTCACCTACCTCACTGGCAAACTCTGTCCTTGACTGATACTCTTCCTACCTGAGAAGAGAACATCCTTCACAGATCTACTTCATCCTTTCACCTTTTGCTTTTGAAATGAGGACAGATGACCTCCTGAGTCATAGTAGCTGACTTCAGGTTTCCTCCTGTTTTGTTTCATTTAACCTCTCTGAACTGAGAACCACATATTACACAGATTTTGGTAATCTGCTCTGTACACCATCATTCACATGTGCACGTCATATATTGCATTATACCCTCTGGTTGTAATGCATACCCTCTATAAGATGAATTTGTGCCATGGTGTGATCTGTTGCAGAGGTTCACAACAGAATAAGCTTACTTATGAATTCTGTCCTGTAAAAGTACAGAGGATTTAAAACCAGTAAGTCTGTAGAAACTGTTTTATACTGCAGAATAGAACATTTTAAAAAGGTACAATAATTTTTGAGCCACTGAGTAACCAAAATTTTATATACCTACAACTCAGATAAATATTGATGTCAAGAAAACAGGTTATGATTATTTATATGCAAACATCTAAACAATTTTGAGAAAGCATGATGTGTCTACTGAAGTAACGTCCCTGCTTCTGACTCTCAGTGAGGACTTGCAATTAAATAACTTCAGAGGAAAGTATGAGAAGAAAAAAAAATAGCCAAAACAGTTTCACATTCATTTACTTTGGGAACTCCCAGAGTGGTCACACTGGAAATAACGGATTCTTCCTCAAAGGCTCTGAGTGCCCTTCCTAAAATTTTGCTCCCTCAGGACTGAACACTGAGAGAATACCTGAAGATGACTTTTCCAGACAGAAACAATAATCCTCCATAGGTCTAGATAGCCTTTATTTCCCCTTTCTCCAGAAGGGCCAGGTTTGGTTATTCTGGGTTATGGAAGGTGGGATAACCTGGTAGGATAACCAGGTCAGTCTGTGAGTCAGGGCTGCTGAACATTACTTATAAAGGAATTTTTTTTTTTTTTAACTGATATTGGAATTCGAACATACATTTGTTACATGGGGAAAACTCATCTCATGGAGGGATAGTACAGGCCTTATGCAATACTGAAACAGAAACAGCTTGAGCTTGATCTGTGTTGGGAGATGAAATTTCATGCAATACTGATGTTGTTTTGTGCAAGGCTACAGGGTTAGTCTCTGCCAGCCTTCTAATGTATCAACTTACATGCAAGAAAATATGTAAAAGACTGTGTAGAAGAAGAAAATAAAACTTAATTTGTTTTAAAAATCTGATACTTTCTTAATATTCAATGACAGAATCCTATCACTATGAATTCAACATCGCACCATCACACACATCACATATAGCATACAAATGAAAGAATGAATTAATCAGTTCCTAAATAAAAGGGTTATTTTGTAATACCTTTTTGTGCTACCTTTTAAGGCAACACTTTCCTTGGGAAAATGCAAATAATTAAAAAACATATTCATTAAATGTCTGAAAAAAACACATCTAAACCTGCCTTCCTTCTAACCTTGTTTGAATATACCATCAAGAACAACAAAGGCTACTTATGGACCGAAGACTCATTAGTAATGAAATATGATCAAACCCAAGATTTACTGCAAATGATGCAAAACTTCAGGAAGCCAGCTTTAGTGTGTGCAAATTAAGATCTGGTGTTCTGATGAACTGACAGGATCGTACCATGCAGCAGAAAGGCAGATGCAGAACTCCAAATGGCACCTACCTGCTCATTCTTACCCTCATTATAACATGGCCCAAGGCCAGGAGCATGACTTTCTTTTTTTCCTTCCCAGACTGTAGTGAGCTTTGTAGATTTTTGTCGTAATGAAAGTGTTTGAAATTGATTTGACTGTTACTGTTATAAAAGTTCTAGATCAAATAATTTAGCATCCACCCAAAATGGGGTTAAAATGTCTCTTGAAATGGCTTTAAGGAAGACATATAACCTCCATCAGGCCCATTGATCCTATCATGTTTGTTGTGGCTAACTGTAAATCATTCACAAACTACCAGATGGTGCTGGATGAGTCTGAGAATCATTATTTTGAGCAATATTCTGAGTTCTGATTTAATTTCAATCTCATTCCATAGTGTTTTCACATCTCTCCTTCTATCACAGTCATGGGCATCCTCCCATGCTAATTTGTAAAATGAATTTTACTGCATACCATCTAATCTTATTGCCATAGTTACAACCAAGAAATTGAAGATTGCTACACTGAGCTGAAAATAGCTGACTTGATAGAGAGACTAATTCTTATGCAAATCTCTGTATTCACATACAATCTCTTATTCAAAGAACAATGGGAAGTTTTTCCAGGAAACAGGGACTTCTGTGTTTTCACTTTAGCAACAATCTAAAAAAAAGGCTGAATGAAATAAAAATTATGTGAGAAACACAAGTACTCGAGCAGAATGTTTAACACAAAATTATTTGCCAATAGGAAAAAGAAAATGAGCTAAAGTAGCAGAAGTACTTACTTCGTTAAAGCCACTCGTTGTTAACAACTGAGCTCCTGCTCACCGGAATAGAAGTCACCCAGACTTCCCCACTAAGTCCATTCTGCAGTGTGCTTAAAACAAGTAACAGGAAAGGTCTGATTGAAACCAGGACTTTCAGCATTTGGACTGTTGCTAATTTCTACACCATGACTTTATGTTTGTATATTGCACAAGTTTTTCATATAATGAAAATAGGATACAAAAGTTATACCACATATTACTCCAAATATTCTTGAGTCAAGCGGGCAAGTTCCAAGAGACGTATATGGGCAAAATGCTGTAGACATGTGTCATTTATGCTCTGTGCAAGAGCATTCTGAAGACATTCAGTGACCTCAGGGTTTGGAGGAAAGCAACTGTACCTACGGTGCACAGAGGAAGGAGATGGGACAGTATCACCATAGTAACTCCTGAAGCATAGATAACTCCTCCAGCATAGATTGTCTCGTCACAATTCTGGTAGATTTAAAAATGGTTAATGACCCTCAATACTCTCGTCTGTGTTAGTAAAGCAAACATATGATGGAGGGAGAGAATATACAAAAAGCAAACAGAGGGAAAAAAAGAAGAGTGAAGGAAGGAAAACGAAGAGAGGAAAACCACATGTCTCAGAGAGAAAAGAGAGAGGTAGGGGAAAAAGTCCTACAGAGATACTAACATGATACAGAAAAAGAAATAATAGCAAAAAGATGAAGACAAGGAGAGTTTTCAGAAGAAGAGGGGGAGTGTGTAATAAACATGAGACAGCATATTAATGAAAAAATCCAACTCAACAGTTGGAAGAAGGAAAATAGACTAAATTGTTCCTACAGAGTTAGAATTTAAAATTTATTACTGTTTTCCTATATAAGATACTGTACACTTTTTTTTTTTTTAAATGAAAGAAATCTCATCTTATGAAATGCAATAATCTGACATATTAAGAAAGTGTTACAAGTCCTAATATGCTGCTTCACTGGTGAAAAGTCAGGACAGGAAGTTTTACACTTAGTCCTGCATATAGCGAGTGTTGCAGGTATACTAACTCATCAGGAGAGCATTGACTCAAAACCAGGCCTCATCTGTTACAATTACTTTGATCTTCTACGATACCCTCTGGCCTCTCCATTACACTTTTGTCCCAGTCCTTTCTATTTTTTTGGCAAGACCACCACCAATTCTCTCCATTCTCCATGCTTCACAAACATGGCACCTGAAAAAGAAGAACCATTTAAACTTGTTTAAACTTGTTTATTTTAAGATAGCTTGATGCCACCTGAAATAGCAGTGTCTCCACCATTTACACTTTAAGTTACATCAGACCTTTGAACATAAAAGAGCTCACACAGAACCAGGTCTTCCATGCAGAATTGTCTCAGAAACCTTCTGCTAGTTTTTCCTGCAATGTGAAATGGTTGACCAGCCACCACCCTGAGAGAATGAGCAGTAATCACAACCACAGAGGCAAGCAGTATTTTGGTAGTTCCCAGTGTAGAATAGCAGAGTACTGGCAAATGTTGACCTCAGCTACCCAGTTACATAACCACAAGAGTCATTAAAAGTAAAGATTTTCCTTTTGCTAGAAAGCTTGGGTTTTGTTGGATGTTTTAAGGCAGTTTACTATCACTATTTGATAATGTGCCATATTACTGGGTTTTATTACATTGTAGTAATGCCAAGCAGCATGAGAAGTGTGTGCTAAATAAAAGAAAAAGGGCATTCCATTCTTGTATGGGTCAGATTATAAAAAATTCTTCCAATACTGCATCCTAAACTGTGCAGTAGAAATAATAAAATTCCTCCCCTGTCTTCTTTTTGCTTCTTTAAAAAAAATAAAAAGAAATAGAAGAGGTAAAAAGAATCTCTATTTTAATAAATTTTATTTTCTAGATGTTGATGTTTAAAATTAAAAAGTGTTGCGTAATTTTTTGTATATATCATTTTGGCAATAGCTTAGTTCTACCAATACTTACCCATTTGCTTAAAGTATATTGGCCAGCAGTCTCTTATTTCAGTAAATGGGACAATTCATGAACTAAGAAGACAGACACTTGGGGAAGTGTATGGAGCCTGAGGTTAAATGCCTATATTCAGAAATTACTTAATCCATGGAAGCTGTTTCATTTAAATGGCTTGTTTACCAACTTAGCTGTGGGTGGACTTCTACCTGGAGGCTTCTTTTGCATTTGGTGTCACCTGAAAACACTGGGACAGTCTAAGCTAGGTAAAATCAAGGTAAGCTTATTAAAGTTTTTCATACCCTTAATATCATTGGTTGAGAAAATAGAGCTTTGATATATGATAATGAGCTCTTCTAGTTCTTACCTGTACACATAATAATCATGTATAGCAAACAATGAGTCCTCAAGGGTTTAGAAATTAAACACTTGGTTTCATAGCTGAAGATTTTAGAACTGAGATCCACTGCTCAGAGCAGCAGATGCACAATATCTTAGGCTTGCTGGGGTTGGGAGGGGCCTCTGGAGATCCAGTTCTTCCTCAAAGTAGGACCAACTTCAAAGTTACATGAGGTTACTTTGTACTTCTCTCATTTCCATGAAATTTTTGAAATCTCCTCTCATTACAGGGTACAGACTTTGTTCAAGTGTTTGTTCAAGTGTTTTGTTCTAGTGTTTAAAAAGTCTTTATAATACAGTGTTAAAGAATGGAATTCCTGCCTATTTTATGTTGTTCCTACAGTTGTGCCAGCTCAAAAGAAAATCAGTTTGGTGCCTGCTAGTCTTCATGGCTTCCTGGGTGAAACAGCTGGATATTTTTGATTAGGCAATACTTAACAGAAGTGGAAGCACTTGGTAGTCTTTGAGGAGTGCCTCTATTTTCAATAGAGATATTTAAGCCCCTTTTGAAATTTTGTGTAACTGTATTGCAGTGTAGGGCTCGTGAGCATGCTAACAATAAAAATCAGTTAAAAAGCACTGTATGAAAAACAATTTCTGGCAATATTATGTGTAATTGCAATTTTGTTCAGGGTCTTCTACTCAGATGAGATGGGTCTATGGTACAAAGTGAACAAATGATGGAAACTTCACTTTCAATTACAATGCTTGTCCTCCATCTACTTTATCTTGAGATTTATTCTTCATTATTGCTAAGACTGAAGACAAATATTCACGTAAGGATATGATTGTAAGAAGAAGCTTCAAGATAATCCTGGTAGTAGCTGCTATGTCACACTTCTCCTTTTTTTTGGTTTTATCTGAACTGGACAAGAAGTTCTGTGCTCAGTTCAAGCATCAGTTCACTATCACTGGCTCTTTAGCCATGGTGCTACCTTAGATGTTATGCTGGTAAGATAGCTGTAATTTTCTTTAAACAGATTTTGCATCTAGTCATTGTGCTTACTCATTTCATGGAAACACTACAGAAACTGACATTGGGCTGTAACAACTTTCTTTTATTTTGCCATTTATATAATCTAGTGTCAACTTGCTTTCAGCTGAGGATGGTCATGAATCTAAGCATGTCAAAGGCCCTTTTTCTTAACAAATAGAGAAGCTTCTGGGTGAATGCTTCAGTTTTCTAATAGGTAAAATTTTTCACTTGCTTTCTGTAATTTTGGTTATTAAATGAGGAGAAAACACCTGAGGACAGCAATCAGCAAACTTCTGGTTAATTTCTTATTAAAGTTCAGGATGATATAAAAATCAGGCTTAAAAACAAAACAAAACAACAACAAACAATAGAAGCAATCACAAAATCATGGATTCACAGAATTGCCATGGTTGGAAAAGACTTCTAAGACCACCAAATCCAACCATCAACATCCCCTCAAATAAAATTAAATATATTTATATTTGTATCACCATGCAGAAGAACTACAACAACAGACAAGTACTTTGCCTCTAGAAATATATTTCAGAAAATGGGGAATAGGAGCTTTTAGGAGATATTTGTGAGTCCATTAATACTCGGTGTTTGTAGGCTTCCTTTAAAAATGGGGAGATTTCTTATGGCATTTTAGAGGGCAGGAGACAGGCAAAGCTCACAGGACTTTTTCTCTGATTATGAGACATCCCACTTGGGGATATTTATCTTTGAATCTAGCTTTTGTGGATCCCATGAAAGTACCCAGACTGTCATAGGTGCACCTACCACATCCTGAAAACTCTTCAATTACTTTGAGAGATGTTTACAATTAGGCTATATTTTTTTTAAAGCTCATGGTATAATTAGCTTTACAAACATGTTCATCATCCATGTTTGAATCATGTCAAGTACACCATGGTGCTGCTGTAGAAATTAATACTGTAGCATCATAAGTAATATCAGTAAGTGTTTTCAATTCTCTGTGATACATTAATTAACAATTTTGAGAAAAGTTGAACTGCTTTGCTGGGGACTCATCCAAGTGCTTATTGATATCCAAAGAAGGAAAAATTGCTTTTGATTTTTATGGGTATTTGGTCTTTCATAAATGTTAATCATAGAATCATAAAACTGCTCAGACTGTAAAAGACCTTGAAGACCATGAAGTCTACACTTGACTTAACATTATTACCATATTTCTGATGACCCACCACTAAACTATGTTCCCAAGAACCACTTTCAGATGATTTCTAAACACATACAGGGATGGAGACTCAACCACCTCCTTGGAGAGCCTGTTCCAGTGCTTAACAACCATTTCTGTAAAGAAGTTTCTCCTGATATCCAACCTAAATCTCCCCTGATGCAACTTAAGGCCATTTTCCCTTGTCCTGTTATCTGTCTCCAGTGAGAAGAGACCAGTCCCACTCTCACTACAACTTTATGCAGGTATTTGTAAAGAGTGATAAGGTGTCTCTTCATCCTCCTTTTCCCCACACTAAACAGCCCCAATGCCCTCAGTTGCTCCTCATAGGGGATGTTTTCCAAACCTTTCACTAGCTTTGTTGCCCTTCTTTGGACTTGCCCCAAAGTCCTGTTTGTGTTGACGTTCCCAAAACTGAACCCACACTCAAGGTGGGACCTCACCAGTGTTGAGTACAGGGGCAGGATTACTGTCCTAGTCCTGCTGGTCACACAGTTGCTGATACAAGCCAAAATGCCACTGGCCTTCTTGGCCACCTGGGCACATTTCTGGCTCATATTCAGCTGCCTGTCAGCCAATACACCAAGGTCCTTTTCTCCGACACAGCTTTCCAGCCACTCTTCTCCAAGCCTGTAGCATTGCCTGGGGTTGCTGTGACCAAAATGCAGGACCCGATACTTGGCCTTACTGAATTCCATACAATTGGTCTCAGCCCAATGATCCATTCTGTCCTGATTTCTCTGTAAAGCCTTTCTACAATCCAGCAGATCCATACTCTCTCCCAACTTGGTGTTATCTGTGAACTTACTGAGGGTGCATTCAATCCCCTTGTCAAGATCATCAGTAAAGATGTTAAACAGAAGTAGCCCCAGCACTGGGCCTTGGGGACAGGACTCATGACAGGCTCCCAACTGTATTCAGCTCCATTGACCACAACTCTTTGGACCCAGCCATCCAGCCAGTGCTTAACCCAGCAGTGTGTATGTCCAGCTAATCCATGGTCAGCCAGATTTCCATGAGGATGTTATGGGGGACAGTGTCAAAGGCTTTACTGAAGTCCAGGTAGACTACATCAACAGCCTTTACCTCCACTAAGCAGGTCACCTTGTCATAGAATGAAATCAGGTTTGTCAAACAGGATCTGCCTTCTATGAACCCATGCTGACATTGCCTGGTTGTCTGGTTGACCTTTAACTGATGGCTCTTGAGATTATCTGTTCCATCATCTTCCCTGGTACCAAAGTGAATGGATGCACTTTCCAGCCTTTCTTGAAGATGGGTGTCACATTTGCCATTCTCCAGTCCAATGGGGTATTCCTACTTAGCCAGGACTTCTGAGAGATGATGGACAGAGGCTTAGCAACCACATCTGCCAACGCTCTTAGCACTCTAGGGTGTAAACCCTCTGGCCTCATTGGTTTTTGAGTGTCTGGCTTATGAAGCAGGTCCATAACCATTTCCTCATGGATTATATAAGCCCTAATGTGTTCCCCATCTCTGTCTTCTATCTTAAGGGACTGTGTGGCCAGGGGACAGCTAGTCCTACTACTAAGTACTGAGACAAAGATAGTATTATGTATCTCAGCCTTTTCTTGATCCTTGGTCACTGTGTTTCCCTCTGCATGCAATAAAGGATGGAGATTCTCCCAAGCCCTCCTCTTGTTGCTGATATATTTATAGAAATATTTATTGTTATTTTTCACCACAGTGGCCAAGTTTAGTTCCATTTGGGCCTTGGCCCTTCTAATTTTATCTCTGCACAGCTTCAATGCATCTTTGTAATCCTCATAAGTTGCCTGTCCTCTCTTCCAAAGACCATAAACATTCTTTTCATTTCTGAGTTCCAGCTAAAGCTCCCTTTCAGCCAGGATGGTCTTCTTCCTCATCAGTTTGTCTTCTATGGCTTGGTGATGGTCAGCTCCTGCACCTCTAAAATTACCTCCTTAAAGTATGCCCAACCTTTCTGGGCTCCTATATCCTCCAGGACTGCCTCCCTAGAGTCTCTCTCAGCCATGGTCCAGAAGAGATCAAAGTCTGCTCTCCTGAAGTCCAAGGTGGCAGTTCTGCAGATTTGCTTTACTAAAAACTTTTTTTACTAAAAACTTTATATTTTATGGTTACTTTGCCCTAGATGGCCTCAAGACATTACACCCCCCACAAGACATTCTCTATTAATTAACAGCAGGTCCAGAAGTGTGCTTCCGCTTGGTGGCTCTTTCAACTTCTGTGACAAGTACTTATCTCCAACACATTCTAGGAACCTTCGGGACTGTTCCCCCTCTGTGTTATATTTCCAGCAGATATCTGGGAAGTTGAAGTTCCCAATGAGAACATGAAGTAGAGACCATGACACCTTACCCAGCTGTCTATAAAGTACCTTATCCACTTCTTCATTGTGGCTGGGTGGCCCCAAAAGATTCCAATGATGATGTCTGTCTCATGGACCTTTCACCAGATTCTAACCCATAAGGTCTCAACCTTGTAATCTCCAATCATTAATTTCTAGAAAATCATATCTCTCCCTAACATAGACAGCTACCCCATCTCCTCTCCTTCCTTGCCTGTCTCTTTTAAAAGTTGGTAGCCATCAATTGCAGCATTCCAGCTGTGTGAGTTATCCTCCTACATTTCTGTGATGGCAACTATATCATAATAGAAACTGCTAAGTCTGTTAGGATTTGCTTTGCTTTCTTTATGTGATCAAAAGGAGTTTTTTTCTGCCAACAAAATAAATCCAGGCTTATGTGTAGAGCTAGGCACAGGCAGTCTAGATGTTGCTATGCTGCCGCATGTTTAGGGATGTACACTCTACAGGAAAATAGAATGCTGCCAAAAGCATACATCTGCCCAAACTGAGAAAGAATGCAAAAATAAAGATACATCCACATCAGTGAAATGATGATGAGAAGGATTCTAACCATGTTGAAACAGGATATCACGTGGCAATAGAAAGTGAACTAATTTTATGAAGCTGCTTATATTCACAGTAACATATTCTGTTCTGCTGCTTCTGTTACCTACTGCCTGTAAATATATGTTTACTGCTACCACTCTACAGTGAAAGAGAAAGGTCACACAATGCACACAATACTTTTTATCCTATTAGTTCTGCTATGGAGATGCAACAGAGTAAAACAAATCGAAGATACACAAGCATGAACGTTTGAAGGGTGTTCGGTGAACTTGGGAGAGAGCAGATGCTGGTTACAGTGACATGGCAAACACATTAGAAATCTTTTGTTTGTGCAATTAACTTGACATCTCCCTGTAGCCTGAAATATAGAGCTTTTCAAGGTTTTCTGTTGCTTTACTCTGAAGAGGTGATGAATTATTTGAACTGTAGAGTCACTTATTGAACCTCAAAGTGGTGACAAAATTTTGAAAGGGATGTTATCTTTGCTCCTCAAGATTTTGATCAGTCTCTATTAGCAGAGATTAAGGCACAGCTTATTCAGCTTTGGCATAAAACTTTCTGGCATTTATCACCACAGTCAAGACAATACACTTTTGGATGGACCTCAGGGCTGATCTGGCATAATAAATGATGTAGTACTTTTTGTCTGTATTGAATTGGAAACGAGAAAATTGGAAAGAAGAAAGATACTTCCATGTCTTTAAGATGTTTTCCATGTCTGTAAGAGAGCTAAATAAATACTAGAGATGAAAAGTGCTTTAAGGATCCATTTTAATTTTCAAGTGAATTTAACTTAAACATGTTTATATGTATCTGACACACATACTGAGGAATGTGAGGAATACAGCTATTTTAAATGTTGTACATACAGGTACATACAGGTACTTGATCTACTGCAGAAGAATGCTGCTATTTGTAACTTGTCAAAAATTATCAAGACCTCTCATCATTAATAACAGTTTCAAGTGTCTCTCATTCCTTGACTGATTCTAATTCCAGCTAGTTTTAATTCGCATCTACTGAAATGTAGTTTAAACTATGCTTATGCATTGGCTGGAGAGAATAAAATCACATTTTTTTATACAGGACTCAAACTAATTTCTAACAGAGAAACTCACTGGGGTAAATATTGAAATTATATGGATTTACTGAAACAAATTAACAAATGTTACTGTTTAGAGACATTAATGGATCATTTCAACAATTCTACTAGCTACAGAGAACTTTTATCTCAAAAATATACATTTCAGCTGGCTTCACTGTTTAAAAAAGACATTAGACTCCTGAGGCTTGAGCTGTTCATATACATATCCTGTGTATCAGACAAAAAGAACAGTGTTGATAGTGATCTGTTCTACCACTCGACTGGGTGCAACACAAAAAAATAAAGCTATAAACTTAGAACTGTTAGATATGCAGAATCAGAAATCTTTCGCTTTTGGTGACTGTATACAGGTTTTGAGAACTATAGGTGCAAATAATGCCTCTGCAGAACAGCGCTGTGCAGAAGGTAATGTCATGAAGAGACGACCACTAATTGTTGAAGAAAACCAAGGTGTTCCACAGTACTAGGACAGTATTTAAAAAAATTGCTGTTTCTTTGATGATTTGATGGTAATGGTGAAGAAATGAAGGGAGTTGTGTCCTAATTGGATACCTGATGCCTTGGCAGATAGTTCATCCAAACAAAAAGACCACTTTGCTCTCAGCCTAAGGAAATGATTCTCTGACCAGTGCAGGTGCAAGTAGTCTTCTGGTGGCATGACTGGAATGCCTCTGGTAAGAGTTGGAGGGACGGGTAAATAAAAAAGCGTGTTTTTCTTGTCACCATATGGTTTGAGGTTTTGCCTCATTAGGAAGAAACTGGTTTGAGCTTCATAACTATTGTCTTTCAGAAATCCTTCTTACTGATCCAAATGTCAGAGGGTATCTTATCCCTCTTAGGCATTACAATGCCTTTATAGAATAGAGATTAAGAAACTGAGTCCTTGCATTTTCTCTAGCATGAGTATTCTGCTCTGTATTTCTTAATCCCTGTCTTTTTTTCAAAGTGCTTTCTACAGTAAAGAATTTGGTGCTCCATGATGTGAAAGACTCCTTTGTCTCTCCCCTTCTATTTTGTTCTTGCGCTGAGCTGCTCAAATGTGCTTTCATATATGCTGAGTTCATGGGTTTGATGCCCTAAATAGAAAAATTAAAAAAAAAAAAGAAAAAAAAAAAAAGAAATGGGATGAAGAACTCAAATACACTGAAAAATCAAGAGAGACAATTTAATATAAAGGTTCCATTATTGCAGATTCATTGGAAATACTGCTGATCATAATGAATTTGTTTAGTATTCATGGAATGCTACATACATTTCCATAGATTATACTCTTGTGAGATATTGCATCACTTAACCATTGGCTATTCCTACTGAGGGAATTAGAGTAAACAGTTTTATCAAACAGTGAATTCCATCTATTGCAAAGTGCTCAGGGTACAATTGTTATGCTTGACTAGACAGATATTTAGCTTCTCTGCTACAGAAGTGACTGACCTCCTGCATAAATGTGTAATTTACCTCAGGATTACAGCTAATCAGGACGCTTCCGCACAGTGCTTATTTTTTCCCTTTGATGTTTTCCTTTTTTGTTTTGGTCTGTATTAAAAATTATGGGGGAACCTCGGACAAATGTTTAGGGAGTCTTTTTAAGCATTATTAATGTATATGTTTACCAGGGTGCCTTCTCTCTCAATTCCACCCAATGGTACTGGGAACATGCAGAGAATTTCTGGTCCATAACACAACCGTCCCTCGAAAAGCGTAATATGGTGTCTTCTAGAAAGTCACACTGATAATTCTAACTCCTTCTGCCTATGAAAATATCCTTGTTCTCTTTCTCTCTCCTTTTTTCCCCTTTCTCTTTCTCTCTTTCTCTTTTTTCCCTTTCCCTTTCCCTTTCTCTTTCCCCTTTCTCTTTTTTTCCCTTTCTCTTTTTTCTCTTTCTCTTTCTTTCTCTCTCTTTCTCTCTTTCTTTCTCTCTCTTTCTCTCTTTCTTTCTTCCCCTTATTAAAAGGTATATGTTTGTCAGTGGTTTATATACCAAGATTTAGTAGTAGAAGTACACACTTTCTGCTGTCAAAGGCCACAATATTTTTCTCTTTTGATGTGTCTTTCCTTATCTAAAATCTTTAAGCTTCCACAAATCCGCCAAGACCATTTCTGTGAGAATCAAAGGTACAGAAGATTGATAGCAGAAAATGGGCAAAGTAATTATAAACCGTAAACTGATGATACCCTGCTTTTGCAGTCCTGGGACTGGAATATTTACTTCCAAGAGCAGCCCACTACTTTGTGGTATAGTTGCACCTATAGCGAACAAATATTAAATACATAATTTTAAGTCTCTCTTCTCTGAAAGTTCTCATTCAAGACATTTAAAAAAAGTACTCCCCTTCTATGATTTAAGTCCCCTATTTGAACTGTAGTGGTGACAATGCTGTGTCAAGAACATACTTAGTTGGTCTAGAGACTTCAAACACACAAAATATCTATGTCATGCTCTGCCACCCACTGCTGCTGAGTGCTCTGCGAAGAGCTGCAAAAGGATCAGAAATTCTTTTGTGAACAGTCCTAACATTTCCAGCAACAACGCTATTACCAAAGCATAAGTTAAAATAAGACCACTATTCCAGCTGTATGTTGTGATACTGTCAGCCTTCCTGAAACTTATTTCATGAGTTTTCTGACAAGTTATCTAGATTTCAAGTCGACGAGTAGAGAAACCTGGGGCAGATAACATCCACTTGTTACAAACAGATAATAAAAATAGCCAAGCTGCTGCAATGGAGCTGCTGCAGAGACATGGGCTATTAAAACCTGAAATCACAAAAATTTCCATTCTGACTCCTTTACTTATGTTTCAAGACTTGTCCAGTATGACCTAATTTCTTCATGGTATATGCAAAAAAGAAATACCAGCAATTATCCCTGATGTACTGTGAAGTACGACAACTGTTTTGGCTTGCTTTGGCTCTGAATCTCTCTCCTTTTTGTATATAAGATTACAGTGTGTTATCATCTTGCAAACAGAGTATGTCATTAAGCTTGCTCTGTCAGTCAACAAACATGGATGACTTAGGACAGATGTTCTTCTACAACAGCTGGAAAAACTTGCATAGCAATGGTAGCACACTATCACTGTCTCCTTCAAGGAGCTAGCAGAGTGAGACAGGAATTGTGTATTACTCATTGCCCCTAAACTGCACAAAGAGAACTGCTTATCCATGCACACTGTGCTGCTGTAGATGACCCTGCTGTGAAAGTCAGATTCTCTGGCAAAACATGTGGCTATTTATGTCTGAGAGGCTGCTTGAGATTAGTAGTCACCAGCGTACACTGAACTTGAACATATATCTGTCTCATCATGGTTGATTGACCTCAGCTAAATAGAACACTTCATGAATATGGCATAGGCAAGCTAGTACTTGATGGAGTATCTGGTAAGCTGCTGACTAGAGTGCTTGGCTCTGTAGTCCAAACCAGCATTGTTGTGGCTATTCATAGCACTCTAGTTTTACCCAGACAAATTTAATTTCGTAGGAAACACTTTTTGTTTGTTTTTTTTGTTTTGTTTTGTTTTTTGTTTTTTTGTTGCTGTGAGGGCCATTGGAATGGGCTGTTCAGACAGGTGGTGGATTCTCCAACCCTGGATATTTTTAAAAAGAGACTGATGTGGCACTCAGTGCCACGGTCTGGTAACCACAGTGGCAGTGGTTCAAGGGTAGGACTTGATGATCTCAGAGGTCCTTTCCAATCTGAACAATTCTGTGATTCAGTGATATGACATACAAAAATCTGGATGTTAAGAAAGACTATGGCAGTTTTTTCTTAGTATATGTTTACCTTGAACCTTTGGGTGGCTTCAGTTTCCTTTGCCAGGAATCTTACATCTACAGAACAGTATAGTTGAGATAAATAAATTTTCCAAACACAGATATAAACAGGATGTGAGTAAATGGCCCACATAGAGCAGAGTCATATATCAACAGACAGTTTTTCAGGAGCTGGAATTGTTATATCTTCGAGAGACAACTCAGGAAAGTGATATAGCACATCATCCACAAAAGAAAAAACAACAGATGCAACAATAAAACAAACAAACAAACAAAATAATAATTTAAAAAAATCCACAACCAACCAACCAAAAAAAACAAAAAACAAAAAACCCAAACGAACACTCAAGGAGGAAATATGTATTGGTTTTACATAAACAAGCCAGGATACATATGGATGTATATCTTTTTCCAGGGCCCAAATATTGTCTAACATCCCAGGTATAATTCATATTCATATGTGAACCTTAATATGAAAGTCTTAATATATTAGTCCCTTGGTGGGACTGCACAAACCAGATCACTCCCATATCCCAAAGTCACTTTATTAGTGCCATCTTTCTGTATATATTTATGGTCTAAGTATTAAAGAAGTATGTAATTCATTTTCAGATCAATTTTTTTCTGATATAATAGAAAAGTAGATTAGCTTCAGGTTTTATTACATTTGTTTACATATAAAGTAAGGACCCAGTTTTGTTTGTAGTCAGCATTTACAGCTGACCTTTAATTAACTTCCATCCATAATTTTTAAAACATTTCTTTTGCTGAACAATATTTTTATTCCACAAGAGTTGAAAGTACAGCCAGTGCAGCATAGAGGGAAAAATGTCTCTACATTACTAAAAATTATATTTGCAGAAGCTCTCTGCCAAGAAACTTTTTAAAGCAGTCAAACAATAAATTCATTAGAATGCCAAAATGGAGCACCAGGGGCCAAATCTTGATCCTATTTAAATCAGTAGCTGATGTACTAAATAGTGCTAATATTTGGCCCTTAAAACTATTCAAATGACTTTAGTTCAAAAAAATAAGAGATTTTTACTCCAAATCTAACATTCATTAAATTTTCTGTGCACTTTGTTTGAACTTAATATAACTTATATTTGATTTTTAAAATGATTTTTTAAAATGTCATATTCTCTCCAGATCTCTATTATTCTCAGGGAGCAAAACTGCAGCTAGTAAACTCCCATACATTCCCATGGAGACTAGCTATCCAACTGGATAGCAACCCTACTTCTTATTTCAAAGGCTGGAAGTTCAACGTGACAGAGCTCTGTTTTAATTAAACTTTCTATTTGTTTCTCTACAAGTTATGACATATAAAAGTCAGCCCTGGTTAAAAATATGCCTATTTATGCTTACAGTTAGAGGAAGTCCATTTCTTTTTGCATATCACAGAACAGAAAAGGTCAGAAAATGTTAGCAGGGACCTGTCTTTATCTAAGTGCAAAACCACACTATTGTTTAACAAAACATGTAACTTTCTGGTTCCTAAGTACAAATTGGAAAAGAATCTCAACCCAGGCGCTGTTTCCCTTTACTGGTTTAAAGTATCTATGGGGCAAGAATGCTGAAAGCAGCATGGTATGTGAAGAAATAAATAATTAATATCTACCTGTTAGCCCCGTGATAATAAAGACTGGGATTGCTGAGAGCACCAGCAATAGTAGGCAGTGTAATTGGGAATATCTTTGACAGCAGTTTCAAATGACTTGTGTTCATGGGACACTGCAAAAATGGCTACTTTTGGTCATAGGTCGATGCCTGAAACTGTGCATCTTAGAGTCCTTGGGAAAGGCAAACAGATAAATGTAGGGATAACACCAATGGATAACAGTGGGTGCCAGTCATGGTTAGGCTCATGGATATGTGCAACTTCTATGTATCTGATCAGAGATACCCCAAACTCAGGTCAATTTTTAAAGCCATTAGCTTATTCTTACCTGAAGAAATGATATATAGGACAAAAAATACTGCAGCTTAAGTTAATGTTTGTGTTATTTTGAGAGTATGGGTAGACAGAAGAAATAATTACCTGTGCAAATAAAAAAAAATAAATATTGGCTTTCATGGATTTGTTTCTAAGAGCCAAGAGAATAGACTTAATTTTACATGAAGAGATACAGAGAAAGAAATTTTCCACAGAAGAGAATTCTCCATATCAACAAAAAACAGATATTACAAGGCAAACACATACTTCTGTACAGAGTGTTAGTCAACAGACAGATGTTTTCTGTATTCAGAGTAGCTTTTTTAGTGGTGAAAGCAGCCTGTCAAAAATGATAAAGATGCAATGTATTTTCAGCTGCAGAAGAAAGTGATGTGTCCCTGTGTAGACTGGCGGTGAAGCAAACGAATATTGTCCATTTCATTGAGAAAATGGGGACTGATAGAGAGTACAATTAACCTATGTTAACATTCAGTCTGCCTACTATACCTACCACTTCTCTAATTAAATGAGAATGATCTGACCCAGAATTTATCATGTGCAAGAAAAGACTGAAGTGATCAGTCAATCAATTGGGCCATCTAATGAGCTCTCCTTAAAAGGGCGGATGGTTAAATGCGGAAATCAAATATGCAAAGTAAAAAATCAGAAACTTCAGTCATTGATTGATCTAAAGCCCATAGGATGCAATAGCAGTTTCAATAAGGCATGGATGGAGTTTTCATGTCTAGTCCCCCATCTTTCTGAAGGTCAAGGCCATTTTGTTGATTTTTTTTAAAGAGCATTTTATGAGACTCAAAATTAATTAAACCAGCATCTGTGAGTATGTTAGACTAGGATTGCTTTACTGCAATATTTATGCTACATGAGCCACATATTTTTAAACCACTTCATTTTGTTATAAGTTTTGGAAGTAGTGTTTTTTTAAAATAAGAAACAGGCAAGTCTTTCAGTTTTATTTTTCTTATCAGCTTGAATACAGTGCTTTATTCTAGTGAAGTATTTTCTATATCTTGTGACTCTGTGAAATAATTTTTTCCAATTTTATTTCTTGATGCCAGTTCCTTTCTAACATACTGGAATGTTATGTTCAAAGCTAGAATACTGTAATCTCTATATATTTTGGGATAGTTTGGAAAGAATTAGTAATACACAGTCTTTTTCATTTTGAAATGAAAATTTACAGAGGGAAGTTCAGATATTTTTTCTCTGACCTGGCTGGTTAAGTCTCCTAGCAACTTATGAAGCATTTTAAAATGGGTAGGCTATTTCTATAACATAAATATATCTATAATATTAGTAAAATAAGGATAAGCTAGAGAAACAGTACTATCAGAGAATTATTTACATGAAATTCTCTTCGAATCACATGCAACATAGTTATTTGTATATGATATTAATCTTGAAATTTTTATCATCTAATTATGTCTATTTCTTGGATCAGAAATTCTTACAATTATGAGAAGTTTAATTTTGGTTGTTTGTCTGATTTCTATTGAAGTTAGGACAAGAACTGTCCACAACTGTTTCATTTTTTTGTTTGTTTTACAAGTAATTTTTGCTGTTAGGAATTACATCCTGAGTTCCATCTCATTCCTTACTTTTTAAGAATTAAGCTAGGAACAGAGATATTTTAAACTGTTTTGAATAGTGACACCTCACTGCTACAGAGAACTTATTAGCCAAACCTTTCCCTGGGCTCCCAGAAGACCATTTCGAAATGCAGCAGCATCTACCCTAGATGCTGCATTCTGCAGCGTTTTATTTTTGTTATTGCTCTCTTCATTTAATGAATGGAATGGGCTTTTTAGGTTCTTTTTCAGTAAGAAGCAGAGTACTCACCAGTTTCCCATTAATTAATAAAATCCCAAATGTGTTTGTCAGGTGCAACTCAGCACATGTGGGAAGAGATAGCTGCAAGCTCTGGAGGCATTTCAGAATAGTTTATCCACTTTTCAGGCCATCTATAAATCCAAAGATAATGTGTTAGACTAAATAATTGTAAAAACTACAAGAATAAAAACTGACAGCATTGGCCTTGCCAATCACAGCATTTCAGATTTTAATGCTACAAAAAGCAGGCAGATTTGAAGGGACTTTTTTTTTCCCATTTGTGTGGGCTGTCATGTTAATCTGAAACACGTGGACTAATATATTGTAGTGGTTTTGGCTTCAGATCGCTGGTCCAAAAGCCAAGGATTAATTTTTTGTTTATTTATATAAACAAAAATTTCCTACCTCTTTTCAAATATGCACACCAAAAAAACTATGCTAGAAAATGACTATATGTATGTAAGCATAGAATGTCAGGAAAAAAAAATTAACTTGACAGCACGTATCAGTATCTGCATTTTCTACAGTGCTTACGAACTCACATGTTGAATAAATATCTGGCTTTAAACACTGTCCTGGTTTGGTCCCAGATAGAGCGAATTTTCTGTTTTGTAATTTTGTTTTCAGCTACTTACAAGAGACATTCCTCTAAGACATTAACTTGTTTATGGCTTAGAAACATCAAGGTTTAGTCTGCCTAACTAAACAATAATCAGTTACAAAAGAGGTGGTCATATATATGTGTGGGAAAAAAAAAAAAAAGGAAACAAAAGAGAAAGACTAAAAAGATTTGCCTCATGTTTGGGTCTGATCCGGGTTATCTGAGCTTTATAAAGGTTACACAGTGTGTGCCAGGTGACTGAGTTAGAAAGCAACTCATCAAATGTCTGCTGCTAGAGAGGCTGAAGCAGCTGCAGGATGATTCATGCTGAGGGCCTGGGGGAGGCTGGGCTCTCACTTCCTGCACCTCCCAGCCCTTCCCTCCCAGACCAGCAGAAGGATGTTTCTCCTGGCACTTCCTTGCCACAGATTTGGCAAGAGTTGGGTGCCCTACCTGTATTCTGGAGAGGGCAGAACTATGCTGACACAGTTTGGGACCAGGCAAATTTTAAACTTTTAGTTTAAATTACATTTGGTTTTCTGCATCAGGACCAAATATTTGTGAGAGGCAGGAAGCATTAAAGAACTTCCCTCAGATATCTCTGCTGACTTTTAACTTAATAAACTAATGTTGCTGACACGATGACACATAAAATATTTTGAAGTCACTTTTGAGAATGGACTCCAGCCCCATAATGGATCTTAGGCTGGAAATGAGAAAGCTTCATTGATACGGATAGCCAGTGCTCAGTTGCTTTTCCTGACGCTATTGCAAGCACTTGGGAAACAAATGATGTGCTTTACATGAGCATAGCCATGGATTATTTTGCTCATTTCCTGAAGTGAAGGGAAATTTAAACCACATTTGACTTAGAAGCACATAAGTGTTGGTACATATGGAAGCAGAAATGAAGACCACCTCAAAGACCTCAAAATAAGTGTGAAGGAAATTAGCTTTATCGTATGATGATCATAAAGGATAACACAGGAGATACTGAAGAATTAATGAAACACACTTCAAGAACCAAGGCTGCGTGACAGAAGGCTGGTTATAACCAGGTTTGCTCAGTAAAATATTAAAGGCCATTTCTCCCTGCCCATTTACTTGGACTTACTACATAGCACTTTAAGAAGGGTAAGAGACTAATATGTACTGAAGAGGCTGTGACTGCAGAGTGCAATAGGGGGTAATAACATGAAAGTTCTGCAGAGAAAATCTGGTCAGAAAGTGTAAATCAAACAGGGTTGCCCCGGAAACAAGCATTTCAGTAAAGCTGACATCTTACAAAGTGCATTTCATAGACCAGCATTCATTTCAGAAATGGAATTATTTTAAAAATATCAAGATGGTATATTGCACCATTTTATTTATATTTACTTTGAAAGATTTTCAGTAATGTTAAAATACTGCAATGTTTATACAAATATTTTGAGGATTGGAATGTGACCATAGTTTTTTTTAATAAAACTTTTTTCCCTCCCAGATGAACTCATGGATCATTTCTCAATGTCAAGTTTTTCTTACCACTCTGTACTGAGAATGGAGGAAAAAAAATGGTATCAAGTCCTTCTGTGTGATTTAATTTCTAGTCTTAAAAATGTTCTCTGTTGTGTTTTGGAAATACATCCAGACCCGCACCCTGCTGCTCATGAAGTTTCCATGTAGAAAGAGGGCACAGGAAAAAAAACCCAACAGATCAGCAGCAAAGCTTAGTCATGCTCCTCAAGGGATTAGGTGACCTTGAAGTAGGTCTGAGTCATCAAAATACTCAACTGAAAGCATTGGAGCACACAGGAAGGACACTGCTTCATCCTTTGACTAGGGCTGAGCACCAGGGCATCTTCCTTGCTGCTCAGATGAAAGGAAAATTCTACTTCTCTTTCAGGTGTGGTTCTTCTCAAGGTTCACCTGAGACAAACCAGGCAACCATCAGACCTCCTAGAGGGCTGTGCATTTTCCATGAAAGTGGAACACTCAAACATTAGTATTAGACCTGTCCCAAAGCTGTCATATAGTGAATATTAACTGTATCTTCTTAGCCCCAAATTATAATGATCATCATATAATTTTGAAATAAATGAATGACATCAAAGTCTTAAGAGTGGTAAAATCTCATGGAAATAAAAAATAGATTTTTAAAACAGTAATAAAAATAATCCAGGTAAGCACATCTGGGGCTTTCAGTTTTACAGCTTGGAAATTATATTTTTAAAATCATCCTTTGAAAACACACTAGATTAAGACTGGGAAAGAAATTGATGTTCACACATGGGATTGCAGCATTTTTTTCGATAGTATTCTTGTTGTTTTGAGAACCACCAAACTAGAGAATAATATACAATGCACCGAATCCCTCGATCATTCAGTCTTGAACAAACAATTCTCCATTCTAAGCAGCAGATCTGCAGATCTTTCTAAGTCCTGAGTTGTACTTAAATATTAAAAGACAATTTAGCTACTCTTTGCTATATCAAAGTTTGTTGAGGTCATCTTTTAATTGGTGGCAGGTGAATTTTTCTATATGTATATATTTGAGTAACTCACAAATCTGAAATGCCTAAGGTGCTTTCTGAGCTATTTTGCTGTCTGCAAGATGTGTAAAAGAGCATTTAATAGTGTAAATTCAGTGTATTGCCATTGTCTACAAAAAGCAACAATATGAAAAAGCCATAAAAGTAAATCTGATATATTATTGTTTAATTCCATTACATACTATCACATTTTAGTTATTTTGAATTTGATGTCTGTAAATATATGAAATTTTAGTCCTTTCTTGGTAATTCAGTGTACAAGAGAACTGCAGAAGGGAGAAACAGACATACAGGATTGTTGAACAAAAAAATAGTGATAAGGGCAATGTACTTTAAAATCAATTATTATATGCTCAGCCTGAACTGGAAGCTAATCTTCCTAAACTTGGACATGCAGCTCCCCAATGCAATAATTAAATGGATGTTTTTAACTAGAATATTTTCCGTGATATCACACCAGTTTAGCACTTCACTATGTCTAGGATTGATTCTGACCATAATTTAGCTTGAAGAAGGATATGTGTCTGCTGATTTTTTCTTAAAGTTCTATTTGTTTGTTAGTTTGTTTTGTTTGTTCATTTGTTTTTTTAAATCAGCACAAGCAGAACTGTTTGAAGCCATTCAGGAGGTGTAGGATTTTAAAAGCAGTCTTCTATCAACATAAGGGTAAGTAAAGAGGAAGTGCTGTGAAACAGATAGTGCAGTATATGAAGGTGATCACAGCATTCACCAACTGTTCTGTACCACAGCACAAGCTGAGAGGGGTGGGAGGGGTGCAGAAGAACTCTTGGGCCTCTCCTCCCACCAGCTGCTCCAGCTGGCAGGTTCTGTTCCTGATTTTACTTGTGGCATTGATAAATATGGTAAGCCACAGAAAAATGCAGTAAGCAAGATGTGGATCTGGGAACCAAAGTTTCCTTGAGCTGCCTTTATGCTGCAGTACAGGCTTGATGGTGTGTGGACACAGCATCCCTTCTGTATTTCAGTTCCTACATTTTCCACAGCAATGGAACTAACAAACCAAAACTCCCAGAATGCCATCAGGCTCTTGTTAACACTTATTGGTGCAGTCTTTACAAAGTAGAGAGTATTCTCTACACTCTTCTGTCAGTTCTTGCCAATGATATCTTTAAAAAGGCATCCTTCAGAGAACTGCCTTTTTAATTTTCTGCTCCCACTCTCAGCTCTCAGTGCTTCCGTTATCAACTAGAAGTTATTATTTCTTCATACAGCTTACTCCTACACTACTCCCATAATCTTGCAGTTTCTAAGACTGCCCAATGCACTACAGTTCTGAGGACTGACCACACAGAGCATTCCTTGTGCAGGATGAGAAGCCCACCATGAAAGGCCATGGCCTTACAAAAGAATTATTTTCATTTAAGAACAGACATTCATAAATGAGTTGAGAGTCTGACAGGTAAACACAGGTCCTGGTCCTGGAGATGCTTTTAAAGATCTTTTAGAAGCCTGTTTATCAAAGCCTGAAAGAAAGGCCTCACAGTGGCCTTAAAGTAATTCAAACAATCCTTTTCCCTGCTCTCTCATTTGTGGTTTGAACTATTTACAATAAGCTAGTTTTCAGAGGCAGAAACAGGTCGTTGACGTGGTGGTGGTTAAAACTCAAAGCTCTTTTATGAGTGCAACTTCAAGCAAAATATGGTAAAAGGGCTATGAGTGACCTGCACATGAAAATGTGAGACAAAACCAGAAGGTGCAGGTGATGTTGGTAATCATCTTGGTCTGCTAGTGAGCACAGTCTTCCTTTGAAAAGATGCAGAAAGGTACAAAACCCAACAAAAGCTGACCCTGAATATCGGCTGTGTTGCAATAGCTTCATGCTGACGGACCAGTAACCATAAGTCCAGGCCTAGGGAGTTCTGTCTGCAAAATCAAATCGTCAGGTGATACTGACTCTGCACATCACCTTGTAGGACATCTTTCTGTTAGCTACTGGGAGAACCAAAGAAAAGACAAATCTGGATTGGTCCCATTGCCAGAACTTTCACACATGCCTGCCGTTATTAGAAGAGGTTGCACAAAATAATCAGAGCAATAGTTTATTCTCCAGAGGTACATTAAGTTGCTGATAAAGAAATTCGAATTAAAATGCTGGATTGGACTTGATGTAGAAAAGCATGCAAGGCAGAACAAACCCTCTGGTAAGTCCAGGCATAGGCTGCAACTCCAGCCAGAGTGTGCAGGATAAGAACGTGTCATGTATCTGCAGACTCCCTCCCAATCCAAGCAGGTGGTTGCCCCAGACAGAGAACAACTGGAAACTCAATTCAGATGACCACCATGAGCAACTGTGAAAAATTGCATTAATGCTGATGCTGATGATATTTCATATATTTGTCCAGAGCAATAAGCAGAGCTCTCATTTGGGCTGGATCATTAGGGCCAGATGTCTTCCTTCACATATCCCTTGCCAACATCTCAGTCCATCTCCAAAAACTGATACAAAGAGGATGGGCAATGCCTAATTGGGAGAAATGCTGAATCTTCACCAGAGGGGTGTTTTGTATGGACTGCATCCTAGGAACAGCATGAGCCAAGCAGCACAGTGCTACCCAGAGCATAAAATTTGGGATAATGCACCCCTGCCCTACATCACAAAAGTCACAAAGACTCCAGTGTTTTGGAACATCTACAACTGAAGTTGCAAAAAATTCTGCTTAGTATTTTGCACGTTTTGAAATATAACATTCAGCAGAGCTGAAGTTTATTCATTTTGAAAACTAAGCCATCTGGAGCATTAGCTGCCAAATTGCAGCAGAAAGAGTCATGGATGAACAATGTGAAGGACTTTCTTTTTTTCAGCTGTAGGAATCTGAGTTTGAGTCCTTGATTAAAAAAAAAAAAAAAAGAAAAAAGAAAAAAAAAGAGTTATGTTTTGCTATTTCTTCAGCTTTGTTTTCTCCTTTTTATAAAATAAAAACCACAAAATACCAAAGAACGATCCCTTCCACCCAAAAATAAAACCTAAGCTCTAACTATGTTGAGATAAAATTCAGTTTCTCTTTGCAAAGCAGTGACAACAGCCATTGCCACATATAGATAAGTATGGAAGAAAAATAATCAAAGAAAGATGTTTTTTCTTGGTTTATTATTGCATTTAATTCAGTTTTTCCCCACTGGGTTGTAAATCACTTGTCCTTTTGAGCTTTTATTCATTCTAACCATTTGTGATCCCAGGGTAAAATCCAACTTGAAACAATGTGAACTTGATGCGTTTACTCTGTTTGAAACAAGGAAGCCTTTGTCTCATATGCACTAGGCAACTTAAAAACACAATGCCCCTGTCCTCCTTTGGCATGAGACCTTCAGTCAACATTCCCCATGGTTTATGACACTGAACCAACAATTAGGCCTGAGGCATTCAAACATTTGAAATAGAGGGTGCATTGACATGTATGAAATCTCTAGTGTGCTGCAGTTATCTCCTGAAATATAAACGTACAAAGGTGAATTTAGAAGTTGCTGTTACAACCAATTTTTTTTTATGGTGCTTTTTCATTATTGCCATTTTGCAGAAGAGAGTTAAATTTGGAATTTGCTCTGTATTGTGCGAGTTTTCCTGCATTTCTAAGGGTAAAATTTTACCATTTTAACAAATGTCTTCTTTCTCCCACATATAGTGCCACAGCACTAGATAAAGCACTCTTCCACAGTGTCCTAGGGCATGCCTCAGCCTTGAAGCTCTTCCTTGTTGCATGCTGATAAAGAGCAAATGCTACCTAACAGGTTTGTCTGGAAGAGAAATTGTCTGGTCCTGCAGATTCCCACAGCCTGAAACATCTGCTGCTCTCAAAGCCAGAATCCCCAGGTGCGGGTGTGACGAGTAAGGGGTGTTCAAAGTGGACCATGAGATGTTCTGCATTTGTGCCACCCCCAATACATGTGGGTATCAGAAATAAAGAAGACTGGACATAGGGACAGCCAGCTAGTTAGAGAGGAGGCCACAAAGCAGGATAAACACCCTGTGCGTAGGGGTCTCTGGGCATGCTTGAAGGCCACTTCAAAGGGAAGTAGATGGTGATGCTGAAGCCATCTTTTGCATGCTAGTTTTTCCATGGTCATTCCTGTCAGGTAGTGGTGAAAACTACCAGTAAGTGAACCAGCTGTCCCACTGGGGAGGTCACGCCTGGATCAATGCTTACATGTAGCTCATTAACAGCATCATTTGAGTGGTTACCTTTGGAAACAATTGCTTTCAAAGTGCCAAAAAAACACCACACCAAACCATATTGCAAGATTCAGAGACGGGTGGACCACTAATAATCAGTATTAACACAAAAGGGGAAAAAAACCAGCAGCAACCTACAGTACTGATCAGCTGAGAGACTGACAAGAAATGATGATTCCCCATCGCAGGGGAAACTGTGGCACAGGGTAAAAAATGGGAAAGTTATCTAAGGGCAGATAGCTATCAGCTAAATTCTCCATTCCTTGTGATCAGGCTGCTAAGTCACAGTGCCTTGTATCCTATTAGGTAAACAAATGCCTTGGACATTGCTTCCTGCTCAGCTGGTAATAGGCTCTGACTGGTTTTGAAACCTGTATAATGGGAAAGTTACTATGTAGCATTCTTCAAAGGCTCAGCTTCACATTATTCTAGAAGAGTGGCTGGAAGTCTCTGATTTTTTATAATGGTGAAAATATTTTTGCCACATTCCTTGCACTTGTCAAACAGGCAGAGTTTCTGTATTTTTCATATTGCAATTAGAATAAATATTCAGATATCAGCTTTGTGCTAACTTGAGCACGTTTAGTGCAAAATTTAATTTGCACGCACCCGTCTGATACAAATAGAATGTAAAAATACTTGTTGCACCGTTTTCACATGTTCGAGTAATTTGCTCAGCATGACTTCCTGGAGCTGTGTTCTCTAGAAAACAGGATCCATTGCTTGGTGTGCAAAAATCTAATCCATACACAAAATTGATATTTGCTTTAGTATCCATTTCTGCACAGAAAGGGGAGCAGGGTGGTATTTAACAAAGCAAGCTCAATTTCCCAAGTTCCCAAAGTGCAACTTTTATACCCAAAAAGGTGAGAAAGAACTTTATCTCTAACATTATTCTATCATTTTCAGACATGATTGGTCTCTCAGGGGAGACCTCATCACTCTCTACAACTCCCTGAAAGGAGGGTGTAGCCAGGTGGGGGTTGGTCTCTTTTGCCAGATTACTTTCAACAAGACAAGAGGGCATGGTCTTAAGTTGTGCCAGGGGAAGTTTAGGTTAGATATTAGAAAGAATTTCTTTACAGAGAGAGTGATCAGGCATTGGAATGGGCTGCCCAGGGAAGTAGTGGATTCTCCATCCCTGAAGATATTTAAAAAGAGACTGGATGTGGCACTCAGTACCATAGTCTAGCAACCGCAATGGTGGTTCAAGGGTTGGACTCGATGATCTCTGAGGTCCCTTCCAACCCAGCCAA
Source organism: Calypte anna (assembly GCF_003957555.1). Taxonomy (NCBI): domain Eukaryota; kingdom Metazoa; phylum Chordata; class Aves; order Apodiformes; family Trochilidae; genus Calypte; species Calypte anna. The sequence continues at coordinate 58,864,215 of NC_044274.1, read as the reverse complement.
TTCTATGATTCTATGATTCTATGATCTCTGTTGCAGGCATCCTGCATTCCTGTCTCAACACCAGGCTGCTGACTACTTTGGGCTGTGCTTTTCTCTAATCGTAACCTGTTTTTGTCTAATTTTTACTGTTTCACTGTTATGGGAACTCTATTTTTATTCTGCATGTCTCTTTTGTTTTCTTTTATGTGATTTTCTCCTAAAGGTTATTTCTCCTTACAATAATATTTATTTTAGCTAATAACTGACATCAGTTAGACCAAGTGATTGAAAACAGTTAGCACTCAGGACTCCTACCACAGCAGAACATAACAGAAAGTAACAAAAAAACCCCAAGCACCAACCCTCTAGAAACACTGGAAAGAAAAATAGAAAGAAAACTATAATGAATACAAGGCAAGAATTTCTTAACTCTTCTTTAGCTTTTCTTTAACATATCTCCAGAACAGAACAACACCTGAGGCACTGGGAGAGGTTTTGCAGAAACAGTTGACACATAAAATGCAGCCAGATGTCCTGCAATGATCTGAATTTTGCCATGGTTTTCCTTGGGATGTTCCAAGACATTGTAAGCAAACAGACTTCTACACAAATCACCTTCACAAGCTTTTATTCTCACTGTACTACAGTTTACTTTTTCATTTACTAAAGCTGTGTCACTCTCAAATGTGTCTCAGTGAAATGATGTATCATTCTCATCAGTGCAAAGGGGGTAAATTTGAAATCAATGCAGTTCTTGAACACACTTCATGCAGCAAAGCACAGAGGTATATGCTTGTCATTAAGATGGTGAATCCTTCCACTACAGTAAGCAATGCTGAAACTCAATGTCTAAAGCCAACCTCATGCTTTTTTACTTGGATAGATCAAGTTGTGTGATGGAGTGGATGATTTTGATCTGTAGAGGACAGATGCTTTATGTGAAGTTGGGAGCTTAACATCAGGTTTGAACTCCATCTCAACACCCCAACACCTCCCTCCCCCCCAGAGGTCCCATGGGCACACACACAGGGGGTTCATAGATAGGGAGGGGTTTGCTCATTTCCTGCCCCACCTCCTGGGCGTGCTGGTTCCACCTGCAGTGGGTCCCAGGCTTAAAAGGGGGAAATGGCCACTGGGGAGGATTGTTATTGTTTCCATGGAAGTCAGTGTGCTTTGTGAGTCATTCTGATAAGTTAATGCCCATAAGTTACTTGTATCTCTATGTTTATAACTGGAATGGTGGAATCAACTGTTTCTAACCTGCAATTGTGTGTTCATGGTGGAGGTGCTGTCATCAACTTTTGCTAACAGGTGTAAAAGGAACTTGTATTTGCTGAATCCTGGTCCAAACTAAAACAAGTTGCCACTTGAGTATTTTTCCCTTTTAGGTGTCGTGTAGTTTCTGCTTTAATCATCTGGGCTGTTTGCACTCCATGGTGTCTTGGATGGGTGAAACATGCAGCTACCATAATGCAGCCACTGACAGCAACTTAGCTCTTCATAGTACTGAAACAAGCCCTGGTCTTTTCAAATAATTGATTTTCCAGAAGATGACAAAGAAAGGCAGTTAATTCCAAGGGTGCCATCAGGCTGTCAGGCAGCTACAGGTAAACTTTTTTTCATGTGTTGTTTTGCTGGATGGTTCCCAAGTGTGTGTGGAAATAGCAGTAACAGCAGCTGAGGTTCATCTGCAGTAGGATTACCAGATTTGCTATGGTAGTTCTTGGAAGCAGACTACTCCATTGTGGTGCATGGAAGAAATCTGAAATCTGCTTAAAAGAGGGAAATCTCCACTGCAGCTTCTGTTCAACAACATACAGAGATTTTTCTTACTCTGCTGCACAATCTATTGCTTTTGCCTTCTCATGTACTCTGCTTTCACGCGCCTCTTTCCAGTTATTCCATCACTGGCAAAGAAGCTGCTTAATTTTCTGGACTATTCTGCCAACATGTTCCACCCTACTTCCTCACATTCCACACAGCCTTGGCCATATGTTTACAGATTTCTGCTGTAACACCTGGAAAGCAATTTTTCATACCCTCCTGTATTTTCCTGTTCCCTGTCTTCTTTACCCAAGAATTCAATGAATTTTTTCCACATATAGAAATATTCTCTCTCCATGGTTAAACTCTTTCCTTTAAAGTTTTTATATAGTTATAAAGTTATGTAAGTTATAAAGAAAAATATGGCAGAGCAAAATTGATACTGTACTAAAAAAAGAAAGAGTGAAATAAGGTTTGCAGGATAGTACATAATGTCCCTTGTACTCACTCATCTCAACTTTTGTGTGGTTCACAGAAAATGATCACTGCAGTAATCTGGGCATCCTTGATGCCCGTTGTAGCACACATACCTCCTTTTGCATGGCCTGTACTTCCTCCTTGGCATGTCAACCAAGTGAGGAGCAACACTAGTTGTGACTAGATGCTACTAAATGTAGACTCCACAGACAGCAGGCAGCTGCAAGACAAAGTGAATATGGCTGTTTTCTGCATTTTTCTCCCTAAAACTGATGGAGTCAGTACAATTCTTTACTTAGCTGTGAAAGGGATTAAATGTATGGAAGGTTCATGTCCTTACCAGTTCTTCGTCTGTCAAATTCAGTGAAAGCTGACCAAAAAGGAATATTACTGTGAATAGTGGGGATGATAAGAAGCAAAACAGTCACATAGGTCTTTTTGTAGATGAAATGTGCACACACACATATCCAAATGTTTCCAAACTCATTTGACTTCCTGGGGGATATTTTTGGCCTTGCTGCATAGCACCCTCTTCTGTAATTCAAAGTCACAGTCCCTGTTGTCTGAGTATCAGAGGTCACATTTTATGTATAAATGTAATTTAGCCCTTTGACACTTAGAAGGAAAATATTACATCCAATATGCTAATATGAAGGAAATGACTGATGCTCAAGCCATAGAAGTGAGCTTTAATTCAACTAGTATGCTTTACAGTTTGATTTTATCCAATAGCTAACAGCATTTTGATGTTTTAAATCTAAACTTTAATGTTAGAAGGTGGAGGAGGTCAACTGTGTTTTAATCTCCTATCAAAATCAATCACCCCAGAATACTGATATGAATTTTGGTAATGTAAAACAGAAGAACTGTGCCCTGCACTGTATTAACTTTGTTGGCCTTTAGCTACTTACAACTGCACATTGTCACTCTGCTCACTATAACCATTTATTCATATGGTTTTGTTTTTGTTTTGTTAAAAGTTTCTGCTTTTACTGCTTTTGTTTACAAACAATGTCTGGATGAATGCATCAAGAGGCTACTCAATTATTTGTAATGCTAATGCAGTAAAGCCAATTTTTAAGCTTGTACTTGATAGATGATTCCTTAAAATGTTTATAAAGTTTTAAATAGAGCATTTTCATTTCCTGGATTATAAAATAACACAGTATCAAATGGACCTTTTAACCCCTTAATCCTTTTAAATTGAATTCAGTGAGGGTAACCTACCTGGACTGTGTGTACAGTGTCTTCCTTATGCTCCCTAAAATGGGCTCAAGACAAATAAAATTTTAGACAGGATGCTAAGATGAACAGGTTTGGTGAACTTTTTCTTCACAGTATTTTTCTGCCCTTCTCTCTCTTTCTGAACAGCAAAGCTGGTCCAAATGTCAGTGTTTGTGTGGAGAAAGGGCTAAATGTACTCCCTCCTTTACTGTGCGACTGTGTTACCCTAAGGGAGAGGTTTCATACCTTATAGAACCAGATAAAATCCCTTTCTGAGAGGGGTGGTAAAGGGAATTTTAAAGTCATGTATGAACAGAGGGCTTCTATGCAAATACTATGCAAAGGAATGGATTCTCTGTTCCTTTGATATTGATGAAATTTTCAGTCCCCGGAGGAGTAATCTAGAAGAAACTCATAAAAGAAACCCTTTTTGGAGATTAGTATTTCTGAAAGCAGATTCCAAATAGGTATTTGTATTTTAATCACAAGCAAAAAAGGAATGCGCTTTAAACCTAAGTGGTTGAAGAAAAGTGACAAGAGAAGAGGCAAGGTAAAAAAATGTACACAATGATAAGTGAAAAGAGTTGGTTTCACTAATTAATGTCTTAAATTTATCTAGGACATCTTATTACAAACTCTGGGTTCTCTCACTAAGCATTATGTTGCAAGGCCCAAAGATAATGTCTGATGAGCACTACCAATGAAGCTTTTAGGAGGGACAGTATGAGGATAATTTTAAAGCATTAATAACAGTAAATTGCACTGATTTTTATGAATTCATTAGGATGTACTTTGACAGAAATAACCTGTTGAAAGGCCATCTCTCTGTTCCATGACCCTTTGATAGTTCCATATCTAATATGAAAACAAATAAAATTAAAAGCAGGAATATCATCTTTTATAAAAGAAGGAACACAGCCCAGCTTTATAGGTTTTCCAAATGCAGAAAAATAATTAACTTCCATTAAGGAACAATCAACTGTTCATGTTATTATAAAAATCACAACTGGTTTTGAGTATTCAAAGGAGACAAATAATTTAAAACATAAAATTTACTTTTAATAATAAAAAGATACAGCATATTGATTGAAATTCAGAACAGTTCATCCACCCACCAAAACCCTGGGGTTTCAGATGTCCTCTGTATATTTATGAAGTTTTCAGCAGCCCTACTTGGACATAAATGTTCAACCATGTCCTTTCCAGCTTATGTATTAATGAAAATGATGGTTGCTAGAATGTACAATGAGCTGATTCCTGAATGAGGTAAGAACCAAATTTCCCTTCCCAAAAAATGTTTTCCCTCTCTCTCCCACTCTCTTTCCCACTCTCTCTCCCACTCCCACTCCTTCTCCCCACCTTTCTCTCAATTCTACTTAGTTTACTTATCAAATTTCCAGTTCAATATTTCAGTTTGTCCCACACAGATAATTTTACACATACAGAAAGGAAATGTGGACATTATCACACTTTGGTCTTTCTTATTTTTCTTCTCATTTTATTTCAGGTAGGAGGTATATATTTGAATCAAAGAAATTGTGCTTTAAAGCACTTTTCCAAAGGACAAATCTCAGCCTCAGAAAAACACTAACAGTTAGACTCTTTGAAATACTAGATTCAGAAAGCTGAAAGCCTTGTGACATTATGACTTGGTAAGGTAAATGACAGTATTGGTAGCATTACCCTTGAAAAATAAATTACACTTTATCTTGCTATCACTGCTGCTCTTCTGCCCATACTTCCTGGGGAAAGAGCTATGTTAGTATCTCCTACTGTATGGGAGGTACTGCAACCTGGAATACACCTGGAGAATGGCAAGAAGCTGATCCCTGCATATGTTTCTGTGCAAGACAAATGGGTAATCCATGAACTGCAGAAGGGACAAGAAAAAGCCTTTGTGAATGTACCTGTAGAAGATGATGTCTGGGAAACCCTATTCTAATACAAGTTCTGAACCCTGAGCATGAAACACAGACTTCTCTGGGCTCAATAAATCTATTCTTCTCAAAATACCATATACATCAGTGGGTTTGTGTAGCAAGGTTCACATGGAGTAGATATCCACCTACAGCCCATGGATGACCCCACACTGGAGTGGATGAATGTGCCCAAAGGAGACCCTGTGGAGACCCTGCACTGGAGAAGAACCTGTGGACCCATGGAAAGAAAATTCCACACTAGCGCAGGACTTGTGACTCCATGGAGGACTTTCATCAAAGCAGTCTGTTCCTGAAGGATTGCAGCCTATGGGAAGGACCTACATTAAAAAAGTTTGTGGAGAACTGTCTCCTGTGGAAGGAACACAATGCTGAAGCAGAGTGTGAGGAGTCCTATCCCTGAGGAGACATGAGCAATACACTCAATGTATGATGAAATGAACCAGTACCCATTCGTGCTTTCCATGTGCTGCTAGGGGGAGGAGGTAATTAGGAGTAAAGAAGGAAGGGGTGTCAGGATATTTTTTAATATTTTTCCCTACTCTGATTTGCTTGGTAATAAATTATATTGATTTTCCCAAACCAAATCTGTTTTGATGGTGCTGGTTGAGCGAACTCCCTGTCCTTATTTCAACAGATACGCTTTTTGTTGTATTTTCCCTCCCTTGTCCAGATGAAGAGGGGAGCAAATAGAGTGATTTTGGTGAGTGTCTGGTGTCCAGTCAGGGTCAACACACCACACATGCTGTTTTCACCATGTATAAAACACATCTGACTCTTAAGTACTAAAAAATAATTTTTTTGAATATTTCACTTCTATTTAAAACTTGTACTCGATCCTTCCTTTTTACTGAAATTTGCAGCATCGGGTTTATGTGAGAATTTCAATTAGCTCTATTTTATTTTTGGGGCTTATTGAATGAACCTTTTCATACGTTACCGTGCTATGGCACTAGTGCATCTTGTCCCCAGCATGTGATAAAATATGCATCACTAAAGGCTTTAAATTACTTTTTCCACCTGCTCTAACAAAATTGCTTCTTGACTTTTTTGCTGCTGATAGAAAGGCAACTCTGTTGACTTCTGCTGATGTCAGGAGGAAGAGCTGATTCAGGCAGAACACTCTGTCTTGTTTGGATACCCTTAATGCTATTTCAAGAACTGTTTTTGTTCTAAGTTACATACAAACAAACAATTTTATGTACTTTCATTTCTAAGCTATTGCTGATATTTGAGGATGAATCTTAGTAAGCAGAAAGGGATATTTTTTCTTCTCCTGTCTTTGGATATAATCTTTACCTCAGTTTTCCTGAGTGACACACAAAATGTTTGAACCAATCTCAAGGACTCCCAAAATATCCCAAACAAATTTTGGGTTCATGGTTAACTTGCTGTGCTCATATTTACATACACATCATGTCCAAAGATAACCCAAAGACAAAGGTTTGACATTTTGCTCTGAGGTCAAGGTTTCTGCATCATTTGTCACACACAGTGAAACAGCAGTACATGGGTTGTCCTGTTGCCATCTAACTTGGACAAATTCATTTAGGATAGCAAGCTTAACTCTCCAGTGAAGCTGAAGAGCTTCTTGAGAGCTGAAGCAACTCCTTCTTACTGGTCACAGTAGAGTTTCAAAAGGACAATTACTCTGCCTTTAGGTATTTTTTTGACAATATAGCCCTACACAATTTCCCCTCCTTTTAGCACTCTCTTTTCTTCAGTTCATAGGCTGGACTCAGATCTTTGAATTCATAGTCACTAACCTTGCTTTTATTATATGCCAGTCAGTCGTTGCACTCATTGCAGACTCATCATTTTCCTAATAAATTTTTCTATAACTGTTCTCACTACATTATCTGAGAGCTTTGTAAGCACTGCCTTTATCCTTATAATCTCTATCAGATGAAGCATTTCTATTTTCCTTGTCTTAGATATGGAGAGATAGGTCATGGTGAAATCAAAGTGTCCAGAAGAGTGCACTAATTGTAGGTGTCTATTTTAAATTTTAAATGTAGGTGTCAGGCTGCACACTGACTTTCACAAAAACATGCTAGAGCATGTTACAAGGGACACAACATAGATCTCATTGATTTTCTGGCAGCAGAGAGTGCTCATCTTTTCATTAGTTCCTCTTGGCAAAAATATCTGTGAGTACTCACCAACTCACCAACAAGTTATCCCATATTGGATGGCAAGAGGTGAATAGGGTATCTGTGGCTGAATTTCTCTAGAGTCTTTGGAGAAGGTGAGAGTTAACCATTTCATGGAAAATGTGGATGATCTAATTCTTTCTTTTCTCTTCCCTCCAATGAAGCAACATATCCACTAGGAGACAACCGAATGGTCTGTTCTTGCTGGTCATATCCACTTGGAAAATAGTAATGAAAATATCAGTGTAGAATTTCTATGTCTTTTTTTTTTCCCTTGAAAACTTGCTCACATATTACCACAGGAAAAAGTAAAAAACAGCAGCAAAATTCCATAACTAAAATTAATTTCTACTATGCTACAAGGACATTAATGAATGAAAAATGCATAACTGAAAAGCATCTAATTCCAGAAACTTCTGCAGAGACGTTTCCAGTAAGGAGACCTCCACTTAAGGTTTTGTCCCTCTGCAGTATAATAGATGTTGTTACATTCCCTAACATTGTATTCTCTGAATGATTTACAGGTTCCTGGGGGTAATGCAGTCCTGGTGGAGCATAAAGCATGAACAAGAAAAAGTCTTTTTTTCACTTTTTAGGGTTTCCCATGTTGGCATCTTAAACAGTGAAAACACTGAGTCAGCTTTTCTCAGAAAGAGAGATACACAGAAAATATTGTCTGTGCTTGCTAAGTGTTGCAGTCTACCTTCTCCACAATGAGGCAGAAGCTTTGTTTAAACTGTCAGATGCTCTAATGCTCCACTTTCATCCCGCATTAAGAATATATGGTAGCTCTTCCTGAAAAGCCCACTTAAACAAACCCAGAATCCCCCAAAAGTTTTGCTACATCTCTGAAGTGCTGAGATATTCTTAAAAAACTGTACTGACATCCTAGGGCTGCACACTGGATTAGCATTTGGATTTACTTATCCTAGAAGTGGTTTTTGTCTAGTGGCTATAGCAGTACATTTAATGATTACAAGGCAGCCCCAAGAAGTTCTCACAATGAATTGCAAAAGATGAATGGAAAATCTGAGAAAGATGGACACTGAAACTAAACAACAGACTCCCAGAAAGAGAAAAATATTTGCATAAATTTGTGGCTCTAAAGAAGTTCTGTGGAACCTAAATTTGCATATTCTAAATGATGAGAAAAGTCAAGGAAACTAAGGAGTGTTCAGACATCTTGGTGCCAAGGCTAGCTCTTGCACAAATCACTTTGTGAGAAGAAATCCCATGTACCGTGATCCTGGAGCCAAAAAAAGCAATAAGACAGATTTCCCAGAAGAAAGGGACAAAAGGCTGTATTCTACTAGGAAACAACATCAAAGAAAAAAATTCTGGAGATCTGTGTAACAATATCTACTGGACTTACTGGATACAGGTCCATATCCAGGAATGGAAATGTGAACTTCAGTAGCCTTGATCGTTATTGCATTTACATAGGTGCAGATGAGTCTATCATACTCAGCCTTCTCATAATATTATGACTGAAATTTCCAGGAACTGCTGAATCCTTAAGCACAATCCTGGAAGCACAACTTGGACAAGAGATGGAACTGCACGTCTGCCAGAAGCAGGACAGCAGGCAAGATCTGCAACCATGGCAATGTGGGCTTAGATATCCTGACACTCCTCCACTAGCTTTCTGTCTGCCCCTCTCTGTCCACTGTCTTCTGCTGAAGAACTAGTGTTTCCCTAGTAGTGTCCTGAAAAGAGGGAAGAAGGGAGGGAGGGAAAGTGAGAGGGAGGGAGGAAGGAAGGAGACTGCACACCTCCTCTTCCTTTTGTTCTGCACTCTCTTTAATTCATGAGTTATCTAGATATAAGTCTGAAGAAAAAGCAGAACTGATGATACTTAGTAAAGGCTATCGAGGCTCAAAAATCCAGATGATCCTGCGGGTTCTTGGTTCTTCTCCATGCCCTTTAAAAATAATTAAACATATAATCATAGAAAAAAAATATTATTATCATTAAAAGTCAAGTATATGAAAGAGTATATACTATCAAGTCTGCTCTTTTATGAACCATGTAAATGTCTAAAACACTTTATAATTATACTGTTTTTTTCAGGGTCTATTCTGTGTTGAGACATTTGAACAGAGAGCTTAATTCAGCAAAAATACCCTGAGTTGCTTTTTATGATTTAGAGCCTTCCCAAGGTATGCTGGTGCTATCTTTAACCACAATCTCTTTTTCTGTCAGTATTTCAAGTATGGGATTTTGACATGAAATATGTACTGCAGCTCTGAGAGAGGGATGGTAAGTGGGTGGACCCTGATTTGAAAAATCTTTGCTTAACTGCAATATGCTGTTTGTTTTCTTTGGTTTGCAGATACCTGTGCCACATAATAAAGAGTGACAGGAGAGAACCCCATGCTGTTAAAAGTAAACCCAATCACTCCCAAGCTAACAACAAAGAGAGCAATTTACAAGGACTGTGTCATGGCAGCTACCATTCAAAAGGTCTGTACCATTTTCCTTCCCTCTCCTGTTCACACTCTGAGTGCTTTTCACCCGAGTGCTCCTATTTTCTGTGCTCTGAGATATGTCTACATTCTCCCTTCTTTAACTGCTATCATATCTACTTATTTTATGATGCTTGTTCCCTGGTCAGTAACAAGACCCTGGAAGAAGCCATGCTCCAGGCATCTCTACAGTCTTAATACAAGTAGGGTTAGGTCATTTTGTCTTATGTGAAAAGTGGTGGGTCACAATTGTAATTAATTAATTAATTAATATTAATTAATAATTAATTTATTTTATTTGGTGGCAGCAGGTTTCTAGGGAAAATCTTCACTGTGCAAAGGAAAGAATCTTAATTTGGCAAACAAGAGAAGCTCTCGCTTCTACAACTAAGCTTACTCAGATTATAAAACTTCCTTTTATCAACATGAGGAGAAAGTTTTCTTTAAAAGACCTTTCAATAGTTATGATAATCTCCCAATCAGCCCTGAACTTGCATAGGATTTGCTGCTCCAGCTGGATCCTTATAGTTGATGTGGCCCAATGGGATTCATACAAGAGTACTTAAAGAGACTGTGTAGGTCATAGTGAAACCTCTTGATGATTTTGCAGTGCTCTTGGGAATCTGGAGAGGGCAGCAGGGATGACCCTGGTAACAACAGGCCTGTAAGGCACACCTCAGAGCCTGGCAAAATTATGGAGAAGATTATTTTGGGAGTTACTGAAAAACACCTTAAAAACAACACAGTCATTGGCCCCAGCCAACATGTGTTTGTTAAGGGAAGGTTCTGCTTAACTAACTTGATTTCTTTCTATGACAAGGTAACTCACCTTGCTGACCAAGGGAAAGCAGCTGATATAATCTTTCTGCATTTCAGAAAGACCCTTGATACTATCTCTCACAATATCCTTCTAAAAAAAATGCCCAGTATCCATCTGGGAAAACACCCAGTGAGATCAGTGACCACTTGGCTGGTGGTTCAAGCTCAATAGGTCACATCAGCCTGGTGATTGGTCACTAGTGGGGTTCCACAGGGGTACATTTTAGGGCCAGTTCTCTTTAATATAATCATAAATGACTTAGATGGAGGATTTGAAGGCTTACTAATTAAGTTTTCAGATGATAACAAATTAGGGGTAGTGGTTGATACTCCCAAGGGCAGAGAGACAGAGGGATCTAGACAGATTAGAGTGCTGGGAAATTGCCAGTTATATGAAGTTTAACAAGGAGAAGTGCAGGATTTTGCACCTGGGATATGTTAACTCTGGATATTCACACACCCCAGGCGGGTGGGAGGCTGGAGAGCAGCCCTTTGGAAAGGGATCTGGGGGTTCTGGTTGATGGCAAATTGAACATGAGCCAGTAGTGTGCCCTGGCATTCAGGAGGGTCAACTGAGTCCTAGGGTGCAGCAATCACAGCACTGCCAACAGATTGAGGAAGGTGATTGTCCCATTTTACTCTTCCCTGACAAGGCTCCATCTTGAGTATTGTGTGCAGTTTTGGACAACACAGCACAAAAAGGACATAGAGCTACTACAGAGTGGCCAGAGGAGGGCTATGAGGCTGGTGAAGGGTTTAGAGGGAAAGGTGTACAAAGAGAAGCTAAAGGCACTTGGTCTGTTCAGTCTGGAGAAGAGGAGACTGAGGGGAGACCTCATCACATCTTATTGTTTCCTCACTAGGGAAGGAGGAGGAGGAGGTGTTGACCTCTTTTCTCTGGTGAGTGATAACATGATCACAGGGCATGGTAAGAAGATGTGCTGGGAGAAGTTCAGGTTAAATATTAGGAAAAGGTTTTTCACCCAGAGAGTGGCTGAGCAGTCAACAGGCTCCCCAGGGAAGCAGTTGTGGCACCAAGCCTGCCTGAGTTCAAGAAGCATTCAGATGACACTCTCAGGCACATGGTGCGATTCTGGGGGTGCCCTATACAGGGACAGGAGTTGGACTTGATGATCCTGATGGGTCTAATTGTGTTTTCACAAAGAAAAACAGGTAACTACCAAGGGTCATTTTACATTTTGGGATGTGAATGCATTTATACTTGTAATCTGTAGACAGGCCTGATAATAGTTAAAGCAGTGGTTATGTTTCATTGCATCAGTTAGTAAAATCTTATTGAACTATCTTTTCCAACAGACATATAGAATACTTTTTTAAAATTTGTTTTTAATATTTATTTTATTATTTTTAAACAAGTCTGGTAATTACACAATAGGATCAATGTTAAGTCAGCAAATTTTCAGGTCAGCAACCGAAGTTACAAAAACATGGAACCAAGTATTTCTATCAAGGTTTTGAATAAGGAAAAAGTATTGTACCACTTACTAGTGCAATAAAAGTCTACTAAAGAAGTATTTTTCACAGAGAAAATAATAAAATGAGATAGATCTTTTATCCCAGGTAAAGATAGTTCCCAACCTTAAACATTTCAGGTTAACACAAAAGATAATTTAGAGGGATAAAACAGTACAAGGTCACATTACCCACCTGTTTGAAAGCAGAGCGAAAAATCATGCTGAAATGAAAATACCACACTTTAAAGTCTGTGTGCTTTGTCTATTTAACACCTTTAAAACTGGTTATTTGACCTGCGGTAGCAACACATCATTTGTTTTTGTGCAAGCCAATGCCATATGTATATAAATTTTGCTGACAAAAAAATTTGTGCTTCCACAGTGTCTTCAGTCAGAGGGTTTCAAAGTGCCTTAAAAGCAACTAATGTGTTTATTGCAGAATGCAACAGTGGACAACACTATTACTTTTACACACTGGACAGGTAGAGAAATGAGACAACTTGGATAAAGCTCAGCTTTTTGCATGAGCTACTAAGCTCTATGTGCACCCTTTTTGTGGGCTTCAAGAACAATAACCAGTTTCATCCTCCTGCCCCAAGGCTATTCAGCACTCAGGATTTGGTTGTATCTCTCACACACCCCAGTCCAATGCTTTCATCTCCGTCATGATTTTTTTACCAGGTGGCAAACTTTAGACTCCCAAGACTTGTTGAATATGTACTGAGTGGTACATGGACAGAATGCAACATTTATAGCCACCACTACTAGGTAATGATCTAAATCTCATAGTTATTAAATGTCACCTAGGCTACTATAGTTACATTACTTAGTCAAGACACATGGCACAAGCTAAAGTTTTGGCTCTCAGTTCAAAGAATGTTGCAGAATGGTGCATATGGTTCAGTGAGCAATCATGTAAATTACATTCAAGTACATTTGAACACTAGAGAGCTCAAATTTGCTCTTTGGGTACTGAAACCTTTGAGAAAATATTTACTTCGCAAATACAGTTCACTTACAACGTCAGACAAGGTGACTCTCTAACATCATTACAAACACTAGAAATTCCAATATAATCACAGCACCTAATTAAATGTGAAAAATAACTTTCATGCAAATTTTTGGGGGTTTCCAGTAGTAGCAAAGGAAATGTTATGGCATCTGACAGGCACAAACAGTAGCCCCAGGGAGGCAGGGATATAAAATGTTGAGGAGCACCAGGCCTTCAGAAGGGTTGTAAAGAAAGCCATGAAGCATGAAAGATAGCAAGATGCAAAAAAGATAAATACTTATGGAGAAGGGGAATCCTTGTACCATTCCTGAAGTGTTTGTTTACAGACCATGGCTTAGTTTTCATGGTTTTACATTGATATTCAATATGTGGGAATTATTTCCATGTTATGGGTATTTAGTTAATATATATATATGTGCATATATATATATATTTATAGGGTTTTTTGTATGTATTTTTGAGTATCTTATGTATTTCAACATGTATTTTATATATTCATTATATATATTTAATAAAAAAATATTTTCAGATCTTACAAAATCCATGAAGTAGCACAGAAAAATGAGGACACCCTGAGTCACTTCAATTGGCACAATTCAAAGATGGTAATTTTTCCATTTCAGAAATGTGAAAACAATTTTTTCTCTAATGCTAATGGTACAACATTCTACCAGACTGAAGACATGTCTCGCATAATCAGCCTAAACAGAAGTATCCTGATATTACTGTCCCTTTCCCAAAGATTCACTGGTCTCTCATAGCAATACTTGCCACACAGGAAAATAATATCAAATCCAGGTCTCCAGAAACACTGCAGAATGTGTCAGGGTGAATACTGAGAGTATTGTGCTCTCAATTGGACAGAAAATGACGGTCTCATAAAATGGATATATATGGATTGCACCCGTGCATTAATACTCAGAGCCTGTCTCAGCCTGCAAAACATGTCCATCCTCCCCCACAAAAATGTAACCTATTCTTGTACACAAAGCAAAGATCCAGCCCACAGATTTGAAGAAGTAACCAGGAAGATTGCTTTTGGTTAACTGCAAATGAAACTTGTTTCTGTCTAAAGAGCTTTTATTTGCATTTATTTGTACATGGTTGGACATTAGAAAGAATTTCTTTACCAAGAGGGTGATCAGACATTGGAATGGGCTGCCCTGGGAAGTAGTGGATTCTCCATCCCTTGAGATATTTAAAAAGAGACTGGATGTGGCACTCAGTGCCATGGTCTGGTAACTGCAGCGGTAGTGGATCAAGGGTTGGACTTGATGATCTCTGAGGTCCCTTCCAACCCAGCCAATTCTGTGATTCTATGATTCTATGTTTGTATAAGTAATTTACTGGCCTATTTCCCTTCTCTCTGTCCACCTGTAAGAAAAATGCAGTAAGAGCATATATAGTAACTATGAATAGGTTTACACTTTCAAGCCTTTTTTTTTTGGCAGGGCAGCCAGCTAAGATTAGTCTTTGAAAAAAAGTGGAAATTCTCACTATTTTTATAGAAAGCTGACATATAGAAAAACCAAACAGAATCCTCTGCACCACAAGAGCCTGAGTGCACAAGAGAAAGGCTATCATCATTAAAGAGTTCATGCTGTGTTAAATATTAATAAGATATTGTGCTGTCTATATGAAATAGCAGATAATGAGGATTTTCTTTGAAAAATGAAGCAAGGTTAAAACTCAGACTATACATAGACTGTAGATATTTTATTGCATGAAGGCTTCCTGGTTAATGGTTTCAGTTACAGTTAAGAATATTTCAAGTCATATAACTTCATATGATGCTTTCTCCTCACTGTTCTTGAGAATGATCTTTCTCCTTCACACTGCTTGGAAGTTTGTTTTTGAGGAGGTTATTCAGACACCACAACTGTCTGTTCTCCATAAATTTATATCCGTTGCTTGCACAGCCTTGAAAATTACTTTTTTCGACTAAATTTTCTACCTGCATATTTATTTTTAAATTCTTAATAAGAGTGTTTCATTCAGAAAGAAGAGTTTTAAATATTTTTTCCTAGAAGCATTTTTATCCAGTTTTAAATGGTATCCTAGAGCCCATTTTGCATTCCATATTGCTTCTTCTCTCCTTTGTTTTGTACTTTATTATTAAATCTCATTTTAAAAAAAAAATAGTTATGAAATTCCATTAAACATGCACAATAACTTGTTACCTCATGAAAACAAACCTTCTAGTCTATCTAGGGTGCTAAAGAATCTGTCAGAGGGTTAACCAGACATTAAAATTTTAAAAACTTGAAAATACATACTGTGGAACTTTAGGTTAGTGCAGTGCTACCAAGCAGAAAAGGATTAGGGTTTTAAACAGTATACCTCAGAAATAACATTACACATAATAATCTTAATTTCATCAGTCATATTAGGATAATGCACAAGTATTGCACACACACGTGTATTTTTTAATGTGCTATTTCCTGTTATTAATGACTAGTGCCATCAGATGTAAGTGAAGATGATTATAGCATTGCTATTCATGTTCTTTGTGTATTTACAGTATTTGGCCACAACTATATAGAAGAACTATGATACAGTGTTTATGGGATGCAATATGAAGCTCTCTGATTTCTGAGAATAATCGGAATGAGTACCTCTGTATTCACCAATGATTGCTCTGATTTGCTTTTCGGTCACCTGAGTCTTGAATGGAATGTGCTGAAGGACTGTACATACACTAATTAAATAACCTTTAGATGATTGCTGCTTATTTTCATTAAAACTTGAAATTAATCTCTCAGCACACTGCCAAGGGACATCAAGTGAGATACCGGGTTCTTGCCTTTTCCGTTTAGTCAGTATCCTGAATGACAACGTTTTCTTCAAAGAGCTCAGCACCAACCATCTTTGCTGGACCTGCTGAGAGATGACGATCTGCAGTCCTGGATTGGAGATGCTCATCACCTTGCAGGATTCTGCAACACACCAAATAAAAACCTGTATTCTTTCTGTGAAATAAAGGGTTCTGATTTTTTTCCTATTTAAAATACCCAGTAGTTAAGCAATTTTAGACTGGATTTCCACCTTTGAATTAGAATCTGAGCATACACTAAGGCAGAATTTGGGTCTGGATTTAAACATAATATATGCAATTGTAATCTATTGCACAGTACAATGGCACAGTTCACATCCTGCTCATCTTATTCATGCAGAAGAGTAACAGCAAGCACATTTTGCTCCAGTGGTTTCACAGCTGTAGTTAAGAAAGTGATGAATTAAATTGAAACCAGGGATTAGAAACTCTGTCACTGCAGATTGCTCTCTTCCCTATAGATCTGAGTCAGGGACTTTGTTCAAACCGTTTCTTCTTTCCTCCTGAAGAGACTGAAGTTCTTTCCCTCCCTTTGTCCTACAGCAGAAAATATTTTCTGGCACTCATAATAATACTTTTGAAGAGCCTGTTTCTGGGGTAGTATTACATCTATTTACACTGATTTAAACACTTCTGATCTCAGTGGAACACCCAGAGAAAGACATAATAAAGGTCTACCTTCATGCTTGTGGTGAGCATTTCAGGTTCAGTCACTGGGGATTAAACTTTGTCACCTTCAAGCTTCCTAGTTTATAATACACACCTCTCGCCACTCCATCTAGTCAAGGTTTTAAAGTACAAAGTTTAAACTTCAACAGGTGCTGTTTGATGTATATGCTTGTGAGATGTTGCTGTCTGCTTTCAACATGGGGAACGTCTTCACATATGAAGAGGTTTTCCCACCATGCATCAACTTTGTCAGGGTCCTAGAAAAAGAGGAGCAGGGGAAACATTTGCTAGAGTATTAAGAATGTGTCCCCTGATAAATGGCAACAACTTCTTGCAATCAAAATATTTCTCTCTCTGTTAGATGTTCATGTTGTGAATACAGAAATGGGTTCGCTTTGTAATATAACAAAGACCATTTCCTCTGAAAATAAGAGCCACAGAAAAGCTGACCCTTTCAATTGTACCGCGAGGGACACCATTCCTATTTGTACTAGAAACAGGGAATTTGCCTCTCCTAGGACTATGAACCTACCACTGTTATTACAGGATGTACTTGAGTACAAAGAAACCTTGTTCTTCCACACCAGTATTTTTCATGTCTTGTTCTTGCTCCTTGGCAAATTGGTGGATTAACTGTGGCACTTTCCATGTAACTACTGTGTCTGTGTTTGGTAAAACACACAAAAGGAAATCGTTTCAGAAGAAATACTGGTCTTGTGTAGGGCTCAAAGATTGGGGCTCTTTCTTCCTTTTTCTTATATACACCTCCAAGTTTGACAAAAATGTGCAACTTTACCTTGCACCACAAATGCATAAGGCAGAAACTACCAATCTATAGCACTGTTAGTACTATTTGCACTGTGTTCCTAGAGGAATGATTTCCCTCTGCATGTAAAAACCAGTTTTTTAAAGAAGTACATATACTGGGCAGCTAGGGATACTATTAGGATTGGTGAGTGAAAGATGAATGTACTATAAAGGCAAAACATAAACATTTAGTCTCTGATTGATAGCAAGGGTACCATGGTGGGACTGTTTCTCTGGCCAGCTGAAGTTCTAAAGGTATCTCCTAGAGCAAGGTCTTTAGTAGAAGTCACCAGCAAGGCAAGAAAGAGTCAGGGGTTAACAAAGACACAAGTTTATGCATATTTTTTGTAAGAATTGGATTTTTTTAAGAAATGTTCATGTTATTAACAATCAATCGCAGAGCTTGTGCTATTGTGTTGTTTGTAGCACTGCAAAAATCTGTTCTGTTGAAAAATAGAATTATTTAGTTGTTTTTTTTTAATAAAAATATATCAGCCATGAAAAATTTGGCAAATTATGTAGGAACACTTCTGTGGTTGCTGTTAGAGAGACCAGGCTTGCACAGTTTGCCAAGATGCAAGGGAGAAACATTTGAACAAAGTGACATGCCAAATTTTTATGCTTGCATTGACTATTCATAAGTACCTGTGATTGCTCAAGTGCTGAAAAAATCAGGTTACCTTTAAAAATACAAGAAATGTGTTGAGTCAAATAAGCTCTTGCAGAGGAAAGGCTAATTTTCAACTGTGCTTAACCTAGTCATCAACACTGAGCTTTCACAAAAAGTGAGCCCAGCTATGAAAAAAGTTAAAAGAAACACATTTTATTGTTATTATTTCAATTTCTGAGTCCAAATGAGAAATACAAGATATGTTTTTGGTGTTTTTGAAATATAACTGAAAACTTTTATAGCCACACAGCATGTATTTTACATTTTCAATGCACCCTTTCAAAACAGCCTAGGACAACAGGTTTCTCAGCAAAATCTAATATTAATCCCTCCACAGGTTTTAGATTTTTAACTTCACTGGTAACTGGGGACAAGCCAATGTAAGGTAAGCAGGCAGCCTCTCTTTGGTAGTACAGTGAAAGTCCCCTTTTCATTAATTAGAAAGGAAAAATTAACATTATTATGTCTTGCATCCTATATGAGCATAGTACCCTAAAACCCCAAATGAACAATTGTGTAGTAGATTCTCTAATGGCAGGTGCAAACCAATTTGTTCAACTTGAAATGCTTGGTGACTTTTTATGATGACTACGACACTACAGTTGTTTGATTAGTGCTCTGAACATACAGTAAGAAAGATGCAAAAAGTCAATTTCATGACAAAAGAACTGACCTAAAAAGAAAATAATTGAAGAGGGTTGTTTCTATTGGTATTCTTTACTGACTGAGCAGATTAAAAGACACCATAACAACCACAGGCAGGAGGGCTACACATCATGTTAGGGGTTTGCAAGATACTGTGTATCTCTGTGCCTCTCTAGAAGTTTTTACAAAACCGTAAAATGAAAAGATAATTTTAAAACCTTAATTTTTAGAAAAAAATATTTAAAAAATTTGTGTATATATTTTAAAGTAGTTATTTATTTGACAAAATTTTAATTTTTTATAAGGTGAACTTCATACCTTCACAGGCATTTGTCAAGTTATCTTTTCAGACAACTTCCTTACTTCTCACTTCACATACTGCTCCAAGACAGAATTTGGGAGGATGGTACATATCAAGAAACATTAAAATATTATACAAAAGCCTTTGGGAATTCTTGGCCGGCTAGAGTAAACACATGTATATTTAAATCAGCTGTACATGTAAGTCTTTGTTCTCGTCTGAAGGTCTGTCATTCTACTCCTCACAGTGACTTTACATAAATTTTCCTAATATTTTGTTTAAGTTTCAAGACACATTTACTTGTAGATTATCTTAGTGCTGCAGTGTTTTGTTCCCCGGTCTAATTTTCATATTGTAGTATCGTAGTCCTCCGTTAAGACTTTAATCCACTTTTGATATTCTGCATTGAAAGACTAATGTCTCACAGCTTGCAATGGATCTCTTTCCTGTAGGTACAGAGAGAGAAAGGTTGATTCTGGCTTAAATGCATTCACTGGTGTGGCAGTAGGTCCTAGTGACAGATGTGGCAACAGCTGGAGAAATTTTTTTCATATTTGAAATTGATGCTTGAGTCTATGTGCAGCCAAATAAATCTCTGGCATTGCAAACATGTAAATTCTTGAGGATGCCTTAGACTGCAGTTAAGATATATTTCTGTTTCTCTAATGATACCTATCTTCTCTAAGGACTGGTAGACATGACAGCCTGTCCATCTAGCACAAACCATATGTTTTTAAGAACTTTATGAAAATGCAGCCACATTTTTACATTCCAAATATCTTTGCTTAGGGTCAGATCCATATAGTGAATTGGCTACCTGAATCTTCCTTAGCAGAAGAGGAATTCTCTACCATTTCAATGGCGTCACATAATTCTTAGGAAAGGTGAGAGCACACAAATGCACAAAAACCTCTGAAAACCCAAAGGACTTGCTTTTGTTTGCAGGATGGTTAGAAACTGCATGCTATCCCAGAACTTCTCTGAAGTAACATAATTTTCTCAAGGTTGAAACGCACCCAGGATACACAGTAAACCATGAGTGGTCGAGGATCTAGATAAGGGGGAGACATCACATATTTTTGACTTCTCCTTTTCTTCATTAAAAACTGAATTTCTTAAAGCCCTTTAGTGCCTAGTGTTTTAATGTAAGTTCGAACTAAGTAAAAAGTATTCAGAAAATCCTTACTTAAGACTCTAGAAGTTATACCTAGCTGTTTCTGTTGATGTAATTCCATTCCAGCTCTTTCCTTCAAGTAAGCTCTGAAACTTCTGGTTAACTTTAGCAGGTAAAATTCTAGTTTCAGCTTCTTGCACACAACCAAGTCAGGCTAAAGTCTGTAAAATTGTGTTCTCACAAAACCTTATGATTTTTAGTTCCTAATATATACTAGGGCACAGACTCGGAATGTGTGCATCTGGAACACTAGCAAGACCCAATCAAACATCTACCTGTTTCTTAAAACTATCTGTTATTCACTCCTGCAATACACATGAAAGAAACAACCCCTCAAGAACAGCAATTCTGATTCTCCTTTTGCAATTGGTATGGAGGAAACTCTTATCAGCCGCTGGTTTCTGCAGGGTCCAGATTTTCTGGTTTTGATGTCCAAACTTTTGTGGAAAAGATTAGGCCCCTCTAGGTGTTGACTAGGTGCTAAGTTTGCAGCAGACAGATCCTGCATAGGGGATCTAAAACAACCTAGCAGAAAATAAGGATTCTTTTTTTACCAGGTAGCTCTGAAGTCAGTGAGCTTCAGCAGCAAAATGCTTAACTACAGGCAACAAATCTTTGACAGCTTAAAGTCTATTATAAAAGAAACTCATGTTGCTTCCCTTCTGCCTGTCACTCTCCTTATTTTAGCTGCCCTTCAGGGAATCAGGCACCTGGAATCAATTAGATGAGCCCATATTCTGAAAGATTCTCCCAGTAACTATTAAACACAAATGTGGGATTTCAGGTAGCAGCTGCAGATATTCCGGTTAAAGATAACAGCAGTTTAACTCTTTGTCTTCAGTTTCCCAAGCTAAAGAAATAAATCCCTTTATGAGGTTAACATAAGTATATAGACTTGCATATAACTAAACAGATGACTCTCTACATAATATATGTCACTTCACCCAGAAGTGGTAGGTGCATGTTTGTTCCAGTCAGTGTTTTATTGCAAAATATAGCTTATGATTACACATTAGGCGGTGTTAGTGAACTCACAGATGGGATGAGCCCAATCAAAATAATGACAAGAAATGCATGGTTTCTTAGATTAACAAGTTACTTACTAGTTTCCTATATGTCAAAGGCATACAGAGAAGGTGATCTAGTGTTTGAAGGCCACCTTTCCATTTTGCTTATGAATGTTTTTCTGTGTTTTCATTATAAACATGAAGTAGACAAAATTTAGAGCTTTTAGCCTTTTTTATTTTATTGTATTATTTTTTTCACTCTTACCTACTCTTTTACCTTCTTAATCTTAACCAAATTTTAGTCAAGAACATGTCCAGTTTCTGGGAAATCTTGGATTAGTTTCTAATGAACTTGAAAATAATTTCAGTTTATTGAACGTATAGAATAATTTTTTTTTAATTGAAAATTCTGAACTCACACTGGGCAAAATAAAGCTCAGGCTGATTTCTCTACTTACTGGTTTGGGGTTCTGTAAATGTATACTCTTCAATACGCTTATGAGACACATACAATTCCTTTGACTTTTTCACTACCTATCAAGAAAACGAAGCAATATATGCCATAACTCAATTAAATTTCATAAATATAGGCTCCTTATCATAAATGCAAGAGCTCTAAGCTAAGTTTAACATTTCATCTATTTGATCATGCTTTTTTCAATTTAACTTCTTCTCTAAGATTAATTGTCTAAACTGGGCAAAGGTCATGCAAAATCTGGGACCTCAGGGACTTCATTAGGGATTTGTATTTCTGCAGATAAAGTACTTCTTACATAAGCCACTGTGACACAAAAATGTTTGATCAAGAGGCACAGTACTCAAATCCTAAAGTGAAGAAAAGTGATATTATAATAGGCAAATGCCACTAAAATTCTGTTGGTTTGGAGAAATCAAACAGTGGAACAGACAGTGGAACAGTAGAAATCAAACAGACTGGAAGTTGTGAAAACTGTAATAGCCATTGTGTAACATTCTACAGTTAGTGGGCAGTAGTAGCAATCAATGCACTCTATGGGATATTTCAACATTGAGATTCATTATCACCTGTCCAACAAGATTTTTTCCCCAGAGTTATGTCTTCAGTTCCACAAAGGAAAATCAGGGTTAAAACTCATGGCTTGAAGGGAAGTGTGAAAAATCTGTGAGGGGAGGTATTCAAAAGAACTTCAGTAACCTTGTTCGTGAAGTTCAAGAAGAACCTCACTTCAGCTCCTTAAACTCCTTTGTTAACATGCATTTGAATTCTTAGAGAGTGACCCTTGTATGTCCTCATATTATGCATGATTGATTAAGCTACAAAACATTTTGTACGTTTTAAAAACCAAAAGCTTCTACAAGTCATCTACTAGATAAATTCTCCATGTAGAAAGACACAAGATTTAATTTTTGTCTCATAACTTTACTATAACAATTTAAAATACTAGAACTGTTATAAGTAGGTCAGTCGTCTTCAGACATGTTTGACATATGATCTTAACCATGTATTCAGCAAACATCCACACACAAAAATGCAAATATCTTTGTTCACATCTCATTGCTATATTTTTTTTTTTGGCTTCTCTGAAGGTATGCCTAACTATAATGAGACAAAGCACACATCTAAGGAAGTCTGTTCACCAAATGTGAAGAGACACTCAGAGGGGAAGGACTCATGGTTATTCAGCCTTGACCTCTTGATTCAGGGGCTCCTAGGAAACTAGCATGAATTAGTGAAATGTAATGGCTGTTCTAAAATACATCATAAGCAATCAGCCCTGCTAGGCTCATGCAACATACAAGGACTGCCAGGAAAAAGATTTTTTCCAGAAATGTCTCAGGACTCAGAAGGGGGAAGCTACTACTTGAATGATTTACAGTTCCCTGGTGAGTACCTCCCACTTCTGGATAACTCCTCTCCTGGCTAGCAGCAGTAGATTTGCAGACAGAGGCACATGTAAAGCTTCATTGCAGTAGATAAAACTAAGACCAAGTCAGTTAACCTTTTCCTTCTTGGAAGGAATTTCTTCCAGAAAGCCAACACTGTTGTTGATAAAATTACCTCAGAGATGCTCAACATGGCTTACAGAGAAGTGTCCAGGTCTTGCTAGGATCTAGAGGATTAAGTACTTCTGATTCTGCAGTTTTTTTTAAAACAAACAAACAACAAAACAGCTCTTAAAAAGTTTTTGCAGTTTCTGCATGGAAATTCTGATCCATAGGTCACATAGGGGTGAGGAGTTTGCAACCAGTACAGGCCTGAATTTTATATAAGAGGACTGCCTTGGCAAGAGGCAGATATGAAGCTAGGCATTCATTATAGTTTTTGTTGTTGTTGTTGTTGTTGTTTTGTTTTTGTAGCAGCTCCTGGTATTTAAGGTGGCAATAGCAACCTTTCAGGGGGCTGAATGAAGAAGGTTGAAGGAGAAATGCATGAAAGGTGCACAAAGTCAATCAACTCACACATATCTAGATCACAGGAATAGCACTGCAAAGTCCAGCTAATGCAAAATCACTTAAACTTTGTAGATGCTGAACTCCGTCATTTTGTTATGCAAAGAATGGCAGTTGAAACAGCAAATATACTATGATAGTTTTTATAGGCATAACATATTTCTATCACATACACATCATATTAATAGGTGATACATACATGTCATATTAAATGTTAATATTCACTGGCAGCTGTATTGAGAGGGCTCCTTGGAGCCATGCAATCTCCAAAGCTACTCTCTGAGAGTGTTTAAACCAGAGCCCTTCAATTGCAGCTCTGGAGACAGCTTGGGGTACTGCCCAGGGATCAGCAGGCAAATACGGAGCATCATGTGGATTTCTGGATGAGAACACACAGAAAATTGAAGTCAAGGGATGAACAGAGGAAATGAGTGGGAAGAAGGAAAGAATTGGGTGGAAAAGTGAAAAGGCAAGAAGATGACAAAGTTGTGAAACTGAAACTGTTTAAAACCAAAAGAAGCGTGACTTAGAACATTTTTTTGTGTGTACCATTTCTGTTCTTGCTATTATTTTTCCCTGATACATACTTACTTGCAAATATCTGTACTGAGTATTTACTTCCACATATGCAGATTAGTTGATGGCATACCTTATGGTTTTTTCTGATGTTTTTTCCCTATCAGCTCCACTTTAGGCAGCACTTTCTCTCTGTACCTCCAGCAGGAAGGAGCCAGCACAGTTTTGCTACCCATGTTTGGGCCCAGTCTCCAACACATGCTGTGGGAAAGCTGCTCTTGGGTCATTATTCTGCAACCAGCTATATGAAATGACATTCATGTGCTGCACAGGAGTGGAAGAAAAGGAATGAGAAACTCAGGATCAAACTAAAATTGCAACCATCTACTCTCTGAATGTCTAAGACTTCATTCTCCCCTCTGGTGCAGAGAAAGGACATAAAACACTGAGGTTAATAGCAGTTAATAGAGGGACTAAGCAGGAAATGTTGTTGCTTTCCGTTTTATCTTTATTTTTTTTCCTATATTTTTAATTACCTTTTTAATTACACATGAACAATCTAAAGAAAAAACAACTTTGCATTCTTTTTAAAAATTCTGCCTGTTTACTTATATTTATACTCTCAAAAGTTATCAAGTGGAAGATCATAGTTACTACTACTTCTTCAATACATCTTGCTTGTCACATCATAATTAATATTTTTTTTACAGTTATAGTTCAGACCTTTTAATCAGTTGATCAAGAAACTTAGATGATCTGCAGTGCTTTGGAATCATCTCAGCAACTGCTCTGAAACAGCTGGGTGACTACAAGGGTAATTAGGAAAAAAAAAAAAGTCAGGGATGTTTCCATTATGCCATTTCCACAATCATACTAATCGACAGTCATGCTAATTACCAGGCTACTATCATACTTATTTTTGATAATTCTAGGATATGCAAACAAAGTAGTGAAACACAAATCACATTGTTTTGTTCCTCCAGCAGGGAGACAGTACTGTTCCTGTACCACTTTTTCTAGAAATGCTGTAATTTTGTTAATGACTTAGGTTTACCTCCTGATAACTGGTACACAGAGGTTAAACTGTTTACTTTGTGACATCAACAATTCTCTTTCAGTGTGATTTACATGCATACATACATGGTCTCCTAAAAACATTACTTCTATATTTCTGGCACAGTTATTTTTGTCCTTGTTGAGGACCAATCTGGCAAAGCAGGAGGCTGTGCCAAGCAGAAATAGGCTTTACAAAACCTTACATCTCAGAACTGCAGGCACAAAGTCTCACCCAGACTGCAACTGGGAGGAAAATATAAAAACTGTGACTCTAGGGGAATACTGGGAAGTAGACCAAAATTAATTCATTTTCATTATGACTAATTCAAGAAAATGTCTCTCTCCTGGAAGGTGTTTAAGCACATGGCCCTTTGATTTCAATGGGAGTTGAGGGAACCTTACAAGAATTGAATTGGCATACTTCCATTTCTAGGGTGTATTTTAATGTCTTGAAACAACGTGTATTCTTCTCTGTAAAAACCATATGTGTGTCTTTCAAAATACCTATGTTAATCAAAACACAAGATTAGATACTGTCTGTGTTTAGGTATATGATGGTTTCTCACTGGTTTTGGCCATTTTAAACTGAGATGAATCTTTAAAAAATCATATATCTGCTCTGCAAAATATAAAGGATGAGTCTATAGCCTATTGAAATGAAACCACACTCACTGAAATCTTCTGTTGTTATAGAATCAAGGAACATTTCCTTGGAAAAGAACTAATTTTATTTCACCAAAAGTCATGGGAATAAATGTGAAGAAGATGTGATCCTCAGTGTTTTTTCCTGTAAAATCAATTACACATGTCCTTTATGTTTCACCGTGCCAAGGAAGGCATTTCAGCTATTGTCCTCTACACTTTTTATTACCTTTCCTAAACTTTGAATAGAATACTTTTTCTAGTCAGCAGTTTTCCTCTTGTCTTGGTAGCTTTGTTCACCAAAAGATGCCAAAAGTCTGGACTCTCCTATCTCAGCTAATTTGTTATTTTTCTGCAAATGATAAAGCAGGAACTATTTCTGATATTCCTGTCCTCTTGCTCTTTCTGCATGTATTGTCTGAATAATTCCTGAAGCAAATACCGCAAGGAGCATGCAGGAGGTGTTTGTAAGGAGCTGCTGGTTTGCAGTGCCAAATTATACAGAAATCAGTAACATGACTGACTTTCGAGTACCCCAGACCCCATCACTGTTCTTCACTATGATACAGCTTTTCCTCTTACATTCAAGAGCAATTGAATCAAAGGTACATTTCACAGTGGCTTGAGTAGATCACTCTGGATCCCAAAACGCATCTGCTGAAGGTCTGTTCTTTGACTATTTTGATTGAAAGCAGTCTTCCCATTCAGTGCATTTGATTTCAGAATCCTAAAAGATTCTGTGGCCTTAGGGGATCAAAGTGTTATGGTCTTCAGAAAGCTGTTGTCAGGTTGTTATGGAAACTACTATACTAAGATTATTTTTATATGGGGAAATAAAGGAAAGTTGAAGTTAAAATCTGTGTGAAGTAAGGCTTGATATTGAAAAATGGTCTGTAGCATAGGGTAGTTCATCGTCACCTATTGACCAATGTTTTGTTCTACAGGATTACAGTTTTTCACTGTAAACCTCAATAACAAAATGAGATAAGATGAATTATGAATACCCATTTGATCTCTAGAATATAATGACCCTTCAAGAAGCAGGATTCTGAATCTTAAAAAAAACCCCAAAACCAAAACCTGTGATACTAGAGAAGAGTTGAGTTCTCTCTTCAAGTTTCATGCTTTTTGAACTTTTCCCTTTATTCTCTTTTAGAAAATATTAAATAAAGAGCTAGTCTTAACATATCTGAAAATTTTCACTAAGATTTATAAGCCTAAAAATTACCAACAGTAACAACAAAAGCTAGAGAAATAATTGACTGCTGAGAAATTTTGTGGATGTGTGTTTGGGAACAGATGAAAAGGCAACAGCTTATCTTTCAGACAGTGGAAATCATTAGATCAAAACATTTACCTTTACAGACTAGATTTCTGTACACTTTGTGCATTTTATGTAAAGGTGGTCAGACATCTGAGCTATTTCCCTTGGGTAAAATACTTTATTTTCTCTTTTCTAGGGATTTTGAAATAGATGTTTTAAATTCTTTATTATTATATTATTTTTAAAAAGTAATACATAACAAGAAAAGTGTCCTTGCTTACATTCCCTCACCCTAGTAGTACTAACTAGTACCACTGATAATTAACACAGATTGCACTAAAAAATCATTCTCAATCTAAGATGCAGCTTGCTGAAAAGGGGAGCTGTTGCATGAGTGTACACGAAAATAATTTGGAATGAGGCTAAGAATACACACAGAGACTTGAGATGTGGTATGTGGAAAGCATCAAAGATGCCATAAGAATTATGCATAAGTGAATAAGTGAATTTCAGTCATGAATGAACCCATGAATGACTGAAATTAGTCTAGTATCCCTTAAACACATAATATTCTGTGTGTCAGCATGCCAGGCGCACAGACTGTAGTGCAAAGTTATGACAGCTATGTTTCTGCAGAATAATGATGAGTTTACTTACATGAACGGGAAGATTCTACAAATGTTATTGCTTCAGTAAACTATACAGTAATTTTTAAATATTGAACTGGTAGTTTAAATAAGTTGTGGCTTGTTTTTTTGTTTGGTTGGTTTTATTTAATGAACTAAATTATAATTTAGTTGCTAAGTTAGCTTCAAATTCAGTTCAAAGCTTCAGTTAAAAAGACAGCAAGCTTTGAATAAAGTGCAGGTACTGTTGAAGTTGACAGAAAACACTTGTCATCTTCAGTATGATCAGGAGTGAAGATTACCCTTTGATTAAAAATAGTCCTTATTCTCTTAAACACCGTGATCTCTATAGGCCCAGCCCATGCAGATTGTGCTAATTATTATACATCCTATCTACGATCAGTCATTCTCTCTAAATCACTGAGAAAACATGTATGGGGGAAGAAAGACATAATTCACCTTTTTGCCTAAAACTCTAATACCAGCTGACTAAAAGAGAAACTACTGCAAATATAAAATTTGAAAATCTAGTAAAAGAAACAAAAATGGTTTTATATTTCCTTTCCTGGAAATGTCTAGAAAAATGCAGCCAGTGTTCTATGATTCCATTATCTGGCTAATGTCCATTTTATTGCACAGCAAATGATCAGAATTTACTTTTCCATGCATTCACAGGTTCTTTTTCAAAATTTATGTCTGACTTATAATCACTCACATGTGCTTCAATGAAGTTATACTATTTTTCTAGCTTCAACCAATTTTCAAAACTGTATGCTTAAACACTGTATGTTTAAACACTGTACGCTCCTGTTTTAAAACAATTTTTTAAACAGAGTAATTCCTGTCAGTGAGGGTGTATGCAGAACTGACATAGGATATTTTGAACAGTATGCCTTTTTTGTCACTAAAATGCTAAAAATTTGTCTGGGCTTAAGATCCGTGATTTCTGTGAGAGGATGCAGAGCCGGTCCTCAATGGTGTTACTCATTCAGGAAAGGGAACAGGCTCTTTACAGAGCTATTTACATGAGGCTATTTACAGGAGGCTATTTACATGAGAAAGGACTGCTCCTTACATGGGGAAGGATGTAGAAAAGAAGTCTACACAGACCTCTAGATGTAGAAAGAAGTCTACACAGATTCAACTCCTGACATGTCTGACAGTGATTAAGGCCTTTTATGAGCAGAGTATTTGGATTCAGCCTACCACTAATACATTAGGTGTGGTGGAATATCAGCTGTTCTGCAGCTCTACAGAAGAATGTGTTGGGAAAAAGTTGGGGGCATAAGCTTTGATCAGTGTCTTTTTTGCAGAAAGAAAACACAAGAACTATGTAAAAAATAGTCTTCAAACTCTACTTCCAATTAAGAGAGTCCTCCAGTAGAGACAGCATGTAAAGGAAGTGCAAACCTGGGACTTGAGCACAGATCCTGTGAGGAGAGGCTGAGGGAGCTGGGGGTGTTCAGCCTGGAGAAGGGGAGGCTCAGGGAAGACCTCATCACTCTCTACAACTACTGGAAAGGAGGGTGTAGCCAGGTGGGGGTTGGTCTCTTTTCCCAGGCAACTCTCAGCAAGACAAGAGGGCCCGGTCTTAAGTTGTGCCAGGGGAGGTTTAGGTTGGACATTAGAAAGAATTTCTTTACCGAGAGGGTGATCAGCCATTGGAATGGGCTGCCCCGGGAAGTAGTGGATTCTCTGTCCCTGGAGATATTTAAAAAGAGACTGGATGTGGCACTCAGTGCCATAGTCTAGTAACTGCAGTGGTAGTGGACCAAGGGTTGGACTTGATGATCTTTGAGGTCCCTTCCAACCCAGCCAATTCTATGATTCTATGAGCAAATCTCTTCGTATCGTTATAAGAATGACTTTGCCTTGTCCATGAATCAATGCATGGGCATTTCCATTCAGTATGGTGAAATAATGTTTTCTTAGTTGGGTGGTGAGTAGAGAAGCATGAAAGCAAGGCAGGAATTCCCAAGTCCAAGCACGGACTTCTGTGTCCAACCTCAAGTGGGTTTAGCATTTTGTCATGGATGAGTCTCCAGCTAATCCAAGTGTTGGCAATGAGGTCCCAGAGACAAAAGTGCAACCAAAAAGGTGCTGTAGGTAGCAGCCTAGGACACACTTGTGATTTCAACTGATGCTTTTACTCGATCTCTCTTAACCACCTCCAACACAGCCATAAAAAAGTACAAGCTTGTCTGACTACTGTAACTGGGATTGAGTTTTTAGTTATACCATGAGCCATATGGCAATACAGGAAGGGAAGCTGAAGAAGTGGCTGCTATCCATCCTTGCTCATCTTCTCTCCTTAGGCTACAGCACAGAGAGTTGTGTGTTGTGTGGGTGACAGCTCAGGCATAGAATTTTGACTTCTGGGCAGGCACCATGAAAACACAGGCAGTCTGGTCTGGGGAATGATGTTAATTAAACTTATCTTGCAGCAGTGGACCAAAAGAATACAGTGGTGACGGTGCAGTGTTTCATAATAAGAATAGGAGAGTACTTCAGTCCAACAAATTAAGCAGACCTCTGGATATGCAAATAAGGCTTACAGGCCTAATAAATGCACATAAAAAGATGCCCAAATGAGAAATAATGTTTTTACCCAGGCAGATCTGAACCAGAGAAGTCACTGTGAGTTGCCATTATAGCTTCTGCAAAATTAGAGTTGGAATTCTGCTTTCACTGAAACAGGAATATGAGCAGGACTTCTTTTACCAGTGACCTTCATTTGGCTGTGGAGACACAAGTGCACATGTTGTTTTGGACCGAGCATAATTTAAGAGGAATGCTTACTTGGAAATACTTTAATGTTAGCTATTAGGAGGAAAGCATTATGAAGATGCCTCATATGCTGGAATATTTTTGTTCCAAACAAAATTCAAGCTTGTCTCAGAAACTTTCCAGATGGAGTGAGAGTGCTTTATTCAGGCAGCTTTGCACTGTGCAAGCGCATCACTAGGCCTGCGAAAATTCCTCTCTGTTCCATCCATTATTCCTTCACAAATCCCTCTTCATTCCTTGTGCTCTTTTTTGGCCCTGTGTGGAAGGACAAAGGAAGGAGAGTGCTGATAATGCTGTTTTGTTGAACATCAGCCCGCTATCCTCTAAAGCAAGCTGTGGGAGGGAGTCAGGAGTCCCTGCTCAAAACCATGTAAGAGATATTTTTTTCTTTGATGAAGAGTGGTGAGCCCCAGAATTGTTCACAGCATACAAAAAATACTGATCAGACCGGTTATATGACCTGCTAGAATGTATACAATAACTCTGACAAGAATTGTGGTTCTGAGCCTATATGTTTCATAGAGAGAAGAGAGCAAATTGTAATACATTTGTTCAAGCTATAAAATTATTCATAGCTTTGAAACCTGCATTACCTCTATCCAAGTGAATGAACCACACACTTTTTGATCTGTTGCTCACCATTGCAAATGCTTAGCCATTTTATGGTGGGAAGAATTTGGATACAAATATTTGTAGCTAAAGGCTTTGTTTTAAATTATAAATTTACAGCTAGCTTTTTTCAATACGTTGTCTCACATTTTCCTGTATTTTCCCTCCTTATTTGACAAGCTAAGGAGCAGCTGCATGTGTCCCTGAAAAGTGTGATACTGACAATTTTCTTCTTTCTTTTTCTGAGTTGTTATGATCATTGCTAACTGTCATGAGATATTTAATCAAGTACAAAAATGGTAGCAGTGACATCTAAATAGGTACAAGTCTCATTAGGTTTAAGTCAGATACTGTCTACATGGATGTGCAGAAACTGGTAAGTAAAGCCACATACATGTTGTAATTCTACTTCTGACTGTTGGAACTATCCTTCTGAGTGAATATAAATTTCTAAAGTAATCAGAAGTAGTTGGTGTCTCACCTAAAACCAGGGAGACAAAACAAGGGGTACAGCAAAGCTAATAATAAACTTCAATATTTTTGAAAGACTTAATGACCTAGGATTTCCTATAGAGATTTAAGTTTGACATTCTTTTGACATATTTTTCTTTTAAGATACTCTACATCCAAGTAAAGCTCAGATGAACATCTGTTCACCACTATAAAAGTTCATAGTGGTCTTCGAATTTGAAATTTATATCAGGTAACATTTCAGGTTATAACTTTTAGATTAAAAAGAAACACTTCAGCATTGTAAATGAGCTAACTTTGACAGACTGGTTGGAGTATAAATATTTTTTTTTTTAACCTTAAAACAAAAAGCATATGGGGTTCACGTTAGACAATGCCATTTTCTCAGGGTACAATTATATACACTTGTTATTGAAAGAGAAAGAAAAAGTTCTTTACCAAGATGCATCTGCTGGCAGAAAATTTTTCCAAAATTAATATTAGCATAGAAGCCTACTTTTAGTGATACCCATTCTTTCTATTCCAAATGTCCCTCTCATTTTTTGGCTGCCTCCTACTATTTTGCTTCATTCTGCTTATGGCTTCTCTGACTGAGAGCCACGTAGAACCAAATCCTGCTAGCTTGCACATCTATACCCAGCTGTCTTACTATGTAGACTTAGGCTATGTCTTTACTGACAAAACCCAATTTTTCTATTTAGTGAAATAACTGGATGCATTAACTATCTTTCTGTCAAATCCAAAGGGGGAAAAATGTGGTAAAAAGTGGTAAAAAAGTGGGAAATACCCCACAATAACTAATAATGAGTTTTACTAACACTGCTGCTGCTAGCTTTAGTGTCACTCTCCCTGAACAGAGATCAAACAAGTATTCCTGCACATAAAACTGGAACATATCACTGTATATATCACAAAAATGTATGCAGAACTGCTCAGCAGTAATAGGATAATAGAACGTTTAAGGATGGATCTTAAAGATCATGTAGTTCCAACCGTTCTACATGGGCAGGGATACCTTGCACTAGACCAGGTTGCTCATGGCCCCATCCAACCTGGCCTTAAACACTTCCATGGAAGGGACAGCTGCAACTTCCTTGGGCAACCTGTCCCAGTGTCTCACCACCTCTCCAAGTGTCTCACCACCTGTCTCAGTGAAGAATACCTAATGTCTAATCTAAATCTCCTCTCTTCAAGTTTTAAACAAATGTCCCTTGTCCTCTCACTATGCACTCACGTAAAAATCCCAACCCCAGCTTTCTTGTAAGCCCCCTGCAGATATTGGAAGGTTGCTATAAGGTCACCTTGGAGCCTCCTTTTCTCCAGGCTTGAACAACTCCAAGTTCTTTAGCCTGTCTTCATAGGGGAAGTGCAGACAGAACTGGTCTGAGTAGTGACCCTTGAGGAACACCACTCATCAGACATCTCCATTTGGACACTGAGCCATTGAGCACAACTCTTTGGGTGTGACCATCCAAACAGCTCCTTATCCAATGAGTGGTGTGTCCATCGAATCTGTATTGTTCCAGTTTAGAGGTCAGAATTTTGTGTGGAACAGTGGAATAGTGTCAAATGCTTTGCACATGTCCAGGTAGATGACGTCTGCTGCTCTGCCTTTTTCTCTGAGGCTGTGACCCTGTTGTAAAAGGCCACCAAATTAGTCAGTCAGGACTTGCCCTTGGTGAAGCCATGCTGGCTGTCACCCCTCACCCCTTTGTAATCTGCTTGACTTAGCAGAGCCTTCAGGAGGATCTGCTCCATGATCTTGCCAGGCACAGAGGTGAGACTGACTGGCCTGAAGTTCTCTGGGTCTTCTTTTTCTTTCATTTATGAAAATGGGGGTTATGTTTCCTCTTCTAGAGATAGTGGGAACTTCACCAGACTGCCACGGCTTTTTCAATTTGTTAATTCTGTCATGTCATAAGAAGTCTTCAGGTAATGTATCCCTAATTGCATGCTTGTAAAACCTATGTCATTTGAAGAAAATTAAGAGTGAGTATTCAAGAGGAATAGTGATACTGCCTTTTGATAATTAATGTATTTGATTTAAGAGCCAAGACTGACTCAAAGGTCTTAAGAAAATGTAAACTAGAATTTTTGAATAGAAGAGGTTTAAAACGTTTCAATATTTATTTTACTTCTAAGAGCTTCTAATTTGTAAGCAGAAGGAAAAAACATTGCATCATCACTTGAATCACTTGCAAGATGGGAAGACAGGCAAGGAGGAAAAAGGGGAAGCTGATATGGATGATTGGAGAAATGTAATACATAATTATTGCAGGATCACTTTGAAGTCATCTGCTCTTCTATGAAAATATATTTTTCTGACCTTGTTTAGTGTCTATATTAATTGTTTATGTTCGAGCACTAGCAGCCTAATCCTCTAATTACACCTGCATGCAGCACTTAAAGGATCTAAGTTTTACTCTGAAATCCTGCTGGAATATAAACTTCTTACTGTGATGCACCTTGGCAGAAAAAAGTATTGTGACTGTTGTCGTAAGCTGAGTGCTAAGGTCTGATAAAAGAATTGTAATAAAGGATTGAGATTACTGATAGTAAAATAAAATAATATTTTACTTTTTTTAATTGGTGTTTAATGCAGATGGAGAAGCTTAGCTTGAAATGAAAAAATATATGAAATAAAGTTCAGTGAACACAGGCCATTCAGGCATGTGACAAAAAGTTGTCCCCGCCAGAGAAAAAAAATTAAAAAAAAAAAAATCAAAGTATGGACAACTACATTTGAGATATAAATGAGATATTTCCTAGCTCAAAATAGGAAGGTAATTTCTATTCTTGTAAATCTCTGCTAGTAATGTTAATGTGTTTGGATGCTTTCCAGAAACAGTAGACTAGTCTTATAATAAAAGTATTAGCCAACAAAGTACTCTGTACAGAACCAGGTTTTCATCAGAGACTAGTTATGCATCCTGTCAGCAGTCTCCAATGTTATTCTAGATGAAAACAGTCTTGTAATTCTGATGAATCTGCTTTTAGTGGTCATCAATGATCCTGTACTGACTCACAAACTCATGCATGGTCACTTACTCCATGATGATTCTGCACAACATATATATATATATACTTATGTGGATTTGTCACAATTAATTTGTTTCGCAGTATCAAATGAATGTATAATTTAGACTAGCTTTTATGGCAGCTCTCAGAATTTGATGGACTGTAAAGTTTCAAAATAGTGAAAGCTAAACTACAGAAAATAGATTCACAGCCTTAGAGACAAAACACTGGTGAAATGCCTTAAAAGAAGATTGTGTTTGAATTAAAGAATACTTGTACATTTCACAGTTGAGGCAACAGACCTAGAAAAACCTCACTTAGTACCATGAACAGGAAATGTCCCTCCCTAGTGCTCTACATGCAGCTTCAACCTCCTTTACAGGAAACCTGGTGCTTCCAGTCATTCTATATTCTCAGCTTTTGCAATAAAAAGTTTGTTCTTGCTGAATGGTGCAACACTGTAAGGTGGACACAAAAAGCACTGCATACAGGCCAGAGGCCTCTCATGTTGAAACCAATGTGTATCCTAAGGGATCAATTCAGATGTTTACACATGCTTTCTAGAACCACTTTAACTTTTCCAGTGCACTTCATTTGGACTTTTGCTGCTTCTGCTAGACAGAAAGGAGCTGCCCATGGTCTATATTACTGTGTAGGTGTCTTAGACACCTGAAGGCATCTAAGCTGGCAGTAAATGCCTACCTTTTTTTTAGGTATGTGAATGAGAATGCAAGTAACTAGAGAGCACAATATTTCCAAAGAGCTTTTTCCATTTTGAAAAGCAGTGTCCCTGGACAAGAAAACCAGTAAAACTCAGCCTCACTCTGGGTGTAACTTCAACTCTTACTCTCTTGAATTGTGAAAATTTTGAAAATGGAATAACTCAGTAAACCAGGGAGGAAATTATTGCTATGATACAACAAAGATACAAAACCATATACAAATACCGTGTGAGCAAAGGAACTCTGCTGCTTTAAGTGCTGTTAGTGGAGCTCTGCACAAAGGCTGTAGAGTTTCTGTACAAACACCATCTTGAATTACACAAACAATGCAGGAAGTATGTTGTACTGAAGTATATATATATGAAGTTTTGTTTAATTTTAATGCATAGTTGAGAAGTTGGAAAAGCAACAAAATAAAGTAGTAGGTACTCTGATGAAAATACAGAGGGAAAAGATCAGATTGTACAGACACTGGAGATGTTAGCTGCAGACCATTATTTTGGGTAAGAAGAAAGTCTAGATACTCATGGCTCATAGTAATCCTGGGGGATTAAATGAATAAAATCTTACACATCATGTTTAAGACCAGGAAGCTACTATCTGAGTGTTCTTCCTGAGTTATGGGAAGTTCTCAAATGGATGCTGATTGGACATGGAAGGGCATGAATATTCTGCATCCTCAGGAGCTGCTGCATATACCAGAGAGAATTCACCACCACGTCAAATCTTCCAAGTGTGGACTGTTAAATGTTGTTTGTTTTAGAAGGGTAAAATAGGTAAAGAAATAAATTTGATAGAAGAAAATGAAGCAGATGGAGTTATCTTTGCCTGATAAGAGAAACTTCTTGGGGCGTGGATAAGAAGACACCTTGTTTTCTAGTCCAAAGACTTCTTGATATAAAATATTTAAACATGCAGTTATGTCATAAATGTATAAACTTCAGTAGATGTATATTTAATGTATTTTTTAGCAAAACAATGCAAACAATAGAGATATGACTGAAAAATGGAGAAACCAAATATATTAATTGTTTTAAGGGGCAGTTCCTTCTAGAGAACAACACAAAAGCTATTACTACAGTCTTTTTATAGAAGCTGCTGTCTGTAAGGCAAATCTTCAGATGAAAGGCTATGTGTGTGACTACAGGTAGCTAGAAAAAAACATTGATGTGACTATTAAATCATTCATAAGATAACAAAGACATATGGGAATTTTTTTACCCTGAAAAGTACTGAATAGCTAGATATCATAGATATGGTTGAATGGCAGAATACCATAGTATTGGACATGCTAACTTGAATGGGAAGAAAAAATTGTAAAAAAAAATAAATTATGAGACATATGAAAAGAAATAGAAGTAAATTTATGTAGAAAGTAAAGATCTAGAAAGGAAAAAGAATGATGAGAATTTCCAGGAAGAGGGAATTCAGAAGAAAATAATTTATTGTCTGTTCTTTTCCCAAAAGCTGTACTATCAATGAGCACTAGTAGTTTTTGTTGAAAATGCAGAAATGCACCTCATAATTCTGGAACTGAACACAAGAATTTGTACACCATCTACCTGCAAACAAACCCACATATACCCACAGAGGAAGTCTGGAAAAAAAACCTGCTTCAAATTGTGGTTGGAAACCTAAAAATGCTGGTATGTCAGAAGTGTCTGAGGTGGGTACTGAACTATGTCAATTTGAGTGAGCATTGCACAGTCATGTAATATTGCCTCATTTACCTTCAGAGCCATTGTCTATCTTCTGAAGTTCTATTAGCAGAAAATTAATTTTATGAAAATGAAATAATTCTGCTCTTGCACTATGGGGAGAAGTCTTGACCTCAGTGGTTCCAAAATTTTGCATGGCACTTTGGCACGGAAATGATCATAATGCTGGCACAGGAAAAGAAGAGATCTAGTAGGTACATGTCATCTAAGTATGAGCTAGATAAAACCAAAAATGGGGTGCTGTGATAGCATGATTTCCAGATGGGGAATTTTCTGGCACTGATACCAGAAAGAAAGTGATGTGTAAAAACACATGTAAAAGATATCACATGTGTAAAGACATGATAAAGACAACATTTGTCAAGAGTAAAGCAAAGTAAAGTGAAATAATTGGTCCAGGAGTAAAAAATCCGTTCATATAACCATGGATGTGAGAACTTTGTGTTATTGCTAAAGGAAAAAATAATAGTTTAGGATAATGTGCTTGAATGATAAATTGCTTTACAGAAGCACCAAGAGGGAAAAACTTCTTGGAAAGTGAAGAGTGAATGCAAGATCTGTTTACATCATACTGAGCTGGAGATGAGTGCAAGTTACTGTTGTGGAAACATCAGAAAGACTTGCCTGTGCTTTTTGTGTGAAGACAAAGAAGCAGGATGTGAATGGAGAGACAACTGGCACAGAGATGGTGGCTGTGTTTGTGCATCAGACAAGATGAGGAAGGAAAACTAAAGGGTGGCAGTGAGGACTTTTGTGGAAGAAAAAGAAAGAAATGATGAAGATGGATAAAAGACTCATTAAATTCATACAACAGAGGTACACAAACTGAAAGGGAAGAAGGAGGGAAGTACAGGACTGGCAAATACTAGACATCATAGAAAGAGTATGAAAACATTGCCTCTGGGATTTAAGCTGAGAAAAACAGTGAAAAAGAATACAGAGTAGGTGAGGGAAGAACAACAGATGATAAGGAATTAGAGACAAGGAGAAAAGGAAAGTCAGATGAAGAATATGTATTTCCTGGGTCCTTTAAAGATGCTTAACACTGGGAACCTGTGATTCATCTCATACTATGAGCTGAAAGAAAGAATAAAAACTGGGTACGACATCAAGGTAGAGATAAAACAGTAACAGTATAACTGATGAAAGATAATGGAACAAAAAGGAAACAAGGTTAGATGGTTAAACTGCCAAGGCATGGCTTGAAGCAAGAAATCTTTAATAGGAAAGTGGCAAAAATGGAAGAAGCACAATAAGAGCCATACATTACACTACTCTACATTCCTTAGTTACTCAAAACAATGTAGTATGCTAAACCAGAAAAGAATGATAGGGTTCAGGTTATTCTGGAGACAAGCAGTGAGTCAGATCTGCCTCCTAAAGTGGTAATACTCCATATTATGATATCTACAGTGGTGATATAATAATATATATGATATAATAATATATATGACAGGTCTTGCCCTTATATTGAACAAACAGGTCAGAACTGCTTATGTGATCCATACAAATTGTGATCCTTTAAAGCCCTTCTATTATGCTATATATCATAAATTAATCTTTTAATTTTTCATTCATTATTATATCACCATAAGCACTTGTGTCACAATAAGGATGCACCATCTGGTGTAGCTTTGGCACCAGCTGTTTTTCCATCTATTTATAGAAAATGATCTGAAAAATATTCCAGTAGGAAGCATACAGATGATTTAACAGTTGCTGAAGAAGGGTTAATAAACTCATTCAAAATCCGATGTTGTTCTAAGATATTTGAATGATAATTAAAAAGTAGTTTGAATTTTTTTTAGAAAACTGATGAATATTATTTTTAGATGTGCAAAAATGTAACAAATGTACCCTCCACAAGACTTGAAGAAAATCTGAAAACTGTAGAAGATAAAAGGCTAAGAGAGGTCATTCTAAGAATATATTGGGACATCTTTGTAATCATGAACAATAGAGTCAGATTACCCAGTTGGAGGACTAGAAAGAATAGTTTAAGGATTACTTTCTTGCTACATGTGATTGTTCAGTACTATACCAGTAGTAAAATTTAAATACAGAGTTCAGGCTAGTTTGAAGCTCTTAAAAAAATACTAGTTTCTCTTCTCCTCCTTTTATTAGTGGGTGCTTGTATGTGCATGTGGGAGTCACATAAGAAAAGTAAAATGTATTTTGACACTGCATATAGTAGGAAATATAAAGGAAGAGGTTAAAAGTTAGAAAAACAAGTGGCTATTTTGGTGCTGCAAGTCAACTTAGATAGAAGTAAACCATTAAATAGATCCCAATTCAAGTCAGAGAGTTTTGACATTTAAATTAAATTTCCAAAGCATGCACTCTGGTTAAACAAGGAGCATGGCTAGCTTCCAGATACATATGGTAATTGTGAGGAAGCCGTTTTATTGATGAAAAAGCTTCCAAGAGAATTTTGAGCCCATGAACACAAGAAAAAGCCAGGACACCATGCATGATCTATGTCATCTTCCCTTTCCATCTAATAACTTTTTCTTTTCTCTTTTCTATTATGCCTTTCTGTAACAGTCCCTAACTTTTCAACTAAGTTCTCCTCCCCTTGACTGCGTCCTCTCTTTGACTGACTGTTTCAATCCCCTCTTTCCACATAATTATTTTTCCATCATGCTTCCACTCCAATCTATCATTCTCTGATATGCAGATAAACTAGAAAAATATCGCCATAACAGTCTTGCAAAGATCAGCATAATCTCCTTGTAATTGCTCTACTTGATGGAATTAAAAATACAAATTTAACAATTGCAGTCCATAGGATGGCTGTCAAAAAGATTGCACTGATTTTTATTTACACCTGGAGAGTCTAATCTATTTTTAAGTATTGACTGTTCCCAATCCATATGCACCAAGAGTGTAACAACTGATGATGTAAAAATACATCATGCCTTTACCAGTGTTATAAATAAGTGTCCAAATGCAACATAAGTAAACAAATGTCCTGCAAAGTCTCCCTTCTCTTCCTGTTGGTTTCTATGATGGCTGTCACCAGATTTGTTTTATACACAGAAGTAAAGGTCTGCTCCTATAGTGTAGCAACTCATTTTAAAAACGGAACAAAACAAGGAGTCAAGACAGGCTCAGATGGATCTCCAGCAGCAGTGAAACCCATGTTCAAGGGCTCTCTCAATGGAGTGCATCTTGTCACTGTTAATTCTGCCCACTGAACTGAAAGTCAAATCCTCTTTCACTGAACAGAGACAAGTATCATCAGAAAGAGTTGCCGGCATGTGAATCAGAATGTTGAATTTAATTCCTAACTGACTTACCAACAACCAGAAAGTTGGGCACAAGGAAAAAAATTCTCTTTAGTCTGTCCTGGCTTTGAAGGCTTAGAAGTTTCCAGGCAATTCTACCGCAGTAGTAGGTGCAGAAGTTTCTAATAGTCTCCTCGGAAGGGATTAAATCACAATTCTCATTAGTTTGATCCGAAAGAAGGTGTCAAGTCCGAGAATTTCCTGATGATAAAGAAAGACCTCAGGGATGCTTTAAGATTATTCTCCCACTTCACAGACAAACAAATATACTCTACTAAAAAGGAAAGTTGATATCTATGTAATTTCATGAATTTTTCATTCTCTACCTGCTGGTGAACATCCCCTCATTTAACTTTAGGTTGAACACAAAGCAATCAGTAGTGGACATCCAATCCTCCTCACTGAAATCAGTAATAAATGTTTTGACCTCACTGAGAAAAGATCAAAATTCAATATGAAAGCTAACAAGAGACTCTGCTTTACCGAATTCTGACATTTCCCTGGATCTTTTATAAGCTATGAAGTGATGCCAGTCGAATTTCAAGAAAAAATTTCTGGACGTTTTGAGTTAGTTTAATTATTAGATTAAATAGTTTTTTGAATTAGACAAAGGGTAGCATAGAAGTGAATGAAATGATAGTAGATTTAACTAAGAGGACTAGTTACTAAAACAAAACAAAACCCCAGGCAGAAATAGTTTCCAGTATGTCAGTGAATTAAAGATATTTTGTATGTCAGATACTGAAGCTGACAGTGGAGGGACTGTTTAAGAGAAATATTTAGCTTGCCATAATTGACACTTTGAACAAGAAGGCCCAATATAAAATACATACTGCTTTTTCAAAGATGACCCCATATTTCCCTCAGTCTTTTCATTATGGCATACTGGCACTGTTAGTTTTTTTCCCCTAAAAAAATCAGAGAATGATACCATATTAATGCTTAGCAATGTGCACTTAGTTTCTCACGTAAAACCATTCTCAAGCCTCTTTACTGAAGAACAGTCTTTCAAAATTGAAGATACTCTCTTTTGATTAGAATCACCCTTTTGAGACTCTAGCTCGATCTATGATTTTATCCATATACAATAATTCTCTCTAGCACGGTATGTAGAGATATTAATCTCCTTTCCTAATCTCACTATTAGAAAATAGTTTCAAAAGAAAATTTTCTTCTCATTTAATCCACAGACAACTGTAATTCCTAGGTGGGCTGCCAAGGAACAATTGTCATGTACTTAGCACGTGATCAATGAAACAATAACATAGAGATTAAATGAAATACATTGCAGCTGTTTCAGCTCCCTCAGTTTGTGAGCCATCAGTTTCATAAACTGCTTTCTGAGCATGTTACCCTGTTCTGCTTGTCGGTGTGAAAACTCAAATGATCCTTTTGTGACTATTAAGGTTTTAGAAGAGAGGAAGCACCAATGTACTACATTAAAATACCGAGAGAAAGCTGGAGCTTCATTAAATAGGTGTCAGTGTAGCACTGGATTAAATATATAATAAATAAAAATAATAGCAATTATACTACAGTCTACGGGAACATATTTACATAGGTATATCTATATGAATGATAACACCTATACAGTAATTTAAGGAGAAAGCAAGATTAGTAAATCTGTTAAAACATAGGTATTAAAACATAATGTTTAAAATATCAGAATAGAAAGACATAAAAAGTGAATTTTAAGAATCTTTCTGAAGAATAAAGAAATGCTTAAGAGAGAAAGAGAACAAGATATGCATGAATGCATATACGTTCAACTGAAATTCCAACTATTTAATAGTTATTTGAGAAACTGTGATTTACCCAAGGGTAGGTATTGCAAGGTAGGTGAAGCGTCCAGACTATTTATAGCTGAAAAATGCAAGTCTATATTCTTTTGACCTGTTCACAATGTTTACCTACAAACGTCCAACCTTAAGTAAAAGATGCTTTCTTCCTTCATTGTGTTGAGCTCTGAAGAGTATGAAAACCATGGTAAACATTTAAATGTTCACATTCACAAACAAGAAGTGCCTAGTTAGCTAGCAACTCTATTCACTTCAAAACATTTTAATCTATAAAATGTGGGTAGTCTTTTTGGTGATGTAACATTACCCTGAGCTGCATGAGGTCATGTCTTTTGAAAAGAATATTTGCATATTCTACTGTATATAACTAAACATTACATTGCTATTGTCCAAGAAGTTTTCAAACAGCTTAGAACCTTCCTAATTTTGTGTTGTTTTTCTTTTTTTATTAACAACTCCTTTATTCTGACTAATCATTTTTCATTTATATTTTCTAATTCAATCTCTGTCAAGTAAAATATATGACTACATTCAAACCTCCATCGCAGGTATGCTTAAAATATACACAATTTATTGAGAGCCAAAACAAAACAAGGTTGTATTAGATTTTGTTGTCTCAAGATGCCGGGAAGATACACACAGAACATAGTTCTTTTTCAATTATGTAGATTTTTGTTCAGTAGCTTCAGTGCAAGTTACCAAAAGCTGTTATCTTCTCATACAATCTGTTTTATTTCTCTCCTTAGACTGTCACAACACTCTGCCACTGGAAAAGAGAATTAGTTCACATAAAATACTTTATATTCACATCTGTGTGTTTCATATTTTTGTGTTTCTGCATCCAATAGCTACTATGCTTTTTCAGAGGCTACCAGGATTGATCATGTAAATTTTAATCTTATTTCATAGAATAAGTAATTGAATAATAGAACAATGGAATGATAGAATGGCTATGGTTGGAGTGGACCTTAAAGATCATTCAGTTCCAACCCTTCTACATGGGCAGGGATACCTTCCTCTAGACCAGGTTGCTCATGGCCCCATCCAACCTGGCCTTAAACACTTCCATGGAAGAGACAGCTTCAACTTCCTTGGGCAACCTATCCCAGAGTGTCATGACCTGTTACAGTGAAGAATTCCTAATGTCTAATCTAAATCTCCTCTCTTCAAATTTCGAACAATTGTCCCTTTTCTTCTCACTACAGACTCATGTAAAATGCCCCACCCCACCTTTCTTATATTCAGATATTGGAAGGTTGCTACAAGGTCACCTTTGAGCCTCCTTTCCTCTAGGCTGAACAACCCCAAGTTCTTTAGCCTGTCTTCATAGGGGAAATGCTCCAGATCTCTGATCATTGTAGTGGCTCTCCTCTGGAAGTGTTCCAGGAGCTCTGTCATTCTTTTGTTGTGGACTCCAGAACTGAACACAGAACTCAAGGTGGGGTCCCACAAGAGCAGAGCAGAGGGGGAGAATCACCTCCCTCAAGAGGCAGTCTATGTTTCTTTTGATGCATCTTAGGACATGGTAGGCTTTCTGGGCTGCAAATGCACATTGATGGCTCATGTTAAGCTTCTGGTCCACCCCCAAGTCCTTCTCCTTAGGTCTGTCCACAATCCTTTCTCCTCCCAACCTGTATTTCTGCACAGGATTGCCTCGACCCAGGTGCAGAACCTTGCACTTGGCCTTGTTGAACTTCATGCAGTTTGTACAAGCCCACTCCACTCAAGGTTCCTCTGGGTGGCATCCCTTACCTCTAGCATGTTGACTTCACCACACAGTTTGATGTTGTCAGTAAACTCAGTGAAGGCAAACTTGCTTCCACTGCACATATCTCTGACAAAGATGTTAAACAGAACTGATCCAAGTACTGACTCTTGAGAGACATCACTCATCGCACATCTCCGTTTGGACACTGAGAAACTGAGCACAACTCTCTGAGTGTCACCATCCAGCCATTTCCTTATCCAATGCGTGGTATGTCGATCAAATTCCCTGGGTTTTTTTTCATTTATGAAAATGGGGGTTTTATTTCCTCTTTTCCAGTCAGCAGGAATTTCTCCAGACAGCCATGAGTTTTCAAATATGATGGACAGTGGCTCTGCAACTTTATCCACCAGTTCTTTCAAGAGCCTTTGGTCAATCCCATCAGGTATCCTGGACTTGTTCACCTTCAGGCTCTTTAGGTTGTCTTGAAGCTGCTCTTCATCTACAGTGAGAAGATCTTTCTTTTCCCAGTCTTCTCCCAGTTTTTTCTTTTCTCAGAACCAAGTGGCTTCTGTGACATGGAGGGTATGACCAGAGCCCTTGCCAGTGAAGACAGAGGCAAAGTAGTTGTTGAGAATCTTTTTCTTTTCTACATTTTGGATGACAAGCTTCCCATTTCCTTCTGGAGTGGGCCCACATTTCCCCTAGTCTTAA
Organism: Calypte anna; assembly: GCF_003957555.1. Lineage (NCBI taxonomy): Eukaryota > Metazoa > Chordata > Aves > Apodiformes > Trochilidae > Calypte > Calypte anna. Next base: position 58,819,440 of record NC_044274.1, on the reverse strand, counting down.
TCTTGTCATTGACAAACCTACAGAATTTTTTCCTGTTGTTCTTAACCTCCCTTGATAGATCCAAGACTCTCTGTGCTTTTGCTTTCCTAATCTTATCTCTTGCTTCCCTGACTACTTCTCTGTAATTCTGTCATGGTATCTGTCCTTGCTTCCAACTTCTGTCAACTTTGTTTGTTTTTAGCCGTAATTGTGTCCAGGAATTCCTTGCTCATCCATGCCAGCCTACTGGCACTTCTGCCTGCCTTCCTCTTTTGCACAGAGACATTTGAGATGTGCCCCCTTTGAACAATCCTTACCAGTGGGGCTTATATCTATCTGCACACACACCTTCCTGTTGGCCTATGATTCTCTTCCAGGCCCAGGACATGTAAGTGGCTCTGTCCTTAGTGGGATAAAAGCTTGTCTTGAGCTGACATACCAGTTTTGCCCCTAGCAACACTGTGCCATCCCAAGACTCAGCTCTCCTGGTCATAGTTTTATACTCTTTCCCCTCAAACCCAATTTAAAGCCCTGTCGAAGAGCCCTGCCAACTCTCATCTAAAAATCCTCTTCCCAGTCCTGGATAATTCTGAACCACCTGGTGCCAGCAGGTCTGGTGCCATGTAAACATTTCCATGATCAAAAAAATCCAAAATTCAAACTATGGCACCAGCCTCTAAGCCACCTGTTGATCAGATGTGCTTTCCTAGCTTTCCTATTTCATTCACCATTCCCTGCTGTGTGCTCAGTTCATGTGCCTTAACAAAGTTAAGAATTTGATTGCTAAAAGTCAGGATTAGGACAAATACTTATTAGTTTCGTTTATTTGTATTGTCTAGATTATTACTCATCTCAGCAGGGGTTTTGGGTTAGTGAGGCAGGGATGGTTCCTTGTGAGAAGCTGCTGTAAGCTCTCCTGGTTCCAGTTCTGGCCCTGCCTCTGGCCAAGGCTGAGCAGATAAGGGAAGTAGGATGTGCTGTAAATAACATATTCAAGAAAAGGAAAAAAAACAACCCCAAACAATCTGCAAAGAAACCACCTTCCAGACCAAAAAAAAGGAAGAGGTGAAAGTAATGCCAGAGCAGAGATACCAAGGTCAGTGAGAGGGGTGCCTGAGGAGAGACTTCCCTGCAGCCTGTGTTGGCCCCTGGAGGAGAAAGGTGGAGCTGCCCATGAAGGACCACGGTGAAGCAGATGTGGATATGCAGGCATGGGGGACCCATGGTAGGACAGACATGGATCTGCAGCTGTGTAGGAGGAGGTCCTTGAGAGAGGAAGTGAATGTTCCTGAAGCAGAATGTGACTTTGTGGGCATCCTGTGGTGGAGAATTCTACTCCTGGTGAACTATACCTTGTGGGAGGTACTCATGTTGGAGGGGTACATGAAGGACTCACTCTCATGACAGAGACCCCGCTTTAGAATAGAGAACAAATGTGAGGAGTTTTGCCCTGAGGAGGAAGGAGCAGCAGAATATAATCTGAACTGATTAAAAACCCCCACTCCTCATTCCCCTGTGCCACTGAGGGGAAGGCAGGAGTGAATAAATTTGGGCCGAGGAAGAAGGCAGGGGGTTGAGGAAGGCATTTTGAGATGTGGTCATGTTTTCTATTTCTCCTCTTCTGACAGATATAATTTTTTTTTTCTTTTCTTTTCTCTCCAAGTTGAATTTGTCTGTTTTTCCCATGCCATACTTGGTGAGTGAAAACCTCCCTATCTTGCCTCAATTAACAAGCCCTTGGGTGGATTTTCTCCTCCTTGTCCCACAGTGGAGAATGCAGTTTGAGTGAGCAGTGTCTGGTTGTTATGAGCTGGGCTTAAACTGCAACAGCATGTTAAGATATAGGAATCAGTTTATTTAAGGTCTCTTGCTACAAAATATGAGGAACACCATATCCAGATCCAACCTGGACACCTTCTACTGGTGGTCTACAAAACCACTGCCCTACAATAGAATACTCAGCTGGAATTCCGTAGGTGTTCTATGGGAGCAGATTTATCCTGGCAGGTGATGTACATCACAGGCTTACAGAAGTTTCTGACTGTGAAACAAATCTATGCTTCTAACATCAGGTAACTCAATGGTATCATATAGATGCCATAAAAACCCTAGAGGTTTTTTATCCCAGAAATAAACATGAGATACATGATCTGAGTTTGAAGGCAACTGCCCTTGTGTAATTTTTGTAATGACACTCCAGAATTTTGGTTATGACCATCATCTACACAGAAGCTGGAGACTGCATTAATTGCCTTCCCCTTTGCTTGAAATATCTCTATGACTTGTAGGTCAACCTTTAACTGCTGTTACTAGTTTTTCCCTCACATTATCATAGGCCATATCAGGTTTCCTAGCTTGCCCCCCAAATTAAAATGGAGCTAAAGATATCTCTTCCTTCATAGCCGTGTTTCCCAATATATGTAATTTTTGACACTGAGTCAAAGGGACATCCGACCCACCCATAGTGGTGTTCCCCGTAACACCTGAGAGATGAGACATCTCTTAAAATGGGACACATGAATTAAGTAGTGTACCACTTAACCAGACTTGTTTGTCTCACAATGAATACACTTCAAGCAAGGAACACATAACAATTCCTATCTAAATTTCACATTTATACAAAATTAAAAAGAAGTTTTTTTCATTCAGAAAATACAGTTTTTCTGTTCTATGCCTCAAGTAGGTAATATAATCAATTACATTTCTTAAAACATGCATTTTTCAGCTAGGTGACAAGTTAGGTAATACTTCACAGAAAAAACAGCGCACTTCTCTGGTGCACTACATGGTAATGTGTACTGCACAAGAAAAAACCCACAACACTTTCAAGAAATGAGGCCAAGGAAGTTAAATATTCTGAGAAGCAAATACACATAATTAAAATTATTGCCAGTGTTACACTACTGGAACAAAATTTTTAGAGAGACAAAAAAAGGGAAACCTCATGAAAACTAGAACATAGGGACAGCATATATTAGAGCAGCAAAACCAAATGAGTAGGAAACTTATCTGAACAGTCTATCTATGGCTGACAATCATAAACCATGAGAATAAATACTAGAGAGAACTTTAAGTGACAGGTATGAAGGCATGAAAAGTAAAGGTCTCTCAAACCCGAAAAATTGCGCTACTCAAATATTTTGCAGTGAGACTGAATGTATCTTTGCTCTTAAAAGCATTTCTAATCAAGTGTTGGAGCAATTTCATTTTTATATGAACTATATGTAGGTGGATTTAAAGCTTTTCAATTGGCAGTGAAAATTTGTACCTCCTCTTAATTTTATACACATAAATAATGATCTCATTCATTCTATGTGTGTTATACATAAAACATGTAAAATAACTACCCTTTTTTCTCTGGCCACTGTGCTGAAAATTCAACAGAAATAATAATTTTTATCTACTCTCCTTCCATTCTTGCAAAATAAAAAAAAAACTAAATAGGAATGTTGCTGGTCAGTATACTTGCTTGAACAGTAGCGAAAAGGTTGTTGTTACTTGCACAAACTGACTTTTAGTTAGGATTTGCGATTATTATTAAATGTATGTTAATTTCATATGGATACAAACCAAAACCAGAGATTTAAACATTGATAAATATGGAAAAAATTAGATCTCAAGCATGATCTGGTTGTGGATTTTTCTCCTTTGGACCATTTCCACCATTTATAGAACTGTTGGTTAGTAATATGACAAGTAACTTAAATATAGGACAGTAATATCTTTTCTAGCTAGCTTCCTTTTTCAGTTGGGTTGAGTTTCAGACAGATGGCAGAGGCAACTGTGAAATTGCCCAGTGAGCACCCCGCAGCTACATTTTCAATAGCTTTTTCAACTTCCAGTGGAAAAGGGTTAATGGGAGCTAGGTTTGATGATTATCTGACAGTCACAGGTTTAAAAAATGGTTTCAGAATATTCTGAACTAACAAATTCAGTCTGAACTGACAGAGATGACAGCCCTACTTCTCCAGCTCCCTTTCATTCACACAGTGTATTTCCCAGTCCACACTGTTTTAAAACCATCTCCTTTTTCTGTAAGAGTATGTCCACAGTACCAGTGGCCTTTAAACATGGCAAATTGTAATCGTCTCCTCTATGCAGTCTCGTGAAGTTCCCATTTTGTATCAATGACCTAATCCAGTCATTCTGAGTTTAAGTGCCTTTCTCAGATGAGTTCTACTCTAGTATCAGGGTAATCCTGTGGAACTGCTGTTTGGAAATGGAGAAATTATTTTCCTTCTAAGAGAAACAGTTTGGTTTTTTTTTTTTTAAGACAAAATTATAGCCTTTGCATTTGCAGAGTTTTTTTAAAGGAAAAAATTAATGTCTTAAAAAGTCTACATGAAAAACCATAAAGGAAATCAACAAACATCCATCCTCTTCTTTCCCCACAAATCTGAGAAAAGGTGGAATAAAATCACACCAGCAGTACCTAATAAGGTACTTAATCTAACAGACTGTGGATAAGTAACTCATATAGGGAATACCTATTTCCCCTCTACTAGCAATTATTTCTTGAAAAAAGAAAATATTAAACTGTATTCAATTTTTGGAAAAGAATAAGGTAAAGATCCTGGAATGCATTTTCACAAAAGTTTCAGAATTTATAGACAGATTAACAAAACAGAACAAAACAACAGGGAACAAAATAAAAAGAAAAACTGACCACCCTCAACATAGAAGCAGAATACAGATATTAATGTAACCTACATTAAGCCAAAACCTGATATGAAAACAATGTAAGATTAAACAACACTGGTACACTCGAGTAGCTCTTGACTGAGTGCAGCCTATTACATAGTCAGCAAAGTTCACCATAGTGTTTTAATGGTTAAAACCCATTATATTGTAGTTTAACATGTTAAAAACATGTAAAAACTGTGTTCTTATGTAATGTTTTTGCTAAGCCTACAAAGGTTATCAGTTTCTCAGTTTGTTCTTTGAAAATTTTTAATTGATAAAAGCACTTGTCCCCTCCATGAAATAAAAGTATTTTAATTTTTCCATGCTATTAAATATTCTATTTTCATGATGAAATAGAGAAACGAATAATTAAAGTTTTGGTGCATGAATTTCTTCATCTCTGTCTTTTTCAGAATGGATTGAGGATAAGTAGCTCACAAATAGAGAGAAAAAAAATATTGCACAATCTATGTGTGTTTCTAATAATAATGGATCTAATTCCACACTACGTGTAGATAATTTTGCAATTTCAACAGTAAACATAGTTCTTCTACAGCTATCACGGAACAAGAAGCATCTGTTCCCAGCTATAAATCTGTCATGTCAGCAGTAAATCCCACCAAGAAGACATTACAGACATATTACTCTGTGGTTACATAGACAAATTCATTGTGTTCTAGAGAACAGCTGCTGTGCTACCTCAGGTTTGTCTAAAAAAGGACAGTGTGCTAAAAGCACCTATCTCATTTGGAAGGGCTATATCCTTGCACATCTATAAGGTTTAAGCCTATAACTCCTATATGGAAGTATTAATCTTTCAGACATCTTATACTATAAGGAGTTGAACTTGGCTGCCTTTGTAATCAGCAGGACCTGGTCAACAGCCAATTCAATATTCCAATATTACATTGTTTAAATATAGGGTTTTGATTTAACACAGGTTAATATCCTGGCCTGCACCAAAAGAAGCACAGATGACTGGTCAAGGAGGGTGATTCTCTCCCTGTACTCTGCTCTTGTGAGATCCCACCTAGAGAACTGTATCCAGTTCTGGAGTCTCCAACATAAGAAAGACATAGATCTCCTTGGGTGTATCCAGAGGAGAGCCACTAAAATGATCAGAGGGCTGGAGCACCTCTGTGACGAAGACAGGCTAAAGAAGTTAGGGTTGTTCAGCCTGGAGAAGAGGAGTCTGTGAAGTGACTTTATAGCATCTTTCAAATACCTGAAAGGGGGCTTCCAAGAAAGCTAGGGTAGGGATTTTTGCATGGGTGTGTAATGAGAAGACAAGGGGCAATTGCTTAAAACTTGAAGAGGGAAGTTTTAGGCTGGACATTATGAAAAAATTCTTTCCTGTGAGGGTATTGAAATACTGGAACAGATTGCCCAATGAAGTTGTGGCCATCCTCTTCCTGAAAGTGTTCAGGACCAGGGTTGGATGGGGATTTGAGCAACCTGGTCTGGTAGAAGGCATCCCTGCCTATGCAGGAGATTTGGAACTAGATGATGTTTAAGGTCCCTTCCAACCCAAACCATTTTACAATTCTATGATTCTATAATCTATATACTGCATTCATGTAAGGGACATTAAGTTTTCCTTTTCAGTTTATGCTCTGGTTGATTTTTAACACAGTCTGTCCATAAATTCTGAAGCTTCTGTGAAAAAGTACTCCAGGGACTTAACATTATTTTCTTCCAAAATTTAAATACAATAGAGAAAAAAATATAATATTCGTGGTGGCAGTTAATTACATTTCCTCAAGGAAAAGGGAGCTATGAGAAATTTTTGTCTGATGGGAAGGAAAAAATACCCATATGTATTGTGAAACCTTATTTCCTGAATTATCTTCCTGTGTCACACAATGCATTATATCTGAATCTTCTTTATCTCAGTCACTGATTGGCTTAGGGAATGCATTAGAAAAATGTTTCTGCCTGTGATACTTGCTTCATGTGAAATTTTAAAGCAGGTTTTGTTTAATGTTATATTTAGAGACATATTATTATGAAGTCAGAACAACTAGTAATCAGCTTAATTGGTAGCAAAAAAGTTTGCAGCTGGATATTAGAAGACATTTTATAACAGTAAGGTTAATTAATGCCCCTAAAGACTACAGAAGGCAGTTGTATAAAAACATGCATTTGAAGTTTACAAGAGCGGATTAAGCAAGGACTTGTGCATGTGTATTTAACCATATCTCAGAGCACAGAGGCAACCTATATGACCTCTTGAAGTTCACTCTGTCTTACCTTTCAATTTCTTACTGTTATTGAAAAACAAGAAATATTCATAGGCCAACAGAAGTATGTTGTTTACAATACCTTCTGTACACTTGTTTTCCTTCTGATTTATGTTTCTGCATAGCAGGGATGAAATAAAATGTTTTCCTTTCCTGCACTCTGGCTTGCAGAAATTGCAGCTGAAATTCAGGAAAATGAAATGTGTCTTGCCCTGCTGAGGAGAGTTTATCTCACTAATTCCAAAAGTGATAATGCATGACTGCTAAATTTTCAGAAGATTATGGAAGTATGTTCTAGTGCTTATGCTCTGAATACACCTGTGTCATATTTTAAATTACATTTATTTTCAGCTATAGCGATTAGATCTGTGGCTGGTTGATTACTTCTGAAGATGTTTCTGATGTCAGCAGTCATAGAACTCTGCAGTAGTGGAATGGGCTGTCTCTGGAAACTATTTACCCTAGAAATGTTATTCATAGTTGAGAATACACCTTCTGTGTTCCATATGCAAAAATATAGAACTACACATTAATCAATGAGACTGATAATACACTCCTTAGCCTGACCTTTTGCATTGGAAAAAATGCCACAATTGCAATTTTTTAAAGTCACAAAACCACTGTGTATTGATTAAAAAAAAAAAAAAAAGGTTATTTTATCATCCAATACCCCTTAGTGATGTGCATGTGTGAAGAACTGAAAACTCCCAGAAAAAAAGAATGAGCAGTATTCAAAAGTTCCAGAGAAATAGCAAGTCAGTGTGTTTAGTTGACGAGTTCAGGGTATTTAAAGCTGGCTGGAGCTCATGCTTGATCAGTGATTCAACTAATTTCACATAGATCATTTATTTCATGATGGTAAAGTAGTTGCAAACTGCCCCTGCCATGGGATTCACCACCTGTGTTATGTGACACATGCACCTGTACTTCTAACTGACATCAAGTGACAGCTAAAAGTACATGGTCCTGCAACATGAAGGTCACAGGGTGACATTCATGGCTCAATGTATTGTAAATAGTTAATTAAATATTAATAAAACAACAGTAATTTCATGACATTTTTTCTTTTCATATTCGGGTTTGCAAAAAGCTGAACCTCCAAAAGGGCTGTGTCTTAGAGCACCAGCATATTTAGATTTTAGGCACTCTGTGCAGTTTCAGAAGCAGATGTTGTGGATTCAGATGCTGACGATTCTTTCACAATATGCAGGTAGTGTTACAAACCAGATAAGAGACTGCCTCAAAGCCAATATACTGAGCAGGGAGCGCTTGGAGCTATTCACTAGGAATTTCCACCAGGAGGGATAGTCTTTAAATATCCTCCCCCTGGGGGTTTTGTGCCTTAAACTGGAAGAAAATAGTGAAGTTCTTCTACTCATGAGGGACAGTTCTCTACCGTTTTTTCAAATACCTTTTTTTTTTTCTTTTTTTTTTTTTTTTTAACCTGAAGAACATTTCTCAGAGGCAAGCTATGGGTAGATGGAGTTGAGTCTGGCTATCTGATCCTTTTTCTGACGCCAGTTTCTCTGTTGTTTTCCCCTGTCCTCACACACCGGTAAGATCATTTAGTCAGAAGATCTAAATCCTGTTATTTTCTCAGTAGGAATTGTTTCAAAAACTTTTCCCCAAGAGTGGTAGCGAGGGCTATGAGTTTCTTTGTCCCGGGTGAATTGGTAAGTAATAATTGGGCTGTGACCATGAACTTACAGTGCTGGGGCTGTCACTGGAAAGAACTGCAGTTCCTAATACCACTGCTGTGAGATTCCTGGCAACTGCTTAATGCGTATTTCATTGCCTGTCCTCTCTTTTCACCTTTCTTGTTGGCAAGGTTGAATGAGAGGAACACAGCCCAGTCCTCGACCAGCTGCAGTGTGTCATGAGATGAGACAACTGAAGGGAATATGACAACCCTCAACAAGCAGATTATTGCAAATTCTTGTCAGCTGCCAATATACTTCATGATCACAGATCAATTAGACTTGGACAGAGCTTCCGCGTGGTATCCAACAGCTCATCAGGTTTTTTTTCTTACTTCAGAGTAACTGGCATAACACACAGACCAGTTTCAAATGAAATCAGTCACAGCCAGACAATCTGGCATGCAGTATGATCAGTGTAAGTACAAGTCCTTGTAACCATCAAGTGTTCCTCTCCCAAAGCCACTGCATGTGCCAAAGAAGTAAGTTCCTAGCACTGTTGATGCCCCTGATTTAATCAGTAGTTTATTTTTTCATCTAATTCCTCAATTCTGCTAGTCTTTCCATCTTAACTTTGTTTTTACAGTTTTTGCTTCTCCAAAACTAAACAATCTCTTTATGAAGGTCAAGGGGACCTTGCTTAAACAAGGGATTTGCAGAGTGGAAAAATCTACACGTTTTTAAAATGACTTCAGGGATAGAGACTGCAAAACATCCCTTTGGCAGCCTCTTCCACTGCCTGACTACTCTTTTCAATAACGAAATTCTTTCTAATATCTACTTTAAGCCTCTCCTGTTGCAACTTCCTTTAGTCCTGTTGTTATTTACTTGGGAAAAAAGGGCCAACACACACTACTCTACAACCTCCTTTCAGGTAGCTCTAGAGAACAATAAGGTCTCTCAGCCTCTTCTTCTCCAGATTAAACAATCCCATTCCCCTCATCTATTCCTCATAGGACTCATTCTTTAAACCCTACACCACTTTTACTGGTCTCTAAACACACTCCAGCAACTCAATGTCCTTCTTCTAGTGAAGGGCCCAAAACTGAACACAACACTTGAGATACAGTCTCACCAGTGCTGAGTACAGACAACAAGATCACTTCCCTAATTCTGCTGTCCATGCTGTTTCTGGTGCAGGACAGGATACCATTGCCCTTCTTGGCCACCTAGGAACACTGCTGGCTCATATTCAGCTGACTATTGACCACAACCCTCAGATCCTTTTCCATTGGGCAGCTTTCTAGCCCCTCTTCCCCAAGCCTCTAGTGAAGCCTGGGATTGTTGTGACCCAAGTGCCCGACTTGGCACTTGTTCTTGTTGAACTTCATACAACAGGGCTTGGCCCACTGATCCAGTCTGTCCAGGTCGCTCTGCAGAGCCTTCCTACCCATGAGCAGATAGACGCTCCCATGCAACTTGGTGTCATCTGCAAACACACTGAGAAATCATTCAGTCCCCTCATCTAACAACTGATAAAGACATTGAAAAATATCATCCTCAAAACTGAGCCCTCAGGGACACCAGTGCCTGGCCATCTACTGCATTTAACTCCATTCAGGACAACTTCCTTGGACCCAGCCATCTAGACAGTTTTTAAGCCACTGGAGAGTACATCTGTCTATGCCATCAGCCACCATCTTATCTACGAAAATGCTGTGTGAGACAGTTTCAAAGGCTTTACTAAATGAAGTCCAGGTAGTCAGTGTCCACAGCCTTTCCCTCATCCATGAGACAGGTTAGCTGATCATAGAACGAGACCAGGTTGTTCAAGCAAGATGTGCCATTCCTGAAACCATCCTGGCTGGGCTTGGTCCCCTGGATGTCCTTCATTTGCCATGTAAGCACTCTCAAGATCAACCTCTCCATAATTTTCCCCAGTACCAAGGTCAGGCTGACATCCCTATAGTTCTCCAGATCCTCCTTCTGCCTGGTTCTTCTTGTAGACAGGTGTCATGATGGCAAACCTCCAGGTGTCTGGGACCTCCCTTGCTAACCAGGAATGAGACTGCTAATAAATGACAGTGAGGCTTTGCAGCTCCTCTGCCAGCTCCCTCAATACTCTTGGGTGGATCTTATCTGGCCCCATAGACTTTTGAGTGTCTATGTGTTCTAGCAGGTCATTAACTGCTTCCTACTGGATTACTGAGGGGTTGTACTGCTCTCCCTCCTTACTTTCCAGCTTAGTGGGCTGAATACTATGGTGGTATCTTGTCTGACTAAGCTGAGAGACAAGGAAAAATATATGAGCCAGGGGAAGGAAGGCAAGTATCTCCAGTAAACTGTGCCAAAATCAGAGCTCCAGAATTCCACTTAAATTTTTGCTTCCTTCAAAACTATTGGTTTGATTTATGTTTGACCCTCTCTTTCTTCAGAGATGTTCATAGTTACACATTGCAGGAGGATGTACTGGGTCCCCAAACAACCACTGACATAAAAATGAATGGTTCATCTCATAGAATATCCTATTGTGCTAAAAAATGATGGCAAGAATTTCCACATTCTCTTCAAGGGACAGCAGGTAATGAATTTGGGAAAAGGGGATGAAGTAGTTCAGAGCTCATTACAACAGCTCTCTGGATCAATCTTAAAAATATAAGGTCTTAAAAATATAAACTTTCCCATTCAGATACTGTATGGTCTCTATTAGGTCTCCCTGGAGCCTTCATTTCTCCAGGCTAAAAAACCCAGCTCCCTCTGTCCTATTTTCATGTAATTCTATTTGTCTGCAATTTTCATGCCTGCATGTGAGGTTCATCAGAGAGAGATGTCCACTTAAACAGTCATCATTGCCATGGTAAGCTTACATAAGCTTATTAGATGTAGATGAACTTACAATCAATTAGACTATAAGTGAGACTGGTTCAAACAAGAAAGAAAATGAAAAATAAACAAAAAATGATAAAGAAGAATTATGCTCAGAGGACAGGTTAACAAAGTTCAAGTGAATAACTTGCCTAGTGATTAGCTAGAGAAGCAATAATACTCATGTAAAAATAACTGGAAAAATATTACAGCCAGAGGAATAAGTGACTTGGGGCAAGAGATGGAATAAATAAAATTTATTAGATAAATATGAAGAACATATTTGTGTAGTATATTATCTTTTTCATTAAAACTTAATAATTTGCTGTGTTTTTCTTAGTACCATGCATGGTTACTCGAGGACAGATAAGGATGGTTATGAATCTTTAGGATAAAGCATATACAAACTGTAAGTGGACTGAAACTGTGGAATAAATTCACTGTGTTGGGAGTGAGCGGGAAGGAAGAAGAGAAACCTTGCATTGTGATCTCTGAAGTCTCATGTCCTACAGAAGCAGTTTTTTTCCAGAGTTACACAAACAGCTGGTTGTCCTGATTTATCATGGTTCCACAACCAGCAGCTGAAAATCTATGTTGGCATAAACAGAAAACTCAGTTTGTTGCAAGTATTTATTTTTTAAATGTCAGTCCTAAATTTAGTTGAAAAAGATGAATTATAAAAAGAAGCTTTTAATTCAACTGAGATATTTTCTTTCAAAAAAATTGAAATGTAGCATGGAGTTTTTTTTTCTGGCTTCCTTCTCTTGCTGATGTAGCTTGTCAAAATCACCACACTTTTACTGTTTCCATGAACTTGAATGTGTATTTTTCAGTAAAGGTAGTTTTAGCTGAAAAACCTTTGAGCTTATAAAAAGAAAAACAAAAGAAGTTTTTAATCCATTGGAGAACAAACCTTTTTCCCGTTTCCTCTCAATCACCATCTGGCAGTTTTCTGGCTGCTCTTATAGTGCAGACCATGCTTTTTACCTGCAGTTCTGGCTGGCAGTTCCACAAAGCCCACAGATTTTTTTTTATACAGGCTGCCCTTGTATTGGCAATCAGTACCAGGAGGTGATGGATGTTTCACCTCAAGGCCAAGTAGAAACCCTTACATACTGCAGAAAGGGGACTCATTCTGGCAAAATGCAAAGAAGGGAGTGACCTACTAGGCTTTTCTATGTCTACTTTCTTTTACTTGCTTGCTGTCTGAAGATAAAGCAGAATTGTACTGAAAGTAGTTGTGATGAAAGAATCTAATGGCAAAGGAGTCTCCCCAGGAAGCAGTATATCTTAAGATGCAGAATACATGGTGATCTGTGATCTCCCAAGTAATGCCAGACAAAATGAGGAAATCCAACAAAGAGAGGCCAAAAGTACATCTAGCTGCACCTAAGAAACTGCTGTTTCTATATGAATGTTATTTCTAAACAAAAAACCAAACAGGCTACTTAATTACTTAGTTCTTAATTAGGATTTTCCATATTTTATATGTTACAATGACTCTTAAACCACACAGTTTACTTCTTGAGGTTTTCTTATTCACTGTACAACTAAGAGATTTTGAAGTAACACTAAATCAAATGGGATGTACTACAAATATTTTGAAAAATTTAATTAGTACTCCTGCTGATGAAAATGATTTACACAAGAAAACTACTTATGATGTAGTGAAATGGGGCAACCAGGTGCCACTAATTGCCAGGAAGTGAGCATGAGCTTGTGTCAAGCCCACCTGTGCCTAATTAGGGTGGGCCCCCACTGCACATGAGCAGGACCAGGGGGCCAATAAAAGGTGAGGCCTAAGACACAGGCTCAGCTCAGTCCTGAGCTAGCCAGCAGAGAGGCCAGTTGCTCTTGGAGCAACAGCACCGATCCGGTCTAGTCAACTCTGAGAGCCATAGGCTTAGAGCATTGCTCGTGAATCTCTGCTGGAACACCTGGCTGGACCTTGAAGTGCTGTTCCCTAAGAGAGGTTCGTCTTGCTACATATGATGACAAGTGGAGAACAAATTTGGTTATGACTGAATAGATCATATAAACCAAGACCACTGATAAAAAAAGCATCTTAGTGAAACTTACCTGAATATTTGTTCATTCTAGACTTGGTGAATGTTCAAGATGTGACCTCATCATTGACACACGTTTTATCAGTTGAAGCAGAGTGTGATTCACTTGCAGAAACTATTAAAATATCATTTAATAAACTTTGAAAAATGAAATTGCAAATTACAGAACTGCATCTCCAAAGAAAATCTTAATGACAGAGCTGTTATTATTTAAGTGTTTTCACATGTTATAGCCAAGAAGAGAATGGTTAAAATGAGTTTGCCAGTAGATATCCAAATGCTAAAAAATAAATGTTAGTAATAATGTTAAAAAAAGCATAAAGATGTAATCAGGGTGAGTAAATGAATCAGTCCTTTTCTCTTAATTTCTTTCATGTTGTCCATCATTTCTGTTGTCTTCATTCAACAGTGTTATAATACTGACTTTGGGGTGGAGAATCTATCTGTTGGAAGGTGAGAATAAAAATAGAAAACATATAATTTTAAGTTGAAATGAGAAATACTTTGGAAAGACTGAACATCTTTCTTCAGCTGTAATCCTTATGCCCAGTAAAAAGGTAAACATATGTTAGCAGTCATGCAGAACAAGATTTGAGTCACAGATATATCCTTTGTCTGCATGCACCATAGTACTGGCAATTAGCAGGAGGAGGGGAGGAAGGACTGATGAAAGTTTGATATTAATTAAGGAATTCTTAGAGGAGTATGTCCCCAAACCAAAGAAATGTTAGGCCAAAGCTGTGGTTGTGGCAACTTGATTTAGAACTAATGAAGTCAGGGACACAACAATAATTGATACCAGTTCACAGAAAATCACACAGAATTGTCGCAGTTGGAAAAGACCTCTAAGAACACTGCATCCAGCTGCCAACATCCCCTCCCAATTAAATATATATATATCAATATCTGTATCACTCACTGGAGCATGTTCAGAAGAGCCTCATCTACATGTTTTTAAGTACTTCCAGGTATGATGATTCCACCACCTCCCTGGGCACCCTGTTCCAGTCAGTACCTTAGTACTCTCAATCAAGAAATTCTTCCTCATATCCAGTCTAAGCTTCCCCTGCTGCAAGTTCAGGCCATTTTCTCTAGTCCCATCATTATTCATTTGAGAGAAGAGGGCAGCACCCACCTCCCTGCACCCTCCTTTCAGGTAGTTGTAGAAAGGAACAGTGTGTCTTCTCAGCCTCTTCTCCAAACTAAATGTTCCACTAAACGTTCCCAATTTCCTTAATGTCTCCTCACAGGCCTTGTTCTCTAGACCCTTCACCAGCTTTGTTGCCCTTCTCTAAACTTGCTTCATCAGCTCAATGTCTTTCTTGTACTGAGGGGCCAAGAACTGAACACAGGACTCATGGTGTGGTCTCACCACTGGCAAGTACAGAGGCACCATCACTTCCCTTCTCCTGCTGGCCACACTATTCCTGATACAAGCCAGGATGCTGTTGTTCTTCTTGGTCACTTGGGCACACTGCTGGCTCATATTCAACTGGCTGTTGACCAGCACTTCCAGGTCCTTTTGAATAGTTACTTTATGAAGCTAAAAAAATATCACTGACAATCATAACTATGAAACTTCTGAGTCCAAAATAAACTTTAGAGCAGTAGATTCACAAGGGTAGATTTTCAGTGTGGAGCACTTAGCACAGGAGTGACACTGAGAGGAAACACCTGTAGCAAGTTGTGCCACTGCTAAGGACTGAGAGGAATGAAGGAGGAATAAAATACATATACTTCATTCCCATGCATCTACAGATGAACATCAGCTCTGCTAGTGTGAATTTTTTGTCCTTTATACTGTCACTACAGCAGCAATACAATGCCTTTATTTTTCTGTGGAAAGGCTAGGTAAAGCAGATGGAGTAGAAGGGATGCAGGTATTGCCACGTATATGAAAATATTCCTCTTCTAAAGCAAAGACCAAGTAAATATATATAAAAAAACCAGACTAATGAAACCCAAGGATCATACAGGGACATTTATGTGAGAACATAATTTCTACTGAACTGATCATTCTAAGTGAGTTAGATGGAGGGCCAAGAAGGATAAAAATGAGAATAAATGCATTAAGATTGAAAAACATCTCTTATATATTTATAATAATTTCACTAAATTTCAGTTTTCCATTCATAATAGATCAAACTCTGCCAAAACCAATGAAGTAATGGTATTTCATAACTCTGCTTGAGCATGCCTGCAGCACAGTTCCTTTCAGAGGTCTGAGGACAGTCAGGAGACTGCCTTACAGAAGAAGAAATAATATAACTAAGATATTCATGTAAACTAAATATTAAGAGGTAATGATGGTACTTTTAGGATAAACAAATAATCCTCAAATTTTTGGCATATGGGAAGGATTTTGGATTGCATCATCAGTCAGATGATGGAGGTGACCTTTTTTTATACACCTAAGATCTACTCACAATGGAACAGACAGCAAGTAAATAACATGAAAAAAAGTTGTTTATGCCAACATCTTTTTCTTCGTGTAAAAATGGATAGTGCAAAAAATCAAAGAAAACAGCAGAGTAAGACTGCAGAGGCAGCTCAGAATTCAGAGAATTGACAGGCTGAAGAAAGGCACTTGCCTATGTTCTATCTTCTATCTCCCTGCTAAGCTCAGATGGGATTGACTGCCATTTCAGTGTACTTCCATATGGTTGTATCTTTCTGCTTAATTAGAAATTTCAGTCTCTCTGAACATTATTTCAAAGACTACCTTTTTTGCACTGTCTCAAAAAGAAATCTGTGCAAAGGCACTTGGAATATTATATACCTATATAGTAGCCCAGCAAGTATCTGTTTAATTTTGGACATTTTTTTTTCAAATTACCACAGATTTTTTTCAAACTAACACAAGACAGTGAATTTGTTTATTAGCCAGGGATGAGTAGAATAATTTTTAAGTTTACTGAAGAAAAAAAATTGTCAAATTAGAGACTGAATACCAAGAAATTAATGACTTCTGAATTACAATTGGCCATCTACAGTTGTAAAATAGTATTTAGACAGTTTGAAGTAGATATTAAGCTGCATATGAATGTGGTTATCTCCATTTTAGAGACTATAAAGGCAGGAAATTATTTTTCCTCCTATATAATTCTTCATTTTTTTTAACAACCCCAGAGTAATTTACAAGAGAATTTTATCTATGCGTCTAGATTTTTAACAGAATGCTGAAAAGTGCTGTTCTGAACAGTCCCAAGAAGAGAACAGATTTCCTACTTTTGAAATGGCTAAAGAAATTTAAGCATGTCTCTGTAATGACTATGTATCTACCAGGGGAGGAGGCTGTGAGGACTGTGGGTTTGTTGCAGCAATGTTGCTGAATGCTTCTCTCTCTGTTATGGAAAACTTCTCAACTGTCCTGCACCAACAGGCAGACCTCTGGGAAGCCTGCTTCCTTTCCAGGATACAGATTTTCTTTTTGCTAAGAAGTAACCCACCCTTTTGTAATTAGGATTAACACTGGGCAAAACACCAGTTTATTTACTTAATTTATCAAAACTTACCAGTATATTCTTAGCTTTTCTCAGTTACAATTAAATGCAATTTAGCTTAAAATATTTTCCATTGAAATTTAACTGAGACTACATTGTTTCCCAATTAGATAGTTAAGATGAGCATCTAACCGTAGTGACCTACCTGGTAGGTAATGCCTGATTTACTCCACAGTGTTTTCATTATATTACCACATCCTTAATTTTGTTTGGTCTCTTTGTTTTACCTCTAGAATAATACATACTATTGAAACAAAGTAAGAATTTTGCAATGAAAAAATCTAAATATTTTATTTTGAAACTAAACACCTCAAAACTTTCGTCTTTTATAAATTAATTCAACACAAATTTGGTAGAAAACTTTACAACATCCTCTGTTTTTTAACTTCTATATCCTATTTCAAATAACATTTAAAAACCAGGTTGCAGTTAGAGCCAATCGGAGAGCTTTGGATCTGTCACTTAAGAGATAAGTCCAGATGTCTATTATTAATGGTCAGTTCTATGTCCCATGCTCAGAGGCATATGTACATTGAGCAGCCTCTCAAGAAAACTTCAGTTCCAGCCAGTTCTTCTCTCTCATGTCCCTCCCTTTCCCACAATGTTGGGATTTTATTCATTAACACTCTGCAATAGTTTCTTGTCTATCTTCCAGTTCTTTAAAATGACATTTGCAATAGTTTCTTCTTTGAGTCCTCCTTGTGCAGCACTACCACTTTTTCCAGCAGAGGCACCAAATGATATATTCTAAATTTATTTTTGTCTTCATCATGGCAACCTACTGAGACAACCTCAGGCCACATTTGTATCTACACAATGTATATGACCTGTTACTCACCAGGCTAAGAGGTAATGTTCACCTGTTTTTCTTCACAATTTTTGGAATAAATAAAATGCATCCCTAAAGAGCTCCATGTTTGATTTCCCTTTCAGATTTCCTAAAAGATTGCTGTTGTGACACATCTTCCATGGAGGATATCTCTCCATGAATTTTGCTATACAGAAATTTAACATTTTTCTGTTACAAATCTAAAATAACCACATCAAGATAACATGTAACATTTTTGCTTTTTTTTTTTTTCCCTTTCTCTTTTAAACACCTTTAGCATTTCATTAAATGGCATCAGTTACTACAACACTTCAAAAAATGGGATCCTCTCTGTTCTGACTTATGGTGGTTCTTTCTTTTCACTGTAGCCTGCCAAATTTGTTTATGTAGGATTACCTTCCAAGTCAATAACAATTTTTAAAAATGTTCAGTCCTTTTTACCAACACAGTATCACAATGAAATTTCTCTCATATTATTTGAGAATGTAGTATTAGTGCTCATTATATATATATTTTACAAAATATTCTTCATTATGTCCTCTTAAATTTTAAATGGCATACTCTCCTTTACTGATAGGCATTTCCTCTTCTGCCAATTCCAGCATTTTTTTTGTGATTTTAGTCACTTTTGGTCTTTAAATTTAACTAAGTTCAGTTTTCCTTTTTGTCTGCAGAATGTTCCAGTTAGTGAGCGTGCATTTGCTGATTTGGTCTCTGTACCATACATCAAGGCAAGTACGTTCTCTAAGTGTAAATTCATACTATGATTTAACTATTTTTCCCATATTTGTATCCAAATGTCAGTAAGACTTCACATCATGTATGCCTGGCACAGTGCTATACACATGAGTTTTATATGAGCAACATCTTCTGTAGTTAGTATCTATATTAACTGCAACACATGCAATTGCATTCATGTTAATTATATACACACGCAAGTGAATTTGTATTAAACAGATCTGCATATATATGCCTATTTTGTGTATTATTCGTGTGCCAATTTCATGATATATCTGCATTTCATTATTATTACTATGCATTCTATGGTAATATGGCTATAATTTCCATATGGTATACGCAATTTCCCAGCCCAAAATCTTTGGCTAACTTTATATCAAACATTTCTCAGCTGTCACAGAATACTTCTTCACCAAAATAACTAGAAATTCTGAGCAGCTGGCTAGTGTTTAAAAAAAACCTCATTGAGCAGTGAGATTCTTTAAGAAAAGCTGAGTTGGGAACATATGAATAAGAAGTTTTAATCCCCTGTATAATACACTGTTATAGTGTGTGTCTGCACTAATCTCAGTCCCAGATTTGCTAATAGTTTTACTGGAAAAAAATTTGCACCTGTATCATTTTCCAATGACATATAGAAATTAATAAAATATTTCATCAGTCCTTTTAAACCTTTCAGGAAAAGTTAGAACATTCCAACAAGCTGTGTTGCAGATAAGTCTTATCTTTGCTTATCTGACAAAGGCTAGACATCCAGACCTGATTTCCTCCCTTAGATCTTTGCAAGCTTCTTGCTAGTTCTCATAACACTAGGTATGCACTGGACCACAGGTCAGAGCAGCCCTATGATATGGTGATGCTGACAGACACCCCTAAAGTATTATTTGAGTGTGTTAATGTACAGCACAAAGCACAGAACATTCTGTCTACAAATAGAGCAAAGCCACAATTAACCCAGATTTACTGACTTTCGAAGTGTTCTAGAAATTGCTAGTAAATTCCAGTGGAGTCAAAAAGGAGAAAATTATTCTCTACAGTTAGAAAAATCAATGAATTAATATCAAGACCTCAAAGATGGAAATAATTCAAAATAGTTCAGACTCCTAATGTGTTTACATGGCAAAATATACTTTTTAACCTTATCAGGGCAATGCACATGTGCAAGTCTTGGGCTAATCAGGAACACTCTATTTCTTAATGCCCCAGGGCATATCTAGGAACAACAATGGGGGACATTAGCATGCATATATTCTGTATATCAATATTAACTATTAATATTTTAAAACCTACAATGTCTTAGCAAGTTTCTGTGTCATTGTATTAACTTAGCACAATGATGTTTGAGACAGGACTCTCCCCAACAATGCTTTCATTACACTGCTGCACTAGACAGATACAGGAATAAGCTGATTATACAGTACAGACTCATACCAAGCTAATATTTTGATGGTAAGTTATTCAAGCATATGCAAATATGATTCACAGTGTTGAAAACAAATGGTAACACAGTAAATGTTTCACCTGAAGAAAACCACCTACTGCACTTAAGTTAGTGTAGGGGTTGCTCCTGGAAAGGGCTTCTGGAAGAAGGCCACATGAGGTATGGTTTTATTGGAACAGGAGACAGATTTTTCTCATTATGGTTTCTACTGTTGGAAACTACCACTGTCTGAAGAGTATATACTGGATATATGTTTGCTCTAGGTAAACCACTTTATGACGCCCAGCCCATTCCTGTTATCACACTTTCTTAATTACCAAGGAACATCTGCCAATTTTCATCAATGGGCAGGCTTTGCCAGGTATCTAGGCTAAGACAAACACTAAGTCCATGATGAATCACTGTATCAGAAATTGTTCATTGCAAAGACATTGATGCTTACAATGTGATCTTGGACCTAGAGCCAGATCATGTCCACAATCATATTAATTCCACTGAAAGAACAGAGTGAATGTAGGATGTAGTAAATACAGCATGCATCGCTTTATGAAAATATGTATATTTGTGATTGGTAAACTAATTGATTAATTACATAGATTTCATTTTCCTGTTACATTAGTAGTTTCATACTGTGCTGACAGAGCATTAAATGTATATTGTGTATTCACCCAGGTAATTATCCAGTTAAGGTCTAAGAGAGATTAGGCTTCAAAAATACTAAGTGCTAGGTGCTTCCACTTACTTATGACCAGAAGTATTGAGCCTTACCCAACTACCTCTACTGATACTGTGTGCGGAAAATGACTATAAATAGATAAAAAGACTCCCACACTCATCCCACAGTGATACCACTGCAGCAGTCCCACAGCAGGCAAGCTTTTCTGTAGTTGCAGAGGAAGTAGAAGGGTATGCTTTGCAGGAAACAGAGCCAGAAAACACCTTTTTGGTCACACTATATTTTCCATCAATTCCACCAGCAAGTCCTGAAAGCCTTATCTTTTTCCTTAGAATTTCTACTGCACCTCCTTCTGTATGTCAAACCCCTTTGTTGCTCAGTTGCCTTGTTTTAATATTTGGGAACCCAAACTTGGACTTACTTTTTCTTCTTTGGGCTGAAGAAACTTTCTTTTTTTATTTGTATTATTACACTGACATTTTATAAGATATCATCGTGACATTCCCCTTCACCCCAAACCCAGCATAAGACCATCGTTTTCTAGGCTATAAAGTTTTATACAGTTTAATAACTGTAAAATCTTTGCTATCATGTGTACTTTTCAGGTTTGTCATACAAACAGAGAGAAGAATGAGGATTTTGCCCAGTGTTCGTTTCAGTCAACACTAAGGTGGGAAGCAACCAGAAAATAGAACAGAGTCTCTGCTACCCTGCTTCCATGGTGCAGGGAGCCATGCCAGCTCTTCCCTGGGTGCTGTGCAGCACAATGTTTCTCCAGAGAAAAGGTGTTTTAGAACATTTTTCTGATACATAGAGACTGATACAGTTACATTAAAAAAAAACCAACAAAACAAACATCAAACAAAAAACAAACAAAGAGGCAGAAAGATCTGCCTGAGAAACAGCTTTTAGCAGTTATTTTATCTGATCCTGTTGTCACTGATACACTTAACAATTATAGCATTTCCTTTAAGGAAACTGATTTAGAGTATATTTTATGAAGAGCTTTTTTGGGATGGCACATATACCCACACAAGAATTTCTTTAAACATTACACTCATTGGTGGCCATAGATTTTTTCACAAGAGGATTTGGAGACCTGTAGCCAGTGTTGCTCCCCATGGGTCATTACTGGATCTGATCTTGTTCCAACTGCCAGTTGGCCATCATTGACCTATATGAAGGGACAGAATGGATCCTCAACAAGTTTGCTGATGACACGAGCCTGCGAGGAGTGGCAGATATACCAGAAGACTGTTCAGCCATCCAGTGTGATCTGGACAGCCTGGAGAGACAGAGGAACCTAAGTGGCTTCAAAAGGGCAGCTGTAAGTTCACCTACATGAGGAGTAACAACCCCATGCACCAGTGTAGATCATGGGCTGACCTGTTGGAAAGCATCTCTGAGGAAAAGGATCTTGCAGTCATGGTAGAAAATGTTAAGCATGAGCCAGCAAGGTGCCCTTGTGGTAAAGAAGGCCAGTGGTATTCTGGGATGCATTAAGAAGAGTGTGTCCATTATGCTGAGGGAGGTCATCCTCCCCCTCTATTCTGCCCAAGTGAGGCCACATCTGTAATACTGTGTGCAGTTCTGGACTCTCCAGTTCAAGAGAGAAAGGGAACTACTGGAGGGAGTTCAGCAGAGGGCAACAAAGATGATTGAAAGGGCTGGAGCATCTCTCTTATGAGGTTGAGAAAACTGGGACTCTTTAGCTTGAAGAGGAGAAGACTGAGAGGAGATCTTATCAATGTCTATAAATGTCTAAAGTGCAGGTGTAAGGAGGATGGACCCAGACCCTTTTCACTCCTGTCCAGTGACAGAGCAAGGGGCAATGCGCATAAGCTGAAACGCCAGGAAGTTACAGTTAAATATGAAGAAAAACTTCTTTACTTTGAGGGTTACATAGGACCAGAACAGGCTGTCCAGAGTGGCTGGGGAATCACCGTCTCTGGAGATACTCCAAGCCTGCCTGAAAGCAAACTTGTGTAATGTGCTCTGTAAAATCCTGATTTAGCAGGGGAGGTTGGACTAGATGATCTTCCAGTTCTGATGATTCTGTGATAATAATGTCATCAAAATATACCTTCAAACAGGAGAAAATTTGTCTGACCTTATACTTATGTCCATTTGCAGTTTTAAGGAACATGTTCTAGAGATAGAGCCTTTCACACCACTGGGACATTTTACCAAACATGGGCTTTCTTTTTCCATTACTTCTTCTTCACATACGTCACATGCTTCCACCTCCATTAACTGATGATTGCTGTTGTGTAACTTTCTGAGACATTGATGCAACATCTTCATCCAGAAAGAAACGTGATGAAACCCTTGCATGTTTACAATTCTGTACATAAAAAACGAGGACTAGGTGATAATTTTCCTCCAGCCCTAGCCCTAATTTTCCTAACCCTCACCCTGACACAATATAATAACTTTTTTAGAATAATATTCATCTTCACTTCCATTGAAGGAGTGATGTGATCTGTTTCCTTCCAGTTATTTTGTTTCTAATTTCCAGAAGCTGAGCAACAACAGCATAACTTCCAGGTGGAACCTGAACAGCTGGTCCTGGGGTGTCTCATTACTTCCTTGTGATTTCACTACATTACCACCACACCATAAGTGTATACAATAAATGCATTTTAAACATATAAACTTTACCTCAAGTCCAGTCTTGTTTTCTCCTGCCTAATGGGCTTTATTGCATTGCCTAGCTTACTGATTTCTGCATGAGGTTTTGAGTTACTCCTTTTTTTAACAACAAAATGCACATTCCTGGGTCTAGGGTCTCATGCTAGCCACCACAGTTCTGGATGGTGAATCAGTGCTTCCAAAGAAATTGATGCAACCCCACACTCAGCTTCAGGATGCAGAAAGCCAATTTATTCTGATGGGTGTTTTCTTGAACCCCCAATAAGTACCTTCTAAAGACAACTTGGCAATGTTAGTAATATTTTTGAATTGCTAAAAACAGGCTAGGTCTGTCCAAACATATGGTATTCACCATCTCTTGTCAAAGCAATTCTGCTTTTTTCTACATGATGATCCAGCAGACCATGGAAACCTGATGCACAGACTGTTTATTTTAGTCCAAAGGTAGGCCCTCAAGGTATGATAAAGCCCATCTGACCAGCAGTTACAAATAATACTGTTTTGCTGTCTCATACAGTAACAGGGCTTCTCTTTCAGGGGGAATTTGTAAGCTGTGTCAGCAAATGCATCTCAGTAAGGAGACAAATCACTGGCTATAAAACACCCTGGGCCAGATCTCTGACTGCAGCTGAACATATCTGAGGTTTCCATAGGGAGATGCAAGATGAAAGCCCTCTGCCCTCATCTGCACCCTGCCAAAAATCCCAGTGTCAGGCATAGCATCTGCAAGGAACTGATGTTCAAAGCAGCATAAAATAGAAGTAGATACAGCTACTTATTTTACTTTAGCTGCTTAGTGAAGAAAAAAAAAACAAAAAAAACCAAAACCAAACAAAAACCCAAACACAGAGAATAGTGAAAAGAAAAGAAGAGCTTACTCACAGAAATAAAAGCAACTAAAGGAGCAGAAGTTGCAAATAAAGCACAACTGTTTTTAGTGCTGATCAGCAGGTTCTGAGGCAGCTCATCAGGGAGCAGGTTCGTGGTGTGTGCGTGTTGTTGTGTGTGCTTGTGTGCTGTGTGTAAGGTAACACAGCAGCCATTGCCCAAGGACTCAATTCTGTCACACTGTGCCTTCTTCTTCCTTCCTTGCAATGTGTGGCAGGACATGCCACTGCTCCCACTGGCACCAGGTAGCTGCCAGCATGACTGTGGAAGGAAGCCAGTTCTCATGCACATTCACAGAGGTCTTCCATCTCCCCCACCATGTTGGATCAGGAGCAGCATCTTCAGCCACCCCCTTCCTCTGGTTGACCTGAGCATTTGGCCCATGATGGGAAGATAGAAACTTGCTGTCCTGTGAACAGACATTCTTGGGCTGCAGTGTCATCCTGCACAAATACCAGAGCTCACACCAAAGAATATCAGGAAACTAAATATACCAATTGAGGCTATAAAATATTAGCCACAGTAAATATATAAAGCGGACAAATTCACTTTTTTTCCAATTGAATGGCAAAAATGTTTGTTGCATATATACCTTGTACACTACTGAACCCAATGCTTTGTAGAAAAGATCAGATTCCAGGAGCCAGATTTAATTGCCTCGAAGACTTTGTTGCCTGGAACAAGAATCCCAATGCCATTTCAGAGTCTGTATTCAGACAGATGTGCAAGGTTGGCACATATGACACCAGACTTCTAGGAGATTTGCATTGTTCTGGACCAGCTGCTGGGGGACAGAGAGGATAATTTTGGGCTTCTGAAATTATCACCGATTCCTATGTTTAGGCAACTAGATCCCAACTTTGTCAGATAAGTGCAGAGGTAGCAATCACATTATTAGGAAGTTATCATATTATTAGGAACTAAACCAAAACTTTGCATTCCAGTTTAGTATTCCTTGAGTTAGAATTTCACACAGATACATATCTGTAAAAATGTGTCTGTATACACATAGGCATTTAATGTAACTATTGGAAAATTACCAAAGAATATTCTGCCAAGGTAATTGGAGAAGAATGTCTTTATTGGTCATTGATTCTTACCATTTGCCAAGTGACTTTATTTTTTAAAGGAAAATTTAGGCAGAATATAAAGTTGGGTACTGGTAGCTGTAAATAGAGCAGACTCCTTGATTACATATCAATAAATATGGGCACTGATGGTAACTGAGCATTTCTGTATGTAAATAACTATAACTTCCCCAGGAAAACAGTGCCCGGTTTCAAATGTTATCACTGTTTTTGTTTTCCCCACTCCAAAGCTGTATGGGCATAGAGCAATAGGTTATAGCAACAACAATATCACCCGTAGGATATCTGCTACTAGATCCAGAGACCACTGAAAAAAATGGTGGGAGAATCAGGAGTAATAGAAAGAAAAGCACTGTTTATAAAGAAAAGCTTAGATTTCAGCAAAATGGTTTAGTAATTCACATCTTTATGACAAGGAAGTCCCATTGATTTCAGCTGAAATTCTACATGTGCATACACTGAAAAAATGATATCCATGGTAATTATGGAAATATTTCATGTCCAAACGATGTAGACAATTTTAGTAAGGAAAACTGGCAATGAGAGATTACACCTGCCTTGTACTGCTTTGTCACTGTGATCTTCTGTAACTTGAAGAGTAATCAGATGGTATGAACCTTCCATAATAGACCTCTAACAGCAGTTTAATTATCTATATATGTGTCAGAACAGGTAATATAAATTTTCTTTGGCATAGTATAATCTCAGAATAACTTCTTGCATCACAGAGAAATACACTTGTGATATGTACATACTTTAATAGAATAGCAAGGTGCCACATATTGTCCAATATGTTACATAAGATTCTCCCTTTAATGTGGAGCAAAATCTAAAACATACCTTTGTCCTCTTTTTTGCCTTTCAGGGCATCAAGTATGTCATATTTTGTAATAGTTGAATAGCCTGTAAAATTTGATGACTTTTAAGGAAACACATCAAATGTTCATAACTAAACCATTACAATTAGTCCCAGTATTTTGGTCTTTTATTTTAAACAAGATTTTATAATACAAATTAACAATATATGTGCAAAAATTGCTCCCAAACATCCTAGAGTAACTTAAGCATCGGATTGCATTTTTAAAATTAACAGTCTGATGTAACAGTTTGCTCTTTTGTGTTTAATTAACTGGATCATAATTAGTGTTTAATTCAGTTGGATCATAAAATATAATAGTTCATACCTAACAGAAGTGACAGTCTGAAAGAAGTTTCAATCCTTACTGCTGTCCTAATAATGAAAAGAAAGATGTAAGTAGTAGACACAATTACTATAACAAAAGGCCAGTTACACTTAAAAAGTTAAAATACATATAGAGGTATCTATATGTATATCTCCAAGTGGGAGAGATATGGATTTGATGGGTGGACTGTTAAGTGGATAAGCAACTGGATGAGTGGTTGCATCCAGAAGGTAGTGGTCAATGGCTCAAAGTCCATATGGAGACTAGTGAGAAGTGTTATCCCTTAGGAGACCTGTACTTTTTAATATTTTTGTCAACAATATTGACAGAAGAATCAAATGCACCACCAGCAAATTTGTGCATATCACTAAAGTAATGGTGCTGTTGATAAGCCAGAGGGACAAGATGTCATCCAGAACAACCAGGAAAAACTGGAGAGGTGAGCCCAGGTGAACTTCATGAGGTTCAACAAGACCAAGTGTAGGGTCCTACACCTCAATAGGAACAGTTGACACTACAGTACAGGCTGGTGGGACAAAGTTTTAGAAAGTAGCCCTGCAGAAAAGGACTTCAGGTTGCTGGTGGGTGAAAACCTAGACATGAGCCAACAGTGTGTGCTTGCAACCCAGAGCTCAATTTGCATTCTAATCTGCAACAAAAGAAGTTTGGCCAACAGATCCAAACAGAGGTCATGCTCCTACTTTGCTGTGCTCTGGTAAGACCTCACCTTAAGTGCTGCATCCAGCAGCATCTGGAGCCTTCAGTAAAGAAAGGACATGGATCTGGTGGAGCAGGTTCATTCATGAATATGATCAAAGGGCTGGAACACCTCTCCATGAAGACAGGCTGAGGCAGCTAGGGTTGTTCAACCTAAAGAAAAGAAGGCTCCGGGTAGACCTAATAGTGACCTTCCAGTATCTGAATGAGGTGTACAGGAAGGTTGGAGATGGATTGTAGGTAAGAACAAGTGGCAACGGTTTAAAATTCAAGAAAAGCAGATCTAGACTGGATATTAGGAAAAATTCTTTACCGTGAGGGTAGTGGAAAAGTGGAACAGGTTGCCCAGGGTGGGAGCTGAGGCCTCATCCCTAGAGAAATTCAAGGTGAGGCTTGATGAGGCTCTGAGCAACCAGATCTAGTTGAGGGTGTCCCTGCTTACTGCAAAGGGGGTTGGAGTAGATGACCTTTAGAGGTCCCTCCCAACCCAAATTATTCCATGGTTCTATGTTCTACTATTACAAAAAAGGGAAAGTTTAGTGACTAAAATTTAGACAGGTAGGTTCTGATTGCTTTCATACTGGTACATCTTTCATGTTATATAATAGTAGTGTAATTAGAAAGCTACCGGTGTCCAAAATTACCAGAGCTATTTTTTTGTGAAACTGACTACCAGGATTCCTATATATTTGTCAGGGAATTTGAACCAGAATTTCTCTGTTTTAAGCTGTTGATTCCCAAAGGGTTCAAAGTCCACTGGAAAAAGTTTCCAGTTTGGTAGAAAAAAATTTAACTAAAATGCAGGTACAAAGTGTGGAAGTATAGCCAAAAATTTGGATCACGTGTAGCAAAAAAGGAGGTTATCATCAAAGAAATGAAAGAAGGAAACACTGAGAAAGTTGAGTTAATGGTAATTACTTTCTTCCCTGAGAAGGCAAGGTGTATTATACTGATAAAAAATCTGCTGCTTTGGAAAGCAACATAATATTTTGGAGGGAAAAGGGAACTAAGATTCAAAGGTAATATTTCATTTGTTCTAAAACTTAAAACATTCTGTTAAGGTGAAATCAATAGACAGTCTTAGGCCCTGAAACATTCAGAGATTTAATACAAAAAGGTAGGTTGTCAAAGGAAATACAAATTTAAAAAATATATAAATCTAAAAAATATTCTTGCAATTCCAAAATACTTCAGCTTCTCAAAAATTTTGAATGCCCTTTCCATAAAACTAATAACTGATTACTCTGACAAAAACAGTAAAGCTGAACATCAGAAAATATTTCAAAATGAAAATATTTTACATAATATTATCATAAAAAGGTCATTCTACATTTTTGGCATTCTTCACCAAATGGAACAAAATCTTGATGCCTTTTCTTAATTTTCATCTTCTCATTTTTTCTCTTAAATGCAGTCTTTTGTCTCAGACTTTTACAAAATCAGAGAGAGAGAGAGACAGGCTCCCTCACAAACCAACGGATCTTAACAATTTTTAAACTTCACAACAATATATTGACTACCAGAAACAAGCCACATTTTATCATTCCAAACTCATCATGGAGGAGTTTTTTTTAGGAACATAACATGCCATGCTACCATAATGCCTTTTCACTTCTGACTTAGATTTTAACTACACACACCATGTATGTTTTCCCATCCATCCATAGGACAGAACAATACTAGCATTCTGTAGCATCTAGGGAAACAGAATTTTTAGATAAAAATTAATTAAGAATTTGACTAAATCTAAGCTATCATATTCCTTTTGCTAATATATTGTATTGCATGTATAAACATGCAATTTAATCTGTAACTTTTCCACTGCCTGTTAGGGAGCAATACCAATAGTCCCTAACAGGCTATTTTACCCTCACAGAAAAAAGTTGTTAGGAAATAATATAAGATTAATATTAATTATGTAAATTATAAAGAATATTTGATCAGACCCCACATGGATTTACATTTGGATAAGGAATTGGAATACTGAATTCACTTCTGCTGAACAAAATTAATTAACAAGCTCTTTCTTCTTGGTGTTTTAGATCTAGTTTGTATATATTAAAATATTAATAAAGAACATAATCCTCTTCTAGTGCTGACTTTCAAACTCTTACTCATTTTTTCAGCAATGAAAAATAAATGCAAATGTAGAATGATTAAATAGAAACAATACTTCCCCTATACAAGTCTGCAAGACACCTTGATTGTTCTTTTTTTTTCTTTTCAGAAGTGAAGTGGACTACTCACATATTTCACACTTCTTTTGTATAACCTTTTGTATAAACTTTTTCTGATATTTTACATCCCACTGCCCAGGCAGGAGTTCTCTTAGAAAGCTCAGAAGTAGATTAGCTCTTGAGATGGCACTGCTCACTTCTCATACTGGTTCTGCTTATTCCACAGCTGTCAAGAGCCAAGTTGACTAACATGATACTGACCATGCAAATATTCAGTCTTTCTGAGGATAATTTGGATTCATTCTGTCAGTTAGCCTAAGTGCATGTGGTTATTACCACAATTTGCTCTCACAGTATGGTATGTGATTTGTCCTTGTCCTGCAGGCCTGCAGTGTATTAATCTCTTCTCAGCTATGCTGCAGCTACATTTTACATCCTACATTGTCTATGGTAATTCATTTAAAAATAAAAGCTACAGAGACTGATTACCTTCCCTGTCTGAGCACCACTATTTCTAAACTCAGAAACAAGAGGTGATCACTCAGAAAACCCCTATGAGGTGTCAAGAACATTCTCAGAGGAAAAACTGCAGTCAAGGCTTTAGTGGAACTGAATTGTCTAGCTGTTAAAACCTGTTCTAGGACAATTATTAGATGAACAGATTGAAGCTGAAAGACTAGCTTTATTTTCTGAGTCTGAAGAAAGAGGATTTCTAGAGCAACTGCCTTCTGAAATATTTATGCACCATTTGGATGTCCTAGGCTGTAACCCTTGGATTTGCCCGGTAGATTTGGTCCAGATAAGGAAAGTATAAGCAGCTCCTCTACGACTTACAGAAGCCACCTATATCATGAAGCAGAACACAAATAACCAAATTGTTGTCAAAAGATACTCAAGTGTACAGGGCCGCCTTGATAATTTGAGATACCTAAGAGCTACAGTCAGGCTCTCAAGCTGTAAAGCATGGCTGAAGACAGCAGTGAGGCACAGCCTGCTGCCAGAAGGTAGAGTAAGGAATTGGGAGGCCACTTGCTCTGAACAAAAGGATTATGTATTCTGTCAACTCTTGGCTTTACCCAGGGTGTTCTATTGTGGGAAAGTGCTCTAAGCAACATCTGTAGCTACCAAGACCATGGCCTTTGTTTATTATATCTTGCTTTTAAAACAACTGACCTTATTGTGATGCCATGTTTACTCTGCACTATAAAAGAGCACTGCCGATGAAGAAAGCCAGGCATATTACCACTGAGTATATGTCTAACCTGGCCTCAAACTTTTTTCTCCTCTCTGATTTTTTCCTCACTGTGTTCACAAGACTCAAGAACTAGCTTCTTGATCAGCTCTCTCCTTGGGTCCTAAGCTGCATCAAAAGATTCATAGACAGTCAAGGGAAATGAAGGACAAGAAGGACAGATAAGAAGGACATAGAGCTCCTAGAACAAGGCCAGAGCAGAGCCACTACAATGGAAGGCTGGAACACCTCCCCTGTGAAGACAGGCTAAAGAAACTGGGGTTGTAAAGCCTTAAGAAAAGGGTGCTTCAAGGTGACCTTATAGCAATCTTCCAATATCTGAAAGGTGCCTAAAAGAAAGCTGGGGCAGGGCTTTCTGCACAGGTGTGTGGTGAGAGGACAAGGGGCAGTTGTTTAAAACTTGAAGAGGGGAGATTTAGGTTAGACATTAGTGAGAAATTCTTTCCTGTGAGGGTGGTGAGTAACAGGCACAGGTTGCCCAAGGAAGCTGTGGCTGCACCCTCCCTGGAAGTGTTCAAGGCCAGGTTGGGTGGGGCCTTGAGCAACCTGGTCTAGTGGAAAGTGTCCCTGCCCATGCAGGTGGGTTGGAACTGGATGAACATTAAAATCCCTTCCAACCCAGGCCATTCTATGATTCTATGATGTTTTGTCATAGCTCAGAAGAAGCAGTTAATAATACAGGAACTTAACAATGTAAGCCTTCAGTACAGTTTCTTTCTACTCTTTGCTTCCTCAAGATGATTCCTAGAAGACAACTAGCAGGCTACTAGGAAGCTAGCTGATAGCATTTCCTGGCTACCTAGGCTTAGTATTTCATTCACTGCCCATATTCACAAAGACTGGATCATGTTGCCAGTGGAAGGAAGAGCACAGGGCTGTCTGATAAAACAGGAGTGCTTGCTCTGTGTCATTTCTATAACCAAACTGCTAAAAGGAAACTTCTGTCTCTGTGTGTGTTGAGAAGAAAAGAAAACTGTATCAACTTTCTGCTTCTGCTGCAGCCTTAATTTTACAGCCTCAAAATTACACAATTCTAGTACTTCCTGTAAATCTGTATTCCAATATGAGTTATTATCAACTACACATTTCAAGCCAAATGGATTTGAATCCAATCCCACCAGATGGAAACACAAATCCTGTGTTTTAAAACCAGCTGTTATTCCCTGTACTATGACCACTTATACTACCTAGTCAATCTGGTTGTAGCAAGCTTGGATAAGCTTGGCTTTTGATCTATTGAAACAAACCTTTCTATGATAAATTGAATTTGTTACTGTTTAAGTATATTTTTGCCTCATTATAAAGAGCTTAAATTTCACTTCTAGATTTTGAAGGAATTAAGCATTTCTTCTGTGTGTTTATTTTGAGTTATCTAATTATATTTAGAACAACACCTCCTCCATCCTCTGTTGGAAAAACTACAACTACAGATTCTCCATCAAATATTTACTGTCTTCAATTTTTCCCCATTTTGACTATCTAATGAATATCTGTCATTCTATGCACATATTTACTGTGAATGGAGCATATATTTAATATCCCATTTTGTATTTCAGACATGCAATATGCAACGATATACTAGCAAGCTATTGCACCATAAACTTGAAACACATGAAATATTTACTGCTTTCTTTAAAACTGTATGTTTGCTCTCAGTAGTAACAAGTTTGGATTTGTCTAATTAGTGATGTGATGTTTGCAAACATTCAGGCTGAATGCCACGAAAAAGACAATACCTTTTCCTAAAGACAACTGATATTTTCTTTAATAGTACTCTCATACTGCTGTGGAGAAGTTGGACTTTCTTTATCATCCATTTTAGCTTCTGGCTCGAGTTTCTGTTCACAAAATCATCACAGATGAGATAGAGTACTCTGGATAGCATTGTCTCTATTCTTGACCTTTCTGAACACCAAGAACTTTGGACTCAAGACCCTTCTGTGTGAAAAAATCAGTCCTAGAAATACTAGAAATACATTTGGAGAGACTACATTGTTTATTTTACCTATGATTAGTTATAATTTTGGGTATGTTAAGCATCATAAAACAAGAATAATCTGGTCCACTCAGCTAATATTTAAAAATTATGCTAATTCTATTTCATAAATTTTGATAGATGTTTATCAAGTAATTCCGGATTTACTTGATGATATCACTTTATTAAAGTTAAACCCCTCAGGCACAGCAAGACTGAATGCTGACATTTTATGTTTTGTTTTCACATTCCTGTTAGCTAATACTAATAAAGATGAAGATATATCAGATGCCTACAGGATTATTGCCTCACAATATTTAGAATCATTCTATATATGTTTAAGTGTTCTGTAAAATATTCAGTATCGTTAGAAGAGATTTTGTAATAATTAACCCCTCTCCCCACATATTTCTCAAAAGAAACCATGGTCAATCTTTCCTTTTACATTTAGAGAAAGTTCATTTAGAACAAGATTCATATCCACATACTGCTGTCTAATTCATTACCTTTAAGGAATTATTAAAGTGTATTCTTCATTAAATATTCCACTTTAATAAGCATTGATTTTGAAAGTTCAAGAAAATAAATAAATGAATATTTTTAAATAAAAGGCATTTACCCAGGATAAAAAGCATTGTAAAACACTTGTCTACACTGTGATTGCCTAGTGGTGGACTTGGTAGTATTAGGTTAGTAACTGGACTAGATTTTATTAGTGTTTTCCAAGTTAAGTAATTATCTGATTCTATAGTTTTCAAATTATGTCCATATAAAAATGGTACTCAGTGACACTTATATTTATGGAATTAAAAACTAGAAAAGAGGTGGGCTAACTGGAAAATTTAAGGAAGATCAGGCAGCTAGTATTCATTCTGTTTAAGAATAGATAATGCTAATTCATTGGGGTACTGGAGTTGGAAACCTCTGCATATGGAGAAGGCATGAATTGAGGGTCATAAGACTTTGGTTATTATCTTTAAATCTAGTAAATATTTTTGTTCAGTTCAATTATTCCCTTTTAGATTTACTAGATTTACTAAAGGAAGACACACTTAGATGGTATCTTACTTCTGGGATGTATCATATTAATAATAATATTAGAAGGATTGGACCCGATGATCTTTGAAGTTCCTTCAAACATGACATTCTATGATTCTCTTCCCAGAAAGTATGGTATCTGGCTACACTCAGAAGAAAGTGTGCTTTTCCTTTGCTCCAGGGCTTACGTGAGAGCCAGACACGGTCTAGGTGTGCAACAAGTTGAATCTTTGGAGGCCAGAAAGTGAACAAAATGCCACAATGCAATGTGGCAAGTACACAGCAAATAGTGGCAAGTTTACTGTGAGGGTGGTGAGATACTGGAACAGGTGGTTGCTTTGAAGAGCTGTGATTTTCCCTTCTGTGGCAGTGTTCTTGGCCAAGTTGGATGGAGGTTTCTGCAACCTGATTTAGTGGAAGCGGTTCCTCTCTATGGCAAGGGGGATGAAACTAGATGATCTTGAAGGTCCCTTCCAACCTGAACCATTTTCTGATTCTGTGAGTCTAAATGGCAGGGACAATACTGTTGTTTCCAGACAATCCATGTATGTGGTCTCCCACTTGCTTATTGACAATCATGGTGAACCTCGTAAATGCGGGGCTAAAAAGCAGAGATATCTACTACCTTACAGTCCATTGGAAATGAGGTATTTCTTCCTTTCCTCCCACTCCCACGGACATGGACACAAGCTGCACAGGAACCTTCTCACAGCGAGAGCTCAGAGACCTCCAGGGATGCTTTGAACTTGCTAATAATAAGACAGCTGTCCTTGGCTCAGTTCAAGATCATTTTGGATGAGAACAGTCTTGTATAAGCTTGCAAAGCTCACCCTCTCAATGGCCAGTGGGAGGGGTGGGGATTCATGGAGATTGATACGAAAGACACTGCAGACTTTCTATTATAGACAGTCCTCTATGAAATTACACTTGCCAGCTGAGCTTGCTTACATCTGCCTTTTCCAGGACTGTTAAGAGTACAAATAACCCACAATGGTACAGCCCTGCCAGCACAGTACTGTCCGGCTTATCATAGCCCTAATTAAGCTCCGCCCCAAGCTCTTAAGTCTTTGCAGAGGTGCTCTGATAACCTTGTTCAGTATCAAGTTTTTCCCCTGCCTCCTTTCGGCTGAAAGACAGACACAGACTGACAAGGAACTCCCTCAAGCATTCTCCTTTACTGCCACTAAATCCAGGAAGTTTTAAAACCTTCTTTCATGTTGGAAATGTCTCACAGGAATTGCTGAAAGAAGCTAAAGGTGGTCATTAACACTTCAAGTATCACACTGTTAAATGGTATAAAGTCACTCCGCACTAACAGTGAGGGTTAAGAAGTAAACTGAGCATCTAGCTGTAATTAATGTCTCACACGAGTGATTCCTCAATATCTTACCCTGCACTTAAACAACCAGGCAAAAAGCGAGCAGACATTTTCTATGGAAAAGTCAATTTCAGGTACTGAGTCGATATGTGGATAGTCAGAACAAGAGCATTAAGGAAGCTTACTTACAAAGAACTGTACGGTAACATAAGTGAAAACCTACATTTCTATAACTTATGTGGTTATATTGGGTTATATAGCGTGTTATATAGAATGTCAATTTAAGTCAAACTGAGTGTTCTTGGCTAGGAAAGGGAAAGTGCACATGAAAAATAATCAGTCTGGGAGGAGGACACACAAAGCTTCTATCCTTCTGATACCCATGAACAGTGTCGGTGCTGGATTTTTTTTTTTTTTTTCCTTTAGTCAAAACAAGAGAAACGGACATTACAATTTTAGACATGACATTCTTACATTGTACAGCAGCATTAAAGTTGCATGCTCTCACCAGATGTATAGATAATAAAGCTAAATGCATTGATTGTGACCATCTTTTCAGGCTTCTTCTCCTACATGACAGGACTCTGCTGAATTAATGCTCCTTTGAACCAGAAGAAGCCTTTTAGAAAAGCTGCCAATCTCCATTTCTATTTTCCACTGATAGAAAATTTGCTACTGCTATGAGAAAGTTCCATTTAGAGCTGCTATTGAAAGTATACTTTCCATTTGGAGCTGATGTTCCCAAGCTTTAGCTTTTAGACAGTGAACGATGTTTTCTCCTTGTCTGCTTTATTTAAGAGCATCTATTCTGAAGTTCCTCAGATATTGATATATCTAGATTATGAACCAGCCATTTCCCTTTAACTTGCGGTTTCATCTCAGGGAGTCTCCCATCATAAACTTTTTTATCCTGTCTTTAGATTATTTTTCTTTCTCAGAACCCCATTTTTGTTCACATCTTTCTTTAATTGGAACATCCAAGGAATACTCTATTAGTCTGGAAATACTGAGTTTATCTGCAAACAGATAGTAAAACCAACAGAGATCATAATTATTACTTAAACCCCCACTTTTTCTACATTAATATTGTCAGTCCTCCTTGCTACTTATTAACAGTTTAAGTTAGCAGTCTATTCATAGTCCTCATTTTTTTCAGAATCTCAAATCAAAATCCTCTAAGATCTACAAATTTTCAACTTGGGTGACTTTACATTTGCTCACATAGAAACACAGTGTAGCTGCAATTTAAAAAGACAATCCAGATCACTGTAGACAAGGTACTCTTTGCATTCTGTCTCCTAAACCTTTTTTCTTTTTCTCTTTTTTATTTCTTTCCCCTGGAAACTGGATTAGCGATAGTAGTTTATTCCATATTGCTGATGAAAATGTAAGATAATATGAGGCCAAAAAGAAAACTCTATCTTACAGAAAAATTGAGCAGTACTGCTGTCTTTAACAGCCAAATAAATACAAATAAACAGAAGATGTGACAAGAATACTTCAAAGGCACAATTTCCATAGCCAGTCTTCACTGGAATTAGTTATGTATGTAATTCTTTATTAATTGAATCCCATCTAAGTAACTCCACTATTTTCCTACATCAATGTCACACTGACAGGACAGTAATTATCCAGGTATCTCATTTACCTTTTTAAGTTATTGATGTATTAGCTTTCCTTCAGTCCTTTAGAATTCTCAGTTTTCTGCTAGACTTACTTAAAATTTAAACCTACAACACAAAAAGATACTCTTAAAAACATTGAAGGATGCAAATTATTAAGAGTTCACTGATTTTAAAACACTGAACTTCAGCAATTGCTTTCTAATCATAGCCTGAACCAACTCTAAAATGATAAATAATTCCTTCTTACTTACTTTACAATGAGAATGCACCATCTGAATCTTCCCCAAACTGTTTATTGAACATGGCACTAATGGAAAAAACGATAAAAGGGTAATGAGTATTTTGGAGCCATGATAAGGGGAATAGAAACCAAGAATAAAAGAATGTTTAATAACACAATAACTTGAATCAGCCTAGTTCTCCCTTTTAACAACGTTGCCAAACTGACCATGCTGTGAAAGGCAATGATATTTCATGAACATGCACAGGCACACAAGGTGTGAAACAGTAGGATGTAGAAAACAACAGGTAATCTTTAATTGCATCAGCCAGCTATTTAGACATAATGAAAATGACCATCAGTCTAATAAATTAATGCAATGCTTAGAACTGTGCTGCTAGCACTTTATTGTGTGGCATACTCTGAATGCATTCAAAATTATACATGCATTCTATCAGACCTGAAATTTGTAATCTATTTTTTTTTAAATTATTGTTAGAACTGAAGCTACTAGTCTTAACCTTGATAGTTGACTTTTTGCATAACCCAGAATTTAAAAGCAGTCAGGAAGAATGTAATCTTTCTTTCAGAATAATTGATGTGTTGCTGTTGGGAATTTGTTTTTGTCCTGTGAGGTTATATGAAAAATATCTGTGACCTGTTATTCAACAAAATGCAAGTCAGAGAAAACCTGGCATTTACTATTCAGTTAAAATGATTATGCACAAAAAATATATAAATAATTAGTATGTAAATTGAGTATAAAAGTGAAAACCAAATTTAATTTCAAGTATCCTATGGAACTCTTTAATTTTTAATTCTTTCTCAGATTATGGAAAACAAATGGTTTCATTAATAAAAATTCTTTACCAATTAATCAATTTTTATATTATTAATATGATATTGCAAAAATATATGGAACATATTCATGATTTCATCTGCATCCAGATATCAAAATGTATTCTACAATGTAATTACGTACTAAATGGAAACTTTTAAATCTACAGCTGTACCCATCTGTCTGGAATGACACAGTAATAATTGAATTAAATGTATGTCACAGTATGAGACTGATACCAGTCCATCACTGAAGTGTCTAAGTGGCTCTTTAGAAAAAAAATTAAGAACTAAAGCTAAGTATACTAAGAATCTGAGACAAGGACATGACAATTAATGAATCAGAAATAAGCTATAGGCATCATAAATCAGCAGCTCTTCCCCCCTTTGTGTTTGGTTTGTTAAGAGCTCTAGGCATGGAAATTTGGTTAGATAAGCACCAGAGAGATTTCCAAGAGTCTAAAGAGAAAAGATGTATTTAATTAAGAGTGAGTCATGATAAGATTCAGACTTTTTCTTATTAACTAGATTCAGAATTAAATTCATGCATACTAACTGGGAAACCTATGCTAATGTCTATAATAAACTGAGTGGAAAAGGAATGCCTAACTCAAGAAGCAATTTTGGGAAGACTATATGGAAAACTCTCTAGTTTTGATGGGGAACTTGATAGAAGAAATATGAAATTTTACATACCCTAAAATAAAACTGATATATTTCTTTATGTGACATCTAATCTTTAAATAGACTTTTCCATGTATGGCTTCCATGATAGTTTTAATAAAATGAAGGCAGTTTACTACAGCAACAGACATTAGTGAACAAAGAATGTTAGATCTGGTGCAGTTAAGTTTTGCAATCCACTATCTTATTAACTAAAAACACGGCCTGAGAACCTTTAAATGACTAAGAAAAAGATATGGAGAAAGGATCATTTGCTAGTTAAACCAATGGGCCATCACTTCTCGTTCCACAAGCCGCTACTGTTTGTTCAGTAACTATACTATTCTCCTACCTCTCTAGGGACCTGAATCAAAATCCAGTCAGAATTTTGATAAAAGTAAATATCTGTGTGATCTACACATGCATAAAGACCCATCACAAATATGATTTTCAACACTGCAATTTCAAAAAGGTTTTCTCTCACTAGATAGGTGAGGGTGTGTTGTATTTTAAAATAGATATTTTTCTGACTGTCAAGCCTTGCTCATTCTTTAGTTCAGACAAAAGCATAAAGCTTGAAAGAACTTTGGAAATTATTACTTTAACTCATGTAAAAGATGGGTGATTTTAAACACAGGGATCAATAACAATATTAATAAATGATACCAGTAATATATATATATATATATATATATATATATATAATACCAGGAAGAACAGATAAATACTACTCTCTTTTTTTTTTTTTTTTCCTCAAAACTCTGTGCTCTTGAAATACTGAAGATAAAAGGAGGTGAACATCTCCAGAGAACCTCACATTTAGGAAAGAGAAATCTTTAGTAGTGATTATAGATTACTTTATAATCTCCAGCCTTAGAATAAAGAAACAGAGGAAACACACATAGAAGAAATGGACATGCTCCAAGGAAAATGTTTTCTGCCATTATATACAGATGAAAACATTCAAAACTAAATTAAATATTTACCTAATGTTTGCATCATCTCACAGGATGTCTTATGTATACAAGTATTGTGCTCAGTGTTAACCGCATTACAATATATATCAGACACAACTGTTTAACGTTCACTCTTGTAGGAAGTATACCTTTATATGATAAAACAAGCGAGATCAACAAATGGGATCAGCAGGATCACATGCAGTTCAGGAGTTACTGAACATAAGTGAAGTTTGGAATAATGGTCTGTGAGTGGCACTGGCTTATACTCATTGTTATTTAATATATGACCTTGATTAAGTTTCCTGTATTTAACAATTTTTTTTTTTAAATGAAACTCAGGATTTGCAAATCAAGAAGTCTGTGGGAGAGTATATTGTCAAATTGCTTCCTGTTGTGAAATTTGTTGTCTCCAATTAAATCTATCCATCTCAACAGATTTCAATCTGGATGCTTTGAATACATTTTGCTTTTTCTTAAACAGCTCTAAAGCTTCATTAAAGTAGTATAGTACTTCACACTTTTGTGACCTGGCTAAACTATATTTCTCATGATATATCACAGCAAGTTTATTCACAGAGGAATATTGCCTGCTAAAGTACATTTCCCTGGCAGCTGAGAAGTCCAATTTTTAAAGCATGAGGCAGCTGTGTTGCTTTTCCTGTAAACCACAATACTGGCTTAGGTGGATGCAGATTAAGTCTGAGCCCATTCAAAATGAAAAATGTCTTCACTGATGAACTGACCTTTCTTGTAACTCTTGTTCTCTGGAAAGTTTTGCAACTTAGATTGCTTTGTGGAGGAAAATAAAACATCAAGATATCAGATGTGTCAATCCCATTTTCAGTTCTACCATATAGGGGTAATATTGACTTAAAATGAAAGTTACTAAGTTTGTTGTATTTGATGACTGAGAACTTTCTTTGGGCTAATTGTTGTAATTCTAGTTTCCCCACTATGTGCCACACAGCATGTGAAGTTCCTTCTGTTCACTGTGTAAGGGTGCTGGAATATAGCTATATTTATGGTATTTGTCTGAAGCAGAAATAATTGCACTTATTGAAAACAATTATTCATTTCTCCACTTTCAAATACCAGCTTCCTTTGGTAATGTATCTATACAAGTCAGAATGGCTAGAACAGAAGGAAATTGACAAAAAAGTTGAATTCAATTTATCTGCTGAAATTACATGATTTTGTACCACTGACTATTTTAGTCATTCAGGATTTTAATGGGTAAAAAACAGCATAAATGGAGAGAAGTTAAATGAAACTGAGTCAATACACATGGAGGGCTGTGCCATATACAATAAGCCTTGAACTGCTTTGGCTTTCTATAAGGAGGCTGCTGATAATCAGTACCACCTTTACATCCAGACCTGGAAAAATGAGGAAATCTATGTTCTCACCCCACTCAATATTAGCAAACCAACCCTTGCCTCTGTATAAAAAAGCATCAGTAGCCTTTGATATTACAGAGGTTCACTGAGGGGCAATGTCTTCAAAAGTTCCTTATTTGTCAGAACAGCTTCACATTACAAGCTCCCGCTGGCACCATCTGGCCCAAAGTTAAAGGGAAAACTGAAAGAATACACATAGAATGAATGTGTTTTCAATGAAACCACAACCGTTGAGAGCTATGTCTGACTATACTTGGAAATGGTCTATATCTTGCAGTGATTGTGTAACACACACGTGTGTGAGGGGGGTGTTCTTAGACAAAGATGACAAATAGAATTTTACAGTTCTGTAAAGATTTCTGACTACTTTAGGGATAGACATCTTGACAGATAAGCTATTAAAATCTGTAAAATGTTTTGATATTACTATATCATATTGGGGATATTTGTATATTTGTTTACACAGAGAGAGAATTCCACTATTTCAGAGTCAAAATAAATCAAATAAAACTACTGCTCCTAGAAAAATGCTATTTAATATAAATGATTCTATGTAACAACTATGTAGTGTGGTAAAGGGTATGGTAAAATGAATTACAAGTATACGTTTCTGGTTTTTTTAGTTGGTTGGTTGGTTTCTTTTGTTGTTTTTCGTTTTGTTTTTTTTTTTTCTCCACATCAAAAAATCTATTAGACTGGGCAACGTACCAAAGTCTGTTAAAAAAAGTTGCAAAATGCCTGTTTTCACATATAGTCCATCTTTTGCGTGTACATATTCACACTCAGACTGCAAATACATGCTAAGGAAACCCTACTGCTACCTTGGCCAGAATGTCATCTTAGAGTTAAGCAATACAGCAGGTGCTCTGTGTATAGCTACACAGATACCAGCTATGAATCAGTGTTTCTGAGTTAAAAATATTGCTTTTGACTAGTCCTTAAGAATTTTTTCTGTTTGTCTAGATCCTTTTTGAACTTTTATAATCTTTGAATGTATACAACATCCTGAGGATCTGTGTCAATGAAGACATTTTATTTTTTTCAATTTTCATATTTCTTTTAATGACCCCCAGTCTACCTACTGGAAAAAAGAGGGAATGGTCATTTCTTATTCTCTTTTCATTCTACTCATTACTTTACTTTTAATCTATCCCTCCTCACTCATTGCTTTACAGACTTTTAATCTTTCCCTCCTAACTCATCTCTTCTGCAGGCTGAAGAGTACTGTTCTATTCAGTTATTCCTTATATAGATACTTCTGCTTAACTTGATCATCCCTGTTTCTCTGCATTTTCCTCAATTCTTGTTCTCACATTTCAAAAATAATAAAACAGAACTGGAAGCCTTCAAAATGTAGTAGAATTATGAATTTATGCAGTAGCATAATATTACTTTCCCTTTTCTATTCCCTTCTGAATAATTTCTAGGACTCTATTTGCTTCTATTTGCTGCTCCTGATATGGTGCTTTCATAGAACCGCGTTGTAACTTCAGCATCTTTATTTTGTGCCTACTGTTCAACCTGAGTGCAGAATTCTTACTTACTATGTATGAAATAATGTTTCAGAGAGACAAATTCAGAGCCAAGTTTGTTTAAATGTCGACTTAGTCTGCAAAAAAAGCTTGTGAACAGTAACAAATACTAAAGCAAACACGGATTGAGCTTTTCTACTTACAAAAATGTGTAGATCAAGGGTAGAGTTTTATTTTCCTGCAGCAAGTTTGAGTAATCCTTGACTCTGATAGTATTGTGATACAAAGGTTAGTATTAAGAATAATAAAAAATATTAAGAAGAGTTTGGGATTTTTTTCCCACTTATTATAGTACAATTTATGGTTAAACTTGAAAAAAACCTAGGTATGCATTTGGAAGCATTCCACAGAATTTTTTAATTTACATTTTAATTTTTTTTATTTTTATTTTATTTGCAAGGGGTGGGGATACTTGGACCTTGCTTGACTCTTAAAATTAGAAAACTTTCTGCATGTTTGGATGTTGAGACTTTTACTAGACTAAAAAATACTGATGAAAATACATTCCTGAGTATTTCATCCTCTCAGGAAAGGGGATCTAATTGAGCAAGTAATCTTGAAAAATCTTACCGTGCACTACTGTGCACTTCAGCTTGTACTTTAGCTTCTTAAAGGGCTTGACAAGCTCTTCTGCTACTATTTCATTTTCTCTACCAAACTAAAAGCCCATATAAATAATAGCCATGGAAGCCTGTGTCTGTTCTGATCACTGCGATGAAGTCAGAGTTCTGCAACATGAAACATTTAACTTTGCAGAACATCTAAATGTTCACAAAGAATGAAGCGCTGGGTTTAGTGACCTATGTCAACAGTACTCTCGTGTATTCCTGTTCAAGACTGCTACTTATATTAAACAA
Source organism: Calypte anna (assembly GCF_003957555.1). Taxonomy (NCBI): domain Eukaryota; kingdom Metazoa; phylum Chordata; class Aves; order Apodiformes; family Trochilidae; genus Calypte; species Calypte anna. The sequence continues at coordinate 58,776,404 of NC_044274.1, read as the reverse complement.
ATACTTAATTTTTCATTTCAAAACTTGCTACTGCTGTTTTCAGCAGAAGTGCAGTCCTGCAATTTCAGAAAATTTAAGTAAAACTATTATCTTTGTGCCATCACTTAGCTTACAGCAGTTTTCAGAGTATAAAATGAAATGTAATTCTGCAAATTTTATATGAAAGATTAGGGTATTTTTATGTCTATGGACATGAGCAATCTCTTTCCAGCTATACTTTCATAGTTTATAGTAGCAATCAAACTTCCTAGCTCTGAATCTTCATGTGCAACTTGTGCAGCTTGGGTTGTGTTGGTAGTCTGTAGATTCATTTTGTGACTATAGCAAGCAGATTTTTAGGATATGAAAAACTGAAACAAGCAAGCAACCAAATCTCATCTCTTTCAACTCTGTCTTGTAAAGAAATTAATCTTTCAAATATATCATGTCATCAATGGTCTCCTTCTTAGACACTCAATATACTAAGAAGAAATTTAAGCTGTCACTTGTTTCATAAAAAGAATTTGCTTGCTTGCTTGTAGTTTCCAACAACAAAAAAAAAATCATCAGTAACCCAGACCCTTGAGTTTGATGTAGCTCTTTTGCACTGTTCTGATCACAGTTATTGGAAGGCTAGCAGAGTAATTCATCATGAGGCAAGGGTGATGGAGACCTGAGCTTGTGTTTTCTTGTGTTGCCCTGTACATTTCCCAATCTACTGGCATGTTGTCTGGCTGCTGAAGACTGGAACAGTGTTAAGGAGTCATCCTACATAATGTCCTACCAATGTCAAGAGAATGTTTCAAAGTTCTTGATGTAAATCATAGAAAACCAAACAATCCACAACAATATATTATTATTATTATTATCACTAATAATAATAATTATTATTATTGTTATTATAATTTAATTATTTTATTATTATTATTTTAATTAAAAATGCCTTGTTGTAACTCTTATTTTGTGGTATATATGTGGAGCTTGAGGCCACCTTTGAAACTCTGTTATAATGGATGCAACATTTTTGATCCCAAATAATGGTTCTATTTGAAGATATGCACTAGTGCAAGCAGAGCAGAGTCCAGAAAAAATGAGTACCAGATTACCAGGGGCAAACTGGTAATCATTTTTGTCAGTAAACCTTTACTTCTACACCTTGTAGATTTGTACCTATTTTAACCTTCCAAATAGTCACTTACTCACAAAAGTACTAACATTATTGCAATACCCAATTTCCCTTGGAAGAGACTGTGAAATCACCAGGGTGTATTTTATACAGAAAGAGAAAAGATGTTCTCAGACACAAGTATCTTACAGATGAAATAAAGAGAACATATGGACATAGAATAAATGGGAGAGCACAAGGAAACAAGGACAGTTAAGTTGGTCTCCCTAACTCCTCTTGCAGCATCTTGCTGTCAAATTTTGCAAGAACACTATGGACAAGAAATGGATTCAGAGACTGATAATATTGCAGCTTTGAGATGCTTTGAGAGGAGCTCCTGGAAAGCAAAATGGAATATAACAGACATAAATAAGTCTTTAAATTTAAGAAGATCTTGATATTGTGGTGAGTCAGATATGGAGTTTTCAGTGAATGAGAAGACTGGAAAAGTAGGGAGGACTAAAGAGAGTTTTTAAAAGAAGAGATCCAGTTTACATTTCAGGAAACAGAGGAAGTGGCTAGTAAAAGGACAGACAAAGAGGTGTATCTCTGTCAAAGAATCCAGCAACATAATTGAATTTTCCAGTAGCTTTTCAGGTGAAATGTTATTAGAACCAAATGTGGCCACATTTGTTTCAGAATATAGTTTAAGAAGCCTCCAAATAAAAGAATGAAAATCAAATCTAGAAATATAAAAGTACGAATTAAAGAAATAAGAGTAAATTTGTCCTTTTCATTTATAATAATGAGTATGATTTTACTATATTCCTGATATATATTTTAAATGATTGAGGCAGTCCAATAGTAAGGGGGCTTTTTCTTGATACAGGATATAAATTAATAGAAGTACAGTTTTGTTGTGAGAACAAGTCCTGTGGGATCACAGTCTGCCATTTCTGACAAAAACTCTTTTTTTCACCAGTTTCAGCCAAAGTTGTAAGAATTCTCAGTGATTAGTTCCTACAAGCTTGGTGAAAGATCAACAGGAGAGAGAAACTTGACTTAATGTCCCAGTAGACAATTAGACAAAACACAACCACTATATGGATTGTCTGAGAGCAGCCAGCTGACCATCTAATGTGCTCTATATCTCAAATGCACTGACTGAACAACAATCAGGTAGCTCACTAGTCACAAGATCTCTTATGATCTCTCCCTGTAAGAGAAGGGATGGAGAACAGCAATGGGACTTACTGAAGTACTACGAAATGAAGGAACTATCATTATGAATGCCTAGGGAACAAGTTTTTTAGACTCTTAAGCTGACATAACTCTCGGAGGCTTACTAAAAATATTTTAATTCTTTTAAAGTATTGCAGTTGTAGTGCCGTAGTCATTCTTCCACTTGCTGTGGTGAAGAGCCCTTCCTAGGCTGCGTTGTGATATCAGGAGCAGCCAACATTGTGTTCTTTTAATCACTTTGGGATGTGATTTTAATCACAGTGCACTTTAGTCACAGTGCAGTGGGCTGAGGCAATCTTGCAATTTCTGATCTTACCTACCAGTGCAGTGAGTTGAGACAACCTATTACCTTCTTGTCCTTCTTACAAGTAGAGTCATTTGGGATGAATAGGCACTCCCTAACTGCACCTGGAACTCCTGTCAGATGGGAAACATACATTAAACTCCTCCTGCCTGGATTTTAGTGACACTGAGACCCTTTTAGCTCTCTAGGATTTCAGCGGGCTGTGATCCAGTATCTTCCCTTGAGCTGGGATGCGTCTCAGCGTAGATTTTGCATGGTCCACAGGTCATCTGCTGACACATGCCGATGAAGAAGAAAGGTTAAAAACTGTCCACTGGTAGATGCTGACAGCAGAAAATAGTGAATGTTCATTATAATTGGACTTCACAAAGTTCAGTTCATAGGCTAAGCTCTATACCTGTGTGTGTGTGAGCATATGTGATTTGATTTAGGAAAATTTGTTGCATCTTAAACTAATTTGTGTTGATTATAACAGGTTGTTGATTACTGACTGACTGAAATATTGCTAGAAAATCATGCAATCTTGTGAGTTTTCATAATAGTGCTAATTACCTCAAAGTTGTATAGGATCCATAACTGTGTGATGAATTAATACCACTGATAACTCTATATCTAATTTACTTAGATATAAACCAATGTCCAAATCTGGGACTAAGTCCCAGCCACACCTAGACTTCTGTCTGAGAAGGAGTTTAAAAAGCAAGGGAGACCACCCTGAACCTTGTGACTTAACACGAGCTCCTCCCTTACCTTTTTCATCAGTGGTCTCTGTGTCAATAATTTTAGCTTGAGTCTAACTCAGATTCCATTGTATATTTCTTCCACATAGTAAGTAATAGAGTGAACCTTGCCATTGAACTCTGTTGAGCTGCACTTTTACAAATTCACATAGAAATCTCTTTTGCTAATATTTTTGAGTGATCCTTTATGTGACCTAAATCTCTCTTCTAAGACTGAAGTTAATGGATCATACATGGTAAGTATTGACAATTTTTTTGCAAAAATATCATGACCCCCTCATAGGTGCAGAAATATGGAGATAACAGCTAGTAAGTAGTTTTGTGTGTGCATGGGGCAGCCCCCATATGCACAATGAATATTTCTTCTTGTCACCAGATCACCAGGGCTGCTGCTACGTTCTTTAGGCTCCTAGGCACTGCTTATCTTACCTCTTTTATTTTGAGTAAACCCTTGAAGTTGGACAATAGGGTGAAAGAAAGGTGGGAAATGTCACATAAGAGATTGGTATGCCTTTCTGGTTCTACAGTTAGATAATGATAGTTCTGCTGCTAGGACCAAAAGAAAAACTACGTAACTTTCTCATAGTGAGTTTTTACTCTTCAGAGGAGTAAAAACTTTTCATCTAAGTAAAGCAGTGTAAATTTGAATGTGGATAAGAAAATATGATAACCAATAAAATTATTCCGACACAGTTACTCTTCGGAGTGAAATGGCATGTTAAAATCTAAATGAAAATGAAATTAGTAAGGGAGTGAAGGACATAACATAGAAGTTCTCTTCTGAATCTGGTAAATTGAATGGAATGTCAGCTTCCAATTCAGAGTACAGAATAGCAGGATGAGAACTGCAAGTCATAGATCTTAAAATGGCACAAAACTGCCTTCTGAAAGGAATTTAAAGAACATTTGGTCCCAAAGGGTAGTTCTGAGCTTATAAAGTGATATCGTGGCAATAGTTCTTAAGATCATGTCAATGTTTACTCTTTGATTACTGGGTTTCACTACAAATCTTCTTTAACAAAGAGTCACAGCATTGAGGAAGAAGAGTTACATTAGTGAGGCATCAGTCTTCACAATGTATTCAACTGTTAGCATACCAGAAAGCTTCATTCAAACAATAACCAAGTCCTTATCTATGAAAGGAAAGAGAAGCAACAAAAGGCACAAGTCTCTGTGTTGTTGAAAATATCTGAGAAGTTAGTAGTGAAGCGGATACAGGTCTGACAGATGCTCTTTTAACAATCACTATTCAAGCAGTCTGGTTTATATCTGCTATCCCTTCTGTAATTTTCTTTCCAATCAGCCTCAATGGTTTTGTCATCTCTTTCCTCAAGCTACATTAATTTTAACTATAAAATAATATAAAAATAATCCAAAACTCCGGTCTAACCCTCAGTTTCAATAGAGAGTTGAACTTGATGATGTCTTGGTATCCCTTTTAATACGTATTTTTCTCTGATTCTATGCTTTTAATTCCAACAGTGGTACAAAGGTCAAAGTACCATTCAGTTTGTTAACCTTCATAATGTTTATACTTTCTGTTGTGATTAGAACATTACTTTGGCATTGAGATAGAGGTAGCATAAATTCCTAATTTGTTCCATCTTTCTGCTAATTTCTTTTCTGCAGAACCCTTCACATAAAGGTTTTATTCACAATGTTTGGACCTTGTCACCTAACGACATTACTCTGTTAAGAATAGATAGATGTTCTATTATGGGGTCATAGGCTTGTCAAAGAAGCTATATGCTGAACTCACAGCAAATGAGAAGCAGTCAGGCAGGATGAATTTCCCTCACGTTACCTGTCCAACACAGCTGGTGACTAGTTTCATTTTATCCTCACTTTTAGCATTTTCCAGCCATTTTTCCAAAAGAAAAATAAGAAAAATACTTTGACTTTTGCTTTCAAAATTTCTGTGGAATTTTAGTGTTTTGATCAAAATATAAACATTTAATTTAGGCCAGTTTGGTGTAAATTGTGTTCATCTGTGCTGCCCCCAGTGAGCATCTGCTCAGGTTGATCTGGAATTTCAATTCTCTGGAAGGATGTAATTTCCTATTGGGGACTGCATTTTGTCTTGATGGTGAGTGAGGGAAACACTTGACAGTGGACAACTTCTGGACTTTTTCTCTGTGTCCTAGTTTGGTCCAGGATAGAATGAGTTTTCTGTCTTGTACTTTTGCTTTCAGCTAAGTCTCTTGTAAGTAGCTGCACTTGCTGAAATTAACAGCAAGTTTCTCAGTCAGTGTCAGCTTCGAGGACTGGTAATGCTCAATGTTTATAGTTATGGTTGAAGAATGTTCTGCAGAACCAAGGCCGCTGGTTGGTTCTGATGAACATCTTATGCTCTGGAAAGAGAAATGGAGTAAAGAGGTGCCCTGGCTTGAGAGAACCAGGATTAAAAACCCTGCCTGGGACAATACCAGCAAGCATCAGCCTGTTGATGTTGCAGCTATAATGAAGATCAATTGAGCTCTTTGAAGGATGGGGATGGGGAGAGGATGGGTTATATGACCTAAATGAACCAGTCACAATATTACTTCTCATGGTGCTCAATATAAAAAGGCTTGCAAGAGACCATTTCGGGGGCTTCTCTGCCTGGTGTACTCGCTGGGTTAAGGCCCTCCTACTCCTCCTTGTTTCCTCACTGGAGAAGAACAGCATTTATCAAGACAGATTGCCTTCTATCTACTCAAGTTTTTTTCAACCTTAAAGGCTCTCTCCCTTATTCCCTTATACCTCTGGGAGGCAAGTGCAAATAACAGAGCACCTGTCACTGCCTGGCTACTGTCCAAACTATGACAGGAGGTCACACCTGTAACCTTTCTTTAGGGAGGAGTAGACAAGACAGTTGACCAAAACTGACCAAGCAGAGTATTCCATCCCATAAGAGTTATACTTGCTATAACGTTGGGGGATCACAATGATCAAGCCCCCTCACCCTTTCCTTTGGCCCTTCTTACCTTGTCCCTGTTTGCTTTGGCCTCCTGGGAAGATTCCATGTGTCCATCTGCCTGTAGTCCTGATCCATGCCAGCCTGAATCTGTGTGTTCCTGCCTTCAGCTCCCAACTGCTGCTGACTTCAGGAGTTCAGCCTGGACCTTCCCAGGGCTGCCCTGCAGCCTCAGTGGTGACGTAAGGGTTACTGGGGGGAAGGAGGGAGAAAAGTGGTATAATTTTTCTTTATATTTGTATATATTTAGTAATTTTTCATTTTTTATTATTACTATTTCATTAAAGCTGTGTAGTTTAGTTTCCAACCCATAAGTCTCTTTCTCTTACTCTCTCTCCTTTCTTTATAGGGAGTGGAAGGGGGCTTAATAGAGAGCATCTGTCATTCAGTAAATTGCCAGAGCAGCATTAAACCATGACACCCTGCAACTGATTTTACAGACTCACTATCACAGACCAGAGGATACACATCCATAAAAAAAAATGTAATGAATTGTGTGAATTTTTCAGTGTCAGGTAGAATTGAATGTATGGTGATACTTGTGCTATGGTTTTCAATAAGCATTCTCTGATAGCTGGTGTGAAACTTGATAAGTGTTATCTTTGAGATCTCTATCACAGAAATGGATGAACAGGCACAGAAAAGTCATGTCAGTCATACTACACTAATGTAATTTAATGCCTTTGTACTCCTTGCAGATGGGAATGAAAGGTATATTTTGTTCAATCTGCTGAAATTTAGCCAGATCAGTGTTTTAACAATAGAAGCACACAGTAGTTAAGGGTCTGCTGCACTCATGAAAGTGACATGTAGCCCAGAGAGGACATTTGAGAACCTTTGCACTTAATGGTTAAATGATGCACGCAATCTCAATACTGGCAGAATTAATAATTTCCATTACAGTAATAGTACATTGGCTAGAGTATTTTAGCTGTTTCTGCAATCAAATCCAACAATTTTTTTTTCCCGCACCTTGTATTACATGCACAAGACTCGCAAATTTCTAAAGCTAATTATCACTATAAGCAGATAAACTGATGCATAGATGCTGCTATCTCAGTCATTAAAATATTTATCTGTTAAGTCCCTACTTGAGTATCGAGATGTTTTTCCTTTTTATAATTGCTTAATTAGGTTTACTGCAATAACAGGTATTGTTTTGATTTGTGTTTATGCTCTTTACTGGCACTCTTTGACCAGGAACAAGCATGGAATGAAAAGCTTTCATCACAGTATGATCAATTCTACCAGGAATAGAGGTGATGTCTGCAAATTTAATAAAACCTTTTTAAAAAAAGGCAGAAAAAACTTAGTTTTGAAGAGTGTAGGCAAAACAACGTTTTCCTCCTTCCTCATGTTAATTTTCTGACATAAAATCTGTTACAATTTGAAGTAATAAGCAGCTACAGACAGAAGTAACTTATTCAGAACTGTTTCAGAACCTATTTCAGAACTTATTCAGAACCTATTCACTTCAGGGAGTTTTTGCTAGGTCTATACATTTTTCATTAAATAGAGACCACAATAGAGTACAACTACATATTACCTTCATACTCATTTATTAAAACCTCATATCAGGAGGCATCTCTATCAAAAAATAGAGGTGGTATGTTAACAGATTATCTGTCCCATACCAAGAAATTAAGTAGTTAATATCTATGACAGCACTACATGCTGAGGCATATTTGGAATTTTTTGTACGAGACAGTGCTCCTGGTGTGGCAGAGTTCAGGACACTCATCATTAACTGATAATCCTTTGTGCAAAAATACCCAAAAAGGTTCTCTTTCTGTGCAGTTTTTAAGAACTGTGTGGAGTGACTTGCAACAAAAAGTTTTGTAACTTTGTGACTGAGGACAAATCATGTCTCTACTGGCAAAAATCAGTCATGTTTCAATCTAGAGCATTAAAAAGCAATAACAAATATTTGTTCTTGGGTATCAAGAAGGTGAATTGTCTTTTTGCAGACACAGGACTTAGTGCTGGTTTTCTGTGCTTTTAAAGAAACTAAAATAAACAACATCCTTTCTCAAACACAATAAAGGAAAGAGAGGACAGTGACAAACTCATGTATGTTGTACATACTCATACTCACTGGACAGCAATAAGTTTCCTGCAGCTTTCCAAACTATTTTAATAGGTTCTAAGCTGCAATCCACCCAATCATCAATGTTAATATCCGTTACTCTATTTCTGTAACTCATGAAGTGAATGAACCAATAGCCTCTCTGATACACAAAGCATATCCTGATGTTGTCTTTAACATTATTGTGAAATAGCACTGACTTTCAGTTTAAAATTATTGAGTAACGTGTTAGTTTATTCAGGTGGTACAATATTTCACATCTTAGCCCAATTTGTGAAGTCTTCACTATGTTCTAAGTAATCACATAATCACATAAGTAATCACAGAATCACATAATGTCTTTAGTTGGAAAAGACCTTCAAGATCATCCAATCCAGCCTTTGACCAACACTGTAAGCTCATCACCAAACCACATCCCTAAGGATCCCTACAGGAATGGTGACTCCACTGCTTCTCTGGACAGACTATTCCAATGTTTGACAACGCTTTCAGTGAAAAAATATTTCCTAAACCTCCCCTGGCATAGCTTGGATCCATTTCCTCTGGTCCTGTCACATGTCACAAAGGAGAAGACCTCCTCTGAGGAATCTGGAGAGAACGATAAGGCCTCCTGTCAGCCTCCTCCAGACTAAATAACCCCAACTCCCTCAGTTGCTTCTCATAGGATTCATGCTCCAGGCCCTTAATAAACTTTGTAGCCCTTCTCTGGACAGGCTCCAACACTTTGATGTCCCTGTTAGAGTGAAGTATTCAGAAGTGAATGCAGTATTCAAAGTGTGGCCTCACTAGTACAGAGTACAGGAAGGTGATCACCCCCCTATTCCTTTTGGCCACAGTGTTCCTAATACAAGCCAGGATGACATTGGCCTTCTTGGCTACCTCCACACACTGCTGACTCATATTAAGTTGGCTGTCAACCAACACCTCCAGGTCCCTTTTCCAACTTGCAGCTCTCTAACCACATTTCCCCAACTCTATAACTTACCATGGGGTTGTTATGATCCAATGATGATCCAGAACCTGGCATTTGCCTCATTGAACCTCATACAATTAACCTTGGCCGATTGACTTAAACTGTTGAGATCCCACTGTAAGGCTTCCCTACCCTCTATAATCATACAGCATAGATAACAATAGGGTTTTCATGCTATTCTGTGAAAAAATATTTTATGCTAAATCTTTGCAATCATTCTGAAAATGTCTGCTTATAAACATTCAAAAAGAAGATGAGCATGAGACAAACTAAAGGATGTAGGAAGTTCAAGGAAAATGGAAAAGATTTGCTACTGGAACAAATGCAACACAGGATCAGAGGATGAGAAAGGCAAAACTGGGCACACTTCAGCTTCTGGGAGGACATTAATCTTGTGACTACAGACTTCTGAAGAGTGAGGCAAGGTAGGGAAAGCAAGCTAGAAAAAAGGAGAAAATGTCTTTTGTGTTTTGTACAGAACTATTCAGAGCCTTGTCTTCCTGCATGTCACTGATTAGCTGGCTGAGAAACACAGTTCACTGAGCTCAGCAGAGTGAAGGAAAAAGATGTAGATGAATGAGAAAATGAGGAATGAGAAAAGAATTACCACTAGAAAAAAAACATTAGGAAAAAAATTCATATATACCTTATTCAATGCAAAGGTATGAAAGTCAGATATTTGCAAGGAAGAATAATCACATAAAAACAGACAAAAGGAATGACAGCAAGTTAAGTGTGAGAAAATGGTAGAGAAAAGCAGTGATGTTTCAGATACAGAAGATAAAGACGAGACTTTGGGTAGCAAAGAATATATGTATCTTGATGGCTGAAGAAATAGAGGAAGGAAATAGTAAAACATTAAGCTGGATTCATACAACAGCAAGTAGAATATGAAAGTTAAATTGGCATAAGAGACACTGATGGACACAGTACAAAAATGTGGCAAGAGAATTATTTTCTTATAATGGTATTTATAAAGAAAAACCTATTTTTAAGTATCCTCACAATGAAACTTGAGAAGTGTGGATTGGATGATTGGAAAGTGAATTGGAATGGGAACTAGCTGAAGAAAAGAGCGCAGAGAGTTCTGGTCACTGGGACTGAGTCCATCTGGAAGTCTGTGATTAGTGGCATCCCTCAGGGGTCAGTACTGGGCCTAGACCTGTTCAGTATATTCATCAGTGACCTGCATGAAGGGGTAGGGTATAACCACTGCAAGTTTGCTGAGGATATGAAACTGGAAGGGGTGCCTGACACACCATAAGGCTGTGATGCCATTCAGTGGCATAAACTCCATCTGAGGACAGACTCCATGCACCAGTAAGGTTAGGGGTTGACCTCCTGGGAAACAGGTCTGGGGAAAAAGACCTGGATGGCATAGTGGACAACAGGCTCAGCATGAGTCATCAATGTGTCCTAGCAGTCCAGAGGGCCAGAGCCATCCTGGGGTGCTTTAAAAAGAATGTCACCAGCAGTTTGAGATTCTCTTCATCCTTGAGTCTGCCCTAGCGAGGCTTCACCTGGAGTACTGTATGCAGTTCTGGGCTCCCCAGTTTGAGAAGGACAAGTAACTATGGGAGAAAAATCAGCACAGGGACATTAAAATGATTAACGGACCAAAGCACTGTCGTGAGGGAAGGCTGAGAGCCTGGCCTGTTCAGGTTGGAGAAAAGGAAGTTTGTGGGAATCTCATAAATGTTTATAAATATCTAAAGGGCAAGTGTCAGGAGGATGTGGCCAGACTCTTCTCTGTCTAGTGACAGAACAAATGCTAATGGTCATAAACTGGCATGTAGATTTAACCTGTGTTTCAGAAAATACTTCTTTACTCTGAGGGTAACAGAGCAATGGAAAAAGTTGTCCTGGGAGGTTGTGGAGACAGTGCTGGAGACAATCAAATCTTGCCTTTGTATATTCCTGTGTAATCTGCTCTAGGGAATCCTGCTCTGGCAGTGGGGTTGAAGTGGATGATCTGCAGGGGTATTTTCAAACCCCTACCACTCTGTCATTCTGTGATTTAATGGTAATGTTTATTTTATATTTTTATGTTTGGGAAACATTTGTATGCTGAAAAAGGAAAACATGCTTCTGTTTTTTTGTCTTTCTCCCACCAAAGAATAATATTCACTTAATATGTTTTCCAAACTATTGATTAATTTATTTCCAGAAATATTACATTTACTAATTGCACCTAAAATAGCTAACAATTATGAAATCATCATTCAAAAAGCAGATACTGAGAGTGAACAAATAATACTTAGTAAGTTGGTGCTCAATCCAGCTTCATCATGCAAAATGAGCATCGGTAGCAACATTTACTTTCAGTAACTTATTATTTCAAGTGGGAATGTAGAATAATGTATATCTACCTCTATTTCCAAAAATTCAGCTCCTAGGCAGCAAATACCATAGGATGTCCAAAAGATCATTTTTCTTCCAGCAATTAAATGGTGAGTATAAATTACTTAAATCTGAAATTGGGGAAAATAAGTTAAAATGTATTAATTCTGTCTTTTAAAAATTAAATTAAATTTGATGGGGAAGATTCTTTGATTTGAAGTCAAATTGTCTGAATAAATTTCAGATACTCAAGCTTGGTCCTTAAAAAATAGCTGAAGGAGATATTCGTAGAATCATATTTTGCCAGGAAGGTAGTACAGAAATAGATTAGTCAGCAACATCTGTAATGTAGGCAGGTTGTGTCTTTCACAAAAGGAAGAAATAATTAAAACAGCTCTGCCAAGACCTTAAAAATGGCTTGTTTTGTTTTGTTTGTTTTGGGTTTTTTTGGTTTTGTTTGTTTTGTTTTAATTAAAATATGTTAATGCTTATGTCTGTGTGTGTATAGGAAAAAACACAAGGTAAACACTCTAGGTGAATGATTTCTATGTTCTGTCCACGACATAAATGCTTCTTCATTTTTTACTTATTTTTTTTAGGACTTAGAAAACAAGACGTTTTATTAATCATAAGGTAATGAAATGTGTTTATCTATTTGCCCACACTCCCTGGTGTATAACGTAAGAGTCAGTAACAGAAGCAGTAGCCTGCATGGAGGCAAGTCAACAAATCAATGCTGTGCTTAATGTACTAAAAATTACAAATTAGAAATTAAAGAAAAATAGATAGACTTTAAATGAATATGACAGGCTAGTCAAAGGAGTGTACTACTTGCACGCCAGAATTTTTAGTTTCCCTAGGGTTTTCTGTAAATGCTGCCTCATACTTGTAAATCTGCTCAGACTGCAGAAAAAAATCTATCAGAATACAGCAGACAATAGAAAATGTGAAGACTTGTTCCTCATATGTTTCCAGGTTTTTTTCTAGTTATTTTTAAAGGCACAATGGAAATGAAGTAGATTTGAAGTAAAATGCTGTAAACAAAAGCTGCCATTCAGAAAGCTTTTCAAATATGACCTACAAAAATACAAGAAAAAATACAAGCAGTGTTGTAGTTTACTTTTAAGTGTAGTTCAAAATTCCATCTGATATTTGATACTTCCTCTTCTATTAACACATTTTCTCTTCTACCGTTAAAGTAGTTTAAATTTAATCAGTTAAATTAGATTTTATAATTTAAAGAAATTGTTTTAAAAAAAAGTATTTCAGCATTTCTGTAGTTGGAAATGTGACAGTTCTGTGTTAAAAATAATCAGATATAATCCAAATACAAATCCAGGCAGTGTGTTTAGTAGGTGAGAAGTCTGCCTATTTTAACAAGGATGAGCACTCTGAACTCTCACTATGTTGAGATCTGTTTTTCTGGACTGTGAGCAAATTTCTCAAGTGGATATTGGCCATTTCACTGAGAACAAAAACATCTCTTCTAATCCACAGTAACCTGACCCTGGACTGTAGGTGAGGATTTCTGTAAACAAAATGAAATTGTCAGAGAATAAATACAGCTAACAGAGTAAACTCACTTTTATTTTCCACTCATAAATGATACCTGCTTATATTAGGAATACATACTCCAGTGATGACTTCTCTGGTCTACTCATTAACTTTTTCAGTTTGTTTTTTGTTTTAGGACAGTGGAAAGAGAGGAGGAAAATATATACAATAAAGATGTGATAGCTACTATTATAGCTAGAAAAAACTCTTGTTCTCCATGATAATTTCACCATAGCACTGCACAGTGTTTCAGGTTGAATGCAGAACACCAGTTTTCCTACCAGAATGAGCCAGGAAAAAAGGTCTAAATCAAGTAGAGAGTAACCTTGCTTTAAAAATATCTCCAAAAGTAAGATTTTGGTGAAAATTTTACAAAGACTCTTCAAATATTATTGAAGATACTATTCTGTATTATTTGAAGTGGTCCTATCTGTGCCCAGGAATGTGGGGGGGAAAAAAAAAGGAAGTTTGGTGATAGCTACAAAAGGTTTGTTAGTTTGTTCAGTTCAGGAGTTTGTTTTATAGCGGAGAGTAGATGGGAGAATACAAGAATTAGACAAGAGCTGACTGCATCAAAATCACATTTTTCTTAGAAGAAAAATAATAATGTTCAAGAGGGTGAAACTGTTCCTAGTGTATTAGTTAGACATTAAGTTACTAAGGAAAAATATGTCCCCAAGTCAGGGTACTAGTTCACTCTTGCAAGAGTTACAATTTATTCTTTTTTTTTCTGTGCTGAAATGGAAATAAATGATTTGCTTTCCATCTGATGAAATCTAAGCATCAACTTTTGCAAAATATTGAGGATAAAAATAATAAAAAGCTTTTTGATATGTTTTAGAATTCTATCCTTCAAGACCTTTCTTCTCAGAAGCTAGATTAATTCCTGGAATAAGAATTCTGGTCTCTCTGCAAGCTTACCTACTGTTCATGGAGGCTTTACTTCAGTTTTTTGTATCAGCAGTGCAATAGCTACAGAAGAAAATTCTATGAAAATAATTGCCTTTTACAGCAATGCGGAAACAAGCATTAAAAGATTGAGAATGTGATTACTTTTTAAAAATATTAGCTTAAATGCATCTGAGTATCATAGTAGTAATTTAAAATAGAATTCATCCCCATGTTGGAATATTTTGATGGTCTTCTTGATGAACAGTAGAAACAGGAAGCAAATTAACATTTTTTTCTTCAATCAGAACTAAACAAGAAAAACACTGAAGAAAGAAAGTACTTTGTTAAAAAAATGGGGAAAGGAAATGGAAAAGGAAAGCAAAATAATTCATTTATACAGCCTTACATTCTCTGGATATTCTGTTGTAAGATCAACGAGGGACATATGGAACTATACAGAGAATTGCATTTTATGAATATAGAGATTGTAGGAGGACAGGGTGTTTTTGTGTTTGTTCTGGTTTGTTGGTTTTTGTTTATTTGTTTTCTGGTTTTTTGGTGTTTGGTTTGTTTTTTTTTTCCTATAGGCACTGACAAAAAGCAAAGCCATAACAAAAATTAAGTAGAGAGTCATGTGGTCTGCTGCCCATTAATTTGATAAACTTTGCACTGTCTTACATTTATGGTCTAACTTCTTATTTGCATTCCCTTTTTATTCATTGCAGACTGAGATACTGTATCACCCAGCCAAACAAATCAGTGAAGAAAAATACAGCTAAGCGCTTCTCTGACTTACGGACTCATTCAATTCAATATTCTGGAGACCATGATTGCTTTAAGGCTTGAAATTGAACAACATCTTAGTAAAAATTAAAATCAGAGGAATGGACTCTGGTAATTGCTTATTAAATTTTCAAACCCAGTGACAATAGCAAGTTTAAATTGATTGCTCAGTACAAAATGTGAAATAAACCACACTAGCATAGCTTATGACTGGACCTTCTTGAATGGATAAGTACCTCAGTTCTTTACTACCCCTGGAGAGTTTAAGGGAATTCAATAAAGCTAACTGGAATTTGATGAAAATGCTCTGTATAACCGCTGCCTTGGCTTGTTGCTTTGGCAGAAAAAGCTACATTCTCTACACATGCACATTTTGCTTTTTATCTGTCAGTTCTCAGCCCTCCTTCAAAAGCCTTCCACTTCCTTATTTCTGCCTTGAAGCCATAATGTGTTTGTTTGCCTGTCGCAAAACCTGCGTTTCCTCATATTGTGCTAAATTTTCCCAGGAAATTTGATTTTAGTTTGGGCAAAGTCCAGGAGCTCAACAACAGAAGTCACCTGAACAAAAACACCCAAATATATTTTAACACTTTAACACATGAGAAATGAGAGGGAAAGGTTGGACTAAAGGGTCTTATCAGAGCTTATAGAAAGAGAAAAAGAGGTAGAGAAGGGAACAGGAAAACAAAGCTCAAAATTAAAAAAAAAGCAGCTTTAGGACAAAAGTTCACAGGCTAATAAATCTCAGTTGTCATCTTCAGAGAGATTTTCAAAATGCCAGAAGAACTTAAGGACATGGGTTTAAATGGTTTTCTGAAAGACCTTTGCTGCAAAAGCTATAAGGTATTCTGAAAAATCATATAAGCTGGAGTGAGCAGACTAGGAGCAGAAGAATGAGAGAGAATCCAAAGAGAGAAAAAATTATTAATGTACTTGCACAAATGGGGCAAGTTAGAGTTCTCACTTTCCCCAGAGTCTTCTGAATAAGATATCAACATTAATTGAATACATTTTTAATTTGTGAGTAGGGAAGAGACAGCTTTTTCAAAACTCTGAAATTATATTTTTTTATTGTTGCTTGTTTTTTCCCCAAGAGAAAACAGATTCTGAAAGACTGTCAAACAAGAACTGGAAGATACAGAGAAAGAAGTATGAACTTAGCAAACTAAACCAATCACCAATAAGACAAGAACTGATGTGCCTCTGCTGTTAGAGCAGCAGCAATTCCACCCCTTGGAGTCTGCTTCTGCCTGAGTAACTTGTCAAGCCATGTGAGTATCTTCTTTACAGCTGCCATCTTCGAGACTTCTTCAGGTTCCTATGCAGATTTACAGCACTTAAAGTTTATAGCTTAAACACAGCTTCAATGATCACTTCAAAGGTACCCAACCTGCAAAGTAAAGTGGATGGAAACAAAATAGCAGGTCATTAGCAAGAGCCAGAATATGCCAACATTATCTTGTGGCATACTCAAAGAGTTGTGAGCATTTACTTGAGAGTATGGGTCCTGACAGACAAACAATTTAAGTGGAGAAGTAGAATCTGCTGTAAGGGTATCTCTCTCTTTCAGGCACCAGGCCCGCCTGAGTTCAAGAAGCCTTTAGATAATGCTATCAGGTACATGGTGTGATTCCGGGGTTGCCCTACACAGGGACACAGGTAGGACTTGATGATCCCAATGGGTCCCTTCCAACTTGGCAGATTCTATGATTCTTTCAGCAAAGTAAGAGTAGCACACATTGTGAAATAATGGTGGAATACTTGTTGAATAATAATAAATAAATAAAAACTACCCACAAAGGGAATACGAGGTGATAAAATTCTTCTTTTACTTTCATCTGATAGGTGAGATTATGCTTATTGACTCCTGCTTTCTATGGCTGACACCAAGCTAATGTTAAACCTATTTCAGACTAACATACATTGCTTTGATATCAGTATTTGAAAAAGAGTGTTATGTGGGAATCACATATTATAATTTATTATTACAAAATTAATGTTCTCCTAATGGTAAAAATTACAACAATAGCATTTTAAAAATAAAAGTGAATCCTTGTGATCAACAGCAGAAATTCATATTTCTGTTCTATGTACATTCTGCACTTAATTTTGTTTTTGTCCAGTGGACCACTTAGAGGCTTTCTAAATTTTCCATATAGTTCCTTTTTGTTCTTTTACTAAATAACCTAATGTTAAGTTATAAAATTTTAGCTCTTATGCATCCTGTTCAGCTCAGACATTTGCTTTTATATTTAGGACCCTACAATGTTACCTCCAGTTATTTCCACTTTTACACAGTCCCAGTCATCCTCAAATGGATGGGGATCGATTTCAAATTCAGAGTCTCTGAGGTCACATTAAAAAAGAAGAATCTTGACACTCATTAAGTGTCATTTCAAAGTGTCATTTCAAACCCCAGATTTGAAAATTCTCTTATAACTAGAAAAATAAACAAACAGATGAGAATAGTCACACTACTCTGCTAACACATGGTTGGAAATGCATTAGAAATGACAACAGGCTGCTTGTCATCAGCCATGTCATTTTAAGGGAAACAAGAATCAGAAATTACAAGAATTAGGAGGCAATTAGTAATCTGTCCAAGGAAAAGATGCATTCTGTTTGTCTTTCAAATTAGAGAAAACTAATATATCTTTAGAAATTACTTCATTAGAATGCTTTCCTGGAGCATTATTGTCAGCAAATGTTAGGGAACGTATTTTTCATAATTTCTTCTTTTTTGCTTTTATTGCTCAGTTTGTTAAGGTGTTCTAAACTCAGAGCCCACTTGGGATTTGCTGAGTAAGAGGTGAGGTATGAATTAGAGAACATGACAGTTCAATGCTTCCCAGCTGCTTAACAGTCAAGAAAAAGGGTCCTCCTTTCTGTCTTTGTTTGTGGGTGATACTTCTTTACAGACTGAGGAGAAAGACTTATCAAGCAAAGCTAATTATACTTTTAGAAAATTCTCATCTACAATTCAAATTAGGATTTCCCTGAGAGGGATTCAGATTTTCATACTGCATGTGTTAACCTTCATTGTACCAAACAGTTACAGAAGCTGAAATATTTTTTATATCAAGCGTATTGCATATACAAAGGTCAAACCCACCCCTCCAGTTATGCTAAAATGAATTATCAAATTTAAACATAAGCAATCAGGCAGATTCACTAATGAGATTTACTTTATGATTCATACCTCATAGTCTCTCAAAAGATAAAGGAAGGCTTACAAAACAAGGAGAGATTACTAACTTTCATGTAAAGTATTTCGGCAACATCAGGGGAAGTGAGATGATTTCAAAATCTGGGTTGTTGGTACAAGAGACAGTAACAAATTTGACCTTTTCTGGCACTAATGCTGTCTTAGATGTTTTCCTTAGCAGCTCATGGAATTACAAATGTATGAGCAACTGTTTCAGCCTGCTGGATTAGTTTTAACAACACAGATTAGATATAAATCAGTACAACAAACAGTCAACCTGGACCTTCAATGAACAGTGCTCTGTCCCACAATGATTTTGGCATATGCTCTTTATTTTTTCTCTGGCACTACTTGTGAAAAAATTATTTCTCATCAGGATGAAGTGCAGTGGAGACTGCTGCCTTCTAAGACTTTCTTCCACTTATCCGAAGTGTTTCTTTTAATATGCAGTTAATATATTGGAATATGCAAAAAAAAAAAAATCCAAAATGGAATGAAAAAAATATTCATTTGAACACAGGTTCTCACAGAAACAATGTGCTTGGAAGATGCAGCACTCTTCCTTTTTTGTCATGCTTCATAATTTTCCTCAGTGTTTTCCTTCTGTCCAATATGGACAAATATTAATTCTTGATTTTTTGGTGATAAACTAATAGGCTAGCATAAAAGGTGTGTTATATATGATTCATAGATTGGAAGAGCCTTAAAGATCATCCAGTTCCAAGCCTCCTGCATGGGCAGGGAAACCTTCTGCTACACCAGGTTGCTCAAGGCCCCATCCAACCTGGTCTTGAACAGTTCCAGGGAGGGGCCAGACACAGCTTCCTTGGACAACCTGTTCCAGTGCCTGACCACCCTCACAGGGAAGACCTTCTTCCCTAGGTCTAACCTAAATCTAAATCTGTTTAACTTAAAGTTTTAAACCATTGTTCCTTGTCCTCTCATATACAGCTTTGTAAAAAGCCCTACCCCAGCTTTCTTCTAGGCCCCTTTGAAATGTTGGAAGGTTGATGTAAGGTGACATTGGAGCTTCCTTGTCTCCAGGCTGAACAATCCCATCCTCTTTAGAATGTTTTCGTAGGGGGAGGGGGATGCTCCAGCCCTCTGATCATTGTCGTGGCTCTCCTCTAGACATGTTCCAGGAGCTTTGTGTCCTTCTTATGCTGGGGACTCCGGAACAAGACACAGTACTCCATGTACTCTTACATGAGCAGAGTAGAGGGGAAGAATCACCTTGCCTGATTCACCACTTTGTTATCTGCATGCCTTAGCAGAGGCTTGAGGAGGATCTGCTCCTTTATCTTCATAAGCTGAACATGCAGAAGACTATTGGACCTGATGAGATACATCCCAGAATCTTGAGAGAACTGGTGGATGTAATCTCCAAACCACTCTCCATGACATTTAAAAAGTCATGTTTGTCAGGTGAAGTCCACGGTGACTGGAAGAAGGGACACATTACATCTGTTTTGAGAAAGGCTAGTGAGGAGGACACTAGGAACTATTGGCCTGTCATCCTCACCTCTGTCTCTGGGAATATCATGGAGCAAATTCTCCTAGAAGGTCTGATAAGACCCATGGAGGACAGGAAGATGATCCAAGGAAGCCAGCACAGCTCATTAAGGGCAAATCCTGCCTGACGAACCCTGTGGCTTTCTATGAAAGAGGCACTACATCAGTGGACAAGGGCCGTGATATATCTGGATTTCTGCAAGGTCTTTGACATGGTCCACCACAATATTCTACTCACCAAGTGGGAGAGATACGGGTTTGATGGGTGGACTGTTTAGTGAATAAGGAACTGTCTGGATGGTTGCATCCAGAGGGTAGTATTCAATGGCTCCAAATCCACATGGAGGCCAGTGACAAGTGCTATACCTCAGGGGTCCATACTGGGACCTGTAATGCTTAACATTTCTATTAATGATATAGACAGAGGGATTGAATGCAAGACTGCAGATGACACCAAGCTGTGTGGTGCTGTTGATAAGCCAGAGGGACAGGATGTCATCCAGAACAATCTGGCCAAACTGGAGAGCTGAGCCCCAGTGAACCTCATGAGATTCAACAAGACCAAGTGCAGGGTCCTGTACCTGGATAGGAAAAATTCACACTATCAATACAGGCTGGTGGGACAAGGTTTTAGAGAGCATGCCTGATGAAAGAGACTTTAGGTTGTTGGTGGGTGATAAGCTGGGCATGAGCCAACAATGCATGCTTGCAGCTCAGAAGGCCATTTGTATCCTGTTATGCATCTAAAGAAGCATGGGCAGCAGATTGTGAGAGTTGATCATGATCTGTTAAGACTCACCTGGAGTATTGCATCCAGCTCTGGAGCCTTCCATACAGGAAGGACATGGATCTGATGGAACAGGTCCAGAGGAGGGTCATGAAAATGATCAAAGGGCTGGAACACTTCTCCTGCAGAGACAGGCTTGGGTTGTCCAGCCTGGAGAACAGAAGGCTCCAGGAACACCTAATAGTGACCTTCCAGCACCTACATGGGGTGCACAGGAAAGTTGGAGATGGATTGTAGGCAAGGACCTGTAGTGATAGGACAAGTGGTAATGGTTTAAAATTCAAGAAAAGCAGATTTAGATTGGATACTAGGAAAAAGTTGTTTACCATGAAGATAGTAGAAAAGCGGAACAGGTTGCTCAGGGAGGGAGCTGAGGCCTCATCCCTAGAGAAATTCAAGGTGAGGGTTGATGAGGCTCTGAGCAACCTGATCTAGTTGAGGTTGTCCCTGCTCACTGGAAGGGGGGGTTGGACTAGATGACCTTTAGAGGTCCCACTGAACCCAAATTATTCTATGATGATTAGATATGTAAATATAGTGTGCTGTATTTCATTGTTAGGCAGAAACATTGATATCTGAATATAAGTACTGCTTAAAGATAAAATCTTCATATAAGAGTGCTATCCAGGATTCAGATACTACCTGTATCCCCATGGTACTTACAGCTTAATGGGAATGAAGAGGTTTCTGTCCTAGTGTTTTATTTTTATTCAGAAGAGAGCTAGTAAAGCAAACATAAAATTCTCCCTGCTCAAAATTCTTGGGATCTCATCACTGAGTAGCTGCAGAGTGTATATGCTGGACTCTTTTTAGAAGAACTAAAGCTGAAAATGCAACCCTAACACTGTGCTGTGGATGGAGTTCAACTTGATCTGATTGGAAGGTGGAGTCTCCAAAAGAGACTGGTGGGTTCTCAGTCCCTCCACATCCATACTTTCTACTATTTCCATGCCTAATGATACAGACATGAAGTAGTACTTCTTGAGCAAACTTTGCAATGTGTATGTTTTTTTGTATGCCTTACTTTAAGGTAGGTGATGAACTATCCAAAGATGATTTATGACCTAAAAATGAACAGTATCTAAGCAAAAGTTTTTTCTGAAGTAACAAAGACTCTAATCCATTATTCAAATCAAAGCAAGAAAACATGTCACAAAGAAAACAATTTCTAATACAAGTTTAATTTTTTCTGTCATTCTCATAATACATAACAAAAGCATGAAAATGCCACTGATTTCCAGCCCTGCTTTACAACACAGAAAAGAGAAGAAATTATCATCCCAGACTGCTGTGCAACTGAAGCAAGTCAAAGAATGACATAATGGTGCTCTACTCTTCATTATATGTATTCCCTCCAGTAGGGTTTGAATCATTTGGACTTTGAGCTTCCTTTCAAAAAACCTGCAAAAGAGTTTATCAACAAATCTTTTATCAATTTTCAGTAACAGAATAGTCTATATTCCAGCCAAGTGCATATTTATTTAACATATTTGGAAGTATGGGGTTCAGAAGACCCACTTTTGTACCTCTTCTTTTGAACAAAAAGATAATGAAGTTTAAGTGTAAAGTAATACAGTGGGTGTTTAATTTTTAACCATCTGGATCATTCCTATGCTGCTCAGGCACTTAATGTCTCTACTTGCAATTTAGTACTGGGACTTCAACTACAACTGTATAGAAAGCATTTTGCCAAAAAAATTTTTCTTCACAATTGCACAATTTTTTAACAATTACTTCCTGTGGATATTTGGGTATTTCTTAAAGAAAAATTAAAAGTAAACATACAAGCTTCATAGTTTATTTTTCTGCTATCTTCAAAGGAAAACCTTCTATGAAAACCTACTAATTTTTAATCTTCTCTGTTAGAATTATAAATCCTTTTCATTTACGCAATTAAGTTTTAAAATAAATTTCTAGAAAGGACTTTTTTCTGTTGTTAAAGAGCAATATAGCCCTCTGAATTTTACACCCATAACTGGGAGCTTAGTACTTCGTCCAGTCACCACTTTACTATTTGTTATATCACCAGACAAATCACATTTAAACTGATTCCATCTTTGCAATATTTTAAATCATTTTAATGGCTCTAGATATAGGCTCCTTCTATTTCTTGCAAGAGCTAAGAAAAACCCTATCTGCTGTTGCCTTTATTTAATGCACTTCCTGGGCAGTAGAATGGAAGTTGAAAGGGCACAAAAAAATAGAATTTGCAAGCTGCTGGAATATCTCACTGGAAGCATATTCATGGGTTACAATTCAAGTCAGCCCCTAGAGTGAATCTGAGAAATTATGCCAACAGCATACTGCAGTGACTTATTGCAAACTAGCAGTCTGTAGCTTATTTTCCACTGACCCACCACAGAAGATGAAGGATAGCTATTTATATAGAACAACTTGAATCATTCAAAACCTCAGATGCTGTAGTGCACATTCTCAAATAGCTTCATGCTTACCATCGCTTCCTAGCTTGCTCCACTTTCTATTAGTTTTTTCCCCTCTCAAAGCATATTAGGATCTTCAAAGGTAACCACAACTTCCTGGCAATTGCAATCTTTAAAATAAATAATCCTGACTGATGTTATAAATTGAGTGTGTTCCCTTATGTCTTGACCACCTCTAGAAAGGGTGACAATTATGTTTGTGTGTGAGGTTAAAAATGAGGAAGCACATTTCTTATTCCATATGGGATTCTGTGATGCTTACACTTGGAAGGAGAACAGAGATACATCTGGCTGCATCTAGTAGTTAGATATCCTGAGAGCAACTCTCAGGAGCTCTTCAACTCTCTAGTTAAAAGCACTCTACTGGAAACAAACAGGAAGCAATTTAAAAACAAAACAAAACTGTGCTTTCAAGTAGAGTCAGGTTCCTGTCTTTTGTTGTTTAAATACACACAACTCCCCTCATGAAATTATCACTGGTCATCCTTTCTTTTGAAAGCCCTCTTCCACATCCTGTATATGGAAAAATGAATCAGAAGGTTTTGATAAGCTTGCTATGAACAACATTATCTTCTTTACAAGAAACAGGTAAAAATCTCTCACTGTTTGAAACAATGAGAGAATAAACATAGCAAGAAAGCTCCCCTTGCTCACCACTATTGCATAAGAAATAACCCTTGAGACCAAGAGGGCTGTCATTGATAGTATTAGCTCTGGTCTAAAGGATCCTATTTATGTAGGCCCAAGGGATGAAAAGTGACATGGCACCTTTCATTGCTAGCACCAAAGTAATCAAGTCAATTTTAGCCACCATTGCTATGCTAATTTAGCCAGATGGGGGAAAAAAAAAAAAAAAAAAAGGTAAGAAAATCAATGCAGCTACTCAAGTTTGCAGTTCTTCTGCTGAGACACACAAAATTAACCTTAAAAAACCACAAAGTGTTGTTAAGTCCTAAGTCCATCTCTTTACTAATGTGATTGTCTTTAGCTGGCAATGCTCCTACAGGCAGCTGAGATAGTGTCACAATGTAAGAGAGCCAAAAGAGCTTAAGAAGCAAGTAGGCATAATTCGAACATGGTCTAATAAACTCATTTCAATTTAGGTCCTCTTTGATAAGCAAAATTGAATATGATAATGTTTTCTATGGGTGGAAAGGAAATATGAGAGGGAAAAGCTTTTAAAATTGTATACATTAATGAATAAGTGAGAGAAGAGTTTTCGTCTTTTCACGTCATGAATAGTTGTGATATTCATATGGGCTTCATTCATTTGTGTATTACAGCACAAGTGATATCTAAATCAGCCTTTAAGTGGCCTACTGAAATCACAGTTTTTACATAGTTATCCTTGGAAGAGAGTCTCTACACTCTAGTGGAAAAACAAAACTACCTTACACCATTGGTGACCCCTCTGACAAATCATGTTTACAAATCGTGTTGACACTGCAGAAAGCAAAAAGCATCCTGTGGAACTGCCCAGACTGTACTTTGAAATGGAAAGACTCATCTCTGATTCCTAATGGTTTTATGTAAATATAAAGGAAATGTATAACATTCAAGGTGACATCACAGAGTATAGGAAGAAAGGTTGATTACAACACTAAATTAATCATGGCGGGTGTAAAAAATAAGCTGCTGAATATAAAAAATATCCTCATATAAAAAATATCCTTATTGCACTACATAAAACAAATGCTATTTGTACTTTAAAAAAACAATAAGATGATATGAAGGGAACACTAAAATGAAAAAGAAAATCTGTCTTTCTGAGATTATTAGAAGCATAAATTATTTTCCTGATGAGTTATACTTTAATAATAAATTTATATCTGTAATGCGGATCTTACTGCAGTTTATAAACATTGCTAGTTTAGAAATTGTCTATCCTAAAGAGGTTTGTTTCATAATATTAATTAAATTCTGTGGCATAAAATCATATTACCTCTTGTGACAGCAAAACATGATTTTAAAGTTTCAGTGTTGTTATTCGGTTCTCAAACTTACAGCACTTAAGTAAAAAACTAAAATACTTGTGTTTCCAATATAAGGAATTAAATTTTTAACTCAAGAATTTTAAAAATAATTTTTCTTTTCTAGAACTGTTAATTACTGGACTTATCAAATTGTTCAGAAGGCCTCTGTTTTTATTGGGTATTCTTTAGTAATCTTAAAATCTGTTTGCTACAGTGATACAAAACAATCATAAAGGTAATAAAATCTTTTACTTAAATTACTGGATTCTAATAAAGAATTTTAAAAAACCCCACTGCTTGTGTAAAACTTAATGAACCATTAATACTTTTATGCTGGGGATAATGTACCACTACCCACTGTGTTCTTACTGGCGACTATCATACTATAGCTTTAATAAAGTTACTACATTCAAAGGTGTTAAGTGTGCAGAGCAACTTGTAGAGTATGTACGCTATACTAAAACACATTTTCCTGCACATCGGCATTCGAGATGAGCACCATATTCTTCAGTTTATTTCTTATTTACCTGATAAGTATAGGTTTCAGAATCTGAAGATTATGCATGAAATTGCTACAGATAATATTTGCATATCATATTATTCTAACTGTGTGATACTGTCAATCTAATTAACTAGGACTGTGTTAATTATCACCTTCACAAATCAACTAGATATGTAATAATTTATTTCAGTGAATAAAAACTCCAGAGTCCATGGAAGTCATTTAGTATCTTTGGAGATTTTCATGAACCTTTGAAGCAGTTGTCAGCAAGAGTATTTAACTATATAATTTAACTTACAAATGTTTCCAGATAGTGAAATCCAAGTGCTTAAAAGTCCTTTAGAAAGAATGCTCAAGCTGCAAAAAAACCCCAGAAAGTTCACTGTAGGGTTAAAAAATTAGCATACACTGAAGAAATGATTCTCACAATTTTTTTATGAGTACCTTTAGTACAAACAAAAAGATATACCCATTGAGCTCTTTTCCTTAATTCTATAGTGATAATTTCAAAAGGAAATCTATTTGGAATTTTCACTATAGTATTTTGTCAGTTCGTTGCTAGATCAAATACTATAACTACTGATGAACATTCTCTCAGTAGGATGATAGAGTGGAATTTTATCACAGATTTTTCACATGGAAGCTCTGACTGTTGATTACAAAATTATTTATTGACTTAATGGAACAGGCCTCAGTGAGGAACACATATTTAGATGTCAAAGCAGCAGGCAGGTGATGTAGAATAAGATTGCCTAAGTAGAGCATAAAGCAGAAAACACTCCGCAAACACCACCTGTCCTACCAGATCAGGTTAGTCAAATAGCTCTTATCAAAATATAGCATTTTTCCCACTTTTCAAGAAAATTTGGTTGTGTCATGGTGCATTTTGATACATAGACATGATACAGGTAGCTACAGTGACATTACAAAAATTTGTTATAGAGGCTTTGTTTAGCTTGTGTCTTCCACTGTGTTTTAAACCATCCTCATCTGAGGTACTTTGAGGTGCTGGAAATTGATTCTTCCTTTGTAAGATAATGTGATATTGTATTTTTGATTGGATTATAAGGTAAAATAGAGAGTGGATTTGTATAAAGCAACTTAATCCATAAAAAGTGTAAGCTAAGCCAAAACAATACTATGGGTATTTCAGATACCAGAAAAAAAGATTCCTGCAAAGCATTATTATACCACTAAAAAGACAGACAACAAAAATATTAAAGTATACACACATGCATAAAAAGCAATTGAATCCTGAGCTAAACTAATATCTGATTCAAACTTAGATTGATTTATTAGACAACAGCTTATAGCTTAAGAAAAACTAGAGCAGCAGTGTGGAAAAAACACCTAAATAATTCAACGTCTCCCACCTCAGAGAATCACAGAATCGCAGAACGTCAGGGGTTGGAAGTGACCATAGAATCCAACCCCCCCCCGCCAGAGCAGGACCAAAACTAGGGCAGGTCACTCAAAAATGTCTTGAAAGTCTCTAGATGAGACTCCATATCGTCTCTGGTGAGCCCTTGTAGTAAAGAAATCTTTCCTCATGTTGAGGTGGAACTTCCTGTGCTCTATCTTGAATCCATTCCCCCGTGTCCATCACAGGACACAAGTGAGACAAGTTTTGTCCCTTCCTTCTCAGTGCCTAGCCCTCATTTCTTTATACAAATTAATTAGATCCCCTCTCAGTCTTCTCCTCTCCAGACTCAAAAGTCCCAGATCTCAGCCTTTCTTCATCAATCAGGTGTTCCTTAACCTCAATCACTCTTGTAGCCATTGTAATACTCTCTCAAGTAAATCCCTGATCCTCTTGAACAGGAGAGCCCAGAGCAATACTGTAGATGAAGTTTCACTAGGTCAGAGTAGAGGAGGAGGAGGTGAAGGTCACTCAATCTGCTGGACACACTCTTCTTAATTCACCCAAGGATACCATTGGCCTTCTTGGTCATAAGAGCACATGGCTGTCCTGTAGATAACTTGTTGTCCACCAGGGCTCCAAGGTCCTTGTCTATGGGGCTGCTCTCTAGCAGGTCATTGATGAAGATGTTGAATAAGACTGAACCCAGTACTGACGTCCTGGGGACTCCACTAGTTACAGGACCCCAGCTGGACTCTGCACCATTGATCATCACTCTTTAGGCTGTATTGCATAGCCAGTTCTTAATCCATCTCACTATCCATTCTTCTATCCTGCATTTCCTGACCTTGCTCAAGAGGATGTTATGGGAGACTGTGTCAAAAGCCTTGCTAAGATCAAGGCAGACTACAAGGGAGACTGGTCTCCCTGCATCTACCTATTCAGTCACAACATCATAGGAGGCTAAAAGGTTAGTCAAGAATGATTGAAATCATGGTTGGTAAATACATGCTAGCTACTTCTGATAACCTTCTTCTCTTCCATGTGCTTAGAGATGACCTCCAGAACAAATTACTCCATCATTTTTCCAGGGATGGAGATGAGGCTGCCTGGTCTGTAATTGCCTGGATCTTCCTTCTTGCCTTTTTTGAAGACTGGAGTGACACTGACACTTCTCCCATTTGCCCTGGTCTTTTGAAAATAATGGGGAATGGTAGGGCAATAACATCAGCCAGCTCTCTCAACACTCTGGGTGTATCCGATCAGGGGCTTGTGTACATTCAATCTGCATAACTGATCTCTAACCCAGTCTTCATTGATTAGAGGTAACTCTTGCCTCCTCCAGGCTTTCTCTCTTATATCTATATCCAGGGTCGGCAGTTCACAGGGGCTGGTTTTAGGAGTAAAGACTGAAGCACAGAAGGTGTTCAGCAACTCTGCCTTCCCTGCATCCTCTGTTATC
Source organism: Calypte anna (assembly GCF_003957555.1). Classification (NCBI taxonomy): domain Eukaryota; kingdom Metazoa; phylum Chordata; class Aves; order Apodiformes; family Trochilidae; genus Calypte; species Calypte anna. The sequence goes on along the minus strand of NC_044274.1, from coordinate 58,748,209 downwards.
AGGGCTCTCACCCCATTCAGCAGTGGGCCCAACTTTTCCCTATTCTTCCTTTTACTACTGATATACTTGAACAAGCTCTTCTTGTTTCCTTTTACTTCCTCTGCTAGTTTGAATTCTGAGAGGGCTTTGGCCTTTCTTATTGCCTTCCTACATTCTCTGAAAACGTCCTTATAGTTCTCCCAAGTGACAAGTCCGTTCTTCCATTAGCTGTAAATTTCTGTCTTCCATGAGACTTTCTTCAGAAGATCCTGATCCATACAGGTTTGTTACCACCTCTACCTGATTTTTTGCTAAAAAGAATGCATTCAAAAGAATGTTGAGCTTGAAGGAAGTGGTATTTAAAAACTGACCAACTTGCTTGGGCTCCCTTTTCTTCCAGGATCTTAGCCCATGGAATTCCTGCAAGGAGGTATTTAAAATGTATAAAATTAGCCCTGCAGAAGTTCATGGCTGTAATCCTACTTATTGCCCTTGCAAAATACTAAGCTCTACCATGTTGCTATCACTGTCTCCAAGGCTGTTCCCAACCTTAATGTCCCCAACCAGACCTTCTTTATTCATTAATACAAAGTCCAGCAGTCCTGAAAACCAAGTAATAAACTTAAGTCTCGCTACAAAAAACAAGTGAATATCAATTGGATCAGTGGTATTTTTCACTTGCAGCTTGGGAACATCATTACTAATTCTTATGCTTTTTTGCTATCTTATGCTTGTGCCTAAGGACACTATCTTACTGCCTGTCTTGGGAAGAAAATTGTAGACTTTATTGCCTTTGCCTACCTATGATACCCTTCTTTTCTTTTATCTCCCTTGTAAGTCAGACATCAAAATCTTCTTTGAAGAATCTACTCAAACATTTAACAGCCACAGCTAATCACCTGCGGTATAAATTAAATTAGAAGACTCAGAGCAACAGAAAAAAGACACCTCCCCACTCCCCTCAAAGATGACTCAATGTCAATGCTATAAAACATGGTGTTGCAAGAGCAGAGCGAGGTTTGGTATGCAAAGTGCACAGGTCATCAAAACTGTATGTCTACAGTAAGGGTACTGGGTCACCACTAAGGCAGTTTCAAGTTTTGATCTAAAGTTCAATTAGACTAGATATATTTCAGAAGCTGGTAAAAGCTTTGCATTTTTTTCTTCTCTGGGGATACTCTGTTTCAAGCATTTTGGGAGCACCATTTCTTGGTAGTTGTCTGGTGAAAACTCAAAGAATTCTTTTGCCCAAGCATGTGAAAAACTTGGAGTCTTTGAATGTAAAAAAAGTTTGCACTGCTGTGTCCTATCAGGTCATTGAATCTCCTAAGTAAAACTGTTTATATCAGTTCATTAGACAATTCACTGTCCAGTGTCCTGTCATAGAAATACCATTACTCATATACACAGACTGCTTCACTGACATTTCTCATGTTGACTTCAGATAATTGGATGCAGAATGTTTCTGCTGTCCAAATTTGAATAATATTTTTTCAAATTGAATAATAACCCACTGCCACCAAGATTATCTTAGAATAAAAGACAATGTCAGGCAGTTGGTTCACATAAAATCTCATTAGTCTCTTCTGATTGTTTTGACACGTCTTGGAAGAGAACTATTCATTACCATGCAAATGGAGATAACCTCTGTTTCTAGGCTAATTGTCATACAGCAGTTTGCATTTGAAACTCACTGGTGATTTTCAAGCCAAAGCAATCATCCATGCCTAAATTACAGGGAAACTAAAACCAAGACTTCAAATGTAAATTCTGAACCTTCTATAATGCCAGGAAGAGAAGATATTTATACACTCTATAATGCCACCGGAAAGAAGAAAAAAAAATACAAGTCTCTGCTACCACAGAGATTATAGCTGACAGGCTAGATACTGATTGTTCTGTTGAGTACCACAAACAAGGATTTTATTGATATGTATGAGTCTTGCTATAGCTAGAACACTGTGAATAGAGTGGCAGACTTCAACAAAAAAAAATCAAATATGCAAAAAATTTTGATGACAGTCATACTTAGGGAGGATGAAAACAACAGTAATTTCTCAAGGAAAAGTGTTTACATTTTCCCAATCCTGGAATTTATATATTTATTTAAAAGTTTTAAAGAGATTACTCAAGCATGTTAAAATCTGTGAAGGGTTTGCAGTAGTAACTAGGCCAACAATTTCCATTCTTGGATGTGAATAGCAAGAAAACATCTTTCCTTCTTAGAGAAGACATAGGAATGCAATTAACTGAGACAGAATAATTGTCAGATACAGGTTTAACTGCCAAAGTTTGATTAAAAGCTGCTACCCCCTTCAGAAATGGCTCTATAGATTCTCACCAATATCAATCATTGAGTTTTAATGTATAACCAGCTTGAGCCATCATTGTGCCTTTCTTCTGTAGGCTGTCACATTTGTAGTCAAAGTAGTCAAGGGAGGAAGCATCCCTTTCAATGCTGGCTGCCATGGAAAGGCCATGTTTTAAACTAATGCATCAAGATCTTGTGAGGAGACTAAAAAAATTCCTGCTTTTTGGCATAGATACATTAGGAATTCTGTGACCCTAAGCAACCATGTCTGCTCTCACTCACCCTGTCTGCTTTTCATCCTCAGAAACCGTGTCTGAGCATTTTGACCACAGACTCAATAATATGTGAAATAAATAATCCAATAAGGAACGTAACTACACCTAAAGCAACCCACTGTCAAAGCAAATCTATTTTTGCAAGGAAATGAAACATCTCATTAATGATAGTTGGACCTCAGATAGTTTTAAGATGTCATTGACCTTTACCAAAGAATTCCAGAAGAAACAGAATCAAAGCATTCAAAAGGAGTTTAGAAGTAAGATGCTGAGGAAAGACCCTTGATTCCTATCAAATACAAGAAAAGCTGCAAAATTACTTCCATTAGAAGAAGATGAGATATAAATAGGAAAAATGACATCACTAGAACAGTCCACTTGTATGGTGTGTCCTTCCCTGAAGCCTGGCGGACTCTGTTCAGGCTCTGCAATATGAAAACTATTCCTCTCTATGATATGTAAAATGTAAAAACTCTATATAACACTCAACCTCCTCCTATCCCCCATAGTACAATATCTTGTTATCTTGTTAGGCTTCAGAGCTAGGATGTTGCATTAATAAAATACCATAAGGTATTGTGTTTTGCATGTTGTAGTATAGTGTTTCCTTAGAACTGGAAAAGTTTGAGCAAGACTGGTATATTTATTTCTGTCTTCTTTCATTCTAGCCCCCATCTCTTCTCTATAGAAGTTTCGGAATTTTCCTCAATATCTAATGTAGATCTCTTATGCAGAGTTTTTCCATTATAAAAAAAAACAAAACAAAACAAACCTGAGCATTTTTGGAAAAAAAAAATAGAAAATTACTTGCTATTACAATTTATTGGATTCTTCTACATTTACTCTTGAGAATCTTGATTTTTTAGAATGTTAAGATGGGTTTTCTTAAAAATTAAAATATCAAATAAAGATGTAATTCAGCCATTAATTATTCCTAAAGACTCTTTAAAGCTCTTGTTTCTTTGCGGACACCCATTTCAAAATATTCTTAATGCCACTTTCCCATCGAAAAGTGTAGTTTTTTCTCCTCCCTTATACAACTTATTTTTGCTTTTAGAATTAATATAAAATTTATTATTTTAAACAGTATTATTAAAAATTTTGGGAAGATACCACATATACAACAGTGATATCATCTTTGTGGTATCTTAGAAGTAATAAGCTTTTGCTTGAGAACTCAGTAGTAATGTCATTTCCCTGATCTCTCCCTTTGTTTCTGGAAGTGAGGCTGATTGTATTTTTCCTCTGGTAATGTAAGCCATATATTGTAATATCACAATGGATCCATGGCTATATGACATCTGTCCTCCACTGGATCAGTTACCCTTTCCATCAGATTTTGAAAAAATAATTTTCATTTTACTCCACATACTTTGATCTGGATTTCAAGTAGTAACCCTCTACATGTCCACAATGAAGCCACAATTTTGTTATTAATGTAGTTCAGTAGAAGATTGTGAATACAGTGCAGATGCAAAAGAGAAAATACATCCTGAATGCAACCACTATGATTCAAATGCCCCCTCTTCCTCTCCCCTCCCCAGTTAAAAATTGCCCTGAAACAGCAGTAGGCCAAATACAAAAAGGTGAAATTCATTGATAAACAAATAAGTGGTAATTTGAACCACATAAGAGGGACCACAGTCTCATGACACTGCCTATTTGAAGCATAAGGCAAGATTCAGAAATACTGTATAACACACTGCCTATGGCTTCTTGAGGAAACTTATTTATGTGTAATAAGAACCTGATACAGGCGAAGAACAAGAAGTCTTTTCACTCATAAGATGGAAAGTAAAAAAAAAAAAAAAAAAAAGAATTCAAGAAGTAAATCAGAGTAGCAACTATATCCTGCTGGAATAGAAAAGTCCTGATCTTGCTCAAAAGATATAGCTAAGAAAATGGTAAAGCTAATCAATCAATGGAAAGGTCTTTAGCTTGCCAAACTGATGAGAATGGAAACCAGAGCAGCTGAAAAAGAGCCTCACAATGATTCTATCATTCAAAGCTCACATTTCATTCACTTTTAGTATCATGGAAGGTATAAAAGCAAGGATATTTACAATTGTCTTACATAAAGAAACCAGATTCTGAGACATACTCCCAGTCTTACAGAACAAACATAAAAATATTATGGGTACTGGGTTTCAAGGAGGAAAGTAAGCATAAATATGAAGGCAGAAATTGCGTCAAACAGATTATTTCATAGGGCAATATGGGAGTGCCATAAAGCTGGGTAGCATATTGCACCTGCAAGATGATTTAAAGACCATGACCCCATGGTTAATTCTGTTACTTTCACAATGACCCCACCATAAGTTTAAAGTCGCCTGGGACCTCTCTAAGGGTGATAGTCAGGCACAAGCTACTGTACCAATAAAAGTTAAATTTCCCTTTGTGTAGTAAGTTTTTGATGCCCAGAGACACTAAAAGAGAATTATTACAACATTCAAATGTGCAAGAGGGATCCTATAACAAATTTTGGGAGCATGGCACATTTGTCAGTTAATTAATTTCAGATATCACACAAACTGAGAGAGAACAAAAATCAGGAAACACTATTTAGAGTGCACGCTTTGGGACTTATGTTGAAATGCTGTAGGAAAGCTAGAAAATAGAAGAAAGGCTGTTTTTATAAGAATGTATGTTGCTGAGCCAGATGTTTTTGCTGCTTTTATAAGATTTTCAAAATTTAGTAAATTTCTGAAACAGTTAAAATTAATCAGTCAAATCAGAGTTTGAATACAAAGTTGTGTTTAGTCAAGTCTATATGCTTCCAAGAGGTTCTCTAGTGGGCAAAAAAGTTACAAGTAAAGCCCACTGTCCATTAGAAGTCTTAACCAATTTATGAGATCTTAATTTGTGAAATGCTAGAACTGCTCAATAAAGTTATTAATTAATAAATCATTCATTTCATAACTTCTTTTCCTTAAAGACTTTAAGATTCAGTTTCAAGATAAATCCAATTGAAGACATAAGCAAACAGTATAAATAATGAAAAAAAAAATTAAAAATCAATACAGCAAAATATTTTTTTATTTGTCTCTTAACTATCTCAACTTAGTTCTTGCTTACCTTGTCTTCAGAGGACACTACCAAACACTGTTAAGGATATCATTGAAACCTCTATGCTATTACCTAGAAATGACAAGAGGAAATTGTAAGGACCTTAAATATAAAACATTAAAAGCTTATTCTTTCTAGGTTTTAAAGAGATTAATATTAATTTAAATCCATAAAAGAAATTGACATAATAATTAAATTAAGAGCTTAGTTAATTAATAGCACTGCTAAAAGGACTTACCCTTTTAAGAAAGATAGCATCTCCAGGGAACTGTGTGAGCTTTTATAAAAACCATGTACTTCAGCAGAATGGCAGTCAGATTAAGTCTCTAGATTAGTTCTGATAACCATAGAACTGTAGAATAGTTTGGGTTGGAAGAGGCTTAAAAGATCCTCTAGTTCCAATCCCCAGGACAAGAGCAGGGAGAATTCCTGCTAGGTCAGGTTGTTCAAAGCCCCATCCAACCTGCCTTTGAATGCTTCCAGGGAAGGAAGATGGGAACCTGTTCCCATCTCTCACCACTTTCATGATGAAGAATTTCTTCCAAATGTCTAACCTGAATCTACTGTCTTCCAGTTTAAAGCCATTTCCCCTTGTTTCATTGCTGCACCTCCTTGTAATAAGTCCCTAACCAGATTTTCTATGAGCGCCTTTCAGACACTGGAAGGCTGCTAGAAGGTCCCCGCAGGACCTTCTCTTCTCCAGGCTGAACAACGCTAATGAACTCAGCCTGTCTTCAGATGAGAGGTGCTCCAACTCTTTCATCATGTGTGACCCTCTTTTGGAGTTGCTTCAATAGTGCATGTCCTTCTTATATTTGGGGCTCCATAACTGGACTCAGTAGTCCAGGTGGAATCTCATGAGAGCAGAGCAGAGGGGGAGAATCACATCTCTTGACATGTTGGCCATGTTTCTTTTGATGCAGCCCAGGCTGGCTTTCTTGGCTGCTGCTCCTTTTAGTCAGGGCTATTCTCAATCCATTCTCTGTCCTGTCTGTAATTGTACTTGGGATTGCTCTGAACCAAGCGCAGGACTTAATGTTTGCTCCTATTTGTAAGTCTCTCTTTAGTAAATTTCTTCTTTGGTTCTAGGTAAATTATTGAATATGAGAACAAACTGCCATTTTAGGCCCCTCAATCCAGTTTTTAGGCTATAGTGAGTGTAAAATTCATCTCACATAAACTAGGTCTCTAAAAAATACAGTGTTAGACTACCAAGTTTCTTCTACCAACAGAGGAAAGAGGCAAACTTTTTCAGTAACATTTGAAGGTAGGTATCTACTGTCAATGACAACCAATCATCCCCCGGAGTTGACTGCAGACTGTAAACATACATTTTCTGACAGCTGAAGATGCTGTAAGAAACAAAAGAAAGGTATTAAAATATAGATACAATGGAAGTACAACAGCCAAAACTCTGATTTCCATTCCACAGATAAACTCCAACGCTTACAGAATGAGCCTGGAGGCCTGCCTCAGGCTAGATATGTAATAACAAGTGAAATGACCTACCTGCTTCTTGGTCCACTAGTAAAATGCCCAGAGTAATACAGCTACTATATGCATATGAAAAATGATGGCAGGCCAACAGCATCTCTATCAAATCTCAGAGATGGTGGTGATCTTGTTTATGAAGCATTATATTGTAGAAGTCTGAAATTATGCCCAATTCTTCAGCCCTTAAGAATGCTTAGACCTGGAGGTGGCAAATCTTTTAGGTCAGCTTTATTGTGTAGCATCTTGATCAGGAAGAACAAATAACCTCGCATTCTTAGAGACAGCAAACTAACTACCAAAGTATTCTCAAGTGAGGCTGTCTTCCTCTCTGCTGATGCTATTCTAGTTTTTTGGTTACAGATTAATAGATAGGAGGAACAGAATGCACAACAGAGTCATAATTTTCAAATAGAATCTATTGGCAATTAAATGATGTTCAAGTCTACACTCTTTTGAGGAGAGATCTGAATCAAAGTCTAGGGCATGTCATACTCATCCAGAACACAACACTATAAAATAAATGCACTTGTATAACTGGACCTGACAAAGGATGCTTCTACATTCTGTTTCATGGTGTTAGTCACTATTTATCTCTTCCCAATACAAGCAAAAATGGATTACTTGCCTCCAGTTCTAGAGATATGTGATGGCATCAAGCCTCCAGTTTTACTTTCAAAATAATGATTCCGTGCCTCAAAATAAAAAGAAAAATGAGAATTATTACTTGAAAGTCCCAATGCTCATCTGAACATGCCAGCTACATCAGACACCAAATCTGGAGAATAACAGGAACTGTCCAGCTCTATCTAATCTATTCTGCAAACACCAATTTAACTTGATTGCTAACTTTTTAAAAGTTGAGTCTTAGCATTTCCCTCTTTTCCTTGTCTTCTAAAGATCCAGATTTCCTTTGGAGACATAGTGTGCATTCCTGAACAAAAAACCACAAAACAAACCAACTAGCCTTGGTTCTGTATCATTCTGGGGACACCTGGATGGCTGATAACTGGCACCTTAGTGAAGAAGGTGAAGTAAGTATATACCTAGAAACATAATTGCATTTCTTTGGATAGCTGTAAACATACATAAATACATACATACATACATATATAAAACAATTATAAGTATGAGGCTTCTAATAAACTATTTTGCTAATACAATTTAACATTATTAAATATGTCTAAGAAACAATTTCAGAGAATGTTTATTTTATTAAAAAGCAAGACAAATTAGTTTCACATTTTAAAGAACGTTATTTGAGTATTATGCTAATTATATGGAATTAGTCTTCACAAATAATTGTAGTACAGCTAGTTATGTAGAAGAGAGAATCTGTCCTTCAGCTGTATGTTTCCCATGTGACTCAGTTACCAGTGCTCTGCAGCACAGGTAAGTGTCATTTTGCATTTAAGATGCTGAGTATAATACAACAAAATCCCTGCATTCTTTCCTAACAGAGAGGCTTAGAGAATTGTTTTTCTGTGGCAAGTTTCCAACCAGAAAGAACTTCCAGCCGCTGCACTTCAGTGGAAGCAAAATTCCACTAGCACATGAAATTACTCTTTTTTCATGCACTTCTGTTTTTGTTTGCTGGACTGTTTCCAGAATAGGCTTAAGTTACAATCACTAACAACATTATAAACTAGGAATCTCAAAGAAGATATTAAAAACTCTGGGGAAGAAAATAACTTGAATCAGCAAGTAACCCTGAGTGTATATTCCTGTTTTGTCAGGCAGTGTATGGCTACCTTAGAAAACACAGAAAGACAAATACATGGCCTTTTCTAAAGAGTTCTTTGCATCCTCTGCCATACTTCTTGCAAGTTCTGAGTACTTGCCACCCAAACATCCATTTTTCAAGGCATTCAGGTAGCAAGGCAACCCTTCCTCACTCAGCCTCATGCAGTGTCATTCTTCTGCCTGCAAAAGAATCTTGCTACAAATTTAGCATTTGGCTTAGTCTAACTGAAGTGCCCTTTGACCACAATACACCTTCTCATGCTTAGAAAATTGTAACACTGGCTCCTGTCACCTACATTGTAAACTTGAGACTACATCAGTGTACTTATTTCAGTGGCATATTCACCACTGAAACTCTTATGCTCAAGCTCTTTTCTGAAGAACAGCACAGCAAATAGTTTTAACATGTGTTTCTGGTTTTCATTTTCAGCTCATAGAACATGAAGTTATTGTCTATCGTTTTACAGAAATAATCTACAGATTGTGAAAAACTGCAGTTAGTAATATTCCATTGTATATGAAGGCAAGCATTTTAAATTTTCAAGAATTACCAGCTTAATTCATTACTCATAGAAAAATAATTTTTCAGTGACTAATTGACTATGCTCCGTCTCAATTTGGTATTTTATTGCTACGGCCTTAAATTGTTTCCCAGATGTAGTCTGCTGAGATGTCACTTTTTCCAAACAAGAAGCGTTTTCTCTATGAAGAGAGATTTAACCATTCCAAATTGGTACATACATTGCTAAGGCTGTCAGAGTATGTTTTTCTTTGCTTCCTTCTTATAACTTCACAGTGAACCTGCCACATACAGTGCCTGATACAATTCCAATCTGCTCTCAACAGTAAGCGGCATGACCAAGGGCAGACCTCCGGTTGTGAATCTTCTTGAATTCTCAAGCTAAGATTTTAATCCATGCATCTGACCTTAACCCTTTGGATTCATGATGTATCTTGCTCCTAAAAGAGATTTAAATTTATCTCCTCAGTAATATTTTCTGCACATCAGATATTACGCTTCAGCTCAGTTATACTAAAAAGGCCACAGTCTTAAGAAAGGATTGTCAAGTGTGTTGACATTTGGGATGCAAAACAGTCTAGCAGTGTTCCATGTCAAAATGTCTTATGTGACCCTAAATTACTTTTCAGTCGTGGCACACATTCAGTGATATATCTAAATTAAAAACTCTAACCATAAGAACAAAATTGTTACCTGTGGTTGACAGCTATATGGATAAAAGGAGAATAAACAGGTATCAGTGGCGTTATGTTTGTCTTAAAAAAAGATGCATTGCATCTAAACGTTGTATTTTTTTTTTTCAACCGAGCTGGCAATAATACTTCTAGAACTGAAATATGGGTGGGATTAATCTCCACTGCCTTCAGGTGTCTGACTTTATTCTGCCTTAGAATTTTGGATGCTACAGGTTAATCTAGATACTATTTGCAGTCAATTGAGAATCATAGAATCATAGAATCATAGAATTAGCCGGGTTGGAAGGGACCTCAGAGATCATCTAGTCCAACCCTTGACCCACCGGAGCAGTTGCTAGACCATGGCACTGAGTGCCACATCCAGTCTTTTTTTAAATGTCTCCAGGGACGGAGAATCTACCACCTCACCGGGCAGTCCATTCCATAGCCTAATCACCCTCTCCGTGAAGAAATTCTTTCTAATATCTAACCTAAATCTCCCCTGGCACAACTGAAGACTGTGTCCTCTTGTCTTGTTGAAGGTCGTCTGTGAAAAGAGTCCAGTTCCCACCTCGCTACAGCCTCCTTTCAGGTAGTTGTAGACAGCAATGAGGTCTCCCCTGAGCCTCCTCTTCTTCAGGCTGAACAGCCCCAGCTCTCTCAGCCTCTCCTCATTGGGCCTGTGCTCGAGTCCCTTCACCAGACTGGTTGCCCTCCTTTGGACCTGTTGTCTAGAATGAAATTTATCTCCTCATAAGGTTGATGTGTGAAATAGGTAAGATGAATCATATTTTAGGAAGGTTTATTTCTCTCCATTTTCTGTCAAAGGAATCTACACAAATGGATGTCTAAAGTTAAGGGACATGATCCCATCATTAGAGGGTGCAATTTAAATGTTTTTAAAAATTTACATTTAAAAAAAATTTATATTTCTAGCTAAAATATAATTTTTCAATATTGGAAAAAAAAATGTTTAGGGGAAAAAAAAAAAAGAGGGCAGGGGAGGGGTCGAAGACAACCAGGGATGGGAAAACCCATTTCCTATTTATAGTTGAAAGTACCAGAACCAGATTGGATAATTTTCTTTCTTCCTTGCAGCTTGCTATTGCAAATATTCCTTTGTAGCATCCATAGTACTACAAAATTAGAGGAAAAATTGTGAGGCAAGATCCCAAGGCAGAGCTGATATTCTCATGGATATGACACTGCAATCCAGAATTTGCTTTTTAATAGCCAAGCTGGGAAATAAAAACCATATTAAGTTGATATGCAAGAATTGCTACTTCAAAAAATTCTGAGAACCCTTTAAAACTAAGAAAAATTAGAGTAGTACCACTAGGTTAACAGATACAAAACAGATGGCATTGGGATTTTTCAGTTAAGTAGCTGCTCAAAGAAATATCTAGATCTAGGAAAACATGTTTTGATATGATATGCAAATGTCAATTTTCTGTCACTGTCCAGTCCAGGGATGTTAAATAAAATTTTTATCTGAATTCAGTGAAAGTGCTCATGGAAAGCAAAACATGAAAGACATCATTCCTCTCTTTTGGCTGGCTGACAGATTTTGCTTACTTGTTTCTTCCCTCTCTCCTCACTTCCCTGCCCTAGATCCGGTCCAACAATATCACACTGACTTTGTGAACTGAAATGGAATGCTGTTGCCCTCAGAGGAGCTGCTGAAAAGTGCTGTTTTGATAAATACTGCAGGAATAGAACCCAAAGGAATTCAGCTAAAGAAAAATGCATGATGCTTTTTCATTTCTCATTTTCGTCAGAAGTTTGATATGCCTAGGCACATCAGGAGTGGAAACCCTGGTGGTGTTGCTACTGAGAACATTTTTAGATGTAGGCCTTATTATGGTTTCTTCAATATTTAGTTCATGTAAACAAAATTTGCACAGCACAGCACATCGAATAACTTGAACATGTGTTTCTGGTTTTCATTTTCAGCTTATAGAGCTCAAAGTTATTGTCTTATATTATATGCATCAAAATCACTTTGCATGGAAGTCTTTTATTTTTGCTAGCTTAGGCTCTGTAACCTTTAAAGAAATCAAGAAACATATGCAGGTGCTTCTTTGTCAGCTGTTATTAGATACCAGGATATAAGATGTCAGTAAGAATCATGACCATCACCTTCACAATTTCTTATTGCTTCCATGAATAGCAAAGTAACTGCACCATCCAGATTTTTCTCAAAGTGTAACCAGTGTCTGGAAAGATGGGTAAATAAATTCTGTTGTCCAAACAATATAACTCACTAAAATCGTTTTTGCAGCTCAACAGAACACTCAGCAGCAGGGTATCAAACCCAGTATACTGTGTATGACATATGTACATGTATGCATGTGAAATAGAGGTTGTATATGAAACAACAGGATTTATTCAGATTGCATAGTAATGCTATTAGGGAGAATAAGCATTAACCCCAGCTCATTAAGTTTGACTTGTGTCATAATAATTTCACAAGTAGACAAAGACTTTTTCAGTGTTTCTCCATCCTTGATAATTTTTCTGTCTTGGTTATCTAAAATTCTTTGACATCAATGAGTTGTTTATTATTTATTTAATATCTGAAGTGGTAGGAGGAGTGGCAGCACACAATGTCACAAGACTCAGAACAAAATGGGGAAAAAATAAAAAATAAACTCTGCTTATTTATCACTTTTGTTAGTCACATGGACTTGTCTGTCAATTTAAAGGCTCCCACTAGTCTAAGTGATCATACTCCCATTCACCATAGAGGTGTATCTAAAGTCAATCTCAAAATAGTTAGGCACTAACTTAATGATCTATTAGTCAAAAGCTTTTAAGAGTCCTGTAGAAATTACATTTACTGCTAAAGTTTTTAATAGCCTGTCATTAGAAACTTCCTTTCTAAACGAAAAAATACTGGATTAGCCAAGAATAGACATTTCAAGGTCACTTTCAACAATGTGGTTTTATAAATATATAAAATGTATATACATGTATCCACATACATATCTTTTTTCCAGGAAATCTCTTCTCTCTTGAAATATGACCTCTCCTCACAAATATTAAAAAAAAATGAGTTATTTGATAATTTATGATCTCCCTATGCATCTGCTGCTTCAATATTTTCTATATGTGACATGATAGAAAAGAGGCAGATGATTTATGTTCTAGGAAGAAATGCTAAGTAATAGTCATACCCTTGCTGAATCTTGCAAACTTTCCCTAGATTTCCCACAGGTTTCCCTAAAGCTCATTGAGTGCTTGTCTCTAGTTACGTTAACAACCACCATAATAGATTAAGTGTATCTTTCCTAAAACAAAGCAAGCAACCTGAATGCAAGTTGATGATTTTTAAATACTATAGAGAATTTGCCTGAAGCAGGAAATGTATCTTTCACCTTTACACTGCAGAAACTGATCATAACAAACCAGTAGATTTCTTATAGTAAAACAATGAGATAAATTAAATCTTTATATTCTACAATAAAACTCTGGCCAACTGTGTATGTCTATTGGCCTAGTGTTAAGCACACTTCACGACCATTCAGACAATATTTAAGTGGCTGTTGACCACTTCAGTATTCAATACACTAATGATGCTTTCTCAGGTCAGGGACTATGGATTATCAAAAAACCCAGTACAGTTTGCAGACAATTAGAAAGCCTCAAAGACAAGATCATATATCTTATTATTTTCTCTGAAAATCTTATTAATAGCACTATGCACTTCTACACTTGTACTATAAGATTGGAAAATTATAGGAGAGTACCTCCTAAAACTGGACTATGAGGTAGAAAATATATTTTCCACTCATGGAAAAGTTTTTCATTATTATAAAAGGAAACATGTTAAAGTGAAATCATGAAACATATTATGCATACATTGCCTGTAATATATGCAGATGTTCTAGCATGTAGATATGCTGCACACAATAATGCTATACCATTATAGTGACTGTACATTCTTAGGTTATGAAGAAAGGGCTTATTGCAAAGAAAGCATCTATGTGTCTACAGCATATGTACAGAAGAATGCAACATATATACAAATTCAAAAAAATTCCAGTACAGGTGTTGTAATAGTCATGTGCTTCTAAAAAACCAAAATACTATAGAAAATGTATTTGATGTTATTAATACACATCTGGATTAACATGCACAGTGTGAATTGCCTTAAAATACAACCTATAGCCTTAATAATGTGCTTGAGTCATATATCTCCTGCTATTTAAGTTACTTCAAAATCAGATTTGAGATACTTAGAAAGAGGATAAACTAGTGTTTAACATTTTTCATTACTACGACATCATAAATGTAACACTACACTTTCTGTACTTTTCACATAATCTAATAATTGAAACAATGATAGGAAATGCAATAGTACTTTTTTTCAGTGTTCTGGAAATCTGTATTACCTCTGATTGTTTGTACATAGAGAAAGAGCTCTGTGCTGCTTTTACCCAAGGGCATTCACCATGTTTTGTTTTGTTTTTTTTAAATGGTGATCTTCAGGGCCAATTATTCTGGTTGGATACACTTCTCATCACTCAATTTGCTATTGTGTTTGAAGTGCTGTCTTGATGTATTGTTGGGGTTAAAAGTACAGCTACCAGTACAGCCCTCTGGAATTTTTGAATTGTTTCTGAATATAGTAAAATAGTTTTATTACCAATTTGGAGAACAAAAATTAAAAAAAAAATAAACCAGATATGATGTATAAGAACACTAGACAACAATATTTTCCAGGAACAAGTTGTTGCTGCAAATTCCACCACACATACCTTCTCACATTTTCTTTTCAGTGTTTTCTTATCCTAAACAGTCAGCTAAACCATTCTTTGTTCTATATACCTAGTTGATATCCTTAATACATATTGGTTATTAAAATACCCCATGCCTGAGATTTGTGCTTGTAAGCATATGAAAAAAATTGTTTCAGAAATTTTATTAGTTATGTATTGACAAGCTGGGAATTGTAGAGCTCATAAAAAGGTACACTCAACATTTCAGCCCATGTCCTCCAGTCATTAAAGATGGCTTTTGCCCTTCAGCATGTGTCAGATATTACAGAATTGATGCTTCTGGTGTAAGAAGAGACGTGCCATTGCTTTCACTGAATGTGATGCTCTGCATACTGGCAGTGCATTTAGCTGGCTTCTCTTCAGTCTGAACAAGCTCTAATTGTACTTTCAGTCTAAGAATAGTGTAAATATGCCTAATGTGTCTTTTATCCATCAACAATATTTCAAAATTTTTGGCAGTGAAAGTTCAGTTTTGGCAACTTTAGAAGAATTTGAAATTGAAACTAGAATAAATTGATAGTAATAGAAGATTATTGCATTTCCTGCATTAGAGAATAAGATTTCATGCATTCATTTAAAACTTGGGTTTTTGATCTATAAAGAGCCAAAAAAAATTTTGAAAACTTTAATCCCATCTCAGCCAAATTTAGATTTTACTTTCTCTTTTAAAAAGAAAAAGATAACTTCAGAAGACTAACACTTTTCATAGTTTCTTCCATAAATCTTTTACCAGATTACATCTTTTTAGTAAAAAAAAAAAAAAAAGGCTACTTTAACAGTATTGGAAACCTATGCTTATTTTTCCTAGGATGTGACCTAGAATGTGACCTTTGGGGGAATATAAAACCTTGGTTGATTGGCTTATTTTTTCTCTTTAAAGAGAGACTATTTGAAATCCACTCAAAAAACCATATTATGCTCACTGTAGTTTTAGAACAAAGATACTGATGGTCTCAGATTTTGGTAATAATGGACAAAAGTAAGACTGTGGTTTTACAAAGAAGTAATAGAACATAAATTATCCAAAAGGTAAACATTTCTATAAAATCCCCAGATCCTAAAAGCCTTTTTTGCTGTGCAAATTCCAACCTCCAATGCCAGTCTATGTGAAAGACATCTCGATTCCACATTCTGTCCCACAGGCCAGGTAAAATATGGAGAAAAATGGAGAAGGCATATTGAGCTATGGACTCAAATTTCCTTTCATTTAAGATGTGATATGATATGGCTTGGCTTTGTGTCTTGTTAATTTGAAATAATGGACACATCTTGGTGGATTCAGGCCACAATTCAAAATGTCATACATGGTAAACATGAGGAAAAACTCTGCCAAACTAAGAAAGGATACTGAAGTGAAGGCAGGCCATAGCACTGTTACATGACACTTAAGATAACAGCTGACATCTGAAGATACTTAAAGAGTTATACACCACCTCCTCCTAGATGTATAGTATTTCTTTTTATTTTCTATCTTATAGTTAACCCACCAGATAGTTCAGATCATACGTAATGCTTATCCTGCAGTCAGTAAGACTGAAGAATAAATCTTTCCTCACCAGCTTTCAGACCTTTAAAAGCATTTACTTTTGGGAAAGGAGGAGAACAAGTTGCTGAATTGTGTAACTCCTGCAGTGCCTACACACCCTAAGCAAAGATAATAAGCTCAAGTACAGGGAATAAGAATTCGATTTACAGGAAATTTCTGTCCTTGATTATATCTCCATAGCCAAAGAACTCCAGGGTCTCCTTCCAAACCACATGTAACTCCTTATAACTTTTTCAAAGAAAAGTGAATGTTGTGGCTGATTTTTCATTTGAATGAACACCTATTGAGATTCAAGTAAGTCATCCTAGTATAACCTTCTTAAAGTTCTCACAAGTACAAGACAGCAGCTGCTTTAAAGCATGAAGTGAGTCTTGCTTGTATACGGAGGTCTACATCTCTGCATATCGCTAAAAATTAGTGGAAAATCAAATACAGTTCATTTTCATATATTATTTCAATAGCTTTATTATTTCACAACCAAATGCCATGAAATGCCCAAAGCATTTGTACTTATCAAGGATAAAGTCCTTGGGCAAGTGTGAAGATTTTCAAATGAGTTGAGCTAAAATTATCTTCTCTTTTGAAGTTTTCTTTACCTCTGAAAAGATATTTTTACATACTTAGATAACTTAGTAATATACTAATAATATGTTGTTCAATTGAAAATTAGTCCTGAGAAATGTCATTAAAACATACCTTTCCATAAAATTTTAAAGTTATAAGCATTTTATAGGAGTTCCTTCTTCTTTCTGAAATAATGTATAATATCCAGTCCAACTCGAGCCATATTGTGTCTCATTGACATTCCAGTGAGGTTGCTCATTAGGAAAAGATATGAAGCAAAATTATATTTTATAGAAGTTCCTGGAAGCTGAAGAGAACACCAGTAGCCCAGGCATACAGCATCTCTTCTAGCAATCCTCTAATTATTTATTCATTTGTTCACTTATTCATTCATTCATTCATTACTGCTAAATCAATGGGAGAACTTATTCACATGGTACAACTGCTACACTGACAGATCAACCAGGAATGATTTTCATCTTATGCTGATGAATACCTATGAGCAAGTGACTTAGTGCAATTAAGACAACACATTCCAAGCAAATGAGTTACTTCAGAAAATTCAAAGGGCTAATAATTTTGATTATTTTTTAATAGCAATGTGAAGTTCTGCATTTATCGCCTGATGGAACGCCTGAAATGCATTGTGTGCATTCAAAAGCAGCCTAGGCTTCTGAATAGGACACTGTAAACCTGATTTCAAAAGACTGAAAACAAGATGTGACAAGCAGTTTGACACTGGCCCTCTACTAATTTCCTCTATTTGTAGAGGCACGTCTGAATGGAAATAGTTCGGCAGAATAGGTCAGTATGGTTGAAGCCATGTCAGTCCATACATAAAAAACACAGTACCAGGGAAAATAAGCAGCCATTGATTTCTAGTGAAAGCCCCTAGAGCCTGGGGAAAGCAGCCAAAATGAGGCACCAGCTGCTCTCTGCTGGAAATCTTTTGTGGAAGAGCAAGGGAAGAGAGAGAAAGCTGGTGCTTCTGAAAGGGGAAACCAGGCAGAAATAGGGAACGAAGAGGTGCTGCTGGCTGCCTCAGCAATGCTCTGTTCCTCACATTTAGCATTCTCTGAAAAATGAATGTAGGGAAACACACCCCAAAACATTCCCAATGTAATGGGAATGGTTCCAGTGGGAATTTCTCATGCTCTTTCACATTTCTTGAATGCAGATGTATGGCTTTGTGTGTGGGGTGTTTTTTTTTAAATTTTGTTTCAAATACTGATCCAATCCATTAAGTATACAAGTCAAATATAGAACAAATGCTTAGTGTGATTGCAGTTCCTTGTTCGCATAATTGCATTATCACAAAAATTTTAAGAATATACTAAATGAAAGATATTTTGTTTAAAGTCTTTGCCTGTAAGACAAAAATCTCCCATGCTTTTTAAGCCTTTCCATAATGATTTCATGCTACAAGTAGTAGAGAAAGTCTTTAGCAATGAATAATAACTCTCTTGCTTCTACCTCTGACCCGGCAGGCAACACATCCTGCAGTGGAATACAAGATTCATGAAGCAGTTTCAAGTGAGCTGTTTCAGATTGTCTGAAAGTCTGAAATGGTTCCTAATCTTACTTTTCTTCCTAGTCCTTCCTGCACAAGAAGAGGGACTAGGGAAATGGGACAACACTCTGAGTTAATGCCAGGTTTTAAAACCTAAATGTTGCAAAACTGTGATTCCTATTCAAAAAGAGTGGTTTTTAGCAGAAGCAATTCCTTCAAAAGAATTACTAGCACAGTTGTCTGAGCCTGCAGAACTTTACATCAGAAACTTCATGTGCCTTTAGTTGTAAACAGCTTTAGAGTAGAGACAAGCCATCAGTAATGACGACATGAAAAATATGACAACTGCTCAGCTGTGGAAAGTCCCCACAAGAGTTGCAGATGCTTTTTCCATGCTGGTTTTCATACACTTGCTCTTTACCAATGGTGGAAGTTACTAAATGGTCAGTGCTACACTGCTAGTCACATCTTGTTTTCCTTTTATTGAAATCAGTTTTAGAGGACCCTACTATTAAGAAGCTTAGGATGCTTCTGAAGGAATGTATATGCATAACTCTGGGTGTTGGGTTACATCTCAAAGTAACAAAATTTTGGACTGCTCATCTAACAGTGCTTCCAGTGATGTGACAAGGTAAGCAGCTTCTGTGTCATATCAACTCCAGAACTGCAAGCACAGTTCAGTTTTTTCCTACACTTTTTCAGATCATGTTATACCTTTAAGAACAATAGCTCCCCTGTGTAAATGGGTTCTCTCCCAACTTTTCCTTTCCTAACTATGCCTCATTAGACCTGACTCCAGAATCCACTTCTGATCTTAAGCTGTACTGAACCAGTGTTTGCTTCCTTCAAAGCTTGCAAAAAACAGCCAGGCAACCAACAAATTCTATAGTTTTCTGCTTCACTGAAGATTACATACAAACAAATTAATATAAATAAGACACTTTGAACATATATGTGATTATTTGTGTTTTGCGCTGCCACCTGTACCTTCATGCTGTTATATCCTTCCAGTTTCCTTGGTTTTGTACCTCATCCTCCCCTATACTTTAACTGTCTGCTGCTGTGTTCTCTCTTTTTTTATTTTATTTTTTTTTTTTTTACTCTTTCATAGAACAGCTACACTTCATAGGAAGAAAACTGCAAAAACTGCAAAACTGCAAGGGATTGCAGGGACACTAGGCAGAGAATTTCTGCAGATATTTAGTGTAAACTGGACTGCCACAGAAAAAGGATACGTATGCATTTGGGACCAAATTTCAATAATTTCAATTTGGATTCCCATTACTCTACTATTTTTGACCCTGATATTAGCAGCTTGGTTTATGAACTTTCTGAATATCTGCATATGTCCAAAAACCAGTCTGGGTAGGTCAGTATAGTAGGACTGGAGCCCATGCAATACTAAATGTCATTGAATCTGAAGTAATTCAGTGGTACTGAACAGCATCAAATCCTCTTCATTCAAGCAAAAAAACATTCTAACCACATTCCAGGATTGCACAATCCCTTCATTTTGGTTATGCTCCAGGAAGCTGGACTATTCAAGGAGAAAGTTAAAACCAGCCAATTTGAAGTCAATGTTTAAAAAAATCCCTAGATACATACGTCTGCAAGACAGTACATTCTTTCATGGTGCATTATTGGCTGTATCATTGTATTTTTGGTAGACAGGTACAAAATCCATCGGAAGAAATTCTGCCTAAATAACTGAAGTAGAAGAGAAAAACAAAATACATCAACACCAAAGTGTTCTGAGAGTACCATGTATGCCTATTAGACAGTACTAAGCTAAACAACAGAATAATAGACATTATATTAACAAAAAAGTTACATTTGCTCTTGCACCCTGTTCAGGTGGCCTGGAATATTTTTCTATTATAACATGTCCAAATACACCCACTTGTGAAATTCATTATATTTATCCAGAATAATCTATTTCCCTACCGCACTGTTATGCAGATTCATTGGAAGATGCATTAGGAAATTTTGTGGTTGTTTACAATTATAATGCACTTCATAAATTTCCCCTATTTCAAAACCTTAAAGTAAATTTATAATATGCCCTACTATTACCCTGGATAAAATTCATCACATTAATTTCTTCATTTCCAGCAAGAGCATATTTTATTTATATTCTTTCCCCAATAATTTTTTCTTTTAAGTACAATGACTGGTTTAATCTACATGGCACCATTAATTCTCTAGAATGCAGTCTCATCATACATCACATACCTATCTCTGGGATACCCAGCTAACTGTAACGGTTTGTATCCTCAGGTTGTGTATAGATAAGCAATTCAATATGGTTATTACAGGTTATTTCTCCTAAAAGTACAGCCCTATAGCAGTATGATACATTATTATTTATTATAAAATGTAATTTCATTGGAAGAGGGCAAGTTAAGGTTACTTTTTAATACAAGGCTTCCCATACATAGACTAAAAGTGTGCATGCATGCATGCATATAAAGAGACACATATTTATAGATACAGAAATACATACTGAAAGGGAGCTGGAAATACTGGCAAGTCATGACAGATTGTTCCATCCATGAAGGATGAAATTAGAATCTATGTGCCTTAGAAAGGCTAAAGTGAAGTGTTCTATATCCCTCTTATAAAAAAATTTATCATTCGAATTGCATATCTAAAAATATTATATCTAATATAATTCAGTTGGCCTTCATGTAGAGATTTTTCCCTGTGCTAAATTCCTAAAGGCATAGTTAAGAACCGTAAATATTAGGTCAGGATAGTTTCAATAATATCAGTCCTATCTAATGGGAAACATTTACCTGAAGAAAAATCTTTACATAAAGTTCAGAACTATGGTTTTCTCAAAGAAATTGAAAGAGAGCAGAACATACAGCAATGTGGAAAAATTCCACACTGTGCTTCCTCGTCATTCACCCATGTAGAAAGGCATTTGATATTTCAATATTGCTTTAGAGTTCCATGGCATTCAGTAGACAGAATCACCTTCAATAGCTGCCAGGGGCTGAATGAGAACAGAACTTTGTTGAGGATATTTCACTGGCCAGTAGTCTTACAGTCACTCTTGCCACTAGCTACAGACTACTGAGTGACACAGCCACTTTGCTTCTTTCAAAAGCACTTAGGACACAGTGATTTTTGGAGAATGAAAGGCTGCACAGGTCTGTAGGGCCCACTGTGTCACAGCTACCAAACCTGAACTCTCTATGTCACAGTATCACTGTGTCACAGCTACCAACCCTGAACCCTCTATGAACTCTCTGCTATAAGATAAAGTCTTTTTTGAAAGAAAAAAAATTTTACTGTTATTTTTTGTAGAGCTGAGAGAAGGTCTTGAAAGGTAAAATTACACCATGCAATTATTTTGGCCTCAGTCCTAAAAGTCTTGGAGCTGCATCAGAAGTGTTTTACATGGTCCAGCACCAGCAAAAGTAGAAACTATGGTTAGATTCTTGTGTTGTTGTTCCGAGAAGAATGGCTCTACCAAAGCAGCAGAACATATTTTGCTATTCATATTTGAGACTACCCCGTGATCTAGTAATTTCAAGCAGACTGAAGTTCAAATAGTGCCAAGTGGTTTCTTAGATTTTTTTATGATTATCTCCAAAACTTAGAATCCCTCACCATGCTCTGTGTCCATAACTATCCACCATACTCAGATTTGCATGAGACTTCACTGGAACACTTTGTGAACCTATATAGAAAAAAGACTTTCCTGAAACAAAGGGTCCACCCTTTGACTACTGTTGTAATAGTAATATAGAGAAGGTGAAAACTTGTCTCAGTGGTCAAAACCAAAGTCAGTATTGGTAATGTTAATGAAACTTGAACCATTGGTGAGCTCTGCTTGTTCCACTACAGACAGAGTATTAGAGTGGGCAAAAACAGGTGTTTGAGAAAATATCTTATTCTTCTCTCTACCAGGAAGCCAATGATTATCCAGCTCTCATCATTGTAGACTCACATATCCTCACAATTTGCATCTGGTGTCTTTTCTTGTACTCTTTGGGCAGACTCTCAGTCCCACTCTCTGTTATGTGCAGAGAAAACAGTTAACACCTAAAGCAGGATGTCAGCTTGAAATTCTAAAGTGCCTCTTCTAATGCAGTGAAAACTCTCAAGCTATAGGGACCCTCTTAAGTAGTGACTGATAAGAACTCAAAATCTTAAACCTACCCTACAAAAACAGGATAATTAATAAAAGTTTCAATTGAAAAAAAAAGAGTAATGTTTTTCAAAGAAAGAAAAAGCTAATGGGGTGTTTAGTGCAGGCTGTTCACAGATACCTAAAAGTATTCTGAGCAAAATGTTTACAATATAATCTTATATTTCAGGTAAAGCTTCAACCTCATGACAATTATTCCTCTCTGAACAAACTTAAGCAGAAAAAGAATCCTTTAAGAATTAAAGCACTAGGCCACATTTTTGCACTCCCTTTCCTATAGGGGCCAATAATGAGAGTTTGGTAGATTCTATGGGGGTAATTGATAAGAAGTCCCAGCATTTTCATGATTCTTTCTGCAAAGCAACTGTCATCACTTATGATCAAAAATGCAACACAAAAATGAAGCTAAATCTGTCTCTGTGAACAACTGTTAGGCTTTCATTACCTCGTGTCACCAGTACAGCTTCCCATCTCTGTCTCTGCTAATGGATTTTCTTAACTTACTTTCTTCCTCCCACAATCTCTCTTACTTACTGGAAAGTCACCTTTCCCACAAGAAAATAATGTCCTCCAGCAGTCCAAATGAGGTTGAAATTGTTGCCTGTACAGTTCACAACTTGTGAAGAAGGTCATAATGTCAATATTTTAACACTATTTATTTAAAAGGGTAATATGTAGAGTGATCAAAAAGACTGCCAAGTAAGACTTCTTTTAACATTACATACAGTCTTTTCAGATCTCCTTACTTCAACAGTGTTTCTCATCAAGACAATTAATAAATATAGAAGAGAAGAAAGTCAGCTCTGATGTACCTAAACCTACTGTAACTGAGTTAAAGAAATCTGTGACAAGACAAAAATGAGCAATAATGCAAGGCTTCAGAAGCACCGTGTGACCTGAAAAGCAAATATCTGAATCTGGTGAGAAACCAGGCTTCACCAGTTTTCTCTGTTGAGGTTTGACACAAAAAGACTGGCAAAACAGCCTAATGAAACATTATTCCTAATTATTTTCCTTTTTTGCAGATGCTGTACTAGGATATTGTCTGATGTGAATTGCTGCCGAATGTTTCTAAACTGCTGAACACTGATACCACACAAGAGTATGAAAAAATACCCATCATTGGTACTCTGTAGGAGACCTCAGACTGTACTACAGAGAGTAATGATTATACAGGAGTACTAATTGAGTGAATTAAAATTATATGTAAGTCCAAATGTAGTTACCTACTACACTTCCAAGTCAAACATTGCAAGAGAAACTACTATGAGAAAAATCTCAATTTCACACTAGATGTTCAAGCTCCTATAAAAAATACAGTTTAGATTCCTGTTCTTTAATTCTTATGAGAGCTAAAAGTTCAGGCCTTGAACAAATTCTATCTTCTTCAGACAAAACCTGTTACAAGGGCATTAGTTTAGAATAAATAAGGAGATTTGGTAACAGGCCCCCTTTAATTAGAAATTGGGATAAAACTGACTGTAGAGAGTGTATGTTTCTTATAGGTATTCTGCTAATATTAAACATCCTGCAAGGCTATTTTGAAATCTTTCTGAAGATCTCCTAAAGCCAGAAGTTCCACACAACTCAACTGATTCAGCCTGCAATATGCATGATGCTCCTTTTTTCAGAGACAGAAATGCATTTGCATCTTTTGACCCACAACTTTGAAAGATGCCAACACCACAACATCTCATGCATTGATTTTTTCCCAATGCCAGATCTGATTAAATGCAAAAACTACTGTGTTGCATGGTCAAGAAAACAAACCAAGACCTACATCCAGTTTTCACCAATAAGCCTGTGCCTTGGGATGTATAACATGTCACCCTGAAACCTGACACACTCCATAACTCCAAATTATGAGTTTTTAATCTCTGTCCCCTCTCTTCTCTCCCCCTTTGCACTCCAGCACACCAAGCAATCCACAGGCATCTGCAGGGTTAGAGAGGTGCTTTCTGTTCTCCATCCCACTGCAACAGGGGTCATATAGCCTTTCCCAACCAAAGACTCTGATGTGAGGCACTGGCCTTGCACCTCTGCTTGTGTCAATTTAGACACAGCTGGTGTCAATCAGACATCCACTTTCTCACTCCCCACCCGTACTGTGGGACAGGGAGGAGAAAATCCAGCCAAAGACTTGTTAATCAAGTCAAGGACAGGGAGGATTTCATTCCCCCATATACTGTAATGGGCAAATGCAGACAGACTCAACTTGGGAAGAAAAAATTATATCTACAAGCAGAAAGAGAATGTATGACCAGATCTTGATAACTTCCTCCCACCCCTTCCTTCTTCCTGGGCCCAAATTGCTTCACTGCTGCCTCCCCCTCAGGGCACGGGGGAGGAGCAGTGGGGGTGTAGGGTCAGTTCACCACTTATTTTTTTTGCTGCTCCTTCCTCCTGAGGGGGAGGACCCCTCACAATCTTTCTTTGTATCTTTGCAGTTTTGTTTTCCCTTTCTTGAATATGTTACAGAGATACATCCACCTTACCACATCGGCTCAGTCTTCGCCAGACAAGGGGCTTGAATTTTATCCAGGGGAACTTCCAGCAGCCCCCCACAGGAGCCACCACTGAGCCCCCCAACCACCCCACTCCTTCCAAAACACAACCGTACTAACCCAAGACAACTTGGACCACAGTAGGATGTCCCATTGCAGACCCTTAGCTTCACTACTTCAGTCAGGAACTCAGTACTCCATGGGTTGAGCCTGGTGTGGCAGCCAGAGGCTTGGGTGTCATTGCACTGGCACTACTAGACAGATTATTTGTGGAAAATGTGATCATTGTGATAAATGTGCCAATCACTTCAAAAATTTCTTTTAGTCTCTAATTTTGGAGTGGAAAACCAGCACTTTGTGCAGCAAACTGCTGACACTTCAAAATTTAGGTTTTTTTTTTTTTTATGTGATACTTGCTTCTCATCTAAGATCCTCCTCCTACCTCCTGCTCTTTAGCTCTGGATCTTACCTGATTATTATTCATTTACTCTAATGCCCTGCTGTACAAAACCACTGTCAAATTCTTCAGTGTAATTAAATTAATACCCAGGTGGGAATGACCTCCTCTACAGCTCTTTGCCTTCTCATCATATCTGCAGTAATAACTGCTAATTTTTCTTTTATTTGCAATTAGCCTACTAGATCTGCACATGTGATGAGGGAGTCCAAGACCTGAGGAGGTGCCCGGGTGGTGGAGTCCATCCACCTCTTCCACCATGAAGAGGTAGCACCATGCAGTTCTGATGAATTGCATCAGCCTCCTCTTTTCTCCTTGCAATTACCCATTTCAAAGCTTTCTAGCATTGCTATGATAGTTCACAGCCTCCAAGTTCTCAGCCTAAATGCATTCATGATCATCTTAAATCCATTAGATTTCATTCCAGCTTCATGCTTTGGCTTAAAGGTAGCTTTTGTTCATATGTGTCTCTGCTGGGCCAATATTCATATTACTTTGGTCTGCGTTTTACTAGTCTGAACCACATCAAACTTGTTTTATCTCAGTTTACAGAAAAAATAATATTCAGATTATGTATCTCCACTTGCACACAGATCAGGTAAAATTCATCTTTCTTTATACTGAATTTATTGAAGTTTTACATCTGAGGACTAACTAAGGCCTTGCTCACTGCTTCTATTATCAACACTGTAAAAGATCAATTCTCACTGTTTTTTCAGTGTCATCAGATTGATGTATGCTTTACCTCTGAACACTCTGCTTCGGTTGGATGTGAAGTGCTTTAAATTCTAAAACATGGAAGAATGTTTTCTTTTCTTCCAAAGTATAAAAAAGAAAGAGATTATTTTCATTTTGGAAAAATAAGCTGCATGAACTGTCCTGACAGGTCATAGAGTGGGCATTCTGGAGCTTACTACGTCTTAGGACAACTAAAGAAAATTAATACATGTGGCAAGCAAGCCACTGAAATACTGATGTAACAACTTGAGCTATATTCTTAGAGAAAGTTCAATAGGAAAAAATAAAAATGACACTATAACTTAGTGAGAAACTTCAGTTAAAAATCTCCTACTAATATCAATTAGAAAGTTCATAAAATTTGACAGAACAGTGAGAGCTATAAAGGTAACCTGTTTTACTCAGCAAAATCTTGTCTTGATCAGCTTCAGCAGACATGAATTTTCTCAATGCTAGCATAAGAAACAGGAAGTAAACCTAGATATAATCTCTGAAAACAACTCCAAAACAAAAAATTGTATTATTCTTCTTAAGTAAGGATTTCTGTGAATAATGCTTCAGTACTATTACACAGATCCAGGGTATTTATGTGAATTGTTTCTCACCTTTAATTTGGAGGATAGGCACCGATGTAACCCATAAAGCATTTCAGATGCTGGACTAGGAGTTTGTGGCTGGTGTAAGATTGCAAATATATACATCTTTTATGTCAAAGTACCAATGCTTTTCTTCACATTTCTTGTCTGCTCTGCAAGGAACAAGTCAGATTGAAAGGTAATGATTCTTCTACTTTTCATATAAAAAGAAGAGTACACTTCCCTGTAGCCAGTTATCTATTGTTTATTTCTCAACAGAAACTGCATATTCCATTCATCCTCTAGTAATTCAGTAGGAAAAAACCCCAACAATATAAAAATATGACCAACTGAATTTTCTGAAGTGTATTAGAAAACAAGTAGAGTGCTGACCATCACCTGTCTCTTGCACACACTCTAAGTATAGTTAAAACACCTATAATTCAAAGATTAATAGTTTGAACTGTGGATTGTTTTGCTGTTTGTTTTTTTCTTCCCATAAATAACCTTCAGAAAAAAAAGGAATGAAACACAATAGTCTAACAACATAAATAGCTGACCAGTGTTTTCTGCTAAGAGGAATGAAAATCCTGTCATGATAAAAGGAAGTTTTAAAGGCAATCTGTAACCAGCTTCCAGCTTTGGGCATGGTATCACGAAAAAAAGCAAAATAGTGGAAAAAAGCAAGATAGAGTTCCTTGTCACACTCAACTACATCAATCTGTACAAGCTTAGAAGTAAAGATATTTTTCAAATGCACAAAATGCTTTCAGAGCTTTCCAGTTTTATTTTCTTTTCTGTAGTATTTTTCTCCTATAAAAGAGTTCTGCTTCTTCTGCTCCTTAGGCTTCTCACCTGCTGCCTTCTCACCTACTACCTCTTCCCATTTGTCTTAGGTTATATAGAATAATGCTACAACTGTGAATCAGAGGAACGTATGCCCTTGAAGTGAGTCTGAGATATTGAGATATTTATTTACTGATTGATTTAAAGAATGCACTTATAAATTCTCAAAGAATGGTTAGAGATTAAAATATGAATAGATACCTGCAATCATATACATCTCTGTATCACTGGCAATCACTTGAGTTACTAGATAAATCTTGGTCTTAAGCCTCAAAAGTCAACAAATTCAAGGTGCAGAGACATTTGGTATAGTGCAGGTCATACAGCTCCAGAGTGTATTCAGATACAGCCTTCTTAGGACTTGACTACTTAAGTTTTATCAGTTTTGAAGGCTGATTTTAGTTCCCAATAAGAATAACCTAAGATATTGAGTGAAGGCGAAAAATATGGGGAAAAATGTTATCCGTAGGACTGTTGCTTCTGTGGGTTCAGAAGCATGCATGAACATCCTAAGTGTCTTATGCTTTAGTCAGTTATACAAACATGGTGAATGAAAGACAGTAGTTGTAAGGGGACAGCATTCCTCAAAAATATTCCATGTTGCAGTAGGGCAGTTACCAAGGATGAAGAAACAAGAGACACTCAGCTATAAAAAGGTGGATATAATTGATGGCAGCTGTACCAGTGGAAAGAAATTAAAGTCATTCAGCACCTTTCAGGCCTTTTTTCAGCATGGAACATTAATGTTTTGAGTGTTGTTTTTAATAGGAAAACTTATGTCAGCTTATACTAACTCAACAACTGATGCAAATCACAACTAACTGTGACAGTCCAGGCTTAATGTATTCTCCATCTGGTTCACTTGAATCTGGCCACTACCTTGTAAAGCATATCTAAGATTGAGGGGCTTAAACATTCATGATTTTCAAACCAGCTGGATGAGTTAAGATTTAAGAGTAGTCAAGTAGTCTTTACATTGAGCTCCATTTGTTTTCGTTATTCTGTATTTGATGCTCTGCTACAGATTAAAGATTCTGAGGGCTTCCCTCCCATGGTGTGATAAATGAGCCTCACAGTTTATAACTTAGCTGTTGAGCCCAGATGACAGAAAATCCACTGGAAAAATAAAAAAAACCAAACAAACAACCAAAAAAGCCCCAAACAACCAAACCAAAACAACCGAAACAAACAAACAAAAACAAACAAACAAACAAAACCCCACAAAAAAAAACCAAAAAAAGCCAAAAAAAAAACCCCAACCCAAAAAAACGGGAATCACAGAATCAGGAAGGAATGAAAAAAAATAATGGGGAATAAACTGAGGCAAGACATGTTGTCTAAAGCATGTTGTCCTTGGCTCATTCAGGGTCTGAAGCTGCCCTATGGTGGAGGCTGCCTGGTAATATTGCGTGTAGTTTTTGGAGGTTCAAAGTGCATCCTAATGACAACACTGTGAACATAAAATGAAGTCATATCTATTTTTGAATATAATTAGGAACATATGCTTGCTTACAAACTAGAAGAATAAAGTACATTCATGACAATTCAAAAAGGAAAGAAAAGGAAGAAATCCCAGACTGGCACAGAAAATTCTGTGCATGATCAAGACAGCACTGACTTCCATGGGTTTAATAATTTATATATTTTATCTCATTCAGGGCCTTTCAGAAAGTCCATTATGCTATATTTTCTGTGTAGTCAGTAAATTTTGTAGCTCTTAAAACCTGTGAAATGAAAAGTAGGCTTGAAAAGCCATAATACATTAATATTTATGTAGCTCTTTTCATGACAAACATTCCAAAGTGCTCTCCAGTAAAAGAAAATGAAATAAAGCATGAATAGAATGCAGATTACTGAAAGTCAAAAGGTCACTGAAAAAGACAAATCAAATGAATCTCTTTGGCTGTGACACTGACCAAATTCACACAGTTAACCCTTGGAAAACCTGTGGTCTTTTCTAAAGCCCTTTAGAAAATTCTTTCTAAATGATTAGTCAAGTTTTAGGAATAATCTGCCAAATACCAGAAAAGAATCAAAGCAATCATAACATAAAAGGGGGGAAAGGTTGAGGTTATTTCCATATAAACAGATATTAAGGTGTTGTTCCAAATAAGTACTCAGTGTGGAGAAAACTGCTTTCCCCTGCTCATTTATGTAACTGATATAGCTGATAAAACTGTAGTCACTGAAACTTGAAAAAACTTTTAGGGTATTTTTTTATTCACAAACTGCAGGAGAAAATCATTGATATATATTACGTTAACTCATCTACCATAATGTCATCATTCATGAGTGAAAAATAATAAACACAGAGGACAAATACTCTCTAATGCATAACCATGGATTACCTTATAGCATTTTGTCTTCAGCTAATTTTCATTCTTCAGTTTTTCAAAAAGGATGAGATTTCATTGCAAAAATGTCCTTCAGATGCACTGCCTGATAAAGCTTATGATTAAACAAAAGAAACAAGCTCAGGATCATAAGTGAATACAAAAAAACTAAGCTTGTTCCATTGGATGAGATTAGAAGAATAGGCTTGGTTTTCCTAGCTTGGCAGTACCATTTGAAAAGAGAATTAGCCATGATACGAATCTTCTCATTATATGAAAAAAATTCAGACCAGAATTTGGGGTTTCTGTGGCTATTGGGGTGTTGTAGATGACTTTTCGAAGCTAGTTGCAGCAAAGATCATTAAAACAGAAATCTCTCTATGAAATAATTAAGTGTGTTATTCATACACATTAGAGGCCAAAGAAAGCTCTCTTTAATATTAGAATTAGTAAAGTAGCAAGAGAGAGAAAATCAGCTTAATTTGTATTGTTTTCTGTGCTTGTTTTTTGAAGAAAAAAAAAGAAAAAAAAAAAGAAAAAGAAATCGAGAACCTATAGATTTCACTGCTTGCATTCAGTTACAAGAAGTCATATATTTTTCTGCTCTTAATTGGAACATGAAGATTTCAGCTTTTTATTGGTACCTGTTTTTCATATTCAAACCTCTAAGTAATAAAACTCCATTTTGTTTGAGTGATTAGTAGATTTATTCAGTAAATTCACAAAATCCCCGTGAAATTCACAGGGGACTAGGATTCATACAATTTAATCAAGAATATTTTAATGCTTCTTTAGCTACAGATGAGCTCACACTAGTTTTAAAGACTGCATGCTGTGCCAATATTGACTTTATAGCTAACACAAGGCAGACAGAACTAAAACTAAATGTAATCTAATCTGAACTATAGACTCATGTTTGACAGTCATAGCCACCTTTTTCAAGCCACCTGTGCCGATGACTCTATCCATCCTGCAGAGTTTGCCAGAGCACGTGGAAATATACCCACATGACAGGGTTTATCCCTGAAACATCCTGAAACTTTTCAGACACACTGTGGTTTTAATAAAAGTAATAAGCATTTAACTCCATGTTTTTAGGACATCTTTTTCTTACAAATGAGATCCACAGAAGATGTGGAATCCAAAGGACAATTTGGGATATAAAAATTTTAATATAGGTCCCAACAGAGCTATAGAACATTTTATGTATATTTTTTGTACTATGCATTATTTAGTCAGGTATCTCCCAGTTTTGATGGGGTTCAAGAGACGAAATGCTGCGATGAATCAAGGTGACTCAAACAGGAAACAACTAGAGACAGAATCTTCTTTCCAGAAACACAAAATATAGTCTCCTTTAGAGGTCAGTAATTAAAAAAAAATATCTATACACATACAGTACAAAAATTGAGTAAAGTTTTCTTCATTATTTTTAAATTCTGTGTTCTTTGGGGTTCAAAAGGTCAATTTGAGCAGTTTTGCTTTCATGTTCTATTTGGGAAATACTATGAAATCTCAGAGTAAAAGAATCTGAAATACTAACAAAAAATAAGGTTTCATCTCAGATGTGTATCTGTGAATAGTAATTTCTGTATTATTCATAGAAACACAGAATCACAGAATTGGCTGTGTTGGAAGGGACCTCTGAGATCACCAAGTCCCACCCTTGATCCACTACTGCTCCATTTTTTTGTTTTGGTTTTTTTAAGCTGGGAATGAAAAGACTAGAAATGGCACCTACTGAAATTAAGAGGAAGACAGGATAAAAACCAAACTCCACTAGCAAAAGACTTGCCAAGCTTTAAACTCCTCAACTCTTTTGTCATATGAAATGCATCTATTCATGTAAAAATAACAGCATCTTTTAAAAAGTTTTGATTGGGGGTGCAAATTTTAAAAGTTCCTCAGTTTTTTAAAGGCAATGGGTCTGAGAACAGGGTAAAAGGTGTCTACAGACTCTAATAGCCAGAATCAACTTAGTCATGGGACCTTCCTTATCTTCTCTAGCATCCATAGAATGAGGCAGGAACCTCAGACCAGTTTCCCTACATGCAGGGAAAATGCAACAGCTTAGGTAGTGTGAAAACTAAACATGAAGATGTGTCTGTAATTCCACCACTTTTCCAAGCTCCAGTTATCTTCCAAAAGATTGCAACTATCTCCTCCTTTTGTTCCAGAACCAGAATTTCCATGTTTTTTCACCTGAAAAGAAGGATTTAATTCTTTTGAATGATTATTGTTAGGGTGGAGGCAGTTCTCACCTTCCAGGTAGAAATGTCAGGGCCAAAGCATGTATCAGTCTTATCAATGCTGAGGTATCTAACAGTTAGGACTTTCAGGCTCCAACTTTTCATGAATCATTTCCCACATTCGTTGTGGGAGCAGATTCATTCCAGAGGAAAGTGAAGAGCTCCAAACTCAGTTCTGCAGAAATGAAAGAAAACAAAGTAGATGGTATTTCTTCTGGTAAATGGTGCTTCTGGGAAGTATTGAAAAAAGTCTTCTTAATTTATCAAGAAATAAACTGGGAAACCCCTCTCCACTTTGGAAAAACATGCAGATTTTTACAGCATCATCAGGAATTTATATTTTACTCATTAATATTCTGAATATATTGAGAATATCTACAGCTTTTAATATTGTATATACCAACTCCATGTGGGAAATAAAACCAAAAAGAGATACAACCTGTATAATGGACATAAAAATATCCAGGATATCCACCCCATGTTCATAGTAGAGGGGGATGAGTTGCAGTGTTATTATTATAAGTTTGCATGGACAT
Organism: Calypte anna; assembly: GCF_003957555.1. Lineage (NCBI taxonomy): Eukaryota > Metazoa > Chordata > Aves > Apodiformes > Trochilidae > Calypte > Calypte anna. Next base: position 58,715,352 of record NC_044274.1, on the reverse strand, counting down.
ACGGTAGAATAATGTAAGCTTTAGGATCTGGATTCTCCCTGCTTAATAATTACTAAATTATACTGTAACAATAGCTTCACCAAAATCAGAACATACACAGCAAGATATTGATCTATTTAATTTGGACCATACTTGCAAGCTTTAGATGAGAACAGAGCCTTTGTTTTCTCTATTAGTCAGAGCTGTTCACTCCCAATTTCATGTCTGTATCCTACATTACTCACTTCAAATCTGAATGTGTATATACCAACAGTATCAATGTCATAGAATCATAGAATCATAGAATTGGCTGGGTTGGAAGGGACCTCAGAGATCATCGAGTCCAACCCTTTTACCACCGTTGCGGTTGCTAGACTATGGCACTGAGTGCCACATCCAGTCTCTTTTTAAATATCTCCAGGGATGGAGAATCCACTACT